>NC_135717.1:95546699-96178824 GCF_964656455.1 Halichoerus grypus | reverse complement strand
TCTATATGATTTACTTTAGGCTTCTGCATGTGTCATGCACTTCACTTGGAATGCTCTTCTCTTCTTCTAAGCAAATACACGTTCTTCATTTTCATTTCCCGGCATAATCCAAAATCTCTTCTCCAGAGTCTAATGCTATTCACCTTACTCTGCATGTTCCTTCACTCAATGAACTCATTTATACTGTATTCCTCTTCATTCATGTGTGTTTTGTTTTTCTTTCTCTTTGCTTTTTCCATGAGGGCCAAGTCCTGAATATTCAATTAGACCACCGATGACTGGAAATTACAGGGAAGCAGAGTCGGGTGGTGGGTTAAGAACATTGGTTCAAGGCCCAGACTGCCCAGGTCAGGAGAGTGGCTCTACCACTTATCAGCACTATGCCCTTGAATAAGCTACGAATATCTGTATCAGTCAGGGACCTACCAGAGAAACAGAACTACTAGGAGATCTATACATAAGTATATACATACACACACATACAGAAAACAGATTTATTTCTAGAAATTACATGATTGTGACCTGGCTAGGAAAATTTGAAATCTATTTTCTTGCCACACCAGTTGACAAGATCCCAACCCTGGGCCAGGCTAGCCATCCACCCTTTTCTTGCAAATTGGTGCTGGAATAATCTCAGTTGGACAGCAAGCAATCCATAGTAGACTTCATCCTGTCTCTGGCAGGCTCCCTCTCCCGTTCCTCTCAGTAGCTATTTCAAACCTTATTTATTCCTCCCCACTCTGCCAGAGGATGGAGGAGCCCTCCTCCTTTCTCTGGCTAGTCCCTTTGCTGAGTTTTAAATCTAAATCTCCCAATTCTAGTTCATCTCTTTTATTTTTAAGCTTTCCTCTCTTCTTATTCTTGATCTTAATATATAAACTTGTTCCTGCTCTTTCCTATGTCAGTCTTTAGCTACTGGGCCTCCCTTCTTCAAACAAACTTATTGAGAATGTAGTCCTCTTTACATCCTCACTCGCTATTTACTCTTCCATCCATGGAAACCTGCTTTCCACCAAAACTCTGCTTACAAGGTTGATGACCTAAACCATAGATCTGAGAGGTGACTAAAAAGCATGTTGAGCAATCTTGTTCCAGTCTCAGCAGCTCTGGACACTGTTTACCACTCCGCTCTGCGTGGACCCATCTTCTCTGGGCTTCTGTGGCATTGCTTTCTCAAATACTCACCTCCTTTGATATTCATAGTAATAGCTCAGCCTCCATTTGCTCAAGTTCTCATGTCCTCCAACCAAATGTGTAAGAACCTGGAGGCTTACTTAGTGCAGAGGGGCCTCTCCGTTGTCCAGGTGCCGGGGGAGGAAGGAACCGAAGACTGACAATCCATTGGGAGACTCCTTTTTCAGCTGCTATTACTTCAGTCACTGCCACTCAGCATTCCTGTGGGAAACCTGTGAGACGTGGAGCCTTCAGGGCTCTTTCTTGAACGGTGAAAATGCTGACCAAATTGAAAACATGGGTTTATCTGAAAAGAAAAGAATTAGGGAACTTTAAATGGCCAGTTTTAAAAAATCCTGCCTAATTGGGCATTATCATATTTCACATAGATTCACTTCTCAGTTACATGAAAATTTATTTTTTTTAAAGATTTTATTTATTTTTTTGATAGAGAGAGACACAGCAAGAGAGGGAACACAAGCAGGGGGAGTGGGAGAGGGAGAAGCAGACTCCTTGCTGAGCAGGGAGCCCGATGCGGGGCTCAATCCCAGGACCCTGGGATCGTGACCTGAGCTGAAGCCAGACACTTAACGACTGAGCCACCCAGGTGCCCCCAAATTTAAATATTTCTTAGAATATAGTTGCTTCAAGTAGTTTGGACATCTAAAAAATATATTTTTATATTTTCTTGGAGTTGTCAAATTAATTCTATTACCATTAACTCTCTTGGTTATTATTTATTGACTCTGTAATTTGGCCAATTCCTGGCTTATACAATGTTATTAGTGTTAAATTTGTAGGCTATATATAACCTTAGGGTATAAATTTTATAATCCTCCATTTACTGTGAAAATATATGAGATGGGTTTTAGGGATGTCAAACTGTCAAGTGTAAAGTAAAGAAAGCTAAGGGACCATATAATAATTGCCTCAATTGGCTGATTGTTAGCTATCAGAAAAAGCAATCATTGAAAAGAGGACCTGAGTGCCTTGAGGTGAATTGAGTGAGTCAGTAGTTTTCCTGAAGACCAAATCAGAAGAAATACACTGAAATCATAATAGAACGTAGGACATCAGCTCCATGTTTGTTGTCCTTTGTTTCCACCTGAACAAACCACAGCAAAAATAGCGGACATTTATATTATGCTTGTTATATACAGATGCTACTCTGAATGCTTTACATCTATTAACTTTTCAATCCTCACAACTATCCTGTGAGGGAGGGGTTATACTCTCCTCATTTTTTGTTTCATGTTCTCATGAAACACAGAGAAATGAGTTATTTTCCCCAAAGTCACACAGCTAGTAGTAGAAAAACTATCATTTCAATTTAAACTCTGAGTTCATTGCAGTAAAGGCTGGACAGAGCTCTGTGGCTCCATTTTACCAACACGAGTGACCACAGCTGCTTCTGTTTTTCATTTTAATATCTTTTATATTGCTTCCTCTTCTGTCACAAGAAAAAGACACAAAGGGCAAGTGATATTATAGAACAAACAAGTGCTTTGCCCCTGGGGTACTTACTATAGACCACAAGGCAACAAGAACAAGAAATGACTGATGTTACTCACTGCAAGGCATCAGGTAGTGAGAGAGGAGGCAGTGGCTGGCCTTGGAGCTGGGAGAGGGACATGCAAAAGTGTAGGAAGGTTTTGAGGGCATCTGCAGTTCTCCTGAGTCAGAGGCATTTTGGATATTTATAACTTTTTCAAAAGATGTGCAGTGGCTTCTATTCCACTTTACATCACTGGAAACTGCTAAAATAGAAATTACTGTGAATGCTCAGCAGATGTGGGAAAAAAAAATTTGATGGCCCTTTACAGGCTACATATAAAGTATTATCTTGCTGATACTCCTTGTGGAGGCTGAGGTGTTTGATATTTGTGTTGTTGAGGTTATAGAAATAATTATTGAATATATTTCCATTTTTTAAAAAAGATTTTATTTATTTATTTGTCAGAGAGAGAGAGCACAAGCAGGGGGAGCAGCAGACGGGAGAAGCAGGCTCCCTGCTGAGCAAGGACCCCCCCCCCACACACAATACAGGGCTCAATCCCAGGACCCTGGGATCATGACCTGAGCCGAAGGCAGATGCTTAACCGACTGAGGCACCCAGGTGTTCCTATATTTCTGTTCTTAAGAGCACAACATTTTTTTGAATGAGATGATTTTTCATCCCCAAATTCAAAGGACTGATTTTGTCTCTTTGCTCTTTTGGACTGAGATTCCACAGGACTTTAGGTCTTGTCAAATGTAAATTAACAAGGAATTTATTTTCATAATTTCAATGATAAACCTCAGCAGCCTTGACTTGAATAGTTCCTGTGAAAAGAAACTTACTACTCACAAGGCAGCTTATTCTATTTTTAAAAAGACAAATTGAAGTATCAGAACACTGATATTAGGTAATTGTCAGACACTGTTTTCACGATCTGTAAGTACAAAATATTCCTCATAGTTTATGGCTAAGCAAATGTCCGTCTGACAGAGGTGTAACCAGGATATGCTTTAAAATCTATAACTACTAGTTTAAAGGACTCTTTGTCTCCTCCTTCCTCCCCACACCTGGGTTTGGACCCAAGGTTGCCCAAATGCCGGTGCCCCACTCTGTGCTCCCCGGAGACAGGGACCTGAATCTAGGGACTCACTTCAGTGCAGTCATGTACCCGGTGTCACCACCCTGCCGAGTTCTGACACAGAGCAATTCTTCATGAAGAATGTTTAGAATGGGGGTGGGGTGGGGGGATGGTTTAGCCAGGTGATGGGTATTAAGGAGGGCACGTTCTGCATGGAGCACTGGGTATTATACACAAACAAGGAATCATGGAACACTACATCAAAAACTAATGATGTAATGTATGGTGATTAACATAACATAATAAAAAAAAAGGAAACAAAAAAAAAGAATGTTTAGAATAGCAAACCTCTGTGATTACATTTCCTAATTTTCTACTTGAGACAGTTTTTAGTTTTTCTGACCTTAAGAGCCAGACTTCTAACACAAAGAGCAGCCTTGTTTCAGAAATCCCATTGAAAAATTATACTGGTAGTCGAGAAAAGTTGCCCTTTTACTTATAATACTGACATAAACAAGTTAAAATTCTAAAAGACAAGGGATTTCTTTCTTTCTTTCTTTCTTTTTTTTAACAAAATAGCCACATTGAAGTTCCCAGTGTGGCTCTAAGACAATGGATACTACTCAACACTTATCGGGAAAAAAGGGCCAGAGAAGTGATTACTGGAACTGGATTGTGTGATATTGGATATGAAAGTCATCCAAGATATTAGCATTGTCCTAGAGAGGAAAGTTATGATACCCCAAATACCACAAGGTAATATTCGTTACAAGTGGTGCTGGAGAAATGTGTGGGAAGGAAACATTATCAATATCTTTAGCAGTTTTCCTTTAAGAATGGGAGTGTGACAGATACACATTGGAAACAGTGAAGTGATGTATTTTCTTTCCCTTTAAATTATGATGTTCTGGGACTTTCCACCCAATGAAACAGTAGGTTTCAGGGCATTAGAGAACATGCTGTTTCTTGCATGGATGCATTTAGGGCTCTTGTAAAAGCAGGCTTCTGAGAAGCAAAGTTTGTTGAGAGAGAAGAGGATTTCTACATTCCCAAACTCCTTGAAGTCTTCAGTTTTTACTAGGGAGCACAGGAAGAGGGAGAACACAGTCTATGATAGGGGTAGGCCTCTCTTGGTGTAGGGAAGGATGGGAAATCTCCAGGAAAAGAAGTAAGTGGAGAAGAAGAAAGAAGGGCATGTGGTCACATCTATGACTTCTTTTTCCCTGCTCCAAGTCAAGTTCTAGATAAGCCTCAGGTATGTGGGAGCAGATGGACTTTCTCACTTCCCTGGGCACAGGCTGGGATTTCAAGTCCCCTCAAAGGAGAACAACCAACAAGGTGCATCCCAAGTGATAGGTTGGAATGGTTGAGGGGATGCTCTCAGCAGAGGAGAGGAAGAGTCAGCTCCTCTTCTATCCTACCAAGGCCAAGTTCAGATCGTGGAGGGACCAGCCCAAGGATCTGGTCAGGACAGAGAGAAGACTACAAGTTTCCAGGGCACCTGGGTGGCTCAGTTGGTTAAGCGTCTGCCTTCAGCTCTGGTCATGATCCCAGGGTCCTGGGATTGAGCCCCACATTGGGCTCCTTGCTCAGCATGGAGCCTGCTTTTCCCTCTCCCTCTGCCTGCTGCTCCTCCTGCTTGTGCTCTCTCTCTCTCTCTGTCAAATAAATAAAATCTTAAAAAAAAAGACTACAGGTTTCCCTTCCTGCGGGTTTTAGCAACAGCTACCAGGAAGATGCCCGGTGTCCAGGCAGGATGAGAAATAGCCTGGCAGAGTTCAGGGATGGCCAGGAGCACAATGCCGGACCCAACCCCAGAGCTCCAGACCCCAGGATCCTTTTCTCCTCACGTCTACACTCAGATACTCTCTGACAGGAGAGACACTGATCAACTGAGCAATTACCTGAAATAAACAAAGCTAAACCCAAATAGGCTTTTAAAAAATAAGGGAGCCTAAGTTACCTTAATTGGCAAGTTTAATTCCCCTTTTGCTTCAAGCCTTTACAGGATAAGGGTCTCAGATCAAGATGAGAAGGCCTCCTTTATTTTCTAGAAAAATAAAGAATGCTTATTTTTTTCTCATCTCGTAGTATTGTAGAAATGCTGATTCCTCCACAAAAAACATGACTCTAGATGTATTTGTTAATTTTATTTTGTGCAGGCGCGAGTTCCCACTGAGAAAATTCTGGTTCCAAAAACAGTTTCATATTTTCATGATCACACCAGCATGATGGTCAGTGGCAAGGACATTGCTATATCCTCTACCCAGCCCTGTTTCCTTTTTTCTCCTGGGCACAAAGTTAAATTACATTTAAATTACATCTCAGCCTCCCTAGTAGTCAGGTGAGGTCATATGACTACATTTTAGTCAATGGAATATGAGTGGAAGTAATACAGGCCACTTCCAGGCCAGGCCTCTAGAACTTCTTATGCAGTCCATGTTGGTCCTTCTTTCACCTGTCAGCTACATCTAGCTGAGGATGCTGGCTGGAAGAGCCACTGGATGGAATATGCCTGGGCCCCTTGAATGATTGTGTGGAACAGAGCCCCAAACTCCACCTGTCAAGAATTGTGACGGGTCTGGGATTTTACCCTACTTGTAAGATAGCAAGTTAACCCCTTACTGTTTCTTGGATCCTGGCAGAACACCCAAAGCTCCTGAGTCAGAGACAAAGGACTTCATTATTCCTGGCAAAAGCAGTAGCCCAGTGCTTCATATTGGTTTGTGTCTATTCTTGTCTCCCAAGTTCCATTCAGGCAGCACAGGACATATGAGGGATGTATACACATGCAGTGGAAGACTTGAACACTGAGTTTGGGGAATTCACCACTTTGATAGTAAGGAGAAGCAAGACTGCACTTTGCCATGGGGAGGACATTATGTCATTTTTCAAGATTGCTCATAGCAAGTGTAACTCTGAGAATAGCTCTGGTAAAGAATAGTTGGGATCTTGACATGACCAATAAAACTGGCAATGATACCCAGGGCCCCTGCAGAACTGGGCAGGAAATAAAGCTTTAGTAGGTTAAGCCACTGGATTTTGGGTTGCTGTAGTAATTAGCCTATCCTACCTGATACATAGACTCATCTGGGAAGAACCAACCTTGCTCATCCCAGAAACTGAGAGGTAATTCCTTCTTTTCTTCTGCCTTGTGCTTCATTTTCTCTATCTACAGCTGATAAACACCCAGGGGCTAGATTTTTAGACTGAAGGAAGCATCCGTTTTTTTCTAAGGTAACTTTTTTTCCCTCAGAAATTATGACTAGAATTCAAGTATCAAGGTTTCAGTTTGTTTTTTTTTTAAGATTTTATTTATTTATTAGAGAGAGAGAGAGCACAAGCAGGGGGGAGTGGCAGGCAAGGGAGAGGGAGAAACAGGCTCCCCGCTGAGCAGGGGGCTTGATCCCAGGACCCCAGGGTCATGACCTGTGCTGAAGGCAGATGCTTAACTGACTGAGCCACCCAGGCACCCCTCATGGTTTCAGTTTTATTAGATTCAGTGTCAATGTTTTATCTAAATATACACATTTGAAAAATTTGGTCAGTGGCAATTCTGAGAAATAGGCAAAAATTTTCAAGGTGTCCCAATTAATGAGCCATTACTAAGCATAATACATATTATTACTTTTATTATACTAGTGTTTATATACTAGTAGTAATAATAATTATACTATTACTATCATTAAGTTTTTAATAGCTATTTCTTTTACTCACAATGGAAAAGTCAAGTGCTAAAAATATTGTAATAATGGGTATTGTGCAAAAGAACTAGCAGTATGATGTTTTGCAATATCCAGGGAAGCTAGCATGAACGTTAGAATGTATTTCTTCTCCATGAGCTACTATGGTGAGTTCTTTTAATGTTTAATGCTGAACTAGGAAAATTCACAAGAAGACACATTTTTCTGTGGAAAATAGTGTGAGTTAAGTTGTTACTAGGTCTCATATGGTATAAAAGTACTTTATCTCATATCAAGAGTGAAACAATGGGTTACATTGCTTGAAATAATATTTAAGATTTTCCACCACTGATAGGAGTTACAAGTATCATTTGTGTTCATAACGGTTGGATCTCTTTCATTTTAAAGATGATACTACTGATCTGCCACCTGCAGAATAAGCCCTTTGAGCCCTTTGGGTAATAGAGATAGATTCATATAGACCCACTCCTCCCACCCCCTTTCTGTCCTATTAAGGGCAAATTGTACAATATAACCTGAAAACAAAACAAAACAAAACAAAACAAAAAATTGGCCCACCAGGGGATATGAACATACAACTTTGACCTCATTGCTGTACGTTGGCACCAGTTTCTACTCAAAAGAGCAACCCTGTCACAGATAATAGGTCCCTGCCCTGCAACAAGTATGGTTTTTTTTTTAAGTTTTTTTTTTTTTTTTGACAGAGAGAGACAGCAAGAGAGAGAACACAAGCAGGGGGAGCAGGAGAGGGAGAAGCAGGCTTCCCGCGGAGCAGGGAGCCCGATGCGGGGCTCGATCCTAGGACCCTGGGATCATGACCCGAGCCGAGGGCAGGCGCTTAATGACTGAGCCACCCAGGTGCCCCTAATAATATGTTCTTAATCAATTTTCTATTTTCACAGGGTTTCAAGCAGACTGCACTATGAATGCATCACGCTGAGTTATATTTCTGTTCAAATATAGAGACATAATATATATTTTTCCTCCTAGAATTAATCTTCTGGGGTTTTACATTTTGTAAAAATAAGAATTTCCTATCTGGATTTCTGGATGACTTAATTTATGACTATCCAACCAACTTTGATGTCTGATACCCACTGTGGCAAAACTAGTGACTGTCCATAATGATATATGGATAGATGCTATTTCCTGAAGTGATTTGTTGATGTTTGTTTCTCCAGCAGATTTATGTTGTCTATTAAGTCTTTCACCACCATCTGGTATAATTAATGACTTGTGAAACTTGCCTCTTGTAGAAGAAAATCCGTCACATGGCAGACAATGCAGATGGGCATTCCATGAGATGAGCCAAAATTTCTAACAAAAAGCCTTCCTCAGCCCATTGGGAGCAGATATATGAAGAGCCCTTGCCACCTTGAATTTATTCTCCTTCCCTATTCATTGTCCCAGAACATGGGGCAGCAGCTAGACTTTGATTGTGGCTGAAATGGAACCTTTGGTTAGCAATAGGGTGAGCCTAGTCCAAACCCGTGTCGTCATCCAAATGTTTTCTTCAGACTTCACTGATATTTGCCAGTACCTTTGTTCTTCATTCACAGCTCTTTCCTTTACTCAGTATTTTATGAAATTCTATTTATTATGTGTTAGGTTATTTCCTAGACATTTAATAGTTTTATTGCTATTGTTCAGGGTATCCTATTTCCTAGTACATTTTATAGTTGGGTGGTGCCGCGATAGAGGAATGTTGTCGATTTTTACATATTGATCTTGTATTGAGCAAACTTGCTGGACTCCCTTATTCTCTGCACCAGTATTGGTTATTTTTTCTCTTTCCTTCCAATTCTTATACCTATTATTTCTTTTTCTTGCCTCGTTATGTTGTCCAGGACTTTAATACTATTTATAAAATAAATGAGATAGTAGAGGATGTCTATGTGAGTTCTCTTTATGAAATCAGATAATTGCTGTGGGCTTGCAGTAGATAGTCTATTAAATTAAGAAGTTCGTTTTCTTACTTTCCTAAGAGAAACACACTTTTTAATGGCTGTGTAGTATTCTTTTGCACAAATACATTGTTATTTATTTGGGCAATGTCCTATTGAGAAATATTTAGGTTATTTTCAGGAATGTATTTTTGCTATTACAAAAAATCCTACAGTAAAAATCTTTGTACATACTTCTTTCCACATTTGTGTAAGTATGTATGTAGGAAACTTTTCTTTTCTTTTTTTCTTTTTAAGTAGACTCTATGCCCAGCATGGAGACCAATGTGGGGCTCGAACTCAGGACCTTGAGATCAAGACCTGAGCTGAGATCAAGAGTTGGCTGCTTAACTGACTGAGCCACTGACACCCCAGTAGGAAACATTTCTAGAAGCATAACTGCCGAGTGGAGGATGTGTTCTTTAAATTTTTGATAAATGTTATCAAAGAGAGAAAGAGCTGAGCATTTATTCATCTTGTTCTGTACATTATTTCAAGTTAACTAAAGACCCTTAGTTGATGAGAGTAAGTTGGTTTTATAGAATCCCAAATGAAAATATAGGTAAGGCGATAACATTATAAATGCATCATTTTGTGATTTTCAAAGCAGTAATTGATTCAAAGAGTGACCATTAATGGATGTCAAAATCTTGAAGGGAAAAGTTGATGATTATAACAGAAGGATCGACAGCCACTGTCTGAATATACTTGTTAGGGTTAACATTGACATAGCCCAATAACCAGACTTTATGAAATACACATGAAGTAGTCTCACAAAAAAGCTTGAACCTGAATCTAGGCTTCTAATATCTAATTTCCAGTTTAATGGGAAGAGAAGGGAAGGAAAAAAATTTAAATAGCACCAGGAGGAAGCAATCAGACAAATCCAATATGGGGACACTCTACAGAAGAACCATCTTATTTCATTCACAAGTCAGTGACATGAATATGAAAGGGAGAAGTGACTTCTAAATTAACAGCTTTAAAAAATGTAACAATGAAATAGCATGTGTGGACCTTGTTTAGTTCCTGTTTCAAATGAATCTGTGAAAGATTTTTAAGACAGTTGAGGAAATATTATTACAAACAAGGTATTAGATGATACTGAAAAATTACTAAACTGTTACAAAAGAAAATAGAATTACAGTTATGTAAGAACATGTCCCTATATTTTAGTGAAACTTATGGAAGGTACCTATGATTCTAAATAAAACAATACCAGGGATTTTCTCAAA
This sequence comes from Halichoerus grypus, assembly GCF_964656455.1. Classification (NCBI taxonomy): domain Eukaryota; kingdom Metazoa; phylum Chordata; class Mammalia; order Carnivora; family Phocidae; genus Halichoerus; species Halichoerus grypus. Next base: position 96,168,193 of record NC_135717.1, on the reverse strand, counting down.
AATACTATAGTACCACCCCTCAAAAAACAAAACAAACCAAAACTAAGCCAAACCCAAACAAAAAACAACAAAAAACAAAAACAGAAAAAAAAGGAAGGACGAAAAGAAAAAGAGTAGTTGAAACAAATATGGAAAAATGTTGATAATTGTTTAATCTGAGGAATATGCAGATCAGTTACACGGTTCTCTGTACTTCTCTGTGCACTTTACAACTTTCATCTCAAGTCCTTTTTTTTTTTTAAGATTTTATTTATTTATTTGTCAGAGAGAGTAAAGCAAGGGGAGCGGCAGGCAGAGGGAGAAGCAGGCTTCCTGCTGAGCAAGGAGCCCGATGCAGGACTTGATCCTAGAACCCTGAGATCATGACCTGAGTCAAAGGCAGACGCTTAACTGACTGAGCCACCCAGGCGTCCCATCTCAAGTCCTTTTAATTATTACAAATTAGCTAAAGTCCACAGGGTTTAAAAATCTGAAACCAAATTATTTTGTTTTTGTGAATTGCAAAATACAAAAAAAAAGTCATAATAAAATTTTCTTGATCTTGGAAACTCCAAAGAAATTATAATCCAAATGTCTTAAATTACTCCCCCCCCATCCCCTGCCCGTCCTCCCAATTCTAATTTCCCAATCTCTTTTCTGCCCAGTCTCAGCCAGATGATTCTCACTCCAGTGTCTGCGTAGATTCAGGGATTCTTTAATACAGTGATTCTGAATCTGATGACCAGACTCCTTGAGTTTCTGATTTCATTTGCTTGAGATGAGCTAGGGCAGTGGTCCTCAAACTTTACTGTGCCTTAGAATCCCTGTGAAGGTTCACTAAAACAGATTGCTAGACCCTACCCCCAAGTTTGCATTTCTAACAAGTTTTCAGGTGATGTTGTTCGTTCTGGTCATGGTCTGGGGACCACAGTCTGATAATTATTGGGCTATGGAACTCACAGTTTTTAAAGGCTTGAAGTTGATTTTAATGCCAGCCAATGCTGAAAATCAAAGCTAGAGAAGCTTCAGTGGGTACTGCCTTTAATGGATATGGTTCTTTTGGGATCTCAGGAAGTTAATTTAAACATGCTTCCTCTTTAAACAACAGGCTACTCAACACAATCACAATTTCAGCCCCCTGCACCTACCCCACCACAAAATTTAAAAAGATAATATTCCCAAACTCCTAGAGAAGAGCTATCCCAAGGAAAATGATGTTCTCAGAACATAGTACTCGGTAAACTCCAAAGTTGGGAACTCTGGTGACTGAAGGAGATAGACTGAAAAGAGAAAACTTTGATTTCAGGTTCATCAGAATGTCCATCTAAGTGAGTTGTTTGAATTCCATGATCTATGAACGTCGATTCACCAGAGGTAATTATGGTACTGTGTGTTTGCACGTGAGGGGGGAAATATCCACCTGTGGATACTGTCATCTCTCTCAAGAACACAGACATTTCAATGATAGCAGACCCAGTTAGGAGGTCTTTTGTGGATCTCTACTTTTGCCTCAACAAGAATATTCAAAACCTCTTCATTTCCATTTACCCTTTGAGTGTGGGCATTCTTTGGCAGCCGCTACCATCCTTTTGTAAGCCCCCAAATTCAGGTCATGCTACAGAAGCCACTTCGATGTCCTCTTCCTAAGGAAGTGCCTGTGAAATCTGCTTCTCCTGGAAGATTTTCACATAGTCTCCACTTATGTTCCAACTGGAGAATCAGCCTCAGCAGATTCCTCAACTGAGGCTCCTCTTGTTGAATCTCAAGGGTTTGTCTCTGGGAGCATAGGATGGATGGATGCTTCTGTTATGTGCTCCTCAAGACATGTTTTCCTCAGCCTTTGTTTCAGGACTTGAGTAGCATTTCTTACTCTTATATCTTTATTTTCCCAGTTGTGGGATATATCTCAAGTACTTCTTTTCCCACTGCTCTTCCTCTACTCCTTTCAGAGAGGCTCAGCTGAGTTTTTCACATTTAAATCACTTTTAAAAATCATACCATGTACTTTTCTACTGTAGAAAATTCCAAAAAATTCCATTTTTGTTTTTAATTCTTCTTTCTTCCCAGCCTCAGTGATTTTTTTCTCATGTACTCTTTCAGAGTTTGTTTTGTGGGGTCTCCCATTGTAAGAGAAACGAGTCATTAAGGTATGGATCTACTAAAACATCAACTATTAAAGCAAACCTCACCTATCTTTCCCTTTTAAAATTGGCTAATCTGACATAGGAGGTGTTTTTCCATCAACAAAAATCTAATGCAGGCCTACACTTGATCTATTGTTATCCTGCCTGGCTCCCTTTTATCTTGCCTCGTCTTGGTTGTGTCTTTCCTTAAGAGTCCCAAATTCCATGCATTTCTTGGCATGTCCCTACAGGGCATGGTTAATACTTACATTGTCCACTTATAATAAACTTTGTGTTACTTTGAAACTCACCCAGTAATTCTTTGAATATTTTCCTCTATCCTTGGTCCCCCCCACCGAGTCTGTCCAAAAATTTTATTTGGCAATTTTGCATACTTTTCCCAGTCTTTAAGGGTGATTCCCCCAGTTGATCTCACCATGGCCTCTCTACACCTTTAACCCTGTCTCCGGTGGAGGACATGCGGTGGGTCATTTCAGATGACTATCGGAGACCTCATCTCTCTGTCTTTGTCAGATTTTTTTGGGTTCTAGTCACCCTTTATGCTATAAAACTTGTACATCTTTCTCTTTTCCAATACCTAGGGTATTGGAAAAGATCTTTTTTTTCATTTAAATATATCTATTCTGGTCTCTAATATCTCATTTTCCCTTTTGTGTCTCTCTAGTTTGCCTTCTGTCCAACTTCTTAAAAAATCTTTCTTCCTTCGGTTTAATCAACTTGTTTTCCTTTATTTTGTTTTAATTTTTTTGCTGTTTTCTGTTCTGATGGTAAGTTATTCAGACTATTGGTTTGAAACCTGTGTGTGGTGTTTATGTTAAGGACATATCCATAGATTCCTATTTTATTGAATTTTAAAAATCAAGATTAGGAGTAAATTTTTCCACTCCGCCTTGCTTTCTGAAAATTCACGGTTCCTGTTATTTTATGTTTGCTTCTATTGTTTGTAAAGATATTCCCAATTTCCCCCACCTAGTACCTTCTTTTCCTAACTCCTTTTTATATTTCAAGCCATCTTTTACTTCTTTCTTTTTATTATATTGTGTAGTCCTTCTTCTCCATTTTCAGTAGACAGTTTTACTTTTCTTGTCATCTATTTCCACTATGATTTATTAATTGGACCATGACTCATAGCTGAAATGATACTTCTTTATTTCCAAACATAGAATATTCCCGTGTTATTTTTTTATTAACTGACCTCTAGGGTAACTGAATTATGATCTTTATTTATATGACTTTAAAATTGTCTGAGAGTAGTTTGGGGGCCAACTCATGGCAATTTATGTAAATAATTGATATGTATTTGAGAGAATGTGGTTTGCAGTGTTTGTGCAGTGTTCCGTTTCGCTCCATTAGGTCAGGTTTGTAGGGTGTGCTATTCAGTATTTTATAGCCTTTTTTCTTTTTGTCTGTATTCTATCAGATACTGGGGAAAATGTGTTAAAATTTTTTCCATTTTGATTGTGGATATATTAACTTGCCCTTATAGTTATGTAAAATTTTCCTGTCTATATTTTGTGGTTATATAAATAGACACATATACATTTAAAATTGTTACATTTTCTGATATATTAAACCATTTATTTTTGTAAATGTTTCTCTAGAATCTTAAGTGAAATGTTACATAGAAGTGGTAAAAGTAGACATCCTTTTCTTGTTAACGATCTTAGGGGGAAGGCATTCTTTCACCATTAATTATATTAGCTCTGTGGTTTTTGTAGATGACTTTTATCAGGTTGAGAAATTTCCTTTTATTTCTGGTTTATTGTATGTTTCATTATGAAAGAGTATTGGATTTTAGCAAATGATTTGTGTATTGTGTGTGTGTCTATTGACTTGATTGTGTAGGTTTTGTCCTCTATTCCATAATATGGTGTTTTCCATTGATTGGTTTTCATGGTAAACCAACCTTGCATTCCTCAGATAAATCTCATTTGGTCTTGTTATATAATCTTTTATGTTTTTCTGAATTCAGTTTGGTAGTATTTTGTTGAGAATTTTTGCATCTCTATTCATAATGATATATTAATCTGTAGTTTTCTTTTGATATGTATTTGTCTGATTTTGTTATAAGGATAATACTGGCCTCATGGAATGAATGAGTTGGGAAGTGTTCTGTACTGTTCCATCTTTTGGAACAGTTTGTGAAGGATTGGTGTTAATTCTTTGTTTGGTAGTATTCACCAGTGAACCCATTTAGTCTTTGGCGTGTGTGTGTGTGTGTGTGTGTGTGTGTGTATGTGTGTGTGTGGTGGGGAGGGTTTATTACCAATTAAATCTTTTTGCTTGTGATATGTCTATTCAGATTTTCTTTACTTCTTGAATCTATTTTTTTTTTTTAAGATTGTGTTTATTTATTTGACAGAGAGAGAGACAGTGAGAGAGGGAACACAAGCAGGGGGAGTGGGAGAGGGAGAAGCAGGCATCCTGCTGAGCAGGGAGCCCGATGTGGGGCTTGATCCCAGGACCCTGGGATCATGACCTGAGCTGAAGGCAGACGCTTAACAGCTTGAATCTATTTTTTAATAGGTCATGTCTTTCTGGGAATTCATCCATCTCACTTAGACTATCTAATTTGTTGCCATTTAACTGCTCTAACATTTTTTGGGGAAATTCTTTTTTTCTATAAGTTCAGTAGTGATGTCCCTGCTTTCATTCTTGATTTTAGTAAATTGAGTATTGTGCCTTTTTTTTGTCAGTCCAGCTAAAGGTGTGTCAATTTTGTTGATCTTTTCAAAGAATCACCTTTTGGTTTTATTGATTTTCTCTTTTATTTTTCTATTCTCTATTTCATTTGTTTCCACTCTAATTTTTATTTCTTCCTTCCTTCTGCTTACATTTTGTTTAATTTATTCTTTCCTAGTTTCTTAAGATGGAAGGTTAGCTTATTAATTTGAGCTTTTTCTTCATTTTTAAAATATAGATGTTTATAGCTAATTTAGCTGTAAGCACTGCTTTAACTGCATCTCATGATTTTTGGTGCACTGTAATTTTGTGTTTATTTATTTAACAATATTTTCTAGTTTTCCTTTGATTTGTTGTTGGGCCCATTGGTTATTTAGTATTGTGATGTTGAATTTACACATTTTTTGGAAAATTCCCCAAATATGCTTCTGTTACAGATTCCTAATTTCATTCCACTGTGGCCAGAGAATATACTTTGTATGGTTTAAACTCTTATAAACTTACTGAGGCTTGTTTTATGGCCTAACATATGGTCTAAGGTGAAGAATGTTCCATACACCCCTGAAACAAATGTGTATTCCGCTGTTGTTGAATGGAGTATTCTGTGTCTGTTAGATCTATTTGGTTTATAGTGTTGTTCAGATCTTCTGTTTCCTTGTTGACCTACCTTGTTCTTCTATCTAGTATAGAAAGTGGGCTATTGAAGTCTCCAATTAATGATAGTGAATTGTTTATTTTTATCTGTCAGTTTTTGTTTCATGCATTTTGGGGCTCTAGTGTTAGGTGCTTATATGTTTATAATTGCTATATTTTCTTGATGAATTGAATCTTTTATCATTATGAAAGCCCTTCTTTGTCTCCAGTAACAATTTTTGTTACTAAGTCTAAATTTTGTTTAATATTAGGATAGCACTCCCAATTTTCCTTTATTTACTATTTTCATGGTGTATCTTTTACATTCTATCAATCTGTGCTGGAAATTGCAATGAACATCTTAACTTAAAACAACCTAGTTCATATTAGTACCACCTTAATATGAAAACTTTGACTCAGTAAAGTTCTGTTTCCTCACTGCTCCTTTGTGCTATTATTATCATAGAAAGTACATCTTTATTCATTATAAGCCCTTCAGAACAGTTTTATAGTTATTATTTTATGCAATTGTCTTTTAAATCAGATAGGAGAAGAAAAGAGTTACAAATTATAGTACTTATAATGTCTTTTATATTTCTAAATGTAGTTACTTTTATTGATGCTTTTTATTTTTTTATATGGATTTGAGTAATTATTGTCCTTTTATTTCAGCCTGAAAAATTATTATTAGTGTCTCTTGTAGGGTGTATCTACTAGTGATAGATTCTCTGTTTCTATTTATCTGGGAATGTCTTAATTTTTCATTTATTTTGAAGGTTAGTTTTGTTGGATGTAAAATTGTTGGTTGACAGTCTATTTCCTTCAGTGCTTTGAATATGTTGCCCACTGTTCTTTGGCTCTATGATTTCTGATCAAATGTGTGAACTTGTCAATCATTATTTTTCAAATATTTTTTCTTCCCCCTTATCTCTTTTCTCTCCTTCTGGTATCAAATGTATGTTGATATACTTAATGGTTTCCCACAGGTCTCTGAAGCTCTGTTCATTTTGTTTATTTTCTTTTCTTTCTATTCCTAAGTGTGGTTAATCTCGATTAACCTAGGTTTAACTTTTCTGGTTCATAGCTATGACAGTTGTGAGGCTCTTGGTTTTCATGGCTACTACAGAGCTGGCGAATGCAGATGAGACTAGAGAAAGTTTAAACATCACAAGTCTCACTACTGTTACTGTGATTCAGCCTTGAGTAAATGTCCCATGGATTGTTGCAAGCCAGTGGCTAAATTCCAGAATACTGAAAAAGTTGCTTTGGACAATATTTTATTTTATGGAGGACCTGATTTTCAGAGATCCTTATCTGACAATCCTGAAAGTACTTCCCCATGTTTTAAAAATATTTTCAAAAAATGTTAAATTTGTTTTTCTCAGTGTGCAGCTTTCTAGATAATTTCTTCTGACCTATTTTACATTTCACTAATTCTCCCTTTAGCTCTGTCTCATTTGCTATTAAAATTTCCCAATGAATTTTCCTCTTCCTCCCCCCTTCCACCTTCTTCTTCTTCTTCATAGTATAGTTTCTTTCTTAGTCCCTTTCTTTCTTTCTTTCTTTCTTTCTTTCTTTCTTTCTTTCTTTCTTTCTTTCTTTCTTTTGTTCATTCATTCGTTCATTCGTTTCAGGATCTGAATGCGTTTTCATTTCAATAACTATGTTCCTTTGAGTCAATATTGCCATTGTTTGTAAGAAAGTTTTCAAATAAGGACGTAATAATGAAACAAATAAGTACATCTTATGTTCATGAAATTCATGATTACATTTTCTAACTCTGGAAGTTCTGTTTGCACCCTTTACAAATCTGCTGGTCTTTCTTCATAGTTTTCTGATTTCTGCAGATGCTTTCACATGAGTCATTTATGTTTTCAGCACAGTAATTATAGAATTATATTTCTGATAATTTCAGTATATAATCTTTTTCATGCCTGTTTCTGCTGTTATTTCTGCTGTTTTTGCTCATTCTCCCCTGTTTCTTCCTGTTTCCAGTGATTTTGGGGTGTGATCTGTACATCTTCCCTTTAAAATTATTTGTGGAGGGGCACCTGGGTGGCTCAGTTGGTTAAGCGACTGCCTTCCGCTCAGGTCATGATCCCGGAGTCCTGGGATTGAGTCCCACATTGGGCTTCTGGCTCAATGGGGAGCCTGCATCTCCCTCTGACCCTCTCCCCTCTCATGCTGTTTCTCCCTCTCACTCTCTCTCCCAAATAAACAAATAAATAAAATCTTTAAAAAAAATAAAATTATTTGTGGAAATTCCTTGATGCCTAAGGTGAAGATGAATTCTTACAGAAAGGATTTATGTTTGCATTTGCCAGACTCCAGGGAATACTACAATCTGAGATAAGTTTAAACTAAATTCTTAATTTAAGATGTTTTCACAATCCAGGAAATATGAATATGATCTAGTGATCCATGTGTGCACTTATTTGTGTTTCTAGTTTTTCAGAATCATTCTCACTGCTCTCCTTTTCTTTCAACTGAGATGCTGTTCTTTATGAGTGTTTCCTAGGTTTGGGCCAGTAGAGTGGGTTGACATTGTTTTTACACTTATAGGGCTTAGGGTTTCTTCTTAGTTTCCTGAATTTCTCAGCATAATGACCACAAGCTACTATAGCCAAAATCCTGGTGGCTTACAAAAAATAAAAATGTACTATTTTGTTCATGTCACAGTCAGATATAAGTCAGATGGCTCTCCTGGGTTTATCTCCTTCACAGTCTCTCAAGAAATCTTTCACTTTTAGATAAAGAAGCTGAGGATCTTACAGATTACCTTAAGGGCCAGGACTGGAAGTGGTGTACAGAAGTTCCATTGTCCAAAACTAGACATGTGCCCACAAAGAAACTATGCGTAGGAATAGGAACAGCAGTCTCCCTGTGGGTTTGAGAGGAAGAAAGAGGATCTGTGAGCACATATGCTTTAACTCTCCATCCAGGACCATAAACATCCCTGAAGGCAATGAGGACAAAATCACAAGTTCTCCAGGGTCAGCAAATACTCTTAGGGCAAAAGTAGCCTCCTTGCTTGTTTTCCCTCTTGGTTCCTATCTTCACCTAAATTTAGGCCTTGGAATTGCTTACCATCTCCCCTTCTCGTCAAGGCCTTTAAGATGAGATGAAAGCATGTAAGCTGTACTCAGCATTTACAGTTGTTTTCAGCTGGAGTGATGGCTCAGAAATCCAGCCAGCCTGTGTTTCAGAAATGGAAGTCGTGAAAACATTTTCCAGTGCTTGGGCTTTTTAGGGATACCCTATTCATGTGATTCCCAGGAGCTTACGTACCCAAAATTAATTATTTGTTTGGAGCTGATAATTATTAGGTTCTTGTTTTGCAAATCTAAATAATACATGTGTGAAGATAGAAGAAACAGCATTACATAAGTTTTAAGTGATCCTACCTCTAAGCCTCATACCAGCAATTTCAGGAAGGGCCACTTTGTCTTTCTAGGTGAATGGCAAGACCCTTGGCCTTATCCTCTATCTACTTGGGGCAAAGATGATCTGCTTTTTTTTTTTAATTTTTTTATTGTTATGTTAATCACCATACATTACATCATTAGTTTTAAATGTAGTGTTCCATGATTCATTGTTTGTGCATAACACCCAGTGCTCCATGCAGAACGTGCCCTCTTTAATACCCATCACCAGGCTAACCCATCCTCCCACCCCCTCCCCTCTAGAACTCTCAGTTTGTTTTTCAGAGTCCATCGTCTCTCATGGTTTGTCTCCCCTTCTGATTCCCCCCCTTCATTCTTCCCCTCCTGCTATCTTCTTCTTTTTTTTTTTCTTAACATATATTGCATTATTTGTTTCAGAGATACAGATCTGAGATTCAACAGTCTTGCACAATTCACAGCGCTTACCAGAGTACATAGATGATCTGCTTTTTGATGAAGCTAATCAAAATTACAGATGATTTCCAATTTACCATGATTCGACTTAGGATTTTTTGACTTTATGATGGTATGCAAGCGATACACATTCAGTAGAAACTGCACTTCAAATTTTGAGTTTGGATCTTTTCCTGGGCTAGCGATATGCGGTGTAATCCTCTCTGGTGATGTTGAGGAGCGGCAGCAGCAGCTCCTGGCCAGCCACATGATCACGAGGGTAAAAAACCGGTACACTGACAACCATTCTGTACCTGTACAGCCATTCTGTTTTCCACTTTTACTACAGTATTCAATAAATAGCATGAGGTATTTCGACACTCCATTTTATTTTATTTTTTAAAAGATTTTATTTGGATGCCTGGGTGGCTCAATCAGTTAAGCGTCTGCCTTCGGCTCAGGTCATGATCCCAGGGTCCTGGGATCGAGCCCCACATCAGGCTCCCTGCTCCGGGGGAAGCCTGCTTCTCCCTCTCCCACTCCCCCTGCTTGTGTTCCTGCTCTCACTATCTCTCTTTCTCTGTCAAATAAATAAATAAATAAAATTTAAAGATAAATAAATAAATAAATAAAAGATGTTATTTGTTTATTTGAGAGAGAGAGAGTACGAGTACGGGGAGAGGGAGAAGCAGACTCCCTGCTGAGCAGGGAGCCCAATGGGGGACTCAATCCCAGGACCTGGGGATCATGACCTGAGCCAAAGGCAGATGCTTACCTGACTGAGCCACCCAGGTGCCCCAACACTCTATTTTATTTTATTTTATTTAAAAAGAATTTTTTTAGGTGTATAAACTATTTATTAACAGACAAAGCCTACAGATTTATTTCTTCTTAGACATACCCACGATGTGGCCACGGCACTCTGTGGTCTTGGTGTGCAGGCGTTGGACACCAAGTCTCCAGAAGTGGTGCAGCCCTCTGTGGGCCCTAATCTTCAGTCACTCCAGTTCTTCACGAAGTTTGTTGTCTAGACCTTTGGCCAGGACCTGGCTGTACTTTCCATCCTTCACATCCTTCTGTCTGTTCAAAAACCAGTCTGGGATCTTATAGTGGCGAGGATTCTACATAATGGTGATCACACGTTCTGCCTCATCCTCAGTGAGCTCTTGGCCCTCTCAGATTGATGTCTGCTTTCCTCAACACCACGTGAGCATATCTTCACCCCACACCCTAATTGCAGTGATGGCAAAGGCTATTTCCTGCCGCCCATTGATATTGGTGTTGAGTACTTGCAAAATGTGCTGGAACTTCTCAGGGATCACTAGAGACATGGCGGCGGCCCCAGCAACAGCGTGTAGACCTCCTGTGGAAGAGCCCAACAGTCTTTTTAAAATAGGTTTTTGCGTTAGGTGATTGGCCCAACTGTAGCTAATGTAAGGGTTCTGAGCACATTTCAGGTAGGCTAGGCTAAGCTGTGATGTTCAGTAGGCTAGGTGTATTAAATGCATTTTTGATTTATGATATTTTTATTTTGTGATGAGTTTATCAGGATATAACCCCATCATAAGAAAAGGAGGAGCTGTACTCATTCTAGTTTGCATTTTCCTCTTACTCTTGGGCAGTGCTCTGTTTCTCCAGTTTTTTCTGACATTCTTTTTTTAAATTGGTTCTGTCAACTTAGGCGTGTCCAAGCTCTACATGTGCAGGGATGGGGAGAACTTCTGTCTTGTTTGAGTTTGGACATCAAAGTGGAGAGACTTGAGACCATTTTCTTTATAGTAAGAGGCAGTATGTCTCTTGGATGCAGACTGCCTGGTGTGACCTGATCCCTTTCCTCACCTGCCATGTGTACACCTTGGGTAAATCACTTAGCTCTCTTGTGCCTTGATTTCCTTGTCAACAAATTGGGTTAAAGAACAGTAATCCATTTCATAGTGTTGATGTGAGTGTTAAGAGAGTTAATATATGTAAAGAATTTAGAACAGCTCTTTGTGCATAGTGAGCATTAAGTGTTACCTGTTATGATGGTTGACATAAAGAACATTTTATTAATCTCATTGTTTCATTCAAGCAAGTTATTATTACTATAATAAAAGTAATTAAAAAAAATGTTGTGTTCCCAGAACCATAGGTCTCAGACTTTTTGATATAGTGACTTTTCTGCCACTTACTACCCTGCCAACCTGGGTAAGCTACTAAACCTCTCATTGTGTTAGCTTTTCCATTCACAAAAGTGGATATCACAGTAGTGTCCATTTAGAATGTTGTTCGGAGGACCAGTTGAGTGAATATGTTAAACTCCCAGAAGAGGGTATGGTGTACATTATGCATATAACAAATGTGAACCATCCCCACATCTTTGTCACCACCATTGTAAAAGTCCATATGTCTCCTTTCATCTAAATCCTAACTCTCCTGGACCCATTTGAGTACTAAACAGAACTCAGGTATATAAATTATGTTTTATTTTCAACCCTGTAAATTTTTGTATTTGTGAAATGCACTAATATAACAGAATATTTTACTAAAAGTAACTGTGCTTTTTTTTTTTTTTTTTTTACAGTTCGGTGAAGTCAGTGATAAATTTCAAAAATTTTTGGCCAATATCCCTTCTGATTTTCAGGATTGGGTCTCTAAAATGTAATAAAAACCATTAACTATAGAGAACAAACTGCTGGTTACCAGAAGGGAGGTGGGTGGGGGAATGGGTTAAATAGGTCATGGGCATTAAGGAGTGCACTTGTCGTGATGAGCATGGGGTGATGTATGGAAGTGTTGAGTCACTATATTGTACACTGGAAACTAATATTACACTGTATGTGTAATTACTAACTGGAATTTGAATTAAAACTTTAAAAAATTTAAAAAGAAATGTAAAACAACCAAAACCAAACCAACAAACAAAAAACCCTATTCTAGGGTATAGAGAGAAGGGTTTCAGTGTTTAGAGTAATATGATAATGTTATCCATCTTTCATATATTATGCCAAGTCCTTAAAAATGTTGTCTCACTTAATCCTTATAGCAACATTATAGGGTAGGTGCTGTTGTTATTCCCATTTATTAATGAATATAATGAATCAGAAAATGATTAAATAAATAATTTGCCCAAGATGACACCACTATTAAATGGCTAAAGCACAAAAATTGAATCCAGGAAGTTTGGTTCTCAAACATGGACTCTTAAACAAAACGCTATGATTTGGAGGGAGAAGGATTTTACTTTATTTGTTTTTTAAAATGTTAAATGTTATATATATATGTATATATTTATATATATTAAAAAAAATTTTTTTAAATCTCTCCACCCAACATGGGGCTTGAACTAACAACCCCACGATCAAGAGTATATGTTCTACCAACTGAGCCAGCCAGGCACCCTGGGAGAAGAATTTTTTAATCCTGCTTTGAACGTCTTTGACAATTGCTTTCTCTATGGATTCTTTCTTTTCTTAGGACAATATAATCAGATAGACCTAAAGTAGGGGCAGACACCATGTGATATTTCATAAAGCAAGCAGTTTTCTGGAGGACCTTTGTGTGTAGAGGAATCCTCACTTTTATTTGTATGTCAGTTAATGTCTGTTTAATCCTTAATACAAATTTTTTTCAAGTATTCACATATTTATACAACTATAAATAAAAACTTATTTATGTAGCCAATTAAAATTTCTAAATATTTTAATATAGATTGTAATCATATTTTCATAAGTCTAACACAGCAAATTTTCTTAAATGTTTTAAAGTCTTTTAAAAATGAATATAAAGCAACACAATGATTACAAATTTTTTCTTTACTTTTATATGCAAACCAGTTTTTTAAATTTTATTTTTATTTTTTTTAAGATTTTATTTATTAGAGAGAGAGAGCACACACACAAGTGGGGGTGGGGGTTGGGGGGACAGACAGAGTGAGAGGGAGAAGCAGACTCCCTGCTGGGCTCTATCCCAGGACACTGAGATCATGACCTGAGCCAAAGGCAGACACTCAACCATCTGACCCACCCAGGCTCCCCACAAACCAGATTTTCAATGATGGATATCATGACTCAAAATTGAGCATTATCATTTTTCTCTTACAGAGAGGGCTGGGTCCATGCAACCTAGAGAATTTTTCAGCTTCACTCTTTCTCCCTCATCTACTTGAATACTTTTGTCAGAGTAAGAGTTTCACTCATTTAGATTTTCTCAGCTTTAAAAAATAGCTTTCTCTGTTTTATTTCATATATAAATTATCTGTCCACTTAACAAGGTGAACCTAAGTTTGTACTTTCTGTGCCTCTCAAAGGTGAACAATATTACCTGAGTTTAGAGATCCATTTAAAAGTAAATTCAATTTACTAACTTACTATTATTGCAGGTAAAGAAGTACCAACTTCCCAAGTATTTGAAAATATAATTCTGCTGGTATTTCACACTTAGAGCTGGTCCCCCCCCTTTCTTTTGCTATTATTTTTAATAAGTGCCACAGGAATATTACTACTTTCCTATGGAGACCAGGTGTGCAATCCTTAGAACTGTGGAAGTTTCCACTCCCAGTCACAGGGTCTATTCCTCTTCAGAGTTTATGTGGCTACAGAAACCAGGGCTCTGCAGCTTGACTCAGAAACCAACTGCAATGCTCAATATTACTAAAAACATCTCTCTTAGGTCTCTGAAGAGTCTGCTAATGGAGCCTGTGGTCTCTTAACACAGAACCAAACATCCTTATCAGAAAACCCCAAATATCAAAACTACAAAAACAAGCAGAAACCCCAAATAAGTACTTGATATAAAAACAGGTATATTTTTATAAGGATGTGATGTTAAGAGTTACAGATAGCAGTTTCCCAACCTTGGCACTCTTGATATTTTAGACTGGATAATTCTTTTTTGTAGAAGGTGGTCTTGTACATTGTAGGATATTTAGCAGCATCCTGTGCCTGGCCTCTACCCACTAGATGCAAGTAGCACCCTTCCCCCGGTTATCACAGCCAAAAATGTCTCCATCCGAGCATTGCCAAGGGTCACCTGGAGAACAAAATCTCCTTGGTTGAAAACCCCTGGTACATCATATCATAATCCAAATGTATGCTGCTATACAGAAAATCAGACCCAAGTAGAAGCTTTTTAAAAAACTTCTCTTACTTTGATATTGCTGAGTAGAGATGGAGAGTGGAGGATTCTCAATACTCCTCTTTCCTCTTTCCCTACTTTTGCAATTAACTACCACATCTACTGGCCCTTCACTCTTAATTGCTTTTTTAAAAAAATAGCTTAATTGATTAATGTAGAAAATGACTAGCTTATAAATTTTATAACCTGGATGCTTTCCATTAGATTTGGCTGGATCCTAACTCAAATGGTCTAATAAACATAGTGAATTTATTCGCTCAAAAACTGAAAAGTTCAAAGGTAGATCTACAGAAATAGATCCAGAGACTTCCATTAGGATACTATTAGGATGCAGTCTCTCTACACCCATTTCTAAGCTCTGCTTTCTCTGTGTTGGTTCTTTCTTAACTCTGTCCATGTGGTAGTAAGATGGACACTAATATCTTTAGATGTACACTCTACTAGTTCAACTTCAGTACAAAAATATTTTCCATTTACTAATAGTTTTTAAAAATCCTAAAATAGAGTCTTATTGGCTCTGAGTGGCCTGGGTTGGGTCAGGTGCCCATTCCTGAATCAATCACCGTAGTAAGGGAGCCGCAGTGTTCTAATTGCCCAAGTTTAGTTCACAAGCCTAATCCTGGAATGGGGTGGAGTCAGTTCCACTTGCATTGCATGGGCAGCTACTACAGGGGGGTTGGCTGTCACTGTGCTAGGACCAAAAGGAGGGGATTAGAGGCTGCAACAGAAAAAAACCTAAGATGTCCATTCTAAGTGTGCTCATTGGGAATGCCAGGAAGAAGATTCTGCCATGCTTTGGTTCATACATTGGAAAATAAGATGTACAGTTCAAGACTCAGCAATTCATGGAAATTCTCAGATTTTGATATATTGTCTTCTCTTAGCTTTAATTTATAGCATACTGGGAAGTCTCTGTGTATTTTCATTGGCATTTTAATAAATACAATTTGATTCGAAGGGTTTGGTGTTTTATTTTAATGAAAGAAGTTATTTCTCTATGCCATGAAGATATCCATGGCACATTATACTGTTATAAGTGTGAAAGCACCACATAGTTTATTGATAACTTTATGGTAACCTTTATCTGGCTGATAAAGTTGATTTCAATGTTGTTTTACGCTTAACATCTTTGGAGAAAGTAGTTTTCCTACATTTAAAGGATATGAGAACCAGCGTCAGACATACGCAGAAGAGAACATTTAGATAATTTCATTTTCTGAGATAGTTGGTGATGTTTTATATGCAGCTCTAGGGGAAATAATTGACAATATTTTTGTAAGGAAGAAGGCTTTAATAAATCTGTTTCATTGTGTGAGAAAGTTAATACAACTTAGTAAAAGGCAGTAACATTTAGTACCCAGTTGTATTTGTTTTCACTTTTATATCTACATTATGGGAAATGCATGCTGGCTAAGAAAGATAGAAAAATTTCATACACTCTGTTTCTTCCATTGTATTTTTTCTCTCTTTATCTTGTCTTTCCTTTACAACTCTCTTTTCTTTCCCTTTTTGCACTGTATTATTCTTTTATCCTGTCTTTTACTTTTCCTTTCTTTTCAATCCTTCAACCCTGGTCCCTTTGGGTTAGTTTCTTTAGCTCTTAATAGTTTATTGAACAGCCTACAATGGTTTTACCTAATTTTTATATGGATATGAAATTGCTACAATTAAAAAAAATCCTATCACTTAAAAATTTTTAAACTTCTCATCATTTCTCTGTATAAAAAGGTTTTTTACTAGTGAATAAGCCCATGCAGAATTAAACTTTCTATGGTGGATTGTCTTCAAGAGTCTGTTCTCTCCCTTAAAACAATTATTGCTGGATACAAGGCTGAAGCACTCTGGCATAATAAAAAGCACATAGACATAGGATCTAAAATAATGTTTTATTTTAATTTATTTTAAAACTTATTTTTGTTATAACATTTTAATTTTATATACAGTAAATTTTATGCTTTTGGGTGTCCAGTTCTATGAGTTGTGAAACACATGTACAGTCATATAATCACCACAGCCACAGTCAAGATATGTAACGTTTTCATCATCTGAAAAAAGTTTCTCATGCTGTCTTTTTGGTTTTGTTTTGTTTTGTTTTGTTTTTGTTTTTTTCTCATGCTATCTTTTTGTAATCAGCCCTGTCCTGTCCCAACTTCTGGCAACCACTTACATGTTCGTTATTCCTATAGTTCTGGCTTTCCCATGATGCCATATATTTGGAATGGCTTGGTATGTAGCTTCTTGAATATGGTTTTTTAAACTTAGCATGATACATTTGAGATACATTTCTGTTGTGTATCAGTAACTCTTTTTTAAAAAATTACTGAGTAATATTCCTTTTTATGGATGTATCAGAATTTATCACTCACCAGTTAAAAGATATATGGGTTGTTTCTAGTTTTTTTATTTTTTTATTTTTTTTTAAAGATTTTATTTATTTATTTGAGAGAGAGAGAGAATGAGAGACAGAGAGCATGAAAGGGAGGAGGGTCAGAGGGAGAAGCAGACTCCCTGCCAAGCAGGGAGCCCGATGTGGGACTTGATCCCGGGACTCTGGGATCATGACCTGAGCCGAAGGCAGTCGCTTAACAACTGAGCCACCCAGGCACCTGGGTTGTTTCTAGTTTTTGGCAATTATAAGTTAATGCTATAAACATCCAGATACACATTTTTGAGTGAACATGTTTTTATTTTTCTTGAGTAAATATCTAGGAATGGGATTGCTGATTCAGATAGTAAGTGTATATTTAGCTTTATAAGAAATTGCAAATTGCTTTCCCAAGTGACAGTACCATTTTGTGTTCCCATCAGTCATGTATGAAAGTTTTAGTTGCTTTGCACCCTCATCAGCATTTAATATTGTTAATGGCTTTAAATTTAATTATGCTATTTTAATTGTCCAGTGATACTCACTGTAGTTTTAAATAATTACTCATTATTTATAATGAATAAAGATGAAAAGCATCTATTTAGGTGCTTATTTTTCATTTGTATATCTATTTTGTTGAAGTGTCCATTGAAATTTTTTTTTTTTACTGAGCGATTAATTTGCTTATTGCTGAGTTTTTGTTGTTGTTGTTGTTGTTGTTTTTAAAGGCATCTTAGTCTTTTTTTTTTTTTAAGATTTTATTTATTTATTTGACAGAGAGAGACACAGCGAGAGAGGGAACACAAGCAGGGGGAGTGAGAGAGGGAGAAGCAGGCTTCCCGCGGAGCAGGGAGCCCAATGTGGGGCTCGATCCCAGGACCCTGAGATCATGACCTGAGCCGAACGAAGGCAGATGCTTAACTGACTGAGCCACCCAGGCGCCCCTGCTTATTGCTGAGTTTTGAGAGTTCTTTATCTATTCTAGATACAAGTCCTTTATCAGTAATGTGATTTGTAAATATTTTCTCCAAGTCTGTGGCTTCTTTTTTTTTTTAATTTAATTTATTTTTTATTTTTAAGAAAGATTTATTTTTCTTTCTTTTATTAACATATAATGTATTATTTGTTTCAGAGGTACAGATCTGTGATTCATCAGTCTTGCACAATTCACAGTGCTCACCATAGCACATACCCTCCCCAATGTCCATCACCCAGCCACCCGATCCCTCCCACCCCCCCCCCCCCACTCCAGCATCAAGTCTGTGGCTTCTAATTTCATTCTCTTAACAGTATCTTTCAGAGGCCAAAATATTTTAAACTCAATGAAATCCAGTTCATCAACTTAAAAAAATTTTTTTTATGGCTTGTGCTTTTGCTGTTATATCTAGGAAATCTTTGCTTAACTTGAGGTCACAAAGATTTTCTCTTGTATTTTAAAATTTGTATACTTTTGTGTTTTATATTTAGGTCTAATTTGAACTAGTTTTTGTTTTAAGTATATGTTATGTATTGAGGTTCTTTTTTTTTTTGCATATGGATGTCCAATTGTTCCACTACCAGTTGTTGGAACCGCTGTTCTTGCTCCATTAAATTTCCATTATACCTTTGTAAAAAGTTATTGTCTGTATTTTTGTTGGCCTACTGTAGGCTCTCTCTTCTCTTCCATTGATATATATGTCTATTTTTCATCAATACCACACAATTTTCATTAGTGTAGCTTTACATTAGATCTTTAAATCAGGTAGTATGAATCCCTAATGTTTTTTTTTCAAAATTGTTTGACTATTATAGTTCCCTTGTCTTTCCATATACATTTTAGAATCATTTTATTTCTATTTATACAAAATGCTCCTGGGATTTTTTGGGGGGATTACTTTAAATTTGTAGATAAATTTTGGGGGAATTAGCAATTTAGCAATATTGATCCTTATAATCTATGGACATAGTATATCTCTCCATTTATTGAGGTCTTTTTAAATTTCTTTCACCATTATTTAATATTTTTCAGCATACTGATCCTGCACATATCTCCTTAGGTTTATATTTACTTCATTTATTTTTTGGTTTTATTTTAAATGGTACTTTTTCCTCTCAAATTTGATTTATAATTGTCTATTGCTTGTATATAGAGATATAATTATTTTTTATATATTGATCTTTTATCACCTTGCTACATTAATTTATTAATTCTAGGAGCTTTTTTGTACTTTCCTTTGGATTTTCTATATAGATAGTGATGTGGGAAACAAAGGTAGAAGAAAAATTATTAAATTTCTTTACTATCTACGGCCCACTGACAAGTCCTTGAAACAGGCAGAGTGGCATTCCTCTGGGACTCAGCTGCCTCGTCGTTAATACTTTCCTAAGGGCAGCAGGCAATCTTAGCCCAACCCCGAGGGTCCTGTAAGTCTACTTTAACATATAAAAATTCCTTTAGAAATTTCCTTTATCTCTAACCCCCCAAGATACGTGTTGGCAATCATCCCCCAAGCATGTGGCCCACCGATATACATCTGAAGGATCTCATGACTCAGGTTTTGCTAGACGGTAATAAATGACCTTTTCCTAACAATAGCTAGTCCCCTCAGGGTCCTGGAAATCTTGTTTCCAAAAGTCCTTAGAGACTTACACTATCCCTAACCCCCCTTCCAATTTATAGGTATATAATCACCACCCCTTATGACCCCATTGCAGCTCTTTCTGCCCACGGGTCCTGTCCCCATACTTTAAAAAAATCACCTTTTTGGGGGCACCTGGGTGGCTCAGTCGTTAAGTGTCTGCCTTCGGCTCAGGTCATGATCCTAAGGTCCTGGGCTCTAGCCCCACATCAGGTTCCCTGCTCGGTGGAAGCCTGCTTCTCCCTCTCCCACTCCCCCTACTTGTGTTCCTGCTCTGGCTATCTCTCTCTCTCAAATAAATAAATCAAATCTTAAAAAATATATAAAAAAAATAAATTAAAAAATCACCTTTTTGTGCCAAAGACGTCTCAAGAATTCTTTCTTGGCCTTCGGCTTTGAACCCTAATGTCTTTCCTACATCAGATAGTACATGTCATTTGGAAATAGAGACAGTTTTATTTGTTCCTTTTCAATCTGTAGGCTACTTACTCTTTTCTTCCTTTATTACACTAGCTAGGACTTCCAGTATGATACTGAGTATGAGGGGTGGAAGCAGACACTCTTGCTTCATTATTTTTTTAAAGATTTTATTTATTTATTTGAGAGAGAGAGAGAGTGAGAGAGAGAGCATGAGAGGGGAGAGAGTCAGAGGGAGAAGCAGACTCCCTGCTGAGCCGGGAGCCCGATGGCAGGACTCCATCCCGGGACTCTGGGACCATGCCCTGAGCCGAAGGCAGTCGCCCAACCAACTGAGCCACCTAGGTGCCCCTCTTGCTTCATTATTGATCTTAGCAGGAAGTTTTCAGTCTTTTATTAGTATGTCTTAGGTAGGATATAGGGTCTGGGGAAGTATTTTTGTAGATTTCATTATCATGAGAAAAGCATTCAGTCTTTCATCTTATTTCTAATTTGCTAAAGATTTGTATCATGAATAGCTGTTGAATTTTGTAAATTGCTTTTTTTTGGCATCTACTGAGATGACTATCTAGTTTTTCTTCTGTTAATATTGTGCAGTACATTAATTGATTCTACATTGAAACAGCCTGGAATTACTAGGAAAATACCCACTTGGTCATGATTACTGTCTGTTTAACATGTTACAGATTCTATTTGCTAATATTTTGTTGAAAAAAATTATCATATTCATGAAGGATAGTTTTTATTTCTTGTAATGTCTGTGTCTGGTATTGGTATTAGAGTAATGCTGGTCTCATAAAATAAGTTGAGAAGTGTTCCTTTCTATTCTATTTTCTTGAAGAGATTATGTAGAATTGATATTATTTCTTCTTTGAATGTTGGTAGGGCATGGGGTTTTTATTTTATCTGTTTCTTCTTAAGTGAATTTTGGTAAGTCCTTCAAAGAATTATTCAGATTCATTTGAAGAATTATTCTATTTTATCCACATTTTCATATTATAGGCATAGAGAAATAGGTAGCATTCTCTTATTACCTTTTCAAAGTCTATGTGGTCTGTAGTGATACTCCTTCTTTCTTTCTGGTAATAGTAATGTGTGTCTTCTCTCTTTTTATCCTGATCAATCTAGTGAGAGTTCTATCAATTTTATTAATTTATTCAAATAATTGGCTTTTGGTTTCATTTATTTTTGCCATTTAAAAAATTTCAGTGTCATTGATTTTGCTCTTATTTTTGTTACTTCCTTCCTTCAACTTGCTTTGGTTTCAATTTGTTCTTCATTTTCTTGTTTCTTAAGGTGGAATCTTTTTTTTTTTTTAATTCTATTTAGTTAACATATAGCATATTACTAGTTTCAGGGGTAGAATTTAGTGATTTGGGCGCCTGGGTGGCTCAGTTGGTTAAGCGACTGCCTTCGGCTCAGGTCATGATCCTGGAGTCCCTGGATCGAGTCCCGCATCGGGCTCCCTGCTCGGCAGGGAGTCTGCTTCTCCCTCTGGCCCTCCCCCCTCTCATGTACTCGCTCTCTCTCATTCTCTCTCTTTCAAATAAAAATAAATAAAATCTTAAAAAAAAAAAAGAATTTAGTGATTCATCAGTTGCATATAACACCAAGTGTTCATTACATCAAGTGCCCTCCTTAATGCCCATCACCCAATTATCCCATCCCCCCCATCCACCTCCCTTTCCACAAACCTCAGTTTGTTCTCTATAGTGAAGAGTATCTCTTTAGGTGGAATCTTAAATGATTGATTGAGACCTTTTTTCTTTTCTAATACAACCTTTTAATGGTCTAGATCTATCTATCTATCTATCTGTCTATCTATCCATCCATCCATCCATCTCCCATAATCACTGATTTAGTTTCCTGCTACAAATTTTGATATATTACATTTTAATTTTTATTCAGTTTAAATGAGTTTCTAACTTCCCCACAACTTTCTGTTTGCCCCATGTGATATTTAGAAGCAAGTTGTTTAATTTTCACTTAGTTGGCTATCTTCCATTTATCTTTCTATTATTGACTTATAATTTAATTCTGTTATGGTCGAGAAATAATTTGTATAATATAACTTCTTGCAAGTATGTTAAGGTTTGTTTTATGGTCAAATATATGGTTTGTCTTGGTGAGTGTTCATGTAAACTTGAAACAAATGTGTACTCTACTTTTGTTGGATAGAATATTCTATATTCTATAAACATCCATAAATGTCCACTAGGTCAAGTTTGTTCATAGTGTTGCTCAAATCTGTATCCTTGTTTGGCTGTCTTCTTGTTCTGTCAATTACTAAAAGAAGACTCTTTAAGTCTCCAGGTATAATTTTGGATTTATTTATTTCTCTAAGTTGTATTAGTGTTTGATCCATAGATTTCAAAATTCTACTATTAGGTGAACACAAATTTAGGATTCTTGTGTATTTTTGGAGAGCTAATCTTTTATAATTATGTAATGCCCCTCTTTATCCATACTTATCTTCTTTAATATGAAATATCCTTTGTCCCATATTAATATAATAACTCCAGTTTTCTGTTGATTAATAATTGCATGGTATATTTTTTCCCTCCTCTACCTTTTTTTTTTTAAAGATTTTATTTATTTATTTGACAGAGAGAGAGACAGCGAGAGAGGGAACACAAGCAGGGGGAGTGGGAGAGGGAGAAGCATGCTTCCCGCCGAGCAGGGAGCCTGATGCGGGGCTCGATCCCAGGACCCTGGGATCATGACCTGAGCCGAAGGCAGACGCTTAACCACTGAGCCACCCAGGTGCCCGTCCCTCCTCTACTTTTAACATATCTATACCATTGTAGTTAAAGTGAATTTCTTGTAGACAGCCAATAGTTGGGCCTCATTTTTTTAAATCCAATTTGAAATTCTTTGTCTTTTAATTAATATACATAGATTATTTATATTTTATACAAATATTAATCTGTGGTTCAATCTGTCATTTTATTATTTTTTCCATCTGTTTCTCATTTTCTGTGTTCTTTTGGATTGTTTGATTTTTTAAATATTCCATTCATTTCATATTATTGGTTTATTGGATATATATTGTGTGTGTGCAGGTGTGCACATGCTGTAGGGATTACAATATACTAACCTAACCTTTCACAGTCTACTTAGAGTTAATATTTTGCCACTTCACACAAAATTTAGAAATCTTTTCTTTTTCCTTTCTTTTATGTTATACTTGTCATGTTTTAAACATAAATAACTGAAAACCCACATCAGAAAATCTTATAATTTTTGCTTTCAATGACTATACATATTTAAGGAACTTAGAAGAAAATAATTAAAAAATGTTTATCTAAATACATACCCATTTTTGTTGTTCTTCCTTTATTCTTGAAGTTCCAATATTTCCCTGTTATCATTTTCTTTCAGCCAGAAGAACTCCTTTTACCACTTATTTTAGAGAAAATCTGTGGGCAAAAAATTTGCTTAGTTTTCTTTCATTTGAGAGTATATGGATTTTTGTCATCATTCCTGAAGGTTATTTTCGCTGGACATAGAATTGTGGGTTGATAGTACTTTTCTTTCAGTACTTTTAAAGATGTTGTTTCACTGTTTTCTGGCTTCCCTCGTTTCTGATGAGAAATCTGCAGTCACTCAAATTGCTGTTCTTCTATATGCAGTGTGACTTTTATGGCTCCTTTCAAAGCTTTTCTTAATTTTTGGTCTTCAGCAATTTTATTGTAATGTGTTTGGGTTTGATTTTCTTTCAATTTATCTGAGGGTTGTTCTCTGAGCTACTTAAATACATAGATTTAGGCCTTTCTTCAAATTTGGGAAATTTTCAGTGTAATTTCTTTAGATTTTTTTTCTTTACTAGTTGTTTCTCATTTTCCTCTGTGGTGACAATGGTATGACTATTAGACCATTTAATATTGTCTCACAAGTCCCTAAGGCTCTGTTAATTTATTTTCTATTTCTTCCCTCTGTTCTTCAGCTTGGATAATCTCCCTTAATCTATTGTCTATACTCTTCCCAGTTTCATCTCCATTCTGCTATTGAGCCCAAGCACTGATTTTTTTATTCCCAATATTGTATTTTTTGGTTCTATAATTTTTATTTGATTTGTTTTTATAGTTTCTATTTCTGTGCTGAAAATTTCTATCTTTCCATTCATTTCAAGAGTTTTCACCTTTGCTTCAGAGCATAGTCATAACATTAAAGTATTTTTCTGATAGTTTGGATATCAGAGTCATCTAAGGGTTGTCCTCTCTTGATTGTTTTTCCTCTCAATAATTAGGTACATTTTCCTGGATTTTGATATTTTGAGTAATTTTAGATTGTATCCTGGACATTTTGAGTAGAATGACATGAACAGAGTTCTGTTAAAATTCTCTGAAGAAAGTTGATTTGTTTTGTTTTAAAAGACAATTAGGTTGCAAGACAAGATGGAGTAGACAAACTTTTCCTTAGGCTTTCTAATAAGTACAGCTAAAAATCCTGGACAGAATATATAAAGCAAACATAGAAGACTTTGGAAGGTAGAGAGAAGGCAGAAAGATTAGGGACATGGGACATGTGGAAAATCTGGCAGAGTTTCTCTTTGTTGATTTTGTTGTTGTTGATGATTTGTATGCCGGGACTAGATGCTAAAGAGCAACCCAGAAACATTAATGGGCGTAAACCAAAAAAAGCCCCAGGGAAAACTGCCTCTCTCTAGCTAAAAGAACAGAAAAGTGGCAGATTAGCAAGAAAGATATCTTTTACATGCTAACCACCCTAATGCAACCATTACAACCCACAATAAATAGTGGTTATATCTTCTTCAGCAAAGGCTGAGTGAAGAGGCTAGACTTTCCCTTCATCTAGCTGTGATGATACCCCTCCCCCAAACTCTGCTTGAGGTGCAGTAGAAAATACCTGGGGAGCCTGGATTTCCATCCCCACCTGGGAGTAGTGAGAAAGTATCCCTTCTCACCCACCAGCATGGTGTCAGAAAAGGTCTGCTAAATCAGAGGATTGATTTATTGATTTTTATTTTTTTTAAGATTTTATTTTATTTATTTGACAGAGAGAGACACAGCAAGAGCAGGAACACAAGCAGGGGGAATGGGAGAGGGAGAAGCAGGCTTCCTGCCGAGCAGGGAGCCCGATGTGGGGCTCAATCCCAGGACCCTGAGATCATGACCCAAGCCAAAGGCAGACGCTTAACCACTGAGCCCCCCAGGCGCCCCTGCTAAATCAGAGGATTTAGATAAGAGTCTCATAACAATATTCAAAATGTCCAGAGTACTATCAAAATCGCTCATTCTTCTAAGAATCAGGAAAATCTTAACTTGAATAAGAAAAGACCATCAGTGCCGATACTGAGATGATACAGATGTTGGGATTATCTGACAAGGAATTTATTATTTATTTATTTAAAATGGTTTTCTTTTTTTTCTTTTAAGATTTATTTATTTTAGAGCGAGAGAAAGTGTGAGTGAGCAAGAGAGGGAGGGGCAGAAGGAGAGGGAGAGAATCCTCAAGCAGACTCCCTGCTGAGCCCAGAGCCCCACACAGGGCTCAGTCCTAGGGTCCGGGGATCATGACCTGAGCTAAAATCAAGAGCCAGCTGCTTACCCATCTAAACCACCCAGGTGCCCCTCTGACAAGGAATTCAGAGCAGCCATCATAAAAAGCCTTCAACAAACAATTACAAACATATTTGAAATAAATGAAAAAATAGAAAGTCTCAGAGAAAATAGATAATGTAAATAAAAGCCTATTTTTCTGGTCCTCTGGCAAGAAAAAGAGGATTTCTCTTTGAGTTTTTGTTAGCTGTGCCTACTGTGCAGTGGGCCACCCTTGGGTTAAAGCTGGGTGATAAAGGAGGGAAAAAAAATCAGAAAACTCACTGCATTACTGGTCATCACAGTTGTTTTAATTTATTTTCCTACTCTGCCTGCTATGATTTAATTTTCAGAGCTCTCAGGTGGTTGCTTTTTGTATCATCCAGATACAACATCCAGAGTTGTAATTACATAATAGTAGATTTACTCCATCTTGGCCAGCATGGGAATCTAACAACATTTTGAAGTTAGGGTGGTTGCTGACCCACCCTGGGTTCAAAGTAGTGAAAGGAAAATGCCTGAAGAAGGAGAAACAAAATGAGGAAGAAACGGTCAGAAATACAACCCCCTGGTTATAACAAACTGCTTTAGTAAAAGTTAAATCACTGATGGGGCCAGAGAAAAATAAAGTGAGACAACATAAAGTTAAAGCAGGTATTTGGAAACAAAAGAAAAATGTGTCCACTTTGCACATTGCTGGGTGGCACAGTATTGCTAGCTAGAAGGAAGAAAAACTACTTCAGCACAGGTGAGCACCTTGCCTAAAGGGTTTTATTAAATTGACAACAAAATTAATTAAAAAACCCCAAATGCAAAATTTTGCAGTGGCATTCTCTATACCCAAGTGCACAAGTGGAATAATTGTGTTTATGAATGGAGGGCTTTGCCATTGCTGGCAATTCTACTTTTTGCTTGATTTTAATTGGTCATATTGATTAGGAATTTTTAGATTTGCCTAAACCCTCCTCTGTCTCTGGCCTGTGGAAAAAAAGTGGGTGACTCATGGAAACTAGCTGCTGCTTATTGTGCTTAAAGCAAGTAATTCTGAAACTCCCAGCATGTCAGACATGGGGAAAGCTGTTCAGGAAATCCAATAGGCTAAGATGACTGGGATGCTGTGGTTGTCTTGGTTAATTCTTTTCCCTCCAATCTTAGAAGCAAGTCAGGCAAAATCTCCTCTTTCATGAGAATGACTGATATACATTCACCATCCTTTCCTAAGGGTAGCTGAACTCTCCTGTATATTTTGACAACCTGGCAAGGTGAGGTTTAGTCTCAATCACAGTCAAATGCAAGTTCATATATGCATTAATGATAGCATGAAAGTCTCCCTCTCAGAGGAGGAAGTCCAGAAAGATTTGAGAATAACACTGGTACATTGACTAGTTGAAGATGGTTAATCTGTCTGGGCTAAGATACAAGGCTGAATTCAATTAGTTAAACATTTGAGAATGACTTGGGTTGGAGGCCACAGGATACAGTCCACACAAGGCAGGGATTACACTGATATATTTGCCAGGCCCTGCTAATAAGAAAGAGACACAATACTTTGTGGGGCATTTGGCTGTGGGGAATACCATACACTGTTCCTGGGCATCTTGTTAACCCTAATATATTGAGTGGCAAGAAAAAGAAATCTGAATTTGAATGAGATCTAAAACAAACAAAAAAATTAGGCTTTGAGAAACTTGCAGAGGGCTATAGCCCCAAACAGTATCATTTGGGTTGGCCTAATGCACAGATTGCTTTGGAGGCTTTGACTGTCTAGACACATGTAGACTGGAGTCTCTTGCAAAAGTCTTTAACACTATCCTCTCTTCCCCAAACAGCGACTTCTGGAATATTGGATTTATAGTTACATGATGCCAAGAAGAGATATGGCCCTTTTGAGAAACAATTACTGGCTTCTTACTGGGATTTAGTGGATGTTGCTCCTACTAATCAGGGATTTAAAATGATTCTCAGATCCAAAATACCTTTCTGTCTTGGGTAATGTCAAATTCTACTTCCCATAAGGAAGGAGCATTTCAGAAGAGCTCAGTGTTAAAGTGGAAATGGTATATGGATATAGGAGTACCCCACCATATACCCATCCATATACCATATAGTCCCCACTGGCCGTGGCCCTGGGGATTATAGTGTATCCATAACTATATTGCCTCCCTGCCCTTAGAACTAACAACAGGAGCTTCCAAAAGTGGCAGCTCTTAGTGCTGAATGGTTTGAATCATAGGTTTTTCTCCTTGGTTTTTTCTTTCTTGCCTTTTTTTTTTTTTTAGATTTTATTTAAATTCAAGTTAGTTAATATATAGTATATTATTAGTTTCAGGGTAGAATTTAGTGATTCTTCAGTCACATATAATACCCAGTGCTTATTACATCAAGTGCCCTTCTTAATGCCCATCACCCAATTACCCCATACTCCCACCCACCTCCCCTCCAGCAACCCTCCCCTCAGTTTGTTCTCTATAGTTAAGAGTTTCTTATAGTTTGCCTCTCTCTCTCTTTATCTTATTTTATTTTTCCTTCCCTTCCCCTTATGTTCATCAGTTTTGTTTCTTAAATTCCACATATGAGTGAAATCATACGGTATTTGTCTTTCTCTGATTGACTTATTTCTCTTAGCAAAATACCCTCTAGTTCCATCAATGTCATTGCAAATGGCAAGATTTCATTCTTTTTGATGGCTGAGTAATATACCATTGTGTTTATATGTGTGTGTGTGTGTGTGTGTGTGTGTGTGTGTGTGTATATAACATACACCACATCTTCTTTACCCATTCATCAGTCGGTTGACATCTGGGCTCTTTCCATATTTTGGCTATTGTGGACAAGGTTTCTCTCCTTGTTAAAGCAAAGTGAATTTCCTGGTTTACTAATAAAAGTTCCCCAATTGCCCAAATATAGAATGAAATACAATCTAGAAGTTTGCCGCATTTGATCACTGGCTCATAAAACCTTGGCTGAAGAAGCAAGGGTAAGTTTGAATAATGGGTCAAAATTGAGGGTAGTGTATGCATAGTACTGCAAGAACTTGACCTTGCCAAGGTCTTGATGTATAGTCACGCAATGCTTTATGGGGAATGCAATTATGGAAATACCTGTAGGAATTCCAATGGTGAATTGAAGTGGGCTATGGAGATGCCAACCAGAAAGGCCCAGCTGATGGCTCAGAAGGGGACCAGAATGTAGAGGTTGTCCTTATCCTGCCCCTGTCCTTGTCCTGTAACCACCTAGTTACTTGAACTGAGCAGCATGAAGATGCTCACGTTACGAAATATTGGGTGGAAAAAATGACAAATTCCTTTGCTTCCTGTTGAAGCTTCTAATAAGGTAAAAGACTGTATAAATGTCAATAAGAAAAGAACTACCTGAAGATGGCTTTGGGTAAGAGTCTCTGAAGACCCAGCATTTAGCTGGCAAGTGAATATATAGAACTCTTACTAGTAGTCGCGGCTGGTTTCAGTTGGGTCCTGCTTGGAGTAGACACATAATCTACTTTGGTTGGTGCTTACCCAGTGACCTAAGCAGTGGCTGAGAATACCATTTATGGTATGGAGTAGCAAGTTATACATTAATCGGTTCCCTAGATTTCACTGGATCAAGGCGTGCATTTATTGGCTGGCAATGTACAAAAATGAACTATAGAGAGTAACAATGAATGGACAGATATCATTGACTATACACAAAGTTTGGTTGAGAACTGGGATGAGCAATTAAAACATCTATTAGTAACCTGGGGGATGATAAGGCAGGAAAGATGTTTGACTCACTTTGGTGAATATATCTTTCATCTGACTACATGGGTAGTAAAGGGGAGACACTTTTGGGCAGGTTTCTAGAATGTGGGATGGGAACAAAAGGAGTGGGGCTTGATGCAATCACAACAATCCTGCATTCTTCCTATCTCACAAAATTTTTCTTTGTTTTTCTGTATCCATATTTGCTGTCTCTGGGACTGCCCTTGTGTGTCTGGAAGAAAGAGATAGTATTCAGAACACTATTTTAATTTCTCTGAATTTGGCTCAGTGCTATCTCACTGGTTAGTGGTAGATATAGTTTCATCATCCTTAACCTTTCTTAACCCTAGTCCTGTTTCCTGGGCAAACTCTGTCAAGGCTGTGCCTACTGCCTATGCCGTGGTTGGGCAGAGACTCCCACCCAGGAAGGCTGAAACAAGGTAATAAATGGAAACTGTGGGAAAGAAGTATGTAACTGGGTAATGATGCTAGGAAAGGGCATCATCACATCTTGAGAGAACATCTTAGAACCAGGAGAATCATACTTTTCAGATGTGGTGTTGAATCATAGCCAATGCTAGGAAAAGCCCCCAGATTTGTTTTCTCCTGACAAGGAGAACTGGATTAAAGCCATACTACAAGATTCACCCAAAGAATGTACTTGGGAAATTTAGAGAAAAGATACTAATCAGCATCTCATGGTGACTCATTTGAATAAGAGCACTTTGCAGTTGCCATTATGGGTATGTTATGTTGGTTGTGTTTATTGTACTGGTTCTTTTGCAGTTTCTAGAGAAGACCTATCCTTGAACTGGAGCATATGTTGCAGATTTGGCATCTGTAGCTGATTTGGTACCTTGTTCAGCTGAGTTGACAGCGTGTTAAGGCAGTTGGGCATAATGGGAGATAATTTGAGGCATCACTGCCTTCCTTGCGTGTCAGGGTCTACTTTGCTCTTTTGACAATATCAGATGTGAACACAAATGCAGTGCAATACAAGTTTGTTTTGATGGAATCAGGATGGTGCTCCAAAAGGTGAATATTGGCTTAATAAGATTATCATATATCACTGATAGTTCATTCCTGGAATTTCAAGAAGAAAAATGGCACACAGTGGCAACATTTGTTGTGCCTTAAATAATATTGGCCAAGATGTACTAAGAGGGACTTGTGGGTTTTGGGAGGTGGACTTGACATGTGAAGACAAGTGGAGATAGCTCTTATGGAGGCTTATCATCAGGATAGGAAAGAGCTGTTAAGTTGGACAAGGGTAAGTAGTGGGACCACTGCAGTCTTGACAGTTGATCTGAAAAGATGATGAAGCAATATGAGAATGGGCTTATGTAGTACTAAATTGATGGAGGATCAGGCTTGCTAACATCTCTGTGGGAAGGCATGAACCTTGACACATTGCTTGCAATAGAATCTGATATACTTAAAAGGGCAGTGCCCATGAGTAATGGAGGCTCAGTCTGGAAGAATCCATTTGTGGGAAAACTATGGCCAGCCTGAACTGGCAAGATGTCATTAGGAAGTGTGATCTTTATTTTGGTTCCATCACACCCACAGTGCCACCAATTAAAAAAAGTATTTATATTTCCTGTAATTGGTTGGGTTTTGACAAATTAAGGATCATTGCTTACCATGCAGAACAGCCTAAATCTTCTGAATCAGAATCTGCATTTTAAGAGATTCTCCCCCCCCCCCCCCACTGGTGAATCACAAGTACATCAAAATTTGAGAAACACTGAAATAGGCTTTCTCTGTCCTACTCATATTGTAGGATTGTCTCTATTTTTTCAGTAGATCTGGAAGAATCACTAGGAACTTAACCAGTTTTGATATTTGCAAATATATTATCTTGCATAAGAGAGATTTTTCAAATGCCATATATTTACCCAGAACTGCTAGGCTAAGTTTTTGTTGCTCCATTTGCACCCAAACATTTCTATCAGTAGGTGGTATGGTGTTTGTTTTAGTAAGTATAATAGGAGTTACATCTAAATCCCCATTCTGGCTTCTTTGACCTTATCTCATTGGTATTTTACAACTTTGCATTAGAGTTTTCCTGCAAAACAGAACCAGTAGTGTGTGTGTACACACATGCACGCATATACATTTATTATGAGGAACTGGCTCACGTCATTATGGAAGCTGAGAAGTCTACTATCTGCAGGCTGGGGAGTTGGGAAAGCCAGTGGTATAATTCCAGTCTGAGCCTGAAGCCTTGAGAATGAAGGGAGCTGATGGTGTAAATTCCAGTCCAAGGGCAGGAGGCCAATGTTTCAGTTTAAGCAGGCATGCAGGAAGAAAAGGGGCAAATTTCTTCTTCCTCTGCTTTTTGTTCCGTTCAGGCCCCAGGTGGATTGTGAGAGACCTACCCACATAGGGGAGGGTTACCTACTGAGTCCACCAATTGAAATGATAATCTCATCCTGAAACACCATCACAGACACACCCACAAATAATATTTAATCTGGGCACCCTGTGGTGCAGTCAAGCTGACAAATGAAATTAACCATTATACAACTAGAGAAAATTTTTTTTGTTTCTTGTCCTTACTATTCTAGCACTCTGATTACACGTCTAGGTGGTATGTATATAATTGTAGAATTCTATAACTGGAAAGACCTTCAAAATTCTCAAGCATAATTCTTTGATTTTAGAAGAAACATGTGGCCCAGAAAGATTAGGTGACTTTGTGATCACTGTGGATAGAATTTGGTATGGTGTCCATAATGACATTTGGAAAGAAATGAATATATTATGCCAGATGAAGTAGGTATTTAGTCTCCACCAGGCCTCATAAAATAGATTAGTTTACAAAGTGCACAAAAACATGACCCTGTTCAAAATTTGTTTGAACATGACCCTGCTTCTATATATCCTTACTGACAAGAACAAAGATACTTGGGTATGGAAGAGCAGGGAATTTCTTTGCTTTAAACTGTGAATTTGGGAATACAGACTTGTCTTGATAATTCTTTTTTTTCATGTTCCATGGGCACTTTGTACAATGTAAAAGTCTATTTCATGGTACACTAGTAGGAATCATGGGTAGGCATAATCACTGAATCCAGCTTTATCTCTACTAACACACAAAAGACTGGCCAGTGCTAAAAAAAGATGAAGACTGTAAACACTGTGTGAACAGGGACTGTCTGTCTTGTTTCATAGTTTTATTTTTATACCCACCATAGTGGTTTGGCTGTAAAAATGGCCTTTTATTTGTATTTGATTGGTGCCTGCTCTTAAGTAGTTTAAAATCTAATGAGAAGGCAAATCACGTAAATCTAACAGGCAGATAAGAAACAAGGTGAAAATTCAAGCCAGCTTGCAGTAGTTCTTGGGGCAATGCTAAAAGAAGTTTGTAGATACTGGCATAAAATCACAAGGGGAAAGATGACTGGCCTGGAATGCTGTGGAGGAAAAATAAACGTTTATGAAAAGGATGGGATTTTGAAGTTGGGTAAGATCTGGCTAGGCAGAGGCAGTGACAGAATTTCAAACTGATGAGGGAGCAGAAGGCAAGCTGAGGATGAAGCACAAACTGACACCCCGCAACCTCCCTGCCGGCCCCCCCCATATGTGTGACATTCCTCCCGGAAACTTCTAACTATCTTAATGTTAATACTTCTCTAGAGGGAAAACAAATTTAGCTTGATAATTGCAAGGCCTCCAGTATCCGGAGGGTCTTTTTTAGCATATGAAAGTCCTTTTGCAGACCTCCTTTTTCCTTACCTCTCCTAACCCCATAGTATATAATCAATTGCTCCTCACTACCCCAGTGCAGCTCGTTCTGCCCATGGGTCCTGTCCCCCTGCTTTAATAAAATTACCTTTTTGCACCAAAGATGTCTCAAGAATTCTTTCTTGTCCTTCAGCTCCGGATCTCACCTATATTCAAAAACTACGTCAAAACGAAGGGACTTAATGAATGAAGCAAGCACAAGAAAGGTAGGGACACGGAGTAGAATGACTTGGCTGGAGGCAATTGTTTATATGGGGATCTAAGTCTGAGTATAAAGGTTGGTGAGACTATGGTGCATCTTGCCTGCTCGGCTTTGGATTTTAAGCAACAGATGTATGTAACTAGGAGTCCTTTTTTGATTGCGGATGATGGCAATTAAAAGTTTCTTAGGTTAATATTTCAGTGGTATGCAAGATGGATGAGTGAGACGATTGCATGCAAAGAGAATGATAGGGAACAAAAAAAAATCAGAAGCAGAATTGAGATGGTAGCAGAATGGGAAACTGGATTCTAAAGACACACAAAGAAAAAATTGGCAGACTTTAGTACTAATTAGATGGCATAAGTTCACTAATGGATCATTCTTTCTACCTATAAGCTAGGATTTTCTTAAAGATGAATATTTACCATGCATAAATTTATTTATTTTATTTATTTTTTTAAAGATTTTATTTATTTATTTGACGAAAGAGAGAGAGAGCAAAAGCAGGGGGAACAGCAAAGGGAGAGGGAGAAGCAGGCTCCCTGCCGAGCAGGGAGCCCGATGTAGGGCTCAATCCCAGGACTCTGAGATCATGACCTGAGTGGAAGGCAGACGCTTAACCGACTGAGCGACCTAGGCGCCCTTATCATGCATAAATTTAATAATCATTCTTTTCGGTGTAAGAATGTTAACCCACTTTTATTAAGCAATCTCTGAATGTATATAGGAAGAATAATACCTCAAGTCCCTTCAGTTCTGTTGCTTAGGGTTACTCCCTAAAAAAGCCTAACCATTTTTAAAAAGTTTGTTAAGGTGTTTCTAGGCAGACCTTGAATAAGAATAAAATGATGTAAATTGTTTAACTTCTACATGCTTCCGAATGCTCCTTTGAAAAATAGGAATAATATATGTAGTAAATCAGAGAACTGTTGTGAGGATTAAGCGAGTGAAAATGTGTTTAAGTGCCATACTTACTATCTCAATAAATGTTAGATCCCCTTCTACTCTTTCTCCACCTTATATTTAATGCATCTGAAATATCTTGTTTTGAAATCATGGAAACTGTTGCTGTATACCAATATGGCCATTTCTCTTCAAAACTATATTTTTATTTTTATTTTTTTTAGTCGGGGGAGAGGGACAGAGGGAGCGGGAGAGAGGGAATCTCAAGCACGTTCCATATGCTCAGCGTGTTATCCTGACGCAAGTCTCGATTCCACAACCCTGAGATCATGACCTGAGCTGAAATCAAGAGTCAGATGCTTAACTGACTGAGCCTCCAAGGTGCCCCTAAAACTGTATCAACACACAGAATTTTGATACTACAGTCATGCCATGAGCAGTCTTCCTTGAATCACCTAAAAAATACATTCCATATGAACAGAGATACATTTTTTTTTTTTTTTAAGATTTATTTATTTGAGAGAGAGAACACGAACGAGCACAGGGAGGAGCATAGGGAGAGAGAAACTTTAGCAGACTCCCCACTGAGCTCAGAGCCCGACGAGGGGCTCAGCTCAATCTCACGACCTGAGATCTCAACCCTGAGATCACGACCTGAGCCAAAACCAAGAGTCTGATGCTTAACTGACTGTGCCACCCAGGGGCCCCGAAGGGAGATACATTCTTATACACCATTGATCATGTCTTTATTCAATACTTTATTCCTTTGCCTTCAGTGATACTCTTTGGATTTTCATTCCACCTCTTCGGTCAAGCCTTTTCCAACTCTTTTACATACTCATTCTCTTCTGTCTGCCCACCTGTAGTTGGGTATTCATAGCTCATTCCTAGGTACTGTTCTCTCCCTCCCTTTTTTCTCCACTAAGCAATTTCATCTTTGTCTCCATCTGTGATTCCAAATAAATATCATGCCCAAATCTCTCTACTGAGTTTTAGATACAAATAGATAGATCCCTGTCTAGATGATATCTCTATTTGGATGCCTCAAAGGCACCTTAAATCTACACATCTAAAACCAAACTCAGGTCCTCAGACCCAAATTGCTCTGCTTCTAGTGCTTGCTATCTTTTAAGAATAGCGCCTTTTGTTATTTAGTCAGAACCTGTGAGTTACCCTCAATACCCACATTTCTCTCATGTCTTTTTCAAATTCATCTCCAACTCCTGTAAATTTTATCCCCTAAATATTTCTTTAATCAACTTTATTTCCTTAATCTCTACTGCAAGCATCCCACACTTAATGATCTTCCTGAATATACCTTGGCTCCCCCAATTTTCTTTCTTTCTTTTTAAAATTTATTTTTCATTTTACAAATTGAATAAACATATTTCAAAAAGTCAGGTAGTAGCTTCAAACAGTAAGTAAATAAGTAGATATGTAAATAAACACATAAATAGTTCTCCCTGCTCCATCTTTTGTTCCCTATTCCACAGAGGCAACACTTTCAGTTCTTTTTGTTGTTTCTTTAGGTAGTTACTCCATAATTTTAAATAATGTGCTTATGTTGCCTTTTCTTGATCTTCAAAGATTTTATTTATTTATTTGACAGAGAGAACACAAGTAGGCAGAGTGGCAGGCAGAGGGAGAGGGGGAAGCAGGCTCCCCACTGAGCAGAGAGTGCTCGATCCCAGGACCCTGGGATCATGACCTGAGCTGAAGGGAGATGCTTAACCGACTGAGCCACCTAGGCACCCCTATCTTTTCTAGGCACCCCAATCTTTAAAAAAAACATTGTGTATTGTATTCTTTCTAAGGAAAATGAAGATTTTGTTATCTTATACTGCCATCTTACCCCACCCTTACTCAATATCATTTATCCATTTTTTGTTAAATTAGCATCTATTATTCTTTTATTAATAATATAGATTTAATGTATCAAAGTTTTTCTTTTTTTTTTTTAAAGATTTTATTTATTTAGTTGACAGAGAGAGACACAGCGAGAGAGGGAACACAAGCGGGGGAGTGGGAGAGGGAGAAGCAGGCTTCCCGCTGAGCAGGGAGCCTGATGCGGGGCTCGATCCCAGGACCCTGGGATCATGACCTGAGCCGAAGGCAGATGCCCCTCAAAATTTTTATTTTTAAAAAAAGGTTTTATTTATTTCTTTATTTGAGAGAGAGAGGGAAAAAAAAGAGTGGGGGGGCAGAGGGAGAGGGAAAGAGAGAATCTCAAGCAGACACCAGTGAGCACATGACCTGAGCTGAAATCAACAGTTGGATGCTTAACCAACTGAGCCACCCAGGTGCCCCCAAATGTTTCTTTTCTTGCACAGTGTTTTGTTTTATTTGGAGTTCATTATTGCCTCAGTTTTATAATGATTTAGTCTTTTATATACTTACTAGTACTGCATTCCAACGTAACACAAGTGTCTATTCTCAACACATTCAAACATTCTGCGTGGTCTCTCAGTTTCATCCTGGGAGAAGTCCTTTCTCAGGTCCTCTGTTTTCCTGTTCCAATATAGAATTGGTTGCTCTTTTTTTTCCTCTTTTCCAGCAATTTATATGATTTCATTTTTTCTCCTCTCTTAGCATATCAATTATACTTATTTCTAAACATTCTTTAGTGGCTACCCCAGAGATTGCAGTATACATTTTTAGTTAGTTTAAGTCCACCTCCAAATAATGCTATACTGCTTCATTTGTAGTACAACTACCTTATAGCAGAATATTTCTAATTCCTTCCTCTGGACCCTAATGACATTGCTGTCACTCATTTCACTTATCCATATGCTATAATCACTCTATATTATTACTATTATCTAAAGCTATTATCTTTTTTTTTTAAAGCTTTTATTTATTTATTTGAGAGAGGGAGAGAGAGAGAGAGCACACACAAGCAGGGGGGAGGGGCAGAGGGAGAGGAAGAAGCAGATTCCCTCTGAGCAGGGAGCCTGACAAAGGGCTCCAGCCCAAGATCCCAGGATCATGACCTGAGCCAAAGGCAGATGCTCAAACCAACTGAGCCGCCTGGGCACCCCTAAGCTATTATCTTTTAGATGAATTAAGAATAAGAAAAATAAAATATTTTTATTGTACCTTAATTTATTCCTTCTCTGATGCTCTTCTCTTTATGTAGCTCTGGGTTTTTGACCTAAACCATTTCCTTCTCTCAAAGAACTTCTTTTAACATTTTTCAGAGGATAGATCTGCTGATGATAGATTCTCCCAGTTTTGCCTGGGAAAGTCTCTATTTCTCCTTCACTTTTGAAGGATATTTTCACTGTACATACAATTTTAAGTTGGTTTCTTTTCTCTCGGCACTTTAAATATTTCACTCCACTATCTTCTTAAATGGCTTCTGATGAGAGATCAGTTATAATTCTTTTTTTTTCTCTCTGTGAATAAGGTGATTTTCTCCCCTTGTCCCAGCTTCTTTCAAGATTTTCGCATTGTTTTTGGTTTCTGTAGTTTGACTATGATATACCCATGAGTAGTTTTTTGGTATTTATCTTGCTTGGTGTTCCCTGAGCTTCCTGGATTTATAGTTTGGTGTCTGTCATTATTTTTGGAAAATTCTCAGCTATTTTTACATTTTTTTCTTTCAAGATTTTACTTAAATTCAAGGTAGTTAACATACAGTGTAGTATTAGTTTCAGGAGTAGAATTTAGTGATTCATCACTTAAATACAGCACCCAGTGTTCATCTAAAGCCCATCACCCATTTAACCCATCTCTCCACCCACCTCCCCTCCAGCAACCCTCAGTTTGTTCTCTAAAGTCAAGAGTCTCTTATGGTTTGCCTCCCTCTCTGTTTTTATCTTATTTTTCCTTCCCTTTCTCTGTATTCATCTGTTTTGTTTCTTAAATTCCACATATGAATGAAATCATATGGTATTTGTCTTTGACTGACTTATTTTGCTTAGAATAATACTCTAGCTCCATCCACATCATTGCAAATGGCAAGATTTCCTTCTTTTTGATGGCTGAGTAATATTCCATTGTGTATATATACCACATCTTCTTTATCCATTCATCAGTTGATAGACATTTGAGCTTTTTCCATAATTTGGCTATTGTTGATAGTGCTGTTATAAGCATTGGGGTGCATGTGTCCCTTCGAATTAGTTTTTGAATCCTTTGGATATCCTTTGGATAAATACAATTGCTGGGTCATAGGGTCGTTCTATTTTTAACTTTATGAGGAACCTCCATACTGTTTTCCAGAGTGGCTGTACCACTTTGCATTCCCACCAGCAGTGTAAGAGGGTTCCCCTTTCTCCACATCCTCATCAACATCAGTTGTGTCCTGAGTTGTTAATTTTAGGCATTCTGACTGGTGTTAGGTGGTATCTCATCATGGTTTTGATTTGTATTTTTCTGATGATGAATTATGTTGAGCATCTTTTCATGTGTCTGTTGGCCATTTGTCTTCTTTGGAGAAATGTCTGTTTATGTTTTCTGCCCATTTCTTAACTGGATTATTTATTTTTTGGGTGTCGAGTTCGATAAATTCTTTAGAGATTTTGGATACTAGCTCTTTATCTGATATGTCATTTGCATATATCTTCTCCCATTCCATAGGTTCCCTTTTAGTTTTACTGATTGTTTCCTTGGCTGTACAGAAGATTTTTATCTTGATGAAGTCCCAATAGTTCATTTTGCTTTTGTTTCCCTTGCCTCTGGTGACGTCTAGTAAGAAGTTGCTACGGTCAAGGTCAAAGAGGTTTCTGCCTATATTTTCCTTTAGGATTTTGATAGATTCCTGTTTCACATTTAGATATTTTATCCATTTTGACTTTATTTTTGTGTATGGTGTAAGAAAATGGTCCAGTTCATTCTTCTGCATGTTGCTGTCCAATTTTCTTAACAGCATCTGTTGAAGAGACTTGTCTTTTTTCCATTGGATATTCTTTCCTGCATTGTTGAAGATTAGCTGAACATAGAATTGAGGGTCCATTTCTGGGTTCTCTGTTCTGTCCCATTGATCTCTGTGTCTATTTTTGTGCCAGTACCATGCTGTCTTGATGATTACAGCTTTGTAATACAGCTTGAAGCCTGGAACTGTGATGCCTTCAGCTTTGGTTTTCTTTTTCAACATTACTTTGGCTATTCGGGGTCTTTTCTGGTTCCATACAAATTTTAGGTTTGTTTGTTCTAGCTCTATGAGAAATGCTGGTGTTATTTCGATAGGGATTACACTGAATGTGTAGATTGCTTTGGGTAGTATAGACATTTTAACAATATTTGTTCTTCCAGTCCATGAGCATGGAATGTTTTTCCATTTCTTTGTATCGTCTTCAATTTCTTTCATAAGTATTCTATAGTTTTCAGTGTTCAAATCTTTCACCTCTTTGGTTAGATTTATTCCTATGTATCTTACAGTTTTTGGTATAGTTGTAAATGGGATCCATTCCTTGATTTCTCTTTCAGCTACTTCATTATTGGTGTATAGAAATGCAACAGATTTCTGTATGTTGATTTTATATCCTGTGACTTTGCTGAACTCCTATCAGTTCTAGCAATTTTTTGGTGGAATCTTTCGGGTTTTCTATATAGAGTATCATATGTCATCTGCGAAGAGTGAGAGTTTGACTGCTTCCTTGCCAATTTGGATGCCTTTTATTTCTTTTTGTTGTCTGATTGCTGAGGCTAGGACTTCCAGTACTATGTTGAACAACAGTGGTAAAAGTGGATATCCCTGTCGTGTTCCTGACTGTAGGGAAAACGCTCTCAGTTTTTTCCCCATTGAGGATGATATTATCAGCTATTATTACTTTAAATATTTTTTTCTGTTCCTTTCTCTCTTTCTTTTCTTTCTGATTTCCAGTTACATGTATATTACCTTTTGAAATTGCCCCACACTTTAATTTGGGGCATTTCTACTGACATATATTCAAGCTTGCTGACTCTCTTCTCAGCCATATCCAGTCATTAATGAACTCTTCAAAGTGGTTCTTCATTTCCAATATAGTGAATTTTTTCCTAGTACTTAAATTTGATTTTTTATTAGAGCTTCCATCTCTCTGCTTATTAGCAGTCTCTTCTTGCATGTTGTCTACTTTTTTCATTAAAGCCTTTACATCTTAATCATAGTGACTTTAAATTCCCTGTCTGATAATTCCAACACCTGGGTCATATGTTGTATGCTGTGTCTGATTCTGATGCTTGCTTTGTCTCTTCAGGCTGTTTTTTCCCTTGTCTTGTAGTATGCCTTATCATTTTTTGTTGGAAGCCAGGTGTATTGAATAATAGGAAAAGAAGTCAGTAGGCCTTAGTATGAATTTTTATGCTAATTTGGCTGGGAGTTCATCTGTGTTCAGTGTTTGCTTTATCTAAAAGTGCTGGAGACTTCAGATTTCTCTAATGTCATTGGTTTTGTCTTATTATTGATTTTGGGCTTCCATAAGTCCTTTTCAGAGAGAATCTGTTGTAACTCATTTAGATGTAATCTACTGATGTTCTGTTGGAGCCCTAATAGTGTGGTGGTAAGATGTGGGAGAGGGAAAGTGTTTTATTTTCTTATGAAATTTCAGTCTTTCAGTGGGCCTGAGTCCCTGGGCTGTGCACCTCACAAGTAGATCATAGTTTGTTTTTTTCTTTTTCCAGCTTAAGTGAAACAGGAAGGCTATTGGGGGTTGAAGTGAGAGAAATGCCCTTCCTTCAGGTAGGATAAGGTTATGATAAGGTCTTTTTCCCTGGAAAGTAGGACTTTGTTATGGAGAATCCTTTGGGCATATTTCATAGTGGTTACTGTTTTTCTCTATCCCTGCCAGAGCACCAAGAGGATCTTTCTCAGTTTTTCACCCTGAAAACCTGGTGGGATTCCTGGCAGTAAAACTCATAGTAGTATGGAGGCCCACCTGACTCCCAGGAGTTTCTCATCCCTATGCTAGTTCACCCTCAGCTTCCAGCAATTCCACTTTTACTAATTCCAAATTATCATTGAGCTGTTCCCACCAATTTATGACTCCAGCATCTCTTGCTCTAGACAGACAGGCCTCAGCTCAGACTCTGGATTTGCCTGTTTCTCCAGACTGGAGATGGTAGTTTGCTTTATGACCTCAGTTCTTTGATGAGTACAAGAAAAGCTGTTGATTTTCAGCTTGTTCAGCATTTTTGTAAGGATGGGAGTTACAACTTCCAAGTTATGTCTGAGTTGAAACTGAAAGCTGTTAATTGCTCTTTTGATCTGAGGCACAGCTCTCTCCCTAAGAATTCCCTTTGTCTCTCTCCTGCATGAGAACCATGGACTTCTGGATCCCTAGCTCCCTCTTTTTGGTAAACCTATTATTTGAGTGGAGTATCTCCAGTATCTTCCCAGTGCATGGGAGTGAAGTTCTTCAGACTTTGCATTTAAAAAATGTCTTTACAATTATCATATGGTTTCACTCATATGTGGAACATAAGAAATAGTGCAGAGGATCAGAGGAAGGGAGGGAAAACTGAATGGGAAGAAATCAGAGAGGAAGACAAACCATGAGAGACTCTT
Organism: Halichoerus grypus; assembly: GCF_964656455.1. Classification (NCBI taxonomy): domain Eukaryota; kingdom Metazoa; phylum Chordata; class Mammalia; order Carnivora; family Phocidae; genus Halichoerus; species Halichoerus grypus. The sequence goes on along the minus strand of NC_135717.1, from coordinate 96,126,759 downwards.
ATTAATCATAGGAAACTGAGGGTTGCTGGAGGGAGAGCGGTGGGGGAATGGGGTAACTGGGTGATGGAATTAAGGAGCGTGCGTGATGTGATGAGCCCTGGGTATTTACGCAACTGATGAATCATTGAACACTACATCAAAAACTAATGATGCACTATATGTTGGCTAATTGAATTTAAATAAATAAAAAAAATATTTAAAAAATTTTTAAAAAGTCTTTATTTTACCTTCACATTTGAGTCATACTTGAGCTGGGTGTAGAATTCTGGTTTGGGAAAAATTTTCACTAAATATTTTGATGGCCTAACCTCATTTTCCTCTCATTTCCAATGTTGCTTTTGATGAGTCTAACATCATTATTATTTCTACTTCTTTGTATGTATGTGTTTTTAAAAAAATCTTTCACAATTTTTTTTTCTAAAATTTCACTGTTATATATTTTGGTAATGGCCTTTTTAATTCATTTTATTGAGTCCTTAATGGACTCTTTAATTTTAGGATTTTTTTTTTTTTTTTTTTAGTATGACTGTGAAAATTTTCCCCTTTCTGTTTTCTTCCCCTATTGGATTCCTATTAATTGGATGTTAATTTTTCTGTTTGAGTCTATAATTTATTACCTTAAAAAGAACCCTCTTTTATCTTATTAGAGCCTACTTTCTGGGATACTTCCTCAATTTTGTATTTCAACTCTTCTATGAATTGTGTATTTGTGTGTTTACCATATTTTTAATTTTAAAGGACTTTATTTTTGGTTATCTGAATATTCCTTTTGTTCTTGCTTCATGGATTGTCTCTTATTTCTGTGAAAGTATTAATTACAGCCTTTATTGAAGATTCCTTTTGTTTTCTGCATTATCTTTCCCCCTTCTGGGTTTTTTTGCGTGTGTTTCTTGTTTATTTTGTCTCTGTGTTCATGTTGGAGATTCCCTTCAAATGTCTGGGGATCCTGGCTCTCTACTCATATCTAAGAATGAAGCTCAAAAAAGAGGATAGAAACTCCGTGAATAGAGCTTTCCTAGTGGTGGGCTTCCCCATAGGGTGTTGGTCAGGGATATTGCTGTCTGATTGGAGAGCTGCACATATCAGAATCTGTAGGTCTTCTTACTAGTGCTGTTCAATTTCTCTAGAGAGGTAACCTTGTGTTCTAAGCCAATTTAGAGGATAAGATCTAGAGGCTTCACTGCTCCTTTTAAAGACTTTCAAACAAACTCTTATTTGGTTTCATCTATCACTTCCACCTCCAGGAGTGCCTCTAATTTCTGAGCCTTTCAAGATTACTGTAGTGCAAATTAGCTTGATTCTTTTGACTTCTGTCTGTACTCCCCCACTCTGTGCCAACACACACACACACACACACCCCATCACTTGAAGGCTCAGAGCTTTCTACATTCTGATAAACCAGTTATCACTTGTTCAGTTGCTTACCTGAGTGTAAATGTTTTGACATCATTTGTCTGCTTTTGTATCTCTTCCTTTGCTTTTGTCCTTTTGAGTTTATGCCTCTTTTATTCCTTTATTGTCCTTTTAGTGGAATCACAAGAGGGAGTAGAAATAAGCAAATGCATTTATTCAGATAAACTATATTTATAGCTCTTTTAGGGGGTGCCTGGGTGGCTCATCCAGTTCAGTGTCTAACTTTGGCTCAGGTCATGATGCCTGGGTCCTGGGATCAATCCCTGCTTGGGGCTCTGCACTTTGCTGGGAGTCTGCTTATCTCTCTCCCTCTGCCCCTCCCCTGCTCATGCTCCCTCTCTCTCTCTCTCAAATAAATAAATAAAGTCTTAAAAAAAACCCTGTATTTATGGCTCTTTTCATTCTACAACCCTATTTGCTTTGGTGTTGTAACTGGCTATGAAAAGCCATATTTTTATGCTTTTGTCTCTCCATTCCAAGCCATTTTGATGAGATAATGAGAGGAGACTGAAGAAAGGATGCCATTTAATTTTTTTTTTTTACCTCAAATCATTGACAATTTTATTTAATATATTTTTTAAAGATTTTATTTATTTATTTGACACAGAGAGAGAGAGAGAGAGAGAGAGCACAAGCAGGCAGAGAGGCAGGCAGAGGGAGAGGAAGAAGCAGGCTCCCCGCTGAGCAGAGAGCCTGATGTGGGACTCAATCCCAGGACCCTGGAATCATGAGCTGAGCCGAAGGCAGACGCTCAACCGACTGAGCCACCCAGGGGCCCCTTATTTAATCTTTTAGTGAGAGATTTCTATGTGACTATTAGTATTTGTCTTCATACCCATTAGCATCCAAGCTGGCTTGTAAATTGTGTCCCATTTACTCTGATCATCTTTCCACATCTTGGTCTCTCTTGACTTCTCAATGAGAGTTTTTCTTTTTCCTCTTTTCTCCATGGCTTCAATTCTGTGGTGGTTTTGTCCCTTATACTGGCTTCCACTACAATGCTGATGTCACAAAAGTGCCCCCCATCAAGTTTACATATGGCATAAAATAGCTTTGCACATCATGTTTACTGGTTCAGTAAACAAACATTTATAGAATTTTAAAGTTGTTTAGTTCCTGTGCAAATTCTATTGTGTACTCAGATGCAGACATAGAAAATAATACCTAAGCTACCTACTAAAAGTTATTTGGATCAAGTCTGGGCTTGCCATTTGATATACAAGACCAAATACTGTTACTGCCCAGTTGCTACGACAAAGTTACATATGAAAAATGCTAGCAAAACAACCCAACACATCTGAGTGTCTTATTTGTTGGAGTCAGCAAATACTATAGACATTCAGAGCAGGAGGTCAAAGGGAATAGGAGCAGAAACCACAAACATTTACTGAATTCCTATCCCATGACGCCTGTATTTTAGATGGTTTGGGAACACATTGAGGGGGAAATTTCTAGCCACTTGGGTTGGCCTTTAATGATGTGTTGAATTTGTATGGAGGGAGAAGAAAAATACAACCCATGTAAGAAGAAGGTGGACCCCAAAATACAGTGCCAAAAATGATGCCTGTGTGACTTGGAAAGGTGAGGGCAAGGCCTGTCTAGATTTGGTGTTCATGCTAAGGAAAAGCAGGGAATGCGATTGGATTGTAGGGTGAGGCAAGAGCCAACAAATGTAAGAGAACCTTAGTTTTCAGAAGAAGGAAAAGTAGCACATTGCATTTCAGAAGTCTCTCAATGTAAGACACGACTTTGATGCATTTTTATGATGTTAAATGTGGGTACATTTATATAGCCCCTTCAGAACTGCAGTGTCATATTTTTGGTTGTTGGTTTATTTGCTATTGCTCTGCAAGTATCTCTTTTACTTGGGGAAGAAGAGAGAAAACGGGGTGGTTTGTGTTCTATTTATATTGTAGGAAAAAGGATGACAGGTGATTTATCCATAGCTCTGGCAACTATGGGAAAGATCCCTGGCCTTTCCAGAACAGAAGAAGGTGGGTTGGTTACTTCGCAGGACTTCAGGTGATCTTCATTTCAAACAATCTTTATTAGGCTTGACTATGTTAAGATATAACTTTGGAATTTCACAGTTTCCTGTCTCTACTGATTTACCTAAATAGGAGAGATTTCTGGGGCATACCTGGTCATGGAGGGCAGTGGGTCATTCTCCTAAGAGGCCTTAGTAGTGTTGGAGTATTAAGACTATGGTGGTCGTTCGGTCATTTTTGGTAAATAACTTTCCAGCAACTTCTCAAGTTTCACCTCTCAGTGGAGAAAGATGCTGGAGAAAGATACCAGGCCTCTTAGCAGTCAGCAGAGATTGCGCTGGGGCGCTGCAGCCTGGTCAGCTGAGCAAATGGAGCTATGGCCCTGGATTTTGGTTTCGTGATGACTAAGCTGACCCGGTTAGTAGGCTGCTGGGTTTCTTTGTCCCTGCACTTTCTGCTTGATGAGATGCTTAAGCAAATGGATTAGACAACCGCTAGGAGGTACCCGAGCTATGCGTCGACCGCCGGGGCGAACAGAAATGGCTAACTGTGGGTCCCTCGGCTCCGCGGGTACAGGCTGGTGGCGCTTTTCCAGGGTCGGGGTTGGGATTAGCTTGTGGGTGGGGCGAAGAAGAGGTCTAAGAACAAACGGCCCTTTAATCTAAAAGGCGGAGGAGGTGAACACCCCTCCAAGGCATTATCGTCCCCGAGGTCTGCGAGCTTGGGCACCAGCTGGCTGCACATCTGGGTGCAGCAGCGCCTTTCGATGCAGGGCGGAGTCGAGGCTGAGGATCCCGGTGTGCACGCACCTCGTCGTGCGCGCGCGTGCGGGTCCGTGAGCATTGGAGTGTATCTGAGTGTGTGTGTGCGCGCACGCGCGCACGAGTGTCGGCTGGAGCCGCGGCTCCAGGATCGGGTAATGGGGCTGGGGGCCCAGGAAGGAATAAATCTCTGCCGGCCTCCTCGCGCCTCACTGCGGGTTAATAACCAACCAGTTATAGAGAGATGAGGGTGACGGCGGCAGGGTGACAGCCCCGGCGTGCCGGCTGCGTGTGGAAGGGTCAGGTTATCAGCCAGTCTCTGCCACACTCAAATATATACATACATTGGGGGTGGGAGGTTATTTTTTATTGTTTGCCTCTATCTCCAGAGAACAAGGGCGGGAGGAGAGGCGCGCGCTCCAGGCGAGCGTCGCGGATCTGAACGGGTCGAAGGAGGCAAATTTGCGGGTGGGGGAGGGCGGGGGAGACCTTGATTTCCACCAATCCCCGGGCATTTGTCTGCGAAGTCCGGGGCGCAGCGGAAGGCTGCGGCGCGCCGCTGAATTAACTGATGAGAGCGAGTTCTTTTCTTTTTCGGGAGGGGTGGGGAGCGAGGGTCCTGGCGGGCAAGGCGGAGAAGCCCGGGGCAGGATAGCGGTCCCGGGCTGCCGTGGAAATTTCCAAGGACTTGGTGCGTCGCGGAGAGCGCGTCTGGGGGGTGCTTGGCGGTGCAGCAGCGCAGGAGGCGGGGAGAGGCGGCGAAGGGCGCAGGAGCATCTCTCAGAAGGGGACGCCGCGGACCAGTTGTCTGGGAGGGAGCCGAGCCTCTCCCCGGACCCGCGCCGAGGGCGACAGTGATGCTGCAGAACCGGCGGGAGCGACTCACCGCGGCCGCTCTCTGCGCTCTCGGAGACCCCAGCGCCCGCCTTCTGCAGGGGAAGAGACCATGACCAGAGCTCGTGACTTGCCCCCCGGCCACTTCCCCTAGAAAGAAACCCTTGAAAAAGTTGCATTTAAAAAAATCCTTGCGCTGACCTTTGGGGCCGTGGGGGCTGAAGAAACGTGCGTGCGAGTGCAAACAAGAAAACGAAAGGTGTGTGTGCATGGGGGGCCGGCGGTGGGGGGACCCTCCGCTGCCGCTTTGCCTGACGCTGTGCTGAGGCCGCCCCCCGGGACCCCGGGGCTGCGATGAGCCCCTGCAGACGGGCCCGGCGACACACGTCCAGAGGGGCCATGGCAGTACTAGCGTGGAAGTTCCCGCGGACCCGGCTACCGGTGGGAGCCAGTGCCCTTTGCGTCGTGGTCCTCTGTTGGCTCTACATCTTCCCGGTCTACCGGCTGCCCAACGAGAAGGAGATCGTACAAGGGGTGCTGCAACAGGGCACGGCGTGGAGAAGGAACCAGACGGCGGCGAGAGTCTTCAGGTACTCCTCCCCTCGCGGCTCCTCCCAGCTCGTGTCCTTTACTCCCCGTGCGCCGAGGACAGGGTCACTGGCTAGGACGGCCTTGCAGAGGCATCTCTTTCATCCAGTACTTCTTGTCCTACTCCCTTTCTTTGCCATTTCTAAACCTGAAGACTTTATCTGGGGTCCTTCCCCACCCCTTACACCAAGACATGTGCAGACACCTGCTTTGCCCACATAAAGCCTGTAAGCATTTCTTCCCCAGCCTAAGTTATAGTCAATGATTCGTCGGTAACTGGTGGGAAGGAGAATCCAGGCGAACTTTGTCCTTTGCACTTAATGAGAATTTATCTCTTGGGCTCTGCAGATGTTTGAAGCTATAGAGAACTAGAAGAAGGTAAGAGGCATCTTCCTGAGGTTAGGTGAGTGGTAGGTAACATAAATCACTAATGAGGGAGTGATGGGCAAATCTTGGGCAGGAAAAACATGGACACCTATCCAGGATCCTTCTGCTTTGTGCAGTGTGCCCATGACAAAACACAAAGCACTTACTGATCGCCTACTAAGAGCCGGGTACTGTGTGATTTTTATTGAAGACTCAACAACTTTTCCAGTAACAGATATTATTATTCCCATCTTACCAACCACAAACTGGGTCTTCAGAAGGAGGAGTTACTTCCCCGAGGTCATGACATGTCCCTTTGAAGTGTGGGAGCTGAAATTTTCATCACACAAAGCTCTACAGCTCCCAGCTTTTTTGGTGGGGGGGCTTAGACTGTAGAGGCCTTCTGGAGGATGGGAGATGGGCTTTAGGTAGATACTTGAAATCAGAAAACAAACAAAAAACTCAAGCCAGGTTGGAAATTAGAATGCTGGGGCTCAGAGGTTGTAATTTTCCTTCCTTTCTGTGAATTTCAGCTCAAGTGTCTAAAAATAAGTTCTTGGCAGCAGGGTTTGTGTAGTTAGATTGGGAGGGAAGGTAATTCTCCTTCCTCACTTCCCTGGGCATGTTGAGGGGGACACACAGGGGCCTCCACAAGGGCCAGATGCCCCTTTCCCCTTCAGGCCCTGGGGCCAAAGATGCTGCAGTTGGCTCTTCCTGAGATTGTAGTGGTCTAGGTGGGGAGTGCTTTCCTTTGCTCTGCCTAGGATCTTTGCAAGCAGTATAGATGGGCAGCTGAGAGCCAACTTAAACATTTTCACTACTGTTGGTTACAAATGTTCAGAAACATCGATGAATTACCAAAAACTTTTTAAACAGATGGTTTCCTTCTCCTCCGTGGTCGGGCCTGCTCCTGGAAAGAAGGTCAAAGAGATAATAGCCAATTCTTTCAGGGGAAGGCAGATGAATTCTTTGAACTGGGAGGGAAGACTTTCCTTCTCTTTTTCTTTAGAATTCAGTTATCATTAAGTTAAAAATAACCCTACACCCCTTAAAAGTATGTAAGGGCTAATTTTCTCTCGCCTTCACAGTATTGATTGTTGGACTCAAAAGCACCGCAACGGCATAGCATCCAGCAATTCTTTTCTCTAAAGACAGAAAGCACTTTTATCCCAAGTAATATAAGGAAATGAGTTAAGAACTTCCCATTGATTTGCAGTGAAAGAGTCCATTTTTGGTATAGGAGGAAGAATAAGGAAGCTCTTTTAGAGCATAAATTTCTTTTGCAGGACATAATCAAGTGGAAAATGCTTCATATTCTGAGAAACACAAACTGATCATTTCTGAGACAACATTTGTCCCTTGCTGTCTGTAGCCTGGAGTAATCTTCAGTGTGGCTGTCATTTGGTCTAGTCTCTATGTGCAGAGAATTACTAATTAAAATCCACACAGTATAAAAAACTGCCTAAACACATATCCCTCAAAGTTAGTGTCTGTAAAAGTGTGTAAGATGCACCATTGCTTGTTGAAAAGAATTTGGGCTTTGGAGTAGAATTCTAGACTAGTAGAATTTCTAGGCTGTGTGTGCCATGACTAGATAGATAAGGAACAGAGTATCTTTGGCAATCCACTCTATGTCTTTGAGTCTTAGTTTCCATATATTTTATTTAAATTCAATTAATTAACATATATTATTTGTTTCAGGGGTGCAGGTCTGTGCTTCATCAGTCTTATATAAGTCTTATATTACCCAGTCTTATAATACCCAGTGCTCATTACAACACATACCCTCCCCAGTGTCCATCACCCAGTTGTCCCATCCCTCCACCCTTTTCCCCTCCAGCAATACTCAGTTTGTTTCCTAAGATTAAGAGTCTCTTATGGTTTGTCTCCCTCTCTGTTTTGTCTTGTTTCATTTTTTCCTCTTTTCACAGGGATAATAACATTTACCTTGCAGGGTTGGTATAGGTTTAAATAAAAAAAATGATGCCAAGTGTTTGGCACATTTACCCAGTCAATGGTGTTATTATAATTGTCATGAATTATAATTTTCTGTATATGTTACAACTTAAATAAGGACTTCTGGCCAGCCCATAAGAATTTGGAACATTTTGCCTGCCAAATATGCAGAGAAACATTACAGGTCAATATACTACCCCCACCCCCCAGCTTCTTTACATTGAACCTAATAAATAGGGATGAGGAGTTTTATTTATTTTAATTTTATTTTTTTTTAAGAGAGCGAGTTTTTTTTTTTTTTTAAGATTTTATTCATTTATTTGACAGAGACACAGCGAGAGAGGGAATACAAGCAGGGGGAGTGGGAGAGGGAGAAGCAGGCTTCCCGCTGAGCAGAGAGATGTGGGGCTCAATCCCAGGACCCTGGGATCATGACCCCAGCCGAAGGCAGATGCTCAACAACTGAGCCACCCAGGCGCCCCAGGGATGAGGAGTTTTAAAAGATAAAAGTATCATGCTTTGTTAAGTCAAAAAAATTTTTGTATTCTGCATCTATAATAAAATCTGTTGTTTTAAATGTGGATTTTTAGTTTGTGGGTAATAGTGTATGTTTTTAAAATATTAGACAGGTCAGCCAGAGGCCTTTATTATGTTAAGAAGGCATAACTTTTGCAAACCGGTGGCTGTGTTTTCCAGTCTAAAATATCTTCTGCACAGGGGCGCCTGGGTGGCTCAGTTGTTAAGCGTCTGCCTTCGGCTCAGGTCATGATCCCAGGGTCCTGGGATCGAGCCCCGCATCGGGCTCCCCGCTCTGCGGGAAGCCTGCTTCTCCCTCTCCCACTCCCCCTGCTTGTGTTCCCTCTCTTGCTGTGTCTCTGTCAAATAAATAAATAAAATCTTTTAAAAAAATATATCTTCTGCACAAATAGAAATATATGTACACAAATATACAATATGCACTTATGTGTGGAGATAAATGCACATTCATAAACTATGGAGTGATGTCATGTATATGTGTAAATTTATACACATATTCATATATACACATATGTATATAATTGCAATCAGTTAATTGACCAATATTTAATGAATGACTGTTATACACCAGATATGAGTTAGGCCCTGGGAGATAGCAGGGAACAGGATGGACAGATTGCTTTCTCTGAGACAACTTACCTCCTACTGGGGGGTGACTGACAAAAACAAATGAGTAAAGCAATAGGATGATTTAAAGTACCGTTAAATGCTATGAGGACAAAGGAAAGTGTTTTGTTATGTGTATAAGCATTAGAATTTCAGATTACATTTTGCCCTCTGTGCTTTCATTTACTTTTGTGATTTTCTTCTCTTGGGTCAGACCTTAAGTATGACTTCTCAGGGGGGAACCTTGACAAATCTCATAGGAGAAGGCAGCAAGAAAGTCACAGAGCTGCAAGAGTTTTGAACTAGAGAGGAGGTTTTCGTAACATCCACATGGCAACAGAAAGATAAGGAATCAATTGACCGTATCATAGAAATATTGGAGAGTTTCTGTGCAACTCTTGTTGCTTCTGAACGAGTAGTCAAGCAGTGTGGGGAAATGCTGAACCAAAGTGGCATTTGTCTCTTCCATCCGGGCCTCAGCCACTTCATTTGCTTCTCTGAAAGAAACTTCAGCTCACAATTTATGCTCAAGACTTTATCCCTGGTGTCAGACATAGTAATAATGACAACAGTAACAACAACAAAGCTGACAAATTATTAGGAGCTTATAATGTGCATGACACTATGCTAAGTGCTTTACATGTACTGTCTCATTTAATTCTCCTAACAACCTTGTATAAGTGGATACATTATCATCCACATTTGTAGAGAGGAACATGCCCAGGTCCCTGCCATCACGGGATTTGCTGTAATCCCAGGGATGGGCATGTGTGTGTATAGTTAACTAACCAGCTGGACATAGGGCCATCAAAGAGAGGCAGCATAGCAGAGAGTAAAACTGATGGACTCGGGAGTTGTCAGAGCATGGTTGGAATCCCAGCTGTATCCCTTTCTGGTTGTATGATCATTGGTAAGTTCAACCCTCAGAGCTTCAGTCTGCCCATTTGTAAAATGGGGTGTGTAATAATTTCTTACAAGTTCGTGGTGCAAGTTACATAGTGGCATATTGAAAGCACCTAGAACGATGCTTGCCATATACTTCTGTTCAATGCATGGTCGTTATAACAAGAGAAACATGAGCAAAGTGCTGGGGAAGTTCACAGAACATGGCTTTTAATTCTGCTGGAAGGAGGGAAATCAGACAGGAGGTGGTGTTTGCACTAATCCTTAAAGGATGGTAAAATTGGGTGGTAGTAAGAGGTGAGGGCAGAAGGATATTCTAGGCAGGGAGAACAGCAAAGGCCAAAGCAGGGAGATGTAGAAATTCTTGATGTGCTTCCCGTATGGAAAGGTATTAATTTTCCCACAGAGAATGTAGTAAGAAGGTAGACTGGGAGGTAGACGGAGGCCAGATCACCATCTCTGAATGGGCTTGAGGTGTGGTTTGTGAAAAATGAACAAACATCAAGGAAGTATCCAAGGGCACGGGCTGTGTGTCAGCTGTCAGCAGAGTTGGCACCTCACCGTTACTGGTGGACTGGGGGATAGAGGATAACACACGCAAGTGCTCTGAAAATTCTGTATATTCACTGGGTGCTAGCCATTACTCTAAGCCACGATGTTCCTCCTTCCTTTCCCAAATTCTGAATGAAATACTACTCTAAGCATTTCTAGCTTTATGTGCCTTCGTTTCTGTCCATATTTTTGAATCTGTGGATCCCAGAAGCTTCAGATATTTCCACAGCTGCCCTGGTGGCCGCAGAAGGGCCCTGGGGGGAGGGGGAGGGGAGGGAGGCAGGTGCAGCACTCTGTGTATATGGGATGTAAGGCCTATGTTTGTTAAGGTGGAGATTTATGGAATTCACTTTAAAAGTAGTTTAGGAAAAAGAGAGTTTAATACATTTTGGTGCTTAAGAAAATAAGCTTCGATTATGTTGTGGATTTACAAATGTGAAAAAACTTCATTAGCAATAACCACAATAGCAAGAATAAATCATTAACACCAATTGGACACATAAAATATACCAGGCCTGGTTCTCAGTGCTTCTTTTTCTTGTCTTTTGTTCTCATAGCTACTTTACAAAGTAGATATTTGTATGTTCTTTGTTTTATGGATGAGGAAATGGAGATTCAGAGAGATCCATTAACGAAATGATGGTCACGTTTCCAACCCAGAGCTATTTGACTCTAACTAAGCCTTATGCTCGTTCCCTGATAATCTTAGATAAATGAGGCACTGCTGCCTCTATCCCTTAAGATCTGGCCATGAATCCTTCTCCAACGTCATCTTTCATCAGCATTCCTCTTTAGGTATAGTAGTACTGGTGAGGGTTCTAGTTGCTGAAACAAGCCAGGCTGTGTTGGTTTTGCTTGGCATTCCCTCTGCCTGGAATGTCTTTCCTTCAAGGCCACAACTTCTTGCCCTTCGCCTGGCCAATTCTTACTCACCTCTTGATGGTGCATTTACTGGTTAAGAGCAAAGGTCCCAAAGTTAGTTGTGCTAAAATTCTGATTCTTCCATTTGCTGTGTTCTTGAGCAAATCAGCCTTCACTGTCCGTTTCCTCATCTGTAAATGTGACTTTTTTTTTTTTTTTAATGTGGCGTCTTGTAGGATTGTTCTGAGAATTAGAATAGATAATGTGTTGAAAAATGCTTCTGGCATATAATTAGTGCTTAATCCATGTTACCTCTCTTCAAGGTAGCCTCCCTTAACTCCTTTCTTCCTTCCCAGGCTGTGTTAGAAGCTTCTCCTCTCTCTTTTTTTTATTGCCTTGTGCATATTACTGCATTTCTGTAATTATCAAAAAACATTTACTACTATGTGTCTACCACTATTACCATAGAAGACGCTAGAACTATAGCAGTTAACTTAAAATTTACTTTCTTGAAGTTTATGGGCTAATGAGGGGAGACATAATAAATAGATAAATATACAAATACAAATATCTGGTAGTGACAGGTGCATTTTTCATGGTGCTATATTAAAAGTATTAGTTTATTTGTCTGCCTTTTCTGCTGGCTCATTAATATTTGCATTCCCAGAGCTGAGTGCGATTCCTGGCACAGTAATTTTTGTTGAGTTACTGTGTGAATGAACGTTTCAGCAAGGTGTGGGACCAGATAGCTAATCAGTCAGTCAACAAATACTTAATGAGGTCCAATATTCTGCTTGGCCATGTGGGCATCAAAGGAGGAAATGACATCCTCTCTATTTTGAAGGAGTTCTTACTCTAAAGCAGAGTTTTTCCTCTCAGCACTACTAACATTTTGGGCTGGAAAATTCTTTGTTGTGGATGGCTGTCTGTACATTGTAGAATATTTAGCAACATCCATGGCCTCTGTCTACTAAATGAAACAAATAGATATGTCTCCAGATTTAGCAAAATGTCTCCTGGGGGGCAAAATTGCCCCTCTTGGAGAATCACTGCTTTAGAGAAAGAAAACCAACCCAATTGACAGGATTTTTTAAAATCCCAGAAAATATGCAATGGAGAGCTAAATCTGGAAACTACAAACCGTAAATGCTTTGACTACTGGAAGAGGAGTGGATGAATTATACTTTGGTAGATGGCCAGGTCTTGGTTAAAGAAAGGTAGCAAGAGGAGATGCATTTTGGGAAATTTACTTTAAGCAGCTATCTTTATTGAAAGCTTGTGTGAGAGTTGGCTAGGGTTCTCACCAGTGCACCACTTCGACCCTGGCAAAAGGAGCCAGGGGGGCCTCGCTCTGTTCCGCCTTTGGTCTCAGCTCTTTGCAAAGGGACAAGGCATCACTGGGGCCTTTGTAGACCCTGGAATTCCCTGCCCAAATGACCCAGGCCCACTTCCACAGCCTGCCTGCTTGTGTGGGGAGTTTCCCCCCACCCCCCATCCTCAGGGTGGCTTCTCCCATTGCTGTGTGCACTTCTTGGCCAAGGGATGGCCAAGGAACAGCTCTTTGTGGGAGGCGGAGGCTGTGGAAAGAACTTGGATATGGGACTGGGGGTTCACATGGACACGTGGGGGTGCCCTCCCTGTGTCGCCCTGTTCTAGTATCAAACTTCCTGGAGTTTGAGAAGCCTAAATTTGAACTGGCATCCCAGTTTGTTATGCAGGTATATTTGTTCAGGGAAAGGGATAGGAGGTTGGAATATATTTTTTATCTGTTTGTTGATTTGATTGTAACTTTTAAATATTTAGATACATTTGTGCTTTTGTCCTCTGCCTTGCAAATTGAGGTTGTTTTTTGCAACTTGGATGTCTGTTAGTCTTCATTTTGGAGAGAATATAAGGAGCTAGTTGGATCAATCGAATAATTTTATATATTAGTGTAGAGTATGGCCAGTTTGTTTGTTGACAAAGTTGTGTTAGGAAGCCAGAGCTGGTGAATTAAGAACATACAGAGTATAACCCACTGAATGAGAAGGTACAAGCCACTCATGTGGAGGTGGGATGGTGGTGGTGGTGGGGTGGGTGGGGGGAGCAGGTAGTCCCCTCAGCATCTGAGCTCCCGCTTTGGGGAAGGGAAACCCATATGGGGTCATTTTGATTGAGGATGCGGTTTTCAATAAACCCCCACAAAGGAAGTAGAGTCACAAGATTTATCAGATCCTAGAATTGAGGGGGTGCAATGAGCTGGAGGAACGGCAGCCTCTGGCCTAGGTCATGAATGAGCAGGAGATCCAGAGCAGGGTAGCAAGCACCTATTACTTTTAAGGTGGTTGGAGGAGAGGTCACTAACATTTCTCGGGCTTGACTGTAAGCGTTATTTTAAAAGGTTCCCCGGGAAAAGTAAAGCAGGAACTTATGGCAGGAATCCTAAACTTAAATTCTTATCTAAATGTCTGGACTGTGTGTGTGAGCAGGGTTATTACACTCTAAAATGTTTAGGCAGCAACTCAGAAAAACAAGTTTTTTTTTCTTAAAAGTTGTTTTTCTCATCACAGTTATAAATCATCTTGGAAGTGATGCTGACTATGTATAATTAATGCAATTTCTTTGAGGGAGTTGATAGATTTCTAGTAAAATACAGTACTTTTTAGCTTTTCATTCCACTTTGGATCTCTTGGGAGTTGTGTGACCTTGGGCAAGCTGCTTAGCCTCTCTGTTCCTCTGTTTTGTTATCCAAAAAATGGTATATATGCTAACCCACTTTATAGGCTTGTGATGATAATTGAGATAATTATTGTAGAATCCATAGCCATCCTCACCTAGCTGGTGAGATGACAGAATGCTTGTTCCCACCTAGAAAGAGTCTAGATTTTGGGGCCCCAGAGAATCAGGTTTTGATCCTGGTTCTGTCATTTATTAACTTTGTGACCTTGAAAAATTTTCCTGGCCTCTCTGAGCCTTAGCTGTGGGTGGCAGTACTTACCTTAAGAGGATTAGGTGTTGAATTATTGCTGATTATTAAGCCATAATGATGAGAAAAGCCGCTTCCTGGGACACATCTGATGCCTATTACTTGTACTTTCAGTAATGGAATATCTAATGAAATGTGACCTTATGACACACCCTCTTCTTCCATAGTGTTAGTACTAAGGATGCTGTAAAATGGCCAGTAGAATTTTAAGGAAGAGAACAGAGCCCAGTCATAAATCACCTATTCATTCATCTGCATTTACTAAATGCATGTTGTGCACCAGGTACGGGCTGGGATACAGCAGTGAAAGTTAAGACATGGTTCCTGATTTTATAAAATTTACAGTCTGGTCTAGTGTCATTAGTTAAGTTAGTAAGAAATTGAGTAATGTAGTGTTCCAAGGGCTACGGTTGGTCTGTTTCAGATAATTACGCGGAGTTTCAAAGTGATTGATTTTCTCCCTCTCTGTTGGACTGTCTTCTCGCTATGGCATTGCATGAGAGGGAAGCAGCCAAGACCAGAGGAGCTGTGTCACTCTTTTAATTAGGTGCCAGGAGGAAGCTGAAGTGAATTCAGAGTTACACATTCTCTACTATTCAGGGCTTAAGTAACAGAGTACACTACCAGAGATTTCCAAGTGAGTATAATGAGAACGGGCTTTTGGGGAACAAATTGCTTGTTTCAGTTATTGATACAACAAATATATGCATGATTTTATGTCCCCTGTACTTATTTAAAAAAATCTATAGTGTTCATTATTTGTCTGATTTTGTAAGTAATAGACACTGTAGGAAAAATTTAAATGTAGTAAAAAGGAGAAAAAAACCACTCATAATTCCGTCCCTCAGAAGTACTTCATTGTGAACACTGTTTCTTTTGTGCGTATTTATTTGCATATGTGTATTACTAAATTGTATATTTGTATATTTAGTTTTATATTCTTTTATCCACTCAGTGTTATAGCTTTAACATTTTCTCATATAATTAAATAATTTTTAACTGCCAAGCTTGTGATAAAATAGCTTTATGATTTTCATTTTGGAAAAACGTTATTTACTGTAAATTTTTTAAATGTTACCAATTTGGAACAAATTACTTTCTTCCAAAGGATCCTTATAAAGGATATCATATTTGCATGTTAGATTTTTTTTTTAAATATTTCTTCATACATTTGGTAAATACTGAGCATGGGAAATCAAAAGCCTCTTTAAAGAGTTCTGCTTTCTCAAAGTTGGCTTTTAAGTGATAAGAGCAGCACTTTGTGAAAGTAATTGACATTTAATCACCTAGAGACAAACATTGCTAATATTTTGGTATATGGTTTTCCAGAACATTTAGTGCTTCCTCTGTGTGTGTTTATAAAACAAAAATATAATGAATTTGACAGTATATTGTAAAATTTTTAATAACAATATATGTAGATCTACATCATCCCTTTTTATTTATTTATTTTAATTATTTAAATTCAATGTAGTTAACATATACTGTGTTATTAGTTTCAGGGGTAGAAGTTTAGTAATTCATCAGTTGCATATAACACCCAGTGCTCATTACATCAAGTGCCCTCCTTAATGCCCATCACCCAGTTACCCCTTCCCCCCATCCATCTCCCCTCCAGCAACCCTCAGTTTGTTTCCTAGAGTTAAGTATCTCTTATGGTTTGCCTCTGTCTCTATTTTCATCTTATTTTATTTTTTCCTTCCCTTCCCCTATGTTCATCTGTTTTGTTTCTTAAATTCCATATATGAGTGAAATCATATAGTATTTGTCTTTCTCTGACTTATTTCACTTAGAATAATCCCTTCCACTGCCATCCATGTCGATGCAAATGGTGGGTATTCATCCTTTCTGATGGCTGAGTAATATTCCATTGTATATATGGACCACATCTTCTTTATCCATTGAAGGACATCTTGGCTCCTTACACAGTTTGGCTATTGTGGACATTGCTTCTATAAACATTGGGGTGCAGGTGCCCCTTCTTTTTACTGCACTGTATCTTTGGGTTAAATACCTAGTAGTGCAATCGCTGGGTCATAGGGTAGCTCTATTTTTAACGTCTTGAGGAACCTTCACACTGTTTTCCAAAGTGGCTATACCAACTCGCATTCCCACTAACAGTGTAAGAGGGTTCCCCTTTCTCCACATCCTCACCAACATCTATTGTTTCTTGAGTTGTTAATTTTAGGCATTCTGACTGGTGTGAGGTGGTATCTCATTGTGGTTTTGATTTGTATTTCCCTGATGCTGAGTGATGTTGAGCAATTTTTCATGTGTCTTTTGGCCATTTGTATACCTCAGCCCTTTTTAATGGCTGTAAGATTTTCCTTTGTTAGAATAGTTAATGATTTATTTAACTAATCCACTATTATTAGATATTCATGTTGTGGCAGTTTCTCACCTTTGTAAATAATGCTGTGATTAACATCTTTGTGTATACATCTTAAACATTTCATCTGTTTATTTTCTTAGCATAAATTTCTAAAAGTAGTTTCTTGGCAGTTTTTTTCCCCCCCTACCATCAATTCTTATAACTGGCTTCTTTGCTTGTTCATAGAATATCTTCAGCTTTGGCTAAGGGCAGATTTGAGTTTTCCTCCATTTCAGTGTGGAAAGTGATTGCGTAAATAGAAAACATATAATGATTGTTAACATTAAATGATGAAATTCTCCTTCGGGAATTTTAAAGAGGTGGAAGCATCTAGGAAAAATTCCCATACAACGGGATGTGTACAGTAGCAGTCCCCTCACTGAGCACTGTGGCGACCTCTCTATGAGGAATTTATTTAGTGCCCTGGAAGATGTGCCTTTGTCTGTCATGATTATTCTCTTCATTACAGAACAGATGATAACTAGCTCAGTGTTTCATTCTTGTTTAAAAAGAAATGCCTTTACAGGACCATTTGTACTATTTTCTAGGATTGAAGCAATTAAAAACTGTAATTTAAAAAGAAAGTTTACTTTCTCCTCATGACAAGGTAGAGATTTCAAGGAAAATGATTAATGTCTTAAATAAAAAAAATAAAACAATTGTATGTTATGACTTATTTTAAGAGTCACTTTCCTATATACTAAAATTGGAAGTCTTGGGGGGGGATGCTTGGGTGGCTCAGTCAGTTGAGCATCTGCCTTCAGCTCAGGTCAAGGTCTCAGGGTTCTGGGTTTAAGCCCCGTGTTGGCTCTGGGCTCAGCGGGGAGTCTGCTTCTCCCTCTGCCCCACCCCGCTGCTTGTGCGCTCTCTCTCTCTCAAATGGATGAATAAAATCTTTGAAAAAAAAGTAAAATTGGAAATCTTGGGCTTGAAACTAGAACAGATCATATCCACCTGTGCAGAGGGTGAGCGTACAGTAGAAAGGCACAAAAATCCCATGATGATATTTTGTTAGGTTGGTTTTTTGGAAGTTGAGTGTTGGTGATTGGTTGTGTTGATACTGGACTAAATCATCTCTATCCTGTGTTATTCTCCTCCTTTGCACCTGTTTGAAGCAGCTATACGTACTGTTGCTTTGGTGCTTTAGGGTCAGACGTTGAGTCTTGTTTATATTTGTCTGCCTCTGATCCTCCCTCATAGTCTTACTGACCGTCTAACAAGTACTTGTTTTATGAATGAAAACATTACATTTTCTGCAAGGCCTGTACATAGCTGTCTGAATACCTTTCAGGAGTAGTTTCATTTATTACCTAATATTGAGACTCCGTGCTATTAATATTCACTACCAATTCATTTGTTCACTCCTTCACTCGTTCCTTTTTTCAACAAATAACTATCCAGAGCCTTCTGTGTGCCAGGTACTCCTATTAGGTGCTGAGAATCAAGTAGCTAGCCAAGAAGACATGGGCCTTCCCCTCGTAGAACGGATAAGCACACAGCATACATTGTAAGAAGAGCAATATTCTCCAAAATAATCTCTCAACTCCTTTTTATGGAGGAAAAACAAGCCCAAGTTTAACTTCACTTTCAGAATTTAGCTGTGTCTGTGTTTGGGCCAAAATCCTTCCTCTGGTCCACTCTGTTTCTGGCCTGCGTAGTGATTGTGAGGCCAGAGGGCTTTGTATAGTTTAGTGGTATGACATCTTTTGATTCTGGTTAACCTATGCAACATGTGAAATACTAAGAGAGGAAAAAGCCCTTTAAAACATTGCTAAAAGATACGAGTCCATGGGGGAAAGCAAAGCCCAATTACTGGTAGAATGAAAGAGAGCTAGAAGCAGGCTGGCTTGGATGGGGATTGTTTACTTTGTTTGCAACTGATCCTTTTTAAAGATTTTTTTTTTTTTTTACAGATTTTATTTATCTATTTGAGAGAGAGAGCACGAGAGGAGGTAGGGTCAGAGGGAGAAGCAGACGCCTTGCTGAGCAGGGAGCCTGATTCGGGACTCGATCCCACGACTCCAGGGTCATGACCTGAGCCGAAGGCAGTCGCTTAACCGACTGAGCCATCTGGGTGCCCCTGTATGCAACTGATCTTGACTTAACCTAGCCACCCTGCCATAATAAAGGAGAGGGAGTTTGACAGAAGGGGGAGGGGCTGGAAATAGAATGCTGTGGTTTAAGGAGTCTCAATTTGGGGTAAAAACACAGTCATTTTATTTTTTCCTAATCACTGCTCCAATACCATGCCATGGTAGCCCTAACTCCTGACTCCCACTCCCCGCCCCACTTAGCTGGCTCTAATGGGTCTTTGGGCCAATGTGGTCAAATTTTATCAATTTTTATCCATCTTGATTACTGGGACAGTCTATTCTGGTGCTTAGCTCAGTTTTGTTTATTTTAATTAATTCTTTAAAGGTTTATTTATTTTAGAGAGTGAGAGAGAGAACATGAGCGGGAGGGGCAGAGGGAGAGGGAGAGAAAATCTCAGACTCAACGTTGAGTACAGAGCCCCATGTGGAGCTTAATGTCATGACCCTGAGATCACAACCTGAGCTAAAACCCAGAGTTGGGGGTTCAACCAACTGTGCCACCAGGAGGCCCTCAGTTTTAGTTTATTTTAAAGCACAATGAAAACTCCTGTGGCTACCCTTCCTGCCTGCTTTGGCTCTACCTGAACCTCCAGGAGCATGTAGTGGAAGTGTGAAGGGCCTTTTCTGAGGTAGAGCCCTACTCCACCCCCCTCTGGGAGCTACCTCTTCCCCATTGGGTAGGGAGGACATTCACAGTCCTTTTTCTCTGTTAATGATTGTGGCTTCTCAGGTGAATCCTAACAGGCTGCCCACCTCTTCTAAGGCAAACTGGTCTGGTTCCTTCACGTGGTGGGCAGCCTTCATAGGTGGAATACCAGTAAGTGCTCCATCCACAGACAGCTCCCCATTCTTGCCACCCTGAAGGGATTTTTTACAGCCCACCGCCTCCCCGTCTCTTTCCATTTATGTTTCTTCTTTCCAGCATTGCCCTTAAAAATAAAAGTTATTTTACTAGCAAAAATGGGTTTATTTGGGGATAGTGGAAAATTGCAATTTGGAAAAAGCAACGGTTGGCTAAAACCATAGGCTAGGCCAACAAAGGAGAGGAACGTTATTTTATGAAGAAGGAGGAAGTTGAGAAGGGTTGTTCTAAAGGAAAGTCCATTGAAGGAAGGCAAAAGTTCAGGGTGATGATGGTTTCCCATTGGCTGAGTTGCAGGGGTAGTTGATTTCTTGTAAGAGATGCAATGTACATCTTTTCTTGTTGGGAACTGTAATTGATGATTCTTCCTTGTTGGTTCTTCTGGGCGGGGGGGTGTATATAATTGATAATTCTTGAGGTAGAGTGGTACGGTGTGAGGGCTCCCCCTTCTGGCCTCCTGACTCCCATCGTAGTGAGGTTTTCCTTGGTTAATTTTCACAGGAGATAGCGCAGAGCCAGCGCAGGGCCAGTGCCGCAAACAGCCCAAGCATAACATGCCTGTTTCTCTTTATTGAAGACCCTCATTGTCTTTACAAGTGATTCTATTTGAACATACCCCACCCTTCTTCTTCCTTTGTTGGCAGGGAGAGACGGCACTTGCTCTACATGAGGCAATAGCCTCATGAAAAAACATGGCACTCCCAAGTCTGTGCCTTTCCCCTGGTCCTACTCCATGTGAATCAGCTGTGTGGCGAGAGGACTGCTTCACAGTCTAGTACTACTTAGAGAACCTGTGGGGAGGCGGTTGGCTCCAACTTCTGGCCGCTTTCTGAACCTAAAAAATAGGGTAATTAGCACATGTTGGTCTTAATTCTGGCTTCTGACCATAACTCCCAGATAAGAGAGAAAAACCTCATATTTTGTTACATTTATTTCCTGGGTACGTTTCTGTACTGTCACAAAATTCAGTCATACTGTTTCTTAAACGATCCCTGTGGGCCCCAGAAATCGGGAAATGCTCAGTGGGTCAGTTCACTTTCATACTGAACAGGTGATCAGGGTTTCTTATCACAAACAAAACATTCAGTGGGGCACCTGGGTGGCTCAGTTGGGTAAGCGTCTGCCTTCAGCTCAGTTCATGATATCAGGGTCCTGGGATCAAGCCCCACATTGGGCGCCCTGCTCGGTGGGGAGTCTGCTTCTCCCTTTCCCTCTGCCTCTCTCCCCTGCTTGTGCTCTCTCTCAAATAAATAAATAAAATCTTAAAACAAAAAAACAAACAAGGCGTTGAAGAACCCCCAGCCCCCTGTTTTGGGGGCTTACCACAAATGTCTCCAATTGTCACCATGCCATTTAGAGTCACTCTTCTGCTGCCAGTTCTTCCTCATTTCCTTTTCTTTCTGCTCAGGAAGCTTGGGGGCAGACTGCCAAGTATGCTGGCTAAGCAGACTCCAGCTGGGGAATGTTATCCCTTTGGGCAGGCACTCCCAGTCTTGATTTTCTTGAGTGCTCCCTCCTCTTCAGGAAAGGGAAGCAGGGCCACTCCTGAACAGGTTCCTCTCACTCCTAATTTCCCTTTATGTTGACCAGGGTTGGGGGGTGGTTGTGTGGTGGGGCTGGATCCAGATCACCCCCCCAAACTCTGCTAGGGGTCTGGCCATATATCCAGTAGCCCTCTCAAGTCAGTGAAGGGTACTTAGCAGCAGTGTCTCCAGATTTGGATGTAAACCATGATTCCAGCATAAAATCCCACTGAACATCCTGTTACAAGAGGAAAGAACCAATAAAGAAACTGGAAGATTGCTCCTAAAGTATCAAATTTCAGGATTTATAACTTTTAAGCAGTCTAAAAAAATTCCCTTTGGGCTTTTAGAGTAGAGATAATCTATGGAAACTTAAGTTCATGTTTAATGAACATTTATTGAGCACCAATTATGTGCAAGTACTATGCTAGATGCTTTCATGTGCAAAATAGCAGTCCATCTTGGTTTTAAAAACTCTTGGTTTTAAAATCAGCTCCATTTCTGGGGCGCCTGGGTGGCTCAGTCGTTAAGCGTCTGCCTTCAGCTCAGGTCATGGTCCCAGGGTCCTGGGATCGAGCCCCACATCAAGCTCCCTGCTTGGCAGGAAGCCTGCTTCTCCCTCTCCCACTCCCCCTGCTTGTCTTCCTTCTCTCACTGTGTCTCTCTGTCAAATAAATAAATAAAATCTTTGTAAAAAAATAAAATCAGCTCGATTTTTTAAGCAATAATGATATTTTTAGTAGCATAGTTGTTATTTATTTTTTATCTGCCATATGCTAGGCACTATTTTAAGGACTTTACACAGTGTTATCATTTGGCATTCACAAATACTCTGTGAGGGAGGTATTATTATCCTTATTTTACAAAGAATCAGGCTGTGAGTAATTATTTCTTTAAGGCCATTTAGATTGTAGGTGGTGCTGACAGCTAGCATTTAAAGAGTGCTTACTATGTGTCAGACCCTCTTTTATTTATTTATTTTTTTTAAAGATTTTATTTATTTATTTGACAGAGAGAGACACAGTGAGAGAGGGAACACAAGCAGGGGGAGTGGGAGAGGGAGGAGCAGGCTTCCCAAGGAGCAGGTAGCCCGATGCGGGGCTCGATCCCAGGACCCTGGGATCATGACCTGAGCCGAAGGCAGACGCTTAACGATTGAGCCACCCAGGCGCCCCTGTCAGACCCTCTTTTAAATACTTCATGTATGTTAACGTCATGATAACAGCCCTATAAGATAATCTGCCCCCCCCAATCACACAAATTTACTATTTTATCCTTTTGTAGGATAGAAGTTTAACATGAGTCCCAGTGGGTTAAAATCAAAGTATCAGCAAGCTGCAGTCCTTTCTGGAGGCTCTAGAAGAGGATCCATTTCCTTCCTCATCTGGGTTGTTGGCAGAATTCACTTCCTTGTGGTTGTATGGTGGAGGTGGCCATTTCCTGGCTGGCTGCTAATTGAAGGCTGGCCTCAGCTTCTAGAGGCTACCCTCATTTCTTGGCTCATGAATCCTTTCCTTCTTAAAAGCCCCCAGGAGCAAGTTGGGTCTTCTTTTTTTTTTAGACCTAATTTTTCTAGAGCAGTTGTAGGTTCACAGCAAAATTATGAGGAAAGTTCAGGGATTTCCTGTATACCCCCAGCTGCATATTTACATAGCCACCCCAATGATCAGCACCTTCCCCAGAATGCTGCCTCAACTGATGAACCTACATTGACACATTATAATCACCCAAAGTCTATAGTTCATCTTTTCAGCCTTGGCGTTGTTCATTCTAAGTGTTTGGACAAATGTGTAATGACACGTATCTATCATTATAGTAACATACAAAGTGGTTGCATTGCCCTGAGAATCCACTGTGATCCACCTATTCATCCCTCCTTTCTCCCTCAATGCTGGGCTGATTTTTTAGTGTTTCCATAGTTTTGCCTTTCCCAGAATGCCATATAGTTGGAATCATATAGTATGTAGCCTTTTCAAATTGGCTTTTTTTCTCTTAGAAATAAGCATTTATGTTTCCTCTATGTCTTCCTGGCTTGATAACTCACTTCTTTTTAACGCTGAATAATATTCCATTGTATGTACCACAGTTTTTTTTATCCATTCACCTACTGAAGGATGTCTTGGTTGCTTCCAAAGTTTGGCAGTTATGAATTATAAAAAACCACAAACAGTTTGGCCTCACAGATTTAAGGCATTAGCATACCGACTCAATAAATGTTAAAGAGGTGGATGCCCAGCTAAGTGAATATACAGCTGAATAAACTCCTTCAGGTAAATACCAAGGAGTATGATTGTGGATTGTATGATAACAGTATGTTTAATTTTGTAAGCAACTGCCAAACTGTCTTCCAAAGTGGCTATACCATTTTGCATTCCCACCAGCAATGAATGAGAGTTCCTGTTGCTCCACATCTTAGCGAGCATTTGGTGTTGTCATTGTTCTTGATTCTGGCCACTCTAATGGATATGTAGTGGTATCTTATTGTTGTTTTAATTTGCATTTCCCTGATGACAAATGATGTGGAGCATCTTTCACATGTTTATTTGCCATCTGGTGAGGTGTCTTAAGGTCTTCAGACCATTAAAAAAAAATCAAGATGTAATTAGCATATAATGTTATATAATTTTCAGATGTACAACATAATGATTTAATATTTGTGTATATTGCAAAGTGATCACTATAGTAAGTCCACTTAACATCTGTCACCACAGTCACAATTTTTTTTTTACTTGTGATAAAAACCTTTAAGATTTACTCTTTTAGCAACTTTAAATATACAATGCAGTATTATGAACTACAGTCACATTACATCCCGAGCACTTACTTATTTTATGATTGGAATTCTGTACCTTTTGATCATCTCCATCCATTTTGCGTACCCCTTACTTCTGGCAACCACCAGTCTGTTCTCTGTATGTATGAGTTTGGTATTTTGTTTTTTTGTCGTTGTTGTTGTTTGGTGGGGGGCCCATTTTTAAATTGGATTGTTTTCTTATTATTGAATTTTAAGTGTTTCTTGTGTATTTTGAAAAGCAATTCTTTATCAGCTGTGTCTTTGCAGATATTTTCTCCCAGTCTGTGGCTTGTCTTCTTGTTCTCTTGACATTGTCTTTCACAGAGCGAAAGTTTTAAATCTTAATGGAGTCCAATTTAGCAATTATTTCTTTCTTAGATTGTGCCTTTGGTGTTGTATCTAAAATATTGCCATACCCAAGGTCATTTAGGTTTTCTCCTATGTTATCATTTAGGAGTTTCATAGTTCTGCATTTTACATTTAGCTCTGTGATCCATTTTGAGTTAATTTTGTGAAGGTATAAGGTCTGTGTCTAGATTAATAATTTTTTTTTTTTTTTTTTTGCATGGGGATGTCCAGTTGTTTTAACACTATTTGTTGAAAAGACTAAGACAGTCCTATTTTATTGATGGAGAAACTGAAGCAAAAGGAGCTTTAGGATCTCACTCAAAATTATGCAGTTAGGAAATGGTCTTTCTGGCTCTAGGGCTCATGGGCGTTAGGGTTCTAGGGCCCCTTATTGTGCCAGACTGTTCCTTTGCAGTAAGATCAACATTGACATTCAGGGCTTCAAGTTAAATCCTGATGCCTCCTTATACTGTAGTGTCTTATTACAAAGGAAAGAATCTCAAATGGAAAAATTTCAGTCTATGAAAGTGAATTAATTCTTGTTGTATTCGACTATTGTTAATATCCAAGACCACTTTTACTATTTACTCCTCAATGATCCTGCAAATAAAGCAGTGTGCTCAAGCCTTGGGCAAGCTGTCTCTTTCCTTCTTTCTGCCTGGCATCTCTGATTCATCCCAGTGGCTTAATTTTAGAGGTTTTTTGGGCTCTCCTATCTTGCTGTCATAGCCCACTTGGTTATTTCCATTTATATCTGTGAGGTGGATGCCAAGAAATCATACAAACTATGCCATGGTCAGGGAGACTAAAACCTATACAACTGTGAGAAACAGGAGTGGAACAGCCACTGTTTGGAGACTTTTTCTGTGTTACCTAAAAAAGGAAGTTATTCTTTGTCTTCTCTCCATTGTGGAAATCCCCAGAAACTTCTTTCGAACTCAGTCACTGTCTCTGAAATTGAATCTGTGTGACAATATTTTGAGTTATTCTGAAGGATTATCTAGACGTCTAATTTCTTTTTTTTTTTTTAAGATTTTATTTATTTTTTGACAGAGAGAGAGACAGCGAGAGAGGGAACACAAGCAGGGGGAGTGTGAGAGGGAGAAGCAGGCTTCCCGCTGAGCAGGGAGCCCGATGGGATCATGACCTGAGCCGAAGGCAGACGCTTAACGACTGAGCCACCCAGGCGCCCCAGAGGTCTAATTTCTGTTAGAAGTGCAATTTCTGTCTTTTGAAAATTATTTATAAGGTAATGCATTTTTATTGTAAACATTAAAACTTTATACAGGTGTATATTAAGCAAGCATAAAAGTCTTCTCAGTCTCTTTCCCTAGAGGTAAACAGTGTTAATGTTTTGATACTATCATTATTCCAGGATAGTAGGTGTAAACTAGGACTATTTCAGACTAACCAGGATATATAATTCCCCTACTGTATATGAGTTTTTAAAAATTTAAATCTATAGAAACATCTAACTACACTCCATATACATATATTACACATAGTGATAGCTTCTAATATGGCTCCTAATGATCCCCACCTCCTGGTATTCATGTGTCATCCCCTCCTTTTGAGTGTGGGCTAGATTTAGTGACTTACTTCTAGAATTGAATGGAATACTGCAGAACTGATGGTATGGCAGTTCTGAGATTAGATTTATAAAGACGGTGGCTTCCATTTTGCGTGCTCTCTTTCTCTATTGGGTCGCTTGTTCTGGGAGAAGCCAGCTCCCATGTTGTGAGGACACTCAGGCAATTTGGAGCTGTGGTAAGGCACTGGTGAGGAACATGTGGTGAGAAACTGAGGTGTTTGGTCAACAGCCAGCAAGGAACCAAGGCCACCAAGAGCCACATGAATGAACTGAGAAGTAGACCCTCCAGCTTTAGTTGACTGCAGCTCCCGGCCGATAGCCTGACTGCAAGTTCACGAGAGACCCTGAGCTTATCTAGCTAAGACACTCCTGACCCTCAGAAACGGTGTTAGAAAATAAATCTTTATTGTTTGAAGCTGCTGAATTTTGGAGTAATTTGTTATATAGTAATGGATAACTGATGTATTTATTAAGTAATAATCAAATCATATAAAAATCATTTTTGACAGCATCTTCTTTTTGCTACCCACAACATATGGGTTAGTGGATACCTCATTTAGTATGTGTGGCACAAAGCAACATTATCTTATTTTTTAAAAAAGATGGAGAGAATATGAAATTGCATTTTAGGGTTGACCATAGTATCTTTCTTTTCTTTATTTTTTAAAATGAGAAATGGCTTAACAAACATCCTGGAATACATTTTTCTGCTTCTGTAATTATCTCTACAGGATAGCTTCTTAAAGGGAAAATTTCAGGGTCATGAAATAAGACATTGAATTTTAAAATTGATATTTATGAATTGTCTTCCAATTGAAGTCATCTTTTTTGTGACCAAGAGCCTGTTGGCTGTTCCAATACGGAATATAATTAACCTTAAAATGTTTTGCTAGGGCGCCTGGATGGCTCAGTCCGTTAAGCATCTGCCTTTGGCTCAGGTCGTGATCCCAGGGTCCTGGGATCGAGCCCTGGGTTGGGTCTGGCTCCTTGCTCAACGGGGAGTCTACTTCTCTCTGTGCCCCCACCCTGCTCTCATGCTGTCTCTCACTCTCTCAAATAAATAAATAAAATCTTAAAAAAATGTTTTGCTGGAGTGCCTGGGTGGCTCAGTCGTTAAGCGTCTGCCTTCAGCTCAGGTCATGATTCCAGGGTGCTGGGATCGAGCCCCGCATAGGGCTCCCTGCTCAGCAGGAAGCCTGCTTCTCCCTCTCCCACTCCCCCTGCTTGTGTTCCTGCTCTCGCTATCTGTCTCTGTCAAATAAATAAAATAAAATAAATGTTTTGCTAATATATAGGTGAAAAATTGTAATCTTAATTAATGAGACTGAGCTTCATTTTACGTTTTTTTATTACTATTATTCCTGAAGATTTCCTCTCCTATGAAGGGCACTTCTAGGTCTTTTGCCTATTTTCTTCTTGAGTTGTTCATCTCTTCCTTTTTGATACCCAAAGTGTCCTTTGTTAAAGGACTGTGGCTCTTTGCCGTATCTGTGGCATATACTTTTCCCAGTTTGTCTTTTGTCTTATGTTTATGTTTATAATTTTTTTTGTGAAGACTTTAAAAATAATTAGCAATCAACTTCATCAGTTTTTTCTTTTATGGCTTTTGAACCTTTGTGTCATGATTCCTGCAGCCCAAGATATTTTCATCTAGTATATTTATGATTTAATATTTTTACATTAAAATTTCTGACCTATCTATGATTTATTTTAGTATAATGAGGGAGAGATATCCAGTATTTTCCCTGTATCTTCTAGCATCATTACCCAACAGCAAAAACAAAAATCTTACCTCCTTCCACTCATTTGACATACCAAGTTTACCCATGCTAGATAATCCTATCTGTGTGGGTCTATTTTGGAAGTCCCACTTTTCTTCCATAGCTTTATCTGATTAATTCTATTCTACAGCCATACTGTATCAATTACTGTAGCTTTACAGTATATTTTAATATCTCATAAGGCCAGTTATTGTTTTTTTTGCCAGAATTTTCTTTGTCATTCTTTCATATTTTTCTCCTAGGTACAATTGAGATTGCTTTTCAAGTTCAGATGATTTCTGTTGATATTTTTATTTGAATTTCATTAATTGATACATTATTTTAAAATTGAAACTTTCTATCCAAGAGTAATATATGTTTACTTATATATTTAATCCTTGTTTTATTTCCCTAAGCAGAGTATATAGTTTTTTTCTTTTAGATTTTGCTCAGTTCTTATTGAGATTACTCCTAGATATTTTGTTTTTGATGCTATTTTTTTTTTACCAAGAAGTATCTTGTTTTCATAATTATTTCTGTGATTATTGTTTATATATAGGAAAGTTATTATTTATTTATAGGAAGCCACCTTATTTAAGTTTCTTAGTGTAGTTTTTTTTTGTTTTGCTTTGTTTTTTAGTTTATCCTCTTGGGTTTTCCAGATATGCACTTCTATATTTATGTATCTTATACATAATGGTAATCTGTTCTCTTTCCTAATATTTACTTCTTGTGTCTTATGTTCTTTAATGGGCATGCTTTCAGCATTTCTTCAATGAATTCAATGCTGGATTTCTTTTGTCTTCCTATTCTCTGTCTGTCTTCTGTTGAATCTTAACTTCTCATCAGTTTTTAGCTCTGTGATTTGGGCAAGTTACTGACATGAAGAAAAGTGGAGCTTAGAGAAGTAGGGAGTGGCTGAGCCAGAATGCAAACTCAGGAGTTTCTGGCTTCAGGGCTCACACTCATCTATTTTCTCTGTTTATTCTTCTTTTCCTCCCCTCCTCTCCCCTCCCTTTCCTTCCCTTCCCTTTCCTCTTCCACCCCCCTTCCTTCTCTGTCTCTTTCTCTCTCCCTTCCTTCCCCTGCTTATTGTTTATGGATCCTCTAAATCTAGTCACCAAATTTCATCCCAAAATGTATCCTGTCTTAGTAGCTTCGGTGGAAATCTGCGGTTGATATAATAAGCATCTAGATATACCATTATGGTGATTGGAAGCAAGGTATGATTGGATGTCTGACTTTAAGAACAGTAGATTTCATCATTGCCTTTCTATGAGAGGGTTTATTTTTTGGAGGCAAGGGGCTTCCTGAATTGGTTTATTTGTTTGCCCTAACCACTTTCATCTTTTCCAAATTATTGAAACTTCATAATTTCTTCACTACTTCAAGACCTCTTGCTGCATATTCTCTTGTCCTTCACTACCATAAGGTCCTCAGTTTGACAGGAAACACAGATCACTGAGAGAGGCTTAAATCAGATGACTCTGGTTTCTGGAAATGTCATTACTTTAGAAAGGAGCACAGGAGGAAGGGAAAGAAAATAGTTCAGATTTTTGTGGAAAAAAGGAAAGCAAAAGGCAAACAGAAGTTCTCTTCAGAAGAGAGGAAACAGTGATAGGTTTAAAAAGTTGATATGTGTTAAATTTGCTATATTTTCTCTGCATGAATCTTATTTCAGAGGAAGATTCGTTGCTCTAAACTAAGTCTTTTGTTAGTAAGGCGCAGGTCTATCTTGGGTGGTTGTGATAGGGATGGATAAGGAGTAGGAGAAATGTCAAAAATAGGAACCTCTTACTTGCAAGTGGTAGTATTTGCAACTCTACTTAGCACATCTTTTTTTATTCAACAGATCATTGTTGAATTCCTACTATGATGATAGCTTTGATGGGGGGAGACAAAGAAAGGGTAAGGCATTGTCCCTGATATCCAGGTGCTTTTAGCTAGTGGGTCAGACAACTAAGTAGTGGTGCTTAGGAGTAGAGAAGAGTGCTGAACTTACTCCTGAAGGATGAATGGTATTTGAATCAGCAGGGAAATGTAATGGCACATTGTGAGCCTGGGAAAGACAGCATGAGAAATGGTTTTGTTTGTAAGTTAGTGCTGAATGGCTGGCTTCAGCAGAATTATGTGGGTATGAAAATGAAAGAAAATCTTGAGCAGTTAGGACGAGGTTCAATAAAAGTTTGTGAGCTACTGGAAGTTCTTTGGTGTGGAAGTAACTTGATAACTGTGATTAGGAGTACAGATCTGGTATGGCATGGGGCAGATTGGCAGAGGCAGGGACAGGAGCTCAGAGGCAGTCATGCCAAGAGCCCCATGGAGAGTGCAGACAATGGGATTAGCATAGAATGGGCAGATCTAGGAGACTCAGCAGAAAACCCTCTAGATTAAAAATGATTTAGTAGAGTTAATGGCAAAGAAGGAAGATATACAATAAATATGGTTTGAGCCTCAAGTGCTACTATTCAAAACTAGACCGACAGGCAAATTTGACATTATCTATGTACTCTCATCCTGAATACATCCATCAGTCATGGAATCTGGGCTGAAATGGCATTTTTTTTTTCCTGCCAGTTGAGCTAGTTACCATTTTACTTTTTTATCCTTAAAGTTTTTTTCAGTTGTTAGATGGGATTCTTGATGTGTTCCCGTAATGCTTTTATCCATTATATGTTGAATTATCTTCAAACGATCCTCCAGTAGATGCTCCAGTGAGTGAAAAGCCAAGGCTATCACCATGATGGCATAAATAGAGGAAGAGGTTAAAAGCCTGTTAGAAAACATACTGGCCGGCTTCCTTCTCTTCTTGATAACAGGAGATAACTGTATTTGAGCTTTTTTTGATGACTAAAGATCTATAATGAATGCTGGTACTAATGAGCATGGAGGAAGGAAAGGGAGGGTGTAAGGCTGGGCTACTTTGTCGGTTCCTCTGTTTTAGCCCATTTTGCAGTGGATGTTTATGCACCTGGTAGGATTGAGCTAGTAGGGGTCTGGATAGATGGGGGAGGCATACTCCCTGACATACATATTCTCTTCCTTTATTCTTCTCAGATAAACCAACTCAGTGCTTTAAGGACCACAGAGTGCTTATTCTAGGTGTCCCCCTTGCCCTGCAACACACCAAAACATAGACACATACACACATGGAGCAAATACAACCAAGTACTTTTTCAATAGACAAACTTTAAAAAAATAAAAATCTCTAAATTTGCATTATGAGCAACTACCAAGGTATAAACAGAGCATATCTACTTGTGCCAGGTATCTGACCACCAACTGATCAGCCCATATGGCCTAAGATACCTTCCCACTGGCACCACATGCCTTTGGCTCCATGGACATCCCAGCATATTCCAGATATAAAAGCACCTGTTGAGAAGTTTAAAGTGTACTTACCATAAAAATTGTCAAATTGAGCTTATGCATAAATTAATCAATTCTGGTACCATTTGTGTATATTCCAATGATTCTGTTTTGTTGTTGAACATCAAGGGTATTTGGCTTAGTTGTCTAGGTTCACTGAAATAGGGTGACCTTTTTTTTTTTTAAAGATTTTATTTATTTGACAGAGAGAGAGACAGCGAGAGCAGGAACATAAGCAGGGGGAGTGGGAGAGGGAGAAGCAGGCTTCCCGGCGAGCAGGGAGCCTGATGTGGGGCTCGATCCCAGGACCCTGGGATCATGACCTGAGCCAAAGGCAGACGCTCAACGACTGAGCCACCCAGGCACCCCTGAAATACGGTGACATTTATGAACAAGTGGTTACCCAAACTCTTTGGCACAGGCTGGAATTCTCTTGCTTCTTATTTTCAGCTCCCTTGGATATTATCCCATTTCTATCCCTGATGCTTTATGTGTAGAAATAACTCCTTCAGCATGTGTTCTGTGCTTTTCCTATTTTCTTTGTTGGCAAACTCAAGTGTGTTTATTTGGTGATTTTAATGCACTGAGTTTTGTTGTCCTTCTATATCACCTAGTATTACTTTATGTGGAAAGATAAATTCAAATAGTAATGACAGTAACGATGGCTAACTTTGAGCAATGTGACAGGTTCCATGCAAAAGGACTTAAATGCATGATCTTATTTAGTTTTCTCTGCTAATCTATAAGATAGATACTATTTTACTCTTATTTCCAGTTGAGAGAACTGAGGCTTAGAGAGTTTATAGGAACATATACAAAGTCTCTTATGTATTAAGAGATAGGACCAGAATTCAAATTCAGGTTAGCTTGCTTCCAAAGCTTACTAACCATGGGCTATTATTATACCAGCACATTTATGGATGAGTCATATTTGAATTGTAAGTAATACAGATAGGTCTCAAATTAAATTTTTCGAAAATGATGGCATAAAATACTGTCATGCAAATACTGATCTTGACATGCCAAATGGTTAGTCCAATAATTCAATAGAAACTAAAGTTATTTGCTAAATTAATCAAAAGTTCTGATTAAGACTTTTAGAGAACCTAAGCATTACAAAGAATATGGGATGCTTGGTTTAGCAGAGTTTTTTGAATTTGCGCATATTGACTACAATGCTTTTTAGATATTCAAGTATCAAATTATTTTTTAAAATTTGCTTTTTTCCCCCATTTCTGTGATGCCCTTACTTGTTTGGCACACCAAATACAAACATAGTCTGCCTTTTAGTTAATTCAACAATGACTAAGGTAATTTATATTTACAAACAAGAGCAGTAGCAATTGAAAATTACAGCCAATTCCCCACAACACTGATGATGCACTGATAAAACATGTCTTTTCTAACAATTGTGGGAATTTCAAAACTGCATGTGTCAGGCACAAAGGAAGCGTTGTTACGTAGCCAAGTGTTGCACAGAAGCCAGGCCTCTTTGTAGAATTTTGAATGACATCCTTGGTAAACTCTCAAAACGTGATGATTCTAGTTCTTGAATACTAAATTTTAATAACTCTTAAAAAATGAACTTTGTAGATTGTTAGTAGGTGGTCCTTTGTCACAAATAAAAATCAAAATCTAAGAGACATGCCGTTCATTGGTTATAACTCAAAATCTAAGAGACATGCCTTCGAACAAGTCAGAAGTGTCTGACTGTCTGCATCATCCCTTCATGTCCTGTCAATAGGACCTGTTGGTCCAGTATCCTGGCCAGAAGCAATCAGGGAAATAGAGGAGGGGGAGTTTTAAAGCTGGTTGGTTTATCTATGTATTTAGAGGAAAGGGAGGATCTTATTAACATTAACCCATTACCTTTGGAGTATACATTATAATTTACGGAGTATTTCAGTTCATCTTGATTTTCATTTAAGTACTCAAAAGTAGGTGTGGGATCTTTATCAGCATCAGCATTTTACAAACAAGCACCAGAGAAAGAGAGTAAGTGACTTGCCCAGCATCATACTTGCTAATTCTTCACTTTTTTGAATGTTACTCTCTGCCTTTTTGCCTATGGGATAAAGTTTAAACCTCTCCTTTTTTAATAGATTTTATTTATCTGAGAGAGAGAGAAAGAACGCACAACCAGGGGGAGGGGCAGAGGAAGAAGCAGGCTCCCTGCTGAGCAAGGTGCCCGACGCGGGACTTGATACCAGGACCCTGGGATCATGACCTGAGCTGAAGGCAGATGCTTAACCGACTGAGCCACCCAGGTGCCCCTAAAGTCTTAAACTTCTTAACTAGCCACATAAAGCCCTTCATAATCTGGTCTTTGCCTACTTTCCAAATTTAATCTCCTGTGTAAACTATGGCATATTTATTTGCCACGTGTATTCTGCCTTTCTAATCATGCCAAGTCTTGTGGCTCTGTTAATCGTGTTCAGGATTTCCCGGATTTAGGATTTAATGGGGAAGAAAGTCATCAAATAACCAAATAAATGGACAGTCCTGATAATTTTATATTTTGGCAAATAAGGAAATGATAAAATACCAACTTTTCATTAAAGACTTTATATGTTACCTCAAAATGTAGAAAGCACACAATCTCGGGGAAAAAAACTGGCTGCTAATTAAAAATAAAATATAAAAGCCTCATTCATCGCCTGTATTTTCCTCATTTTGCCAGAGACTGTTGAAAAAATTATTCTGGACTGGCACTGGCCTGTGGTGTTTGGGAACTTTGTGCCTTTGTACACGCTGTTTTCTCTGTCAGGAATTCTCTACTTTTTCCCACGCCACTAGCCTTTGGCCTGTCTGACTAAATCCTCTTAGGCCTTCGATTCTCAGTTTACATGTTGACCTTAGAAAATCTTTTCCCGTCTCCCTCCACCTGTTCTCTTCCCCCTCACCACCCCTCCAGTTATCTCTTCTCAGTGGCATTCTGTGCATCTTCTTCCATGCCCTGATAAACTGTGCTGGGGTTTATTTACTACTCTCTCTCCACAAGACCTGAGATTCTAGAAGACAGAAACTGCATCTTATTCACCCCCTTTCCTAAAGTTTAACACATAGTCTTTTGCATACAGTGTGTAATGAATATTTAACAGATGAATTAATGAGTAAATGAATAATACCTGTGTACCCTTCATGCCATTTGTTTGTGTCTTGTGTAACTCCCGTGACCTTCAGTTTTAAACGCAGAGGATCCCTTTGAACAAACACAAACACTCATTGAATTGAATTAATTTATGGGTTTTAACCTCATCAGTTCTTTTATTTTTCTTTGTTAAGGAAAACTAATTATGTTCTCCATTATCAGAGTGTCTGGGAACAGTCTGCAGCTGCTGTCTGAAATATCTTCATGGGCGTTAATGCTTCTTTCGGCCCTTCTGGTCAGGTTGTGTTTTTCTTTCTGTCTGTTCACTTTTAGTTTACCATGATGATGATCACATTTTAATTTATTATTATGGCAAAAGGAATGTTGTGTCCTGCTATAAAGTACATATGGAGAATATTCAGGATTTTTTGTAGTCTGATCTTTCTAAATCTACAGAGGCTTAAATCCTTCACCTTTTTGTTATTGTTCTTTTTTTTTTTAAATTTTATTTACTTATTTGAGAGAGAGAGTGAGTGCACACAAGTGGGGGAGGAGGGGTAGAGGGGAGAGGAAAAAGCAGACTTGAGCAGGGAGCCCGACGTGGGCTCCCCACTACCCTGACCCGAGATCATGACCTGAGCTGAAGGCAGACGCCCAACTGACTGAGCCACCCAGGTGCCTCCTTCTCCTTCTTTTTTTTTTTTTTAAATAATCTCTACACCCAACGTGGGGCTCGAACTCACAAACCCAAGATCAGGTGTCACATGCTCTACTGCCTGAGCCAGCCAGGCGCCACTCTATTATTGCTCTTTTTAAAAAATTTTGTCAAAACAACTTTTTTTTGCCTTTAAAAAAAAAGATTTATTATTTATTTATTTGAGAGAGAGAGAGAGAGCACACAAGCAGGAGGGGCAGAGGAGAGGGAGAATCTCAAGCGGACTCCACGCTGAGCTCAGAGCCCAATGTGGGGCTTGATCTCATGACCCTGAGATCATGACCCTGAGATTATGACCTGAACCAAAACTAAGAATTGGACACTTACCCGACTGTGCCACCCAGGTGCCCCACTTTTTTTTTTTTGCCTTTTAAAAATTTTTGTCAAAATAACTTATCTAGAAAAGCTAGCCATAGCTTCTCATAAGATTCGGTAGTAATACAGACACTCTCATTTGGGGACATATGACCTCTAGGCAATATAAGTTACTGGGTTGAGCATTCTTCCAGATCAAAAGATGACTGTGACTTGCATTTTTCTGATTGACTCTTAGAGGGGAACTGCTTCTTTGCCTTTCTCACAGACATGCCTCCTGTAGATAGGAAATTGCTGAGATCTCTTCCCTAAGGTTGTACAGCCATGAGAAGCCCAGGCTTCAGTCTGGGCTTGGACTTACCTTGGAAGAAACATTAGCTTCTCGTCTTGAAGCTCTTCCTTTGCCTTCCTTAGCATTCCCTTTTGTTATAAAAATAAATTATATTTATAGATTCATAATAATAATAACTACAACTATTTATGAGCACCTCCTATTTACTAGGTACTTTATACACCTTATTTACAATACTTTCAACTAATTTTGTCACCATTTTATGAATGAGAAAGCTGAACAACAAAAGTTTAAGTGGTTTGGCTGAAGCCATGCAGTAGCAAGTGGCAGAGTTAAAGCTATATGACCCTAAAGTTTCTGTTCTTTGCATTTCACCATGCTGCCTTCCTCATCAGGTGACCTGTTTCATAGCTATGTGGTTTTGTGCTGCTGCTTAACTCCTGCAAAGAGAAATAAAATATCTGACTCTTGGGACTGTTTTGAGAACTAAATGGGGTGGCACACATATGAAAGGACCTGGGATAGTGTCTTGTGCATAGTAAGAACGGAGTATTTTTCTTAATTTCTTGTTTTTCCTCTGTGTTGTTCTTTCTCCATTGACCCAACCCTATTCTCCAACCTCAAATTTAGACGTCTCCTGATGGTCTGTCCTACATCTATTCTCTTTTGTATTTCTCTGCAACATAATGTTAGTTCTCTTGGGTCGAGTATAAGGAATGTGGCTATGACTCAATCTTTCATTATTATTAGAATAAAAAATGTTGGGAACCAAAGTTTGAGCCTTGGGACATAACCACATTTAGGTGAGGAGAAGAAGTGCTATTTTGTCAGGAAAGAGAGAAAAAAAAAAAAAATAGGAGGTTGTTGGGTATATTGATACACTGTCATAGATATCCAGGGAGGAGGGGCTTGTTGGAAGGAAGGATTTGGTCAACAATGTCAAATACCACAGTGGTCAGGATGAATAAGAAGTGAGGAAAGGCCATTTGATTTGATTTGGTCATTTGGATATATTTGAAGACCTTGGAGAGGGCAATTTCAGGACAGCAAATGGGCAAATGAAAAGGTTGATGAAGATATAGGGGCAGTAGTGCTTTAATGTGTTTGGTTTGTGAGAATTCTCAGAGAGAACTTATCATATCTTAAAGATATAGCATATTTGAAGGGATTTTTCCTTAACTTAGGACAAGTATAAGTATTTTTATGGACAGAAGTTAAGGATTTAGTTATGAAGGAGACTTTGGGGCACCTGGGTGGTCAGTTAAGCGTCTGCCTTCAGCTCAGGTCATGATCCCAGAGTCCTGGGATCAAGTCCTGTGTCAGGCTCCCTGCTCAGCGGGGAGTCTGCTTCTCCCTCTTCTCCTCCTCCCTGCTCATGCTCTCTCTCTCTCAAAAAAATAAATAAAATCTTAAAAAAGATAAAGGAGACTTTGAGGACTCCCTCTCCTCTTCTCCTGAGGCACTCCTTCTCAGAAGTCACTTCAATTCCATCTCTGCTTCTAGGAAACCCAGCTTAAGACAATTGATGCAAAAGGATCCTTCTTTTCATTCTGATTTTTCAGTTTCCAAAGATGGCAATGTAGGAACTTTCCTTTTCAGTTTCCAAAGATGGCAATGTAGGAACACACCAAATCTACAGCTATGTATGGATCATTTCTCCCTGAAAAAGATCTGAAAACAGATGAACTGTTTCTCCATAACAAAGGATAAAAAGACCACATTAAGACGGTTCTTGACACACCCTCAAAATGGGGACATATCAAGAATGTCAGGTGGTTTAGACAATCACAGAAGTTTGAGGGACAGAGCTAGGGCAAGGTTGAATAAGAAAGTTCATCACCTACCCAAGGCCACTTCAAGACAGAGGTGATTGTTTCACTTAATATATAGAAACAAACACAGAGAGTCAAGCAAAATGAGGAAACAGATAAATATGTTCCCAGCGAAAGAATAAGATCAAAACTTCAGAAAAAGACCTTAATGATATAGAGGTAAGTAATCTACTGGATAAAGAATTCAGAGTAATAGTCATAAAGATGCTCACCGACCTCGGCAGAATGGATAAACACAAAGTGAAAATTTCAACAAAGATAGAAAATATAAGAAAGTACCAAACAGAAGACATAGAGCTTAGGAATAAAGTAACTAAACTGAGAAAATATACTCAAGAGGTTCAACAGCAGACTGGACAAGCAGAAGAATGGGTCAATGAGCTAGAAGATAAAGCAATGGAACTCATCCAGACAGAGCAGCAAAAAGAAAAATAATTCTTAAAAATGAAGCTAACTTAAGGGACCTCAGAGATAATATCAGGTGGAGTAATATTCACATTATAGGGGTCCCTGAAGGAGAAGAAAAAGAAAAAGGAGCAAAAATCGTATTTGAAGAAATAATGGATGAAAACTTCTCTAACCGAGGAAAGGAAATAGACATCTAGCTCCAGGAATACTAGAGAATGCCAAATAAGATGAACTCAAAGAATCCACACCAAGACACATTATAATTAAAATGTCAAAAGTTAAAGATAAAAAGAGAATCGTAAAAGCAGCAAGAGAAAAATAAATTGTTACTTATAAGGGGAACCCCGTAAGGCTATCAGAATATTATTCAGCAGAAATTTTGCAGGCCAGAAGAAAGTGGCATGACATTAAAATTGCTGAAATGAAGAAACTTCTAACCAAGAATACTCTACCCAGCAAAGTTATCATTCAGAATTGAAGGAGAGATAAAGAGTTTTTCTGACAGGCAAAGGCTAAAGGAGTTCATAATTGCTAAACCATCCTTACAAGAAATGTTGACACACCTACAGCTAACATCATACTCAATGGTGAAAAGCCAGAAGATTTTCCTCTAAGATCAAAAACAAGACAAGGATGCCCATGTTTGTCACTTTTATTCAACATAGTTTTGGAAGTCCTAACCACAGCAGTTAGGCAAGAAAAGAAAAAGGCACCTGGGTGGCTCAGTTGGTTAAGTGACTGCTTTCAGCTCAGGTCATGATCCTGGAGTCCCTGGATCAAGTCCCGCATCGGGCTCCCTGCTTGGCAGGGAGTCTGCTTCTCCTCTGACCCTCCCCCCTCTCATGTGCTCTCTCTCATTCTCTCTCTCTCAAATAAATAAATAAAATCTTAAAAAAAAAAAAAAAAGGAAAAGAAAAAGAAAAAGGCATCCAGTTTGGAAAGGAAGTAAAACTGTCACTATTTGCAGATGACATGATACTATATATAGAAAACCCTAAAGACTTCACCATACAACTGTTAGAACTAATAAATGAAATCAGGAAAGTCTCAGGATAAAAAATATAAAAAAATCTGTTGTATTTGTATACACTAATAATGAACTACCAGAGAAATCAAGAAAACAAACCTATTTGCAGTCACTTAAAAAGGAATAAAATACCCAAGCATAAAATTTAACCAAGGAGGTGAAAGGCCTATATATTGAAAAACTCTAAGACACTGATGAGAGAAATTGAAGAAGGCACAAATAAATGGAAAGATATTTCATGCTCATTGATTGGAAGAATTACTATTATTAAAATGTCCATACTATTCAAAGCAAGCTACAGGTTCAGTGTAATCTGTATCAAAATTCAAATGGCATTGTTTTTTCACAGAAATAGAACAGATAATTCTGAAATTTACATGGAACCACTAAAGACCCTAAACAGCCAAAAAAACAATCTTGAGAAAGGAGAACAAAGCCAAAGGTACCATGCTCCCTGATTTCAAACTATATTACAAAGCTCTAGTAATTAAAACAGTATGGTATTGGCATAAAAACAGACATATAAATCAATGGAACAGAATAGAGAACTCAAATAAACCACACATTTTTGTTCAACTAACTTTAAGACAAAGGAGGCAAGAATATAGAATGGGGAAAGGACAGTTTCTCCAATAAATGGTGCTGGGAAAACTGGACAGCTACATGCAAAAGAATGAAACTAGACTACTATCTTGCACCATACACAAAAATTAACTCAAAATGGATTAAAAATTTGAATGTAAGACCTGAAACCATAAAATTCCTAGGAAAAAAACATAGGTAGTGGGGCACCTGGGTGGCTCAGTTGGTTAAGTGACTGCCTTCGGCTCAGGTCACGATCCCAGGGTCCTGGGATCGAGCCCCGCATCGGGCTCCCTGCTCGGCAGGAAGCCTACTTCTTCCTCTCCCACTCCCCCTGCTTGTGTTCCCTCTCTTGCTGTCTCTTTCTGTCAATTAAATAAATAAATAAAATCTTTTTTTTTTTTTTAAAGATTTTATTTATTTATTTGACAGAGACACAGCGAGAGAGGGAACACAAGCAGGGGGAGTGGGAGAGGGAGAAGCAGGCTTCCCGCTGAGCAGGGAGCCCGATGCGGGGCTCGATCCCAGGACCCTGGGATCGTGACCTGAGCCGAACGCAGACACTTAACGACTGAGCCACCCAGGCGCCCCTAAATAAATAAAATCTTAAAAAAAAAAAACCCAAACTTTAAAAATAAAAAACACAGGTAGTAAGCTCCTTGACATCAGTCTTAACAGTGCCTTTTGGGTCTGACCTCAAAGGCAAGGGAAACAAGAGCAAAAATCAGCAAATGGGACTACATCAAACTGAAAAGCTTCTGCACAGTGAAGGAAACCATCAACAAAATGAAAAGGCAGCCTACCAAATGGAAGAAGATATTAAGATATTTGCAGATCACATATACTACATGTGGTTGATACTCAAAATATATGAAGAATGCATACAACTGAGTAAAAAGAAAAACAAAAAACAAAACAAAAAACCAACCTGATTAAAAAAAAAGGCAGAGTACCTGAGTAGACATTTTTCCAAAGAATATATACAGATGGCCAACAGGCACATGAAAAGATGCTCAACATCACTAATCATCAGGGAAGTGCAAATCAAACTATAATGGGCTATCACTTTACACTTGTCAGAATGGCTGTTGTCAAGAAGACAAGAAATAAGTGTTGGTGAGGATGTAGAGAAAAGGGAACCTTCATGCACTGTTAGTGGGAATGTAAATTGGAGTAGCCACTATGGAAAACAGTCTGGAGGTTCCTCAAAAAATTAAAAATAGAACTATAATATGATCTAGCCATTTTACTACTGAGTATCTTTCAGAGGAAATGAAAATACTAATTCAAAATGCACTCCTTTGTTAATTGCAGCATTATTCACAATAGCAAAGATATGGAAATAACCTAAGTGTCCATTGATGGATGAGTGGATAAAGAAGATGTGGTATATATTTACAATGGAATACAACTCAGCCATAAAATAGGATGAAATCTTGCCATTTGTGACAACATGGATGGACCTTGAGGGTATATGCTAAGTGAAATTAGTCAGAGAAAAGGAAATACTGCATGATTTCACTAATAGATAGAAATAAAGAAACAAAACAAACAAAATAAAACAAAACCCGACTTGTAGATGCAGAGAACAGATTGGTGATTGCCAGAGTGTAGGGTGGTTCGAGGTGGGGATGCAAAATGGGTGAAGGGGATTAAGAAGTACAAATGTCTAGATATAAAATAAGCCACAGGGATATAATGTACAATATGGGGAATATAGTCAATAATATTGTATTCTGTATGGTGACAGATGGTAACTAGACTTTACTATGTTGATCATTTTACAATGTATATGAATGTTGAATCCCTATGTTGTACAACTGAAACTAATATAATATCGTATGTCAATTATACCTCAGAGAAAAAGGAGACTTGAAGATGCTGGAGAGCAGAGATAATTGGTTGGTTAATCTATATAAATTTTGAAGAAATCCTGAGATTATAACATCAAGATCAGAGAGAAAAATCAAATTAATCATATTTTTCTCCATGTGGTTGTATTATTTTTTAACTTTTAATTTCTTCTTTACTCTTTTTAATATTTTCCAGATTTTCTATACCAATCATGTTACTTTTTATTTTCAATAGCTCTTAAAAATCAGATTTAAAATGGTAAGGTAATATAAATTCACAACACTAAAAAGGCATAGAAACACATAAGATGAAAATTAGAAGTCCCCACATACCCTAAAACCCCATTTCCATTTCTTAAAAGCAACCACCATCAAAATTATTCTTGGTAGCACACATTATTTTAAAATCAGAAAATATTGAAAAATCACAGTTAAAGTTAAACTTGAAAAGGATAATACTGCCTGGCCTCTGATTTCCTGACCCCTCTTGAAAGACTAATAAAATTATAAGAGAGGAATATAAATAGGAATAAACTTGTAAAAATGAAGAGAATGGAAAAGGAGACAATAGCAGAGAAAAGACATCAACAAAATTTTAGGAGATGAAAAGCAGATGGCTCAGTGATATCTGACCAGGAGAGTACAGAAATCTAAAACTTGCCTGCTTGCAGCTGGGAAGCCAGCAAGAAGGGAGCCAGTTCATGTTCCAGAATTCCCGAAAGACTCAGCAATTAGAGGTGAGTGCTGATGACACTAAAAACAGGAGGATTGGTTGGAAGTGTTCCAGATCTCCCCTTACCCACAAACACAAGAAGTTGCCCTTGCACATCTGTTAGAAGACTGGGGATGAAACAGAGACTCTGGATGTGGGACATCAGATGAAAACAGGGGAATTAAGAGAAAGGTTGTGTTATGAAGAGTGAGACCTCAGCCTCACCTTTTCACTTAGCTCCCAGAATGTTATCAGTTAGGCTTATATCTTATCAAGAAATTGGGAAGTTCTTCTCTGGGGAAACTGACTAGTGTAAGAGAAAAAGCTGTGGATACTGACATTTGGGGATCCCCTCGTGAAATGTCTGGGTCCCTGCTGGATCACACTCTGATGAGGCCTAGCAGTTGGTAATCACTACCCAAGTATAAAGAACTTTCATTCAGTTGTTTAGTACCTCATTCTTAAATGTAAACAGGCAGCTGTGGATCTGTAAATATTTCTAGAAAGCTTCTACCATGAAAAACAGAGAGCAGAATGAACCAAGAGAAAAAACATACACCAAACAGACAATGCAGGAAGCAAGAGAACACATAAAAAATGTTCTAACTGGGACTCACACACACACAAAATACATTGTATTCACAAAGACTAAAAAGCTATGAAATAAAACTTTTTGAAGATAAAGAAGAACTTTTTGATATCAAAAATGTGGTAGTGGAAATTAAAAGGTCAGTAGACAGATTTGTAAGATAATGTTTAGGAAATCATTTCCCCAAAAGTAGAAAAGAAAAAGAAGTGAAAAATAGAAAAAAAAAAAAAAAAAGTCTGGATAATAGGAATTCCAGTAAGAGAAATAAAAGAAAGGGAGAGTAGAAGTTATTAAAGAAATAATAGAAGGCTGGTTCTATCAGAAGGACCTATTTCCTGGTTGCAAGGGACCACCAAGTGTCCAGCAAAATGAATGCAAAAAGACCTACCTAATGCATATTATTGTGAAATTTCAGAATCCCTTGTTTAAGATCTTAAGAACTTTCAAAGATGAAAAATGATTATAATAAAGTGATTAGATGTCAGTGATGCTAGATTTCTCAGCTAAAACACTGGAAGCTAGGAAACAATGGGTAACAACCTTCAAATCTGGGGAAAAAAAAAAAATTCTAAATTAAGGTTTTGTACCCAGCCAAACTAAGAAGTGTTTTCAATATTCAAAGGCTCACAAAATGTATTTTGCTTTCACCCTTTCTCAAGGAGGAAATAGAGTATATGTTACACCACAATGAGGAAGTAACAACAAAGGGAAAAAATGGATAGAGGAGACTGGGTAATACAAGGCAGAAAAGAGGGAAAGCAGTTCCCAAGATGACAGGTGGTTTATCGAAGTTGTAGAGGAAACAGCCCAAATTAGAGCAGAGCAGAGGCTCCAGAAAAGATGTTTCCAAGAAAAAAAATTGAGCAGATTGATTTCCTGATGTATTTGACCACATTGAGAAAATGTTATAGTTCTTTGAAGAATGAGAAGAGGAATTATTGAAAGGTACATAATACATGAAGCAAATGAAAAAAGTTAGGCAATAACTAACTCCAGGAAGAGCAGATTTTAAAAAGCCTACGAGAAAGAAAACAGAGTGATAGTATATACTGCATGACTCAGCTCTTAAATTATACTTGGAGACTCATTATACTATAGTAATATTTCTTTAACTAAACAGTTTTTAAAGATTTTATTTATTTATTTGAGAGAGAGAGAGAGCATGAGCAGGGGGAGGGGCAGAGGAAGAAGCAGACTCCCTGCTGAGTGGGGAGCCCAATGTGGTGCTTGATTCCAGGACTCTGGGATCATGACCGAAGCTGAAGGCAGACGCTTAACCAACTAATCCACCCAGGCACCCCTTAACTAGACATTTTTATGTAATTCTGTAGGGAATGTGGGGTGAAGAAAGTCTGTGTGTGTCTGTTTGGGGTAGGATTAGAAAGTGCTATCTTCATCTTCCATAGTAGTAAGTCAATAGTACAAAAATTTGGAAAATAAAAACAGCAGTATTTGAATGATAATCAAAATATGAAAACTGTTGCCTTTTTGATCTAGATGTGGGGGTGGGGAATATGAAAGAATCTTATTTTGTTGCCTTGGGGTACTTTATTTTTTATTTTTTTATTTTTTAAAGATTTTACTTATTTATTTGACAGAGAGACACAGTGAGAGAGGGAATACAAGCAGTGGGAGTGGGAGAGGGAGAAGCAGGCCTCCTGCTGAGCAGGGAGCCCGATGTGGGGCTCGATCCCAGGACCTGGAATCATGACCTGAGCTGAAGGCAGCCGCTTAACGACTGAGCCACCCAGGTGCCCCGCCTTGGGGTACTTTAAACTCTGTACATATTTTGCTTTGCTAAAAATAAAAATTTTTTAACAGATGATATAATATCTTCTTTGAGGCAAGGGGACCCTATTAGTATATATCCTTTAACTCAGCAAATACTTTTAAAAATTTATCCCAGGAAGATAACTGTGGGTGTGTTCACAAATCTAAGCATGAGAATGAATGTTTACCACAGAGTTGTTTGTAGCATCAGTAAACTGTAAGCAGATTAAATTCCCATTTCAAGAGGGCAAGCACTGATCTCATCTTGCTTAGTGCTCTATCTTGTTTAGTATCTTGTGTCTCTGGAATTGTATCTGACACATACTAGGTACTCAATAAATATTTGTTGAATATTTACTAAGGGAATAGTTGAATTAATTCATAGGAAAAATGCACACAAAACAGTCCATTAACAGTGGTTATCTCTGTCAGGAGGGATTATCTGTGATAAATTATTTTTGCCTATTTTTCTAATTTTATTTTTGAAA
This sequence comes from Halichoerus grypus, assembly GCF_964656455.1. Lineage (NCBI taxonomy): Eukaryota > Metazoa > Chordata > Mammalia > Carnivora > Phocidae > Halichoerus > Halichoerus grypus. Next base: position 96,082,044 of record NC_135717.1, on the reverse strand, counting down.
ATTTCAAAAATTAACAGTTTAAAGTTATAAATTTCTAAAATTTAAAAAATGGTACATTAACATTTTAAAAGCAACCACTAATAAAGAGGAGAGTGTTGGCAGTCCATGGAGGTGAGGCTGAGATTGTTTTATAACTATACTGTATTTACTTCTGAACTTTCTGGTGACTCAGACCAAAGGACCACTTAAAGCGTCAAAATAACTCTCATTGTTTGATAAGTGAAAGCATACATTTTTATGTGATTAGAAAGAAATCCTCCTGACACTAAAGTCAAAGAAGAAGTTATGTAGATAAACAAGACCACAGAAACTTAATAGACATTATCTTCAACTTCAGTTTTATGGAAAATTAAATGCTATTCTTGATGTAGCTCTTTCTTACACTGACCCTCAAAAAAAGCGTAACTTTGTATGGCTTGGTGAAGGCATTTAGACAGGTTGATTAGTTAATTCAGAGACTTCTCAAATTTTTTTTAAAAGATTTTATTTATTTATTTGACAGAGAGAGACACAGCAAAAGAGGGAACAAAAGCAAAGGGAGTGGGAGAGGGAGAAGCAGGCTTCCCGCTGAGCAGGGAGCCCAATGTGGGGCTGGATCCCAGGACCATGGGATCATGACCTGAGCCAAAGGCAGACACTTAACCACTGAGCCACCCAGGCACCCCAGACTTCTCAATATTTACATAGGTTACAGTTCCAAAAGAGTTTTTTAAGGCCAAAATAACCAATTTTTAACCTTTTGTTCCCCAATACATTTCTACCCAGTGGAGTGTGGGTTTGTCCTTCTACTTTTTGTTTTATAGCCAATTTGGTACATTTTCTCCAAATGGTTAGGTGTTGTATTCATTGAAGGATTTTGAGGCAACTAAACCATTTCCTTCATGATCTCATGTGAAGGATTCCTTAGCAGGTCATCCCTCAGCACTTGCCCCTGTACCCTGTAATGGGCAGGTTCAGAGTGGTCTTGAACATAGGCAGGCATCCCTGGCTTGCTGCACATTTTCATCAGCAATAGTTGAACCATTGCTTTCAATTTTTTTCAGAATGCCCTACCATTACCCTAAACTGTCATTGGGTTAATAGACATTTGGCATCTGTGCTTTTTCTTTAGCAATAAACGCAATCATTTCTGACTCCTCCAGTTGTATGCAATCTTGTTAACCCCTAAGCCCTGAATACATCATAGTATGTTTATCTGGTCTCTAATTTTCAGCCTCTGCTTATCCTTTATCCACAAACTAAAAAAAAATTCCATTTCATCTATTATTTTCTTTCTCTTTTGCCAATTGTTGTTTCTTTATTCGCTCTTTGTCAAATGACTCATTTCATCTATATTTGTAATATCCTTTATTTTCTCAATGCTTTCAGTTTTAAAAATCATCTCTACTCTTGTTTCCATTTCCAAGCCTACGCTTCTTCTGAACTGTTGCCATCAGCTCTCTCAATACCTCTGTACTTTTCTGTCATGATGGGGGTCAATGATATTCACAAAACAATTCAAAACTAAGTACAAGTGTAGTGAACATAGCAATAAGGTGAAGGATAATGGGTGGATGCGATGAAAATGCCTGCCTGATTCTTCTCACAATATGTTGGTGGTAAGCTAAGTTGACACGTTTGACCTGGAAAATATCTCTGTCCCCACCTATGAAAGTTTATAGGGTGGATATTTGAAAATAGTTGCTTTATTTTTTTTTTAAAAGATTTTATTTATTTATTTGACACACAGAGAGAGAGCACAAGCAGAGGGAGAAGCAGGCTTCCCGCCGAGCAGGGAGCCTGATGCGGGGCTCTATCCCAGGACCCTGGGATCATGACCTGAGCCGAAGGCAGTTGCTTAACCAACTGAGCCACCCAGGCTCCCTGAAAATAGTTGCTTTATGTAATGTGAACAGCTGACTTGCTCATCACTTGACTTCATATAAAGACTCTAGCTCCGAGTAGCAAATGAGTTAACAAACACATCCTTTCATCGCTCCCAAATACCTGTTCCTTTAACCACACATTTAATGGGAACTAGGTGACAGTCAAAGGTTGTTGACCACCTGAAATGCTGATGTTGTGCTGAGTAAAGAGAGACCTGTATGTTTTAGAGAAGCAGGTGGTACCGTTAATATTCTGTTAAGAAAATTGAGAATTCCTGGCTGTGTTGTGTTGTTATACAGACTTCCATCCTGTGGAAATGGGTCATAGCACAAAGCCAAAATTTTTCTCAGAAAATAAATTTGAATCTGTTCAAATACTGGAACAGTTACTCACAGAAATAACAGAAGTGTGTGCCTTAAATCATAAAAGAGACAATTAGGGTCGGGCATAATTTCAGGACAAATGTTCCAGTCCTGCATCTAATAGGCAGTAGAGCTGAGGTGAATTCAGGGAACTTGACTCCTGAACTTCACCCCCTAGAATTTACTGCTCCCCTGGTTATCTTAATGTTTGTTGATTCAGTTCCCGAGTTTAGAAAAATCTGTGTTTTGGAAAACCCGTAATGCAGTTGTCTCCTCCTTTTTGTTTGCTTTGCCTTCCTATAACGTTCATCTTTCACAGAAATAATCTCAGACTTAGGTGTCATTAGAAAAAGAAAAGATGTTTCTGAATAGAATTCTTATATTTAATACATAATGGCTGGCTTCCTAGTACAATTGAGGAGCACCATTGACCATGATTACATAAAGAAATCCCTCCTGCATTCCATCCTGCTGTGTAAACCTGTACATTGGAGAAATAACCCAATTATAAATAGTGTAATTTGTAATTTGGAGTATTTGCCATTTGGGCAAGTTTAAAACTCGGTGGAGTATGGGGGTTTATGTGGACTGGTGGCTGTGATCTGAATCTTATTTTCAGAATGCCATGTTCTCCTGGACAACTGCTCAGCTGCCATCTGGAGTGGACACACCTGCCCTTTCCTATGCTTCTACCCAAACCTGCCGAAGTGAATTCACTGCATTCCTCCTTTTAGATTTCAGGCCACTGAAAACATACTGTCCAAATTTGGTGCATATCCATTTAGCTATTTTGCCATGATCCTGCTAATAGACTAAGAGAGAAATAATTTTATTTATAAAGATTAAACATATATAATAGGAAAATTTTCTTTGTCTTTCAAATCCCTACATTTTTCAAAAGGGGAAAAAAAACCCCAAACAGTACGTATAATGGTTTTCTCATTCGTAAGTATAATGGTAAGTGATTAGAGGAGAGTGAAAATTGGAGAGCCGAAGGGTGAAATTGCTCTGGATAAGAGAGAGAGGTGATGGAGAGAGGATGGCTGGGTTGGGGTAAGAGGGAAGGATAGGATTGTGTCTGGGGAGAGACAGGCATCCACTGGAAGATTTATGAAGTTCCGTGGTGTGGTGACCCTGCCCCCTCCATTACAATTTCAGTAAAATCCAAATGTCTTTGTATGATTTTGGAATTGGATTTATTCTGGAGGATCTGTGCTTGATGCCACAAGAAGGTTAGTGGTGCAGGTAAAAGCCACACGTACACCACCTTACATGATCCTCTCCCCCTGACGTGCTCGCCCCATGCTATCTTTATTAGAGCTTCACTGGTTTCCTCCATGTTTTTGAACATACCGGGTGGATCCTGCTTGAAGGCCTTTGCACTTGCTGTTGACTCTACCTGAGCGCTCTTCTCCCAAATAACCACATCCTCACCTCCTTCTGTTCTTTACTCAGTTATCCACTGACAGTGAGGACTTACTTAGCCCCCTGTTGAAAACTGCATCCCCTGTCCCCAAACCACATCTTTTATCTTGTTTGTCTAGCTTCTCCATTAGAATTTAAGAAGGCAAGGTATTCCCTGTTCCCCTTCCCCAATCTGTCCCTACTGCCCAGAATAACACTGGGCACATTGAAAGTGTTCAGTAAATATTTGTTGAGTGAATCGAATAATGACTGCTGTCCAAAGGAGCCCAGTTACTTCCTGTTACCAAAACAGCAAACAGGCGATTCTCAAAGATTAATATTAGAATCTTTCTAGCTATATAGATAAGGGCATAAGTAGGAAGACTGAAGAAAAGCATTCATTGAAATCCTTCCTGGAAAAAAATTTATGTGTTTTAATTCAAATAATGATGTGTAGATGTTAAGTACATTACAAAACAAACATGTATTAGGGAAAACTGGATCATCCTTGAAATATTTATGTTCCAAAAGTTCCTCCTTTAAGTCTGCTGTTCCTGTTTTAGAGAAATGCAAATTACACATGGCAGTAATCTACCTTTCTTTGGAACACTTTTCCCTTCTTATGCAGTCATTTCAAATGTGAAGAATAAAATGCTGCTAAATAAAAGATTATTTGCTGTCTTCAGTAGTATACAAGAGCTGTTTTTCTGTTTTTGTCATCCTGGCAAATTGTCTAGAAGATTAATCTTTGAAGAGACTTTTTATTATATCTGTAGAAAACATTATTTTAAGCAATAATCTAATGAAAGTATTTCTCCTCCACACCATTCAAGACAATTTTACAGAAAGATAAGATGAATACAAATCTCTACCCTGTATTGAGTGTGTATTTTGAGTCTCTTGGGTCAAGGATGTAAGCTATTATAGGGGTCCATACTGTGAACAGAAGGTATTGCCCTTGTCTCAGAGAGGGGCCTGTCACCACTTGCTCTCGCTCTCCTGCCGTGGGTAGGGCTCTGCTGCTCGTTTGGAGCAACTGCTACAAGTTCTTGTTCTATATCCTGGACACTCAGTCATAGTGACTCCTGACTTTTAAGCTTGCTTCAAAACTGACCATTTAAGACAAAGATTCCTTGAAGTTAGGAGGAAAAAATAACGATGTTGGCTCAAACCCTACCTCCCATAATCTTGGTGAAATCTGCCGTTTACTTACCTAGAATAAGAAATATCTCTGATTTCTCTGTAGGCCACCAGATTCTTCACTTAAAGAAAAGCCCTCTTTTATTTGATGCTAACTGTTTAGCTTCTAGTTTTAATAGAGTGAACATATAGTTTATCCAAATAGGGACATGTTTAGGAATGGAAGGGAGGTGACTATTAATAATTATAACCTAGGATTGTGTGAGGCAAGCTGAGTATTATGGTTCCTAACTATGAGGGAGAGTGAAATGAATACTTATTGAAACCATGATATGTGCTAAGTGCCCTTGCGGGTGCGTGCTCTCTCTCTCTCTCTCTCTCTCTCTCTCTCTATATATATATATATATATATACATACATACATACATATATATATAAAATCTCACTTTCAAAGCCATCCTCTGATGTGGACCTTGGGCACATTTTCAACCATGAATCTGAGGCTCTGAGACACTAACTCAAAGAGTTAACATATAATAGTCTAAAAGGAATTTTAGGAACTCGATTCAGGAGAGTTTACAATAAGGACTATTGATTTAGCTATCTGGAGGAAATACATTAGATACATTTTTGGACAAAAGCCAGGCGGTAAAATCAGTAATTGACTGAAGTCAGATATCACTAGAATAGAAAGAACTTTTTGAAGACAAGATTAAACCTGAAGCCTTATCAAATATTTTAAAAGTCAAATTTTGAAAGTTTGATGCTACAATGAAGGAAACAGACTTTATCAGCACCATCAACTGGTGGGCCACTCCTGTGGTTCCCGTGCTGTGGGTCAGTGATCCTAAGGGGACACTTACTGCAATCAGACTAACCTTTAGTGCACAGGATAAGGAACTTGGGATTCACCACTCAGCAAATCTCAGAAATCTTTGGCCTGTTATTACTGAGCAATGTTTACCAGTCTACAGCAGTTATTTTGACAAGCTTTTGTTTTTTTGGTCTCCATAGACTAAAACCATAAGGAATTGACTTCACTTTGAGTTTTGGTTAGTGAGAACAAAATGCGCCTTGAGATTCTCTTGTTTCTGTAATATTTTCTTCTTTTCTTCCCACTTGTTATTTATTCATTCAATCAACATTTATTAAGCACCTGTTCAGTGTATCAGCCATTGTTTCAGGAGATGGGGATACAACAGTGACTCGAAGACAAAAGTCTCTCTCCTCACGGAGTTTACATTCTGGGACTTGGGGAGACAGACAATAAGCAAAACTTTAAACATACAGCATATAAATAGTGTTAAGTGCTGTAGAGAAGAATAAAGCAGGTAAGGAGGACGTAAAGAATTCTCTATTATGACTGGGTCATGATGCTTTCTCATGATGTCAGTTTTGGGAGTTTTTCTTTCTCATGGAATTTTTTAGGGGCAAATTTGGCATTTAATTCCTCATGATAAGATACAAAGCTTCCAACTAGGACTTTTTTTCTTGAACAATTCATTGTCTAAATGGAATTAAGTAACTGAAAATTACATATAGCTCCTAAAGTTTAGCTTGTTAATATTTTGAATGCTAGCACATCGACTAATTCTACAAAGATTTGAATTATCATATAATCTCAACGCTGTTATTCTGCCTCACATTATTATTTAAAACTTCATCAATATTTGTTGGCAGAAAAATGCTATAGTATTTTTCCTAAAGTTATCTTCCAAACACACTTTTCTCTCAGCATATGCTTTCACTGACAATTTGTTCTCCTATGTAGTCAATAATGCTTCATAATTCAAAAGTACATAAAATTAATAAATTTCACAATAAATTTATTATCAGCACTTTCTTCTTACAGAGATACATTTAAACTTCCTCTGACTGATAGAATTTCAATATATAAAACAGATAAAGAGATTTTCACTCTGGTTACTTCTAAATTGCTCATCAGAATTTTATTTTGTTTTTACTTTTTTATTTGAGTGTAGTTGACATACGGTGTTACATTAGATTACTTTCAGGTGTACAACATAGTGATTCAACAACTCTAGATGTTATGCTGTGCCCATCACAAGTGTAGCTGTCCTGTGTCACCATACAATGCTGTTACCATTCCATTGATTCTATTCTCTGTGCTGTACATTTTGCTTACCAGATTTTTAAGTTGCATACTTAGTTATAAACTGTAAACTCCGACAACACTTCCTGTGTGTATTGCTCACATCAGTACCCTGTTTAGATATTATGGTGTTATAAATGTTTACACAAACAGTTGTCACACGCACATTCAGGGATGCAGAAATGGCATTGAATTGGATGTTTGGCTACTTGACTATTCAGCCTTCCAGTAGCTGGGTATGAAGCTGAAGTAGAATAGCAGCTTTTGGCCAAACGTGAAACAGCAGTGGAGCTCCCTTTCACCCCTACTTTCTCAAATTTAGTCATTCCTCAGGAGGGGCCCAGTAGGGAGAGCCATTGGACTGACAGCTTCCCAGCCTTCTTCATCTCTGGTGACTAAAGTGTTGAACATGGCATCTGAGAGAGTCTCAGCAAGGTTCATTTTGATACTGGGCATTATTAACTGAGTGAGTGGGTTTTCACCCTTATTTGCCTGTTTAGTTTCCCCAGTACCTTAGTCTTCCTTGCCGGTGGACACAATCAGTGAAGGTGGTTCTTTTGGCTTAGTTGATACGCAGGGCTTTCATTAGAAGGGGATGAGAACCTGAGTGAGTTTTTAGCAAGTGGTTCCCAGGCTTCATATTTACCTTCTCGATGCAACTATGGCATCATTTGATATGAACTCTGCTGAAGCTTGAATTCGAATAATAAAGAGTATTTAAATTTTGGCTCTGCTACTCAACTTACACTCATCCGAAACTTAATAATCTGCAAATTTAAACCTGAACATAAAAATGGATTTACTGGGGCGCCTGGGTGGCTCAGTTGGTTAAGCGACTGCCTTCGGCTCAGGTCATGATCCCAGGGTCCTGGGATCGAGCCCCGCATTGGGCTCCCAGCTCTGCGGGAAGCCTGCTTCTCCCTTTCCCACTCCCCCTGCTTGTGTTCCTCTCTCGCTGTCTCTCTCTGTGTCAAATAAATAAAAATCTTTAAAAAAAAAAAGGATTTATTTTTGCTTTTTTTGACCCTGTGATTTTATTGTCTGCTGCAAAACAGAAGCAAATAATGAATAGCATCAGTGCAAAGCATGAGAAAGGGGATGGGGACCAAACTGACTAAAAATGCTAAGAGCTGGTGTATGTCTTCTCTCCAGGATCACCGGCGGGTTGGATGGAGGTAAAATCCAGGATTCAACTGTCAACAGTTTCTTAGTATTTGTGTTGTGTACTCTGATGAAGAAATGTGTCTTGCTGTCTCATACCTCTGTAACAGCTTCCCTACCTCAGATGACTTGCTTCCTCCTTCTTCCTGCCTGCTCCTCCCAGGCTACAAAACTCAGAGCAGGAAGTCCTTCCTCGAGCCCCGAGTGTGACTTCATGCCCTCTTCTTTCTGAGCAACCACAGCTGTCTGTGCACATCTGCAGTGGTGCTGGTCACATCCTCCTGCCTTCATAAGTAGTGACATGCTTGTTGGTTGCCCACCTCTTGAGCATGTTTTCTGAAGACAGGTCTGGTTTTTAATTCAATTTTTATATCTGAAGCACCTAGCACAGTGTGAGGCGAGGACTCTGTAAAAACCATGACTACTGCTTCTACTATGGCTACTCTTACTACTGCTGGTGGTACTCTTCCTACCACTGTTGTTGCTGTGATTGCTGCCGTGGCCAGTGCTGCTGGTGAGCTAGTGGTACCCTCCCAGGCCTGGGGAGTGCACATGCTTTCACACTGTGATCCCTTTTGGGCACCTTCCAGAGAGGGCCATGGCAAGGGACGATGAGGAGGCATGCTGGATGGAGGGAAAGGTTTGAGAGTTATGATAGGAAAAGCACTCCCATATTGCAAATGGTGATATGATTATTACAAATTTGCTATAGCTCTTGGATTTTTAAAAATAATTGTACACATGTGACATTTTCATTTTCTGTTGAGTATTTGGTTTTCCCACTGATTGCTCTGACCATAGTGATGCTGCAGGAAGAGATGTAAATTTGAGTCCATCTAACACACATTTTATTAATAATTAAGCAAACACTTATTAACCTAATGAACTTGAACAAGTCTCTTGGCCTGAGCTTCAGTTTCATTACAAGTTTATGATAATGTAATTATCTCTTAGTTTTTTTGAGGATGAAAAGAGGAAACCAGCGTGAAAGGGATATATAAGCTGCCAGACAAAATGAGGTGTTATTATATGGCTGTGGCCAATTTTTCCTCTTTGTAGCACTTTGTACTGAATGGCAAGTTTAGCTTGGTTTGGAGGTGAGAGCTATGGTCTGGTTGGAAGTACCAGACATGAGGTTAAAAAAAAAACAAACCAAAACAACAGAACTGGGAGCAAAGCCATGCCCCACCACTTCACTAGTTATGTGACCCATGATAAGTTCCTGAAAAAAGAATCTTAAAGCTATTTAGCTCCAAGGTCATTCACTGTGAGGATGAAGTGGAAAAATATCTGTAAAGGCACTGGGTACATTGCAAGTGCTTGGCCATTGTTTAGAAAGTATTCCTTCAGGGCAGAGAATGGTAAAGGTGAATCAAAAAGGTTCTGAACAGGCAGCATGCAGAGGAAAAAGCCTAACTCGTACTGATGTGACCTGAGTAAGTCCTGTAATGGCCCTAATTCCATTTCCTCAGATATGAATTGGGAGTAATAATAGTTTCTTAATTATCTCTTAGGGTTATTGTAAAAACTGAAAGTGGTAAAACATCACCAGACCTGTAAGAGTGGCTCAAAGATTTAGTTTAGAGTCATGCCTCTGGTAATTCTCTTTATTTCCAAAGATTGTCTTTTTTTATTTATTTTTTTAATCTTTTTTTTATTATTATGTTAATTACTATACATTACATCATTAGTTTTTGATGTAGTGTTCCATGATTCATTGTTTGCGTATAACACCCAGTGCTCCATTCAGTACGTGCCCTCTTTAATACCCATCACCAGGCTAACCCATCCCCCCATCCCCCTCCCCTCTAGAACCCTCAGTTTGTTTCTCAGAGTCCATAGTCTCATGGTTCATCTCCCCCTCCGATTTCCCCCCCTTCATTCTTCCCTTCCTGGTATCTTTTTCTAAGATAGTCTTTTTTTAAAAATAGATTTTATTTATTTATTTGAGAGAGAGAGGGCATGAGCAGGGGGAAGGGAAGAGGGAGAAGCAGACTCTTTGCTGAGCAGGTAGCCCGATGTGGGGCTTCATCCCTGGACTCCAGGATCATGACCTGAGCTGAAGGCAGATGCTTAATGGACTGAGCCACCCAGGCACCCTCCAAAGATAGTCTTAAGCCATGTCTAATTTTATATTGATGGAATATAGTGTCTAGGATACTCTTTTGACAAAATGCAGGCAAGTCACTGTAACTTGACTGCCTCCATTTCCGGCCACCTTTTGGGTGATGAAACACTGAGAAGAATCAATGAAGATGAAGGAGGAGGGGAAAGAGGCACAGCTGGTAAGAAATGGAAAGATGATGTCAGAGCAAGAAGTGATGAAAATTCTAGCAATTTTTTTTTAAGTAGGCTTCCATGCCCAGCATAGAGCCCAACACAGGGCTTGAACTCACGACCCTGAGATTAAGACCTGAGTTGAGATCAAGAGTCGGATGCTTAACCAACTGAACAACCCAGGTGACCCACAAATTCTAGCAACTTTGATAAGATAAAGGCTTTCTTCCTGAGCCCCTCTCCCCTGTCCTTTCTTTCTTTCTTTTTTTTTTTAAGATTTTATTTATTTATTTGACAGAGAGAGAGGGAGACACAGTGAAAGAGGGAACACAAGCAGGGGGAGTGGGAGGGGAGAAGCAGGCTTCCCGTGGAGCAGGGAGCCCGATGCGGGGCTCGATCCCAGGACCTCGGGATCATGACCTGAGCCGAAGGCAGACGCTTAATGACTGAGCCACCCAGGCGCCCCTCCCCTGTCCTTTCTGTGGAAACCCTTGTAAAGAGGAAGCAAACCAAAGCACGCTGGAAAAGCCCCATGTGGTGAGGAGAGTACCAGGGCCCCTGCCTGAGGAGGCAGGCCCCGGACACTGACTCAGTGTATTCATTTCGGCAGCGAAGTTGGGGCTATGTAATAATGACATGTATTGAAACTGTACAGTGTGTGCCACCTGGACATTTTTAGTGAATTCTCAAAAATAATGTCAGGCCAGTTGTGAAGCTGAGATGTTCCCCAGTTATGGAGTTAGTAGGTGGCCGAGCCAGGATTTGAACCCAAGTACTCCACATTACCTCCGCCTTTCAGCTTTAAGCTTCTACACCATGGTGGCCAAAGATGTCTGAGCAAGCAGGTCTGTGGGGGCACCACTCAGAAGTGGTTTATGTTAGCAGTTTGTTTTATTGGTCCTTCTAAAGGTAGAGCTGGGGAATAAGCTACTTTACTCCTGAGAGCTCAGGGAATAAACAGAGTTGGTTTCTGACAGGTTTTTATTTTTTTTATTTTTTTATTTTCTGACAGGTTTTTAAATCGAGAAGAATGTAAATATTGGCTTGTAGACTAGTAACAGGGCTTCCATTGGAGGGGCAAGCAGAAGAGCAGCCTGTGAACTAACCCAGAGGAGTGAGGTGACCCAGGAGACCCTGGTATTTCGGATGCTAAAGGAGTGGGGATCCCTTCTCAAAGGTCATGGTGCTAAACTGTGCCCAGTACTGCTAAGAGGTCAGACCAAACAAGAACCAAAAAGGCCCATGAGATTTACCAGTTAGAACGCAGATGGCTTCACTAGTGTTTGAAATCAAATCACTCATCTCATTCTGTTTCTATTTAAAAGGATTTCCCCCAGGCGTCGTTCTTTAATTTTGTCCCCAGTTTTGGGGATTGTGCCTTCTTTTGGGCCACTCTGTGCATCCGCTACTTCATACAGCTCATGTAAAGTGGCTTGTCAGTGAAATTATCCCCCTGATTGTTAAATTACCATGAAGATACACTTCTGCTGCAGCTGCATAGCTCAGCAGTCTCCAGAAGACCCTCCAAATCTTTTCTGGACCAGGTTGTTAAAGTCAATCAACAAATCTGCAATTATAATGATCATGTTTGCCTTCAAACATATTTTAGCTGCATCTGAGAGCTAATGTTTTTTTTTTTAACTTTTTTTATTAAAAAATATTCCAGTCATGCATTTTGATGGCTGGAAGAGTGAATTAATAGTAGTCTAATCACCCTGGAGACACAGATGCTTTTGTGAGCTGGCACTGAGGTAAGGCTGCACATCTCGGTGGGAATGGCAAGTGAATGCGTCTGCCGCTCGCTTAACCTGCTGTTCTTTTCTCTCTCTATTTTCTCTCCTAGGAAACAGATGGAAGACTGCTGTGACCCCGCCCATCTCTTTGCTATGACTAAAATGAATTCCCCCATGGGGAAGAGCATGTGGTATGATGGGGAGTTTTTATACTCATTCACCATTGACAATTCAACTTATTCTCTCTTCCCCCAGGTTAGTATAGTTTGTTGTTGCCTTTCAATTTAGTTTCCTGTGTATCTTGATATCATAGGGAAAAGATAATTGAGTTTGCCTAATTAATCAGATCTCCTTCCTTTCATCTCCTCTCTTCTTTTCTTCATTATAAATGTTTTTCTTTATAACTGTCACCTTCTTTGGTGAAGAAATCACATAATGTTTCCATGCAGGGGCAGAAGTAATAGTTTTCCTAGCCCTTCTGATTTGAGAATATCAGGGCTCATATGAGCCCTTCTCATATGAGACTGAAGGGAGCGAGCAGAGAAGGAAGCAAGATCAGGAATTGTGGAATTCTCGTGTTTCGAGGTTGGCTGTGGAATGATCTTGAAGATTTGCAATACTGGAATATTTTCTTAGGACTGGTGTTGCTCTCGGGGACTGGGGACCATATGGTCAAAAGTTTGCTTCTTAGAGCTCTTGGATCTTAACCCTGTGGTTAGACACTGTTCTGAAGTGGAGGAGTGGTGGATAGGGAGAGAAAGGATTCCACTGCTTTTGAAGTGGTCTAAATCAAGCCTTGTTTACTTAAGGTTTTTCTTCTTGGTTTCCTGAGCAATGAAATCAAATGTTTTACTAAAATATATGCAGTGAAAGGGAAGAGTAGAGAAATCGTTATTTCTAGGGAGCCCTAGTTGGAGAGGGGGATGGTTCTTAGGTGCCATTAGGGAGAAATGGAGAAAGGAAGCTTGGCCTCACCAAGTCTTCAGGCCACTCCTGGTTTGGCCAGATGATTAGGCAGAAAGGGAATTCACAGTTAGGGTTGGCAAACAGAGCTGGACCTTTCATGTATCTGTATTAATAGCGATGAGTCTTCAAAGGAGGGAGCCGATGAAGCTGAGACCCAGGCCCTGCCAAATCCAAAGACACGTTTTCTATGAAATAGCCTATCTCTGCTAGTTCATCTCTAGATGTGTTAGTTGAACTTAATGGTCTTAGTGTGTAATGATGTTTTTAAAAAAATTTTTATTTTAAAGTAGGAAAATAGAAGGTTGCATTCATGGCCATCATCCATGTGTTTTCTCTCTCTTCTCCATTTGCCCTTGGGAGGCTTCTCAGTGTCAGAGGAAATGACTAAGAATTATAAAGTGTGAGATTGAATTTCTTCTCCATTTCTTACTAACCAAATGCCCTGCTAAGTCACCTAACTCTTCTGAGACTCAGCTTTCTCACCTGTACAGTGGAGAGAGCAGTACCTGTCCTCCCACCTCACCGAGTTGTGGTCAGGATCAATGTGGATAATGCATGTCCATGTACTTTGAAAGTACACAAAGCATGATGTCAATGTCCTGGTTCATATATCGCATCTTCAGATTGAGGAATGAAGGATATGATTGCATTAGTCAGGGTTTAAGGCAGGGAACAGGAATCTACCTAGGTATTTTTTAGCAGAAAAATATTTCTTATTGGGAATTAGGTGCTTTAAAAAGCATTAGAAAGAATGGAGAAGTGGTAGTCAAGAGGTGGCTCCTGGAATTACTTAGTTCAAGAATTTACTGCCATAACTGTGGTTAAGAGATCAGAAAGCCCCGGCTGCCGTTGCCATTAACATGGTCACAACAGTCTGTGACAGAAACAGGGTCAGGAAGATGGGTTCCTATTCATCTTCTTCCAAATCTCCCTCAAGTGCATCTAATGGGGAAGATTAATTTGCATCTGGAACATTAGTTGCAGAGAAATCCAGGAGAGGCAGTTTTTAAAACAATCAAGCTTCAGGGCGCCTGGTGGCTCTGTTGGTTAAGCAACTGCCTTCGGCTCAGGTCATGATCCTGGAGTCCCAGGATCGAGTCCCGCATCGGGCTCCCTGCTCAGCAGGGAGTCTGCTTCTCCCTCTGACCCTCCTCCCTCTCATGCTCTCTCTCTCTCAAATAAATAAATAAAATCTTAAAAAAAAAAAAATAAAATAAGACAATCAAGCTTCAGCAGGAAGCTAGGAAAAAGATGGAATAGAGGGTGAACAGGCCAATCCATGGTACCCTTTATGTACAAAACCTGATATCAACTTGCTATGAAGTGAAGAAGAGATAAGGAAGCAATCTTCTTTAAAGCTCATCAATAGAAACATTTTTAAAGAAATCCAAAATAGTCTTTTTATACACAAGGGCTTTCAGTCATCCCAACTGACTTCTAACTTTGTGCTAGCAAATAGATTTGAAGAAAAAGATGATTAAAGAAATACAAACTAGCCTCCTATCTTATCTGTCAGGTGCAGCAGTAAGATAGCAGGAAACATTTCCTTTTTAAAGCGTGTGCACATGAATTCTGTGCTTCTTTGTGCTGGTTGCAAGACCAAGGAACCATCCCTGAATAATAAGGAAAAATGTTTTCTCTTAGGAAGCAGAAGTCATTACATCATTGTGTGTGTGCAGTCATGACAAAGAGCTAAACCAATTCAATGAATAGATGTTTTTTTTAAAGTTACACATGTATTTTTCTGCTGAGATTCTGAAGTGACTAATTTATAGAAATCCCGGAAAATCAGTTTGCAGCAATAAAAAGGATGGTATATATCCCTGTGCCCTCACTTCATTATTATTCCTTAGTGAAATATTCCTACGTTGTTACCAGGAAGCTAAGTTACCGGTTAATTGATATGCTTCATTCATATTCCTGTGGGAAGAAAGTTGTGTGTGCTAGTTAGGCAGAAAGGCAGCTAAGTGGGCTAGGCTCAGTGTTGTTGGTTGAACAAAGCATCCCTTCTTTCCCTGAATTTCAGCAAAATAATGCCAAATCACTCATTCTGTAACTCAGATGTATAATTCTACATCACATTTTAAATTATATAGTTTAAACTGTTAATCTTAATTTTATTACACTTTCCTCCTAAATGCTCAATATATGTTAGCTGTCATCATTATCGTTATTCTGTTGCCTACCTTTATCCACTGTTTTTTTCTTGCTCCTGGGGTTGTTGCCAAGAAGCAATACAAGGTCCTCCATGTATTGTGCAAGGCCCTGCATCAAGGCTGGAGGGTCCAAGGAGGGTCCAAGGAGAGCCAGTGTGCATTTTATTTATTTATTTATTTATTTATTAAAGATTTTATTTATTTATTTGACAGAGAGAGAGAGTGCATAAGCAGGGGGAGTGGCAGGCAGAGGGAGGGAGAGAAGGGCTCCCTGCTGAGCAAAGAGTCCAATGCAGGACTTGATCCCAGGACTCTGGGATCATGACCTGAGCTGAAGGCTTGAGTGGCTTAACTGACTGAGCCACCCAGGCGTCCCGCCAGTGTTCTTTGAGATGCCAGAGTGAATCTCCTTAATTACAATTCTTTCTTTCTTTTCTTTCTTTTCTTTCTTTCTTTCTTTCTTTCTTTCTTTCTTTCTTTCTTTCTTTCTTTTTCTTTCTTTCTTTCTTTCTTTCGTTGTTTCTTATTTGGACCTCTGTAACTTCCTATAGTGTTATTATCAAATTCATTCAGTTCCACCTCATATACAGTTATCTACATAACTACATATCCACATGTTACAGTTTTCTGAAAGTCCTTATCTGCTGATCTCAATACCATCTTGTGAGCTTTTGAGGAACAAGATTATTATTTCAGTGTTGGGCCTAGTGCAGGATTTCCCACTTGATAGAGATATTCATTTCCAGCTGCTTGTGTTTGCCTAGGGCTCCCTGTCTTTATCCTGCCTGGGGTGATCCACTGCAGTGCCCTGGCTTGAGCAGTTGGAGACCAAGCAGGACATTTTGATGCAGCTATTTCCAATGGCTCTATAAATGTATTTTCATCAAGTATTGGTTGAACATTATTAGGCTTAAAGGGCTGAATTTTAACTCTTACATAGATTTTTCTAGAATATATAGTGTGTGTGTGTGTGTTTGGAGGGGACATTGTTTTTTTTATAATATATATTATTTTTATCTTTTTTTAAATTAACATATAATATATTATTTGTTTCAAGGGTACAGTCTGTGATTCAACAGTCTTACACAATTCACAGCGCTCACCATAGCACATACCCTCCCCAATGTCTTTCACCCAGCCACCCCATCCCTCCCACCCCCACCACCCCAGCAACCCTCAGTTTGTTTCCTGAGATTAAGAGTCTCTTACGGTTTGTCTCCCTCTCTGGTTTTGTCTTGTTTCATTTTTCTGGAGGGGACATTGTGATGGTGAGTGTTCCTACTTTGAGAATACTCCCATCCCCTGGGTCCCCACTTCCTTCCTGCTTTGCCAAAGACTGTCCCTTTTAAGTATGCATGGTCCCATGTGTGTAGATATTACTTAAATAAATACTCTTTTGACCTAAAACATATTCATGCCCAGAAAAAGCATAAATTTCCTTGGAAATGAGCGAGGGAGCAGCAGGAATGTTAGAAACCACAAGTGTGCAGTTATAATCTGAAAAATATTTCCTTTTAGTGTAATAAAAACACAGTCAGCTCACTATTGTCTTATATTGTGCTGAATAGTCATGTGATATAAATCACAAGCCAGACTAGCCATTTTTTTTCTCAGAATATCCACCCAAGGCCATTTGTAAAGAATCACAAAGCATCATTAATGCACCCCAGACACACTCATTTCCAACTCCTCTGGTTGCCATAAGCTCTCTGACGCGTTCCACTTGGCCTGGACCTGCATTGCCCTTGGCCTGTGGGAAACCCAGCAGGACATTTTGAAGTAGTTTTGTCTAAATGGCTTTGTTAAAATGAAAATACACATTTTTTTTTTTCCTTTACAGTCATGTGCTTAATAGAATCATCTGAGCTCCTGGATATCCCTGAGTCTCACAGCAATTTTTTTTTCCTGCTAATGAAATTTGGATTATACTATATAATCTACAGCATTTGGTAACTTGTTTTTTTACTTATCAATATTATTGTGATAATTTTTCCAATCACGTACCTTTTTGACTAGAAGGAAACTAAGGGGACTAATGTTTGGTGGGCATAGATCTTTTGCCAAGTCTGTGTTAGGTTCATGTTGTCAGGCTTATGTTTGCCTCCTTTATAATAGAAACTTGGCATAGAAGCTTAGTGGAATAGGTGCTTATTTATCTCCCCAAATAAGGAATTAGCAGGTTGGTAGTTGAGGGTCAGATGATGGCTATACAGTGCCATCAAGCTCCCAGGCTCCTATCTTGATACTTGAATGTACTTAGTTGATGGCCAAGGGACCTTCCAGTTTTGGTGCAGGATCCCGCTAGGAAGAGGGAGGAAAGAGAAGAGGGAATATGGAACATATCCTGCTGATGTGTCAGTGGTCAGGATTCAATCACGTGGGCATGTCTAGGTGCAAGAGAGGCTGGGAATTTTAGTATTTCAGCTCTAGGCAAATGTGCTACATGTGCTGGCCTATCCTCTCTGCCTCAGTTTCTTCTCATGTTATCTGCCTCAGTTTCTTCTCATGCTATCGTTATGGCAACTCCGTGTGGACGTTCTTATGGTCTTCATTTCATGGATGAAACAGACCCAGAAGAGTTAATAAACTTACTCAAGGTTCCAGAGCTGGCAACTGGAAGGGCTGGGACCTGAAACCTGGCCTATCTGATTTCAAAGCTTCCATTGTTTATTATCTTGCTTGTTTTTATTTTCTTAAAAAGACATTGGTTCTTGTGGATTAGTTGTTCATTCTTATCACTCAGTCACCTTGAAACCATTTAAAGGTATTTCACTTCCATTATATGAATATTCTTAGAAGAAGTGGAGAAATTTCTTTTGTAGATACTTGAGAGAGAAACATAAAGTGTAGATACGCAGGTTGTAAGATCCTATACAGTACTGTAGCTTCCCTTTGAAACTAGTTTCCAGTATGGCACTGTAGTTTCCCTTTGACTTTGAGCTCCCTAGTGGTCCCTAATGAAAGGAGAAATAAGACCAGTTACATTATTTTGATTTTTATAAAGTGGGTTCCTGGACCCAGTTTCAACATGTGTGTGGAGGCTTCCCACATTACCAAGCAATTCTCAGACACCAGCTGGGTGTCTTCCAATTCAACTCAGTTCTGACACTATCTACCCAGTGATAACATCACGTTCCATAGACAAAGGTCTCAGTCCCACAAGACCACCCTCTACTTCAGACCCCAGTTGCTAAGTCCAAGTTGTTACCTATGCTTCTGACTGAATGGCTACAGATCAGAGGTTCCCATGACCTCTCCCTGAGTTTGATTAATTTGCTAGAACAGCTCACAGAACTCAGAAAATCCGCTTACTCACTATATTACCGATTTACTACAAAGGATATTAAAGGGTACAATCAGCTGCCAGATGAAGAAGGGCGATGTCCCAGACAAAGGAGCTGCTGTTCTTGTGACGCTTGGGGCCCTTCATGGTGGCAGTTGGAAGTCTTCAAGTCCATCAACCTGGAAGCTCTCTGAACCCCATCCTTATAGGGTTTTATGGAGGCTTCAGTACATAGGCATGATGAAATGATTGACCACTGGTGATTGATCCAACCTCTAGCCCCTTTCCCTCCCCAGAAATCAGGAGGTGGGATTGAAAGTTCCAGTCCTCTGTTCATGGTTGGTTCTCTGGCAACCACTGCCACCCTTAGGTGCTTTCCAAAAGTCACCTCATTAAACCTCGTTGTTGTGGAAAGAGGCTTGTTATGAATAACAAGATATCCATTTCATCTTTATAATTCTGAAGGGATTTCAGGAACTGAGGGCAAGAGACCAAATATTATGATAACAGGTGCTACCAATGCTCTTATCTCTCAGGAGATTCCAAGGGTTTTGGGAGCTGTGAGCCAGGAACTGTGGATGAAGACCAAAATATATGAGAAATGTTTTTTGATCATCTGAATGATGAAATATATATATATTTCTTATAAATCACAATGTTGCATCTATAATAGAGAAATCCAGGTTCTCAAAGGGAAGCAAGTTAATCTTTGCACATTGCTTCTTTATTAGAGGAATCATTTTCAGATCATTTACTCTATTGCTCTTGGCCAAGTGCCAACATGAGAGAACTGTGTAGGGAATGGAATTTAAAGATCTGGGTTCTAGACCTGTCCTTCATATGATGACATTTATGATTCCAGACAAATCATGTGCCTGTTGTCAGCCTGAATTTTATTCAGTTCAGGACTAAAAATACCTGGTCTTCATATTTCAGTGTTATGAGAAATCAAGTTAAAATGAGATTATGGATGTAAAAGTGCTTTGTAATGAAGGCGCTATACAAACATATAATACTGTTACTGTTATTATCTGCTAAAGCTTTTATGGCATGCAAGCATTTCTTTGGCATTTTGGTAATACTAGAAACCAATGGGGAAAAAAAACACTACTAGAAAAGGAGTGAAGTTAATTTTCCAGTCCGGTGAGTAGTAAGAAGAGATAAATCTGTTGAGTCGGGGACTTAGGGAAATAGAAGGTAGTCATAGACTCTACCGGTTGTGCTTTTGTGTCATTATAGTTGGATAATAATTATGATAAACTGAAAGTGCAGTATGAGATAAGTTATTTAATTTTTAGTGAATTAAGATCGTGTATCTAAATGAATTCATACCCAGTATTCTTCAAATTGCTGTGTAACTGAGGAGATGAGGAGAGTGGATTGTCACAGGACGTCCAACTATCTGTTACCTTCGTAGGAAAGGAAAGCAAAGGATTAGAAGTGAGGTAGTACATGGAGTTGCCCCACAGTGGAGCTGAAGGGTAAACTCTAGGTTTCCTTCTTCTGCAAATGTAGAAATAATTACAAATTAAGACCTTTCTCTAGTGAACATTCACAGATTTTCTATGGTTGAGAACAAAGTGAAAATTAAATGTAAGGTGCATTGTGTCAAGGTGCAGAACCTTTCTAAAATATTTGACAGTGTGCAAAATTTAGTACAAAGATTGATTATGGCTCAGGCTTCTAGCTTCCTGGGAACAATTGAAAAGGATGCATGATGCCAATTACCACTGAGTCAAATCTCATTCAGTAGGTCTGATGGGAGTGATAACTTTTTTCAGGAGGTGTTATTGTTCCATATAACATTTTCTCCTTAGGTTTGGTGACATGACAGGGTTTTCCTGTAGAAAAAGCTTGTATATCCTCGTTTTTCTTTTTTCCAATTGGTTTCTTCATCTTCGTCCTTCTTATAGGCAAAGGCCTAGCTGTAGAAGGGAATTTACATCCGATTTTGCTTTAGTTTTGAGCATTTGAATGCTAGTAGGCCTCTGTTTCATTTCTGCTATTGATATGTTTATATGCACTGCTTACTTATATTAGACATCTTTTTTAGATTTTATTTACTTATTTGACAGAGAGAGAGCGAGCACAAGCAGGGGGAATGGCAGAGGGAGAGGGAGAAGCAGGCTCCCCGCTGAGCAGGGAGCCCGACTCAGGACTTGATCCCAGGACCCCGGGATCATGACCTGAGCCAAAGGCAGACGCTTAACTGACTGAGCCACCCAGGTGCCCTATATTAGACATCTCTTAAATGCATAAAGATGCATTTGATTAACTTATAGAGAGGTATCATATCAACACTGACTTTCTCTGGCTTAATTAATTTGGTCAGGGAATGAAAAGATACTAGTGAGTACAGAGAACATTTTCTTAATGTTTGTATTTGTTCAAATCAGTTCACTCTCTGTTCTGCTAATTGGCCTGTAATTTTCACACGGGAGATAGCACAGTATGCTTGTCATCCCTCATGGCCTGACTGGTCATATCCTGTGATCTGTAGGGTTCTGAACTTCTGGGTTGACTTGCCCAACAGGATGGGGGAATTGGTGGGGTGAGGATAGCAACGGACTTCAAGTTCCCACCCTCTAGTCTGGAGATTTTAGTAACTGGCAGCTTCCAAGAGGTAATGGCCAGAAGAAGAGAGGACCCACCCTTCTAGAGGCTTGGGAATGGATCATTTAGTCAAGACAGAAACTCAAGGGAACAAGGTGGGGGTCCCCAGCATTGGGTTCGTAATTAGGGACTGTTTTTGAGAACAGGCTGAAGCACAGTTCTGAGACTGTTTGTGAGCTGGGCACTGATTATCTGGAAGGGCACCCTGGGGCTGTGTTTTGAAAATAAGATGGAAGCCAAGTCCCCAGAGCCACACCTCAGGGTCCAGGCTAGAAGACCGAAGGCATAACTTGATGGTGATTTCCAAAGCTGTGGCTGACCACTCGCCAAACCATTCCCCTAACGGCCAGGATTGATCCACATTTCCCTGGGCTCAGGCTGAATATGCAGTGGCCCCAGATGTGGGTTTAGGATGTATATAGAGGCTGAGAATGAAGCCTGATAAAGCAGAATTTTTCAGACAGAAACATAAGGTTTTCTCCTATGCCTAGCTCTGTGGAGACTGACAGAATGGAGGGAGCAGCAGCTAAGTAAAGGAGAGAATCTAGGCGGATTGTTAATTAAGACATTGTATTGGCAGCTTGTCAGAAAAATAGGTGAGAGGATAATCGTGGTGGAGAAATGTAGGTGGTGAGAGGGTGGGGGTGTGGGTCACTTCTGCTGACCGTAAAGGAAACAGTGTGCTTTTGGGGGATAACCAACATTTTATATTCTGAAAACCCCCCCTTTTTTAAAAAAAGATTTATTTATTTTAGAGAGAGAGAGTATGCATGAGCAGGGGAAGGGAAGAGGGAGAGGGAGAGAGAGAATCTCAAGCAGACTCCCCACTGAGCATGGAGCCCCATGTGGGGCTTGATCTCACGACCTTGAGATCATGACCAGAGCCGAAATCAAGAGTCGAACGCTTAACTGACTGAGACACCCACGTGCCTCTATTCTGAAAACTCTTATGCATAGGATTTTTCCCCCCTAAATGCTATTTTTTTTCTATCTACCCAGCCTTAGAGTTTTAGCTCTTTGCTAAGAAAAAAGAAAAGGTGCTGAGAAAAAGGCAATTGCAAATCAAATTTATTCAATAATCTTTTTATCTGAGGTGTTCTGCTACTAATAAAGCACTGGTTAACAGCTGCTTGTAAAATATACATAATCTAATTATTTTGCTTAAATTTTCTTTTCCTAGGGTTCTGATTTTATATACATTTTGGGTCTAATCAACTGTTCAGATAATAGCCTATATTCACCAAGTATTGTTAATTCCGAAGCCATAACTTAAATTTGCCAGTTGTTTCTTTTTTTGGAGCCTGACATAGACTTTGACAGCAGCACGGAAGGTCAACAAGAACTGAAATGACTATGGTTCACGGGTCTTCTAGGTGACTGAGATGGGGAGTACTGGGAGATTTCTTTAAATCCAAAGGCTTGTGCATTAGTGGACTCGGGAAAAAATATAGTGCTTCTATATGACCCATGAAATTTAGAACAAATCAAGAATCTACAAAATAAAGTCAGAGTTCAAACTAAATGTAAAAATAAGGCTTTGAAGCATCCGAAATTCCCTTTCACATTTGTTGGACTTACCACCTACGTGAATATGCCCTGCTGCCAGCAAAACTGTGCTTTCCTAAAATTTTGATGATTCTATATAGAATAAATGTTCAACCATTCCTTCAGGTATTTACCGAGCAACTACTACTGAGTGCTAAATACTGTGCTAGTTTCTGGGGAAATAATGGTAAAATGGAGTAAAAACAGACTCAGTCCCTTCTCCCATTGGGTACTATCTTCAGTGGCCCATAGGTTCCCTACCTTTCACATGTTCAGAATTCAGCTCCTGCGCTCCCCATCCTACTTCTTTTCTCTATTCTCTGTCCCAGGTAATGACCCATTCAATCACTTAATCTGGACACCTGGGTCTTAAGTTTGAATCCATCCTCCATACTAACCACTATCCAAATCCAGTTTTATTTTGTGATTATCTCTTGAATTTATCCCCATTTTTCTTACTTCTCTGCCACTGTTAGTTCAACGATTATCAGCATTAGATGGACTAATTCAAGAACTAATAGTTTCGCTACTATGAACTTGCCTCCCTGCAATATCCTTCACCCTGCTGCCAACATTGTCATTATAAAATGTGAATCTGTTTACTTCTCTCCTCACTGCCCGCCATGGAAGCAAGAGGAAATGGCCACACAACACACTCACCAAGCTTGTGAGAGCAGTTTTTACGGGAGAAAACTCATGGAGAAGGATAAGTAGCAGCTAGCAAATACCCTGTTATCTGATACATCAGATAATCTGTGCCTTTTTATGATTAGAAATGATGAAATTCTAGATGTTCTAGACTCTAGAAAAGGGAACCTGAAAGTGAGCCAGGCTTTTTAGTTGTCTAATTAGGAATAGATGCACTAACGCCTTCCCTCGTGTGATTCAAATACTGATGTGATATAATAGTACTAGGATAGTAGTAGAACCTTGTCTTGGCCTGATTTATCAGCTCAGTGTTTATGGGTAATGGAAAGTCCTCTGTAGCCATGACTGGTAGCTAGGGGACAAACCTTGCAGATGAAGGTGAATGACATAGCTTGACCAGAAGAGGATGTATCAATCAGCTCATGGTTGGACAAGAGCTGTCCTCTTTCCAGGGATCCCAGCCTTGCTGTTCACTATCTTTATGTCTGTAAAACCTTCCCAGTTCCCTCTCCTAAATCTCCATTACCCTGCCATCGTAATTTAAAATCTGTTCTTTTTAACCCCCATAATTTGTATATCTCTGGGTTACTGTACTGTTGAATAACAATTATTTGTTCACATGCTTTCTGCTTAGCAGACTATGAGCCCCTCGAGGGCAGAACCTTAACAGTGCCTGGCACATAGCATAGCAGGTGGTAAATGAAAATGTGCTGAATGAGCAATAGAAAGGATGTCTAATCTTTCAAAACCTTTGCAATCACATGCGTCAGCCTAATTCTTTTGGAAGGAGGTGTTCCTCACTAAAATGACCCAGGATCAGTTGCTCATAGACAACAGCATTAGAAGAAGGGGGGTCTGGTGATAGCAGTAATGCAGAGTGTTAGATGGTGTGTCCACAGTCACCCTGTTGGTGCTCAGAACTTCATCTTAATCTTGAGATGACAAGGTCATACAACTTTAAGCCACAGCTTTGGGGCTGGATATGTAGTTACTTTGCTTTTGTTTTGCTATTCTTATTCACTTTTAAAACATATATATTTTTTTATTATTTTATTTACTTATTTTTTTGATGAGGGTTTATTTATTTATGTATTGTAGTTTCAAGTTTTTATTTAAATTCCAATTAGTTAACATGTAGTGTAATATTAGTTTCAGGAGTAGAATTTAGTGATTCATCACTTATCATATAACACCCTGTACTCATCACAACAAGTTCCCTTCTTAATCCCCATAACCGATTTAACCCATCCCCCTGCCCACCTCCCTCCAGCAACCCTCAGTTTGTTCTCTATAGTTAAGAGTCTGTTTTATGGTTTTCCTTTCTTTTTTCTTGTTTACCTATGTTCATCCATTTCATTTCTTGAATTTCACATATGAGTGAAATCACATGTGCTTTCTCTAACTGACTTATTTTGCTTAGCATAATACACTCTAGCTCCATCCATGTCGTTGCAAATGGCAAGATTTCATTCTTTTTTAGGGTTGAGTAATATTCCAGTGTGTGTGTGTGTGTGTGTGTGTGTGTGTGTGTGTGCGCGCACGCATACACCACATCTTATTTATTCATCAGTTGATGGACATTTGGGCTCTTTCCGTAGTTTGGCTATTGTTGATAATGCTGCTCTAAACATTGGGGTGCATGTGTCCCTTCAAATCAGTATTTTTGTATTCTTTGGGTAAATACCTAGTAGTGCAATTGCTGGATCATAAGGAAGACATATATTATTAAGAAGTTGTTATTGAGGGACGCCTCAGTGGCTCAGTCAGTTAAGCGTCTGCCTTCAGCTCAGGTCATGGTCCCAGGGTCCTGGGATTGAGTCCCGCATCAGACTCCTTGCTCAGCGGGGAGCCTGCTTCTCCCTCTGCCTGCCCGCTCCCCCCCACCCCTCCTTGTGTTCTCTCTCGCTCTCTGTCTCTAATAAATAAATAAATAAATAAAATCTTTTAAAAAAAAGAAATTGTTATTGAATAGAGCTGAAGGACATTTTGAAGTTTGTGAAGGTCATTTCTTTCTCTTTCTCATATCTATTTCTTTTTTTCCCCCATTGCCTCCACCATCCTATTCCAGATGACAATGATCTCTTGCTTGGAATTTTGCAATAGTCTCTTACTGGCCTTCTTGTATCTAATCTGGCTTCTTCTCCGGTCCATAGCCTGAGTTATTATTTTAAAATGCAAATCAGATAATGCCGTCACTTTGCTTAAAACCCTTGATTAGCTTCCCCTTGATTTCAGCATAAGACTAGCTCTTTACCGCCCACAGGGCTCTTCCTTATCTGGTCCCTGCCTATGGCTCCAGCATGCAATTCCACAGTGTTCCTCTCACCTTTTACACTGTGTCTTAACTTGTCTTCTTTCACCTCCTCAGAAACACTAGACACTCTCTTTCTCTAGAGGTTTTCAACGCACTGTCTCTTTTTCTGGGAGACTCTTGTCTACTTTTACCTGGTTCACTTATGTTAATCCCTTAGATCCTGTTTGAGTATCATTTCCTCCAAGGGGCCTTTCTCCCAAGCACCAGGTACCTCTCATTTGCAACTTTGTAGTCAATTGTTTAAGTATTTGATTCAAGGTTCTGTCTCTCTCTCTCTCTCTCTCTCTCTCACTAGCTGGGAAGCTCCCCAGAAACAGTGTTTAATCTGGGAGGTTAATACCTGGGACATACAGAGATTCAGTAAATTTTAGTGGAATGAATGAATGAATGAATGAAAGAAAGAAAGAGAGAGAAAGGAAGGAAGAAAGGGGCTGCTTGGTTTTGCTATAAAATCACGGGCTGTAATTCTGGTAGACCCCACAGCCTACGTTTTGGTATAAATATAGAGAGACTTGGAGTGGAGGGGAAAACCCCCACATTGGAAGCAATCTGTTTTGGGAAACCTGAGACAGAAGGACTGTCTCAGACTGGGCCTTAAGAGAAGACTGTGGAG
The DNA here is from genome assembly GCF_964656455.1 of Halichoerus grypus. NCBI lineage: Eukaryota > Metazoa > Chordata > Mammalia > Carnivora > Phocidae > Halichoerus > Halichoerus grypus. The sequence goes on along the minus strand of NC_135717.1, from coordinate 96,055,850 downwards.
ACGGTCAAATAGGGTTACAGTGAGCCGCCTTTGTCACTGCAGCTATGTTTTGCCCATGTGTGGTTATTTATCAATACCAGCCTGAGGTACTGCAGTGAAATCAATCTTATGAGACACCACACTGGAGAAATTGCTGCTCTTTCTGAAGATTTAAAATCATTATCAGAGATGTCAACTTGGCCAGTCTCTGCCCTCTGTCTGATGAGAAATAAATGGCGGAAGCAGGGATGGAGCCAAGAGCGGGGTGACTCCTGGGTCTCCTCCCTGTCGTGAGCTGGCGCCCCCAATCTCCAGGCCCCTGTGTTGAGACCATGGTGCTCTCTGTTTTCCTCAGTCTTTCAACCATCAGATATTCCTGCACCAATTTCCCCACAAAATGAATGTGTGGGATTTGTATTTTGAAATCATGGATATTATAATACCACCATCTTTTAAATTAACATACTGCTTCCCTGCTTGTTTTCAAGTTATCTTGGCTCAGCTACTGAAGGAAAACATTTTTTAGTCTTTGTAGCACTGTGAGCCAATAGGTTTAGGAAACAAGCCAATCAATATGGCTTCCAGACAACCTCTTGCCAGAGGCAGTAATAATATTTTAACCTCTTGGAAATTTAGAGAGGAAAAAAAATTTCAGCCAGATTATAGACACTAGATTACTCTGTAGTGTAGGCAGTTGGAACAATCATCCTTTGACTTGAAAACTTCGTGACTGTTCTAGAAATTAGTAAAGGACATAAATTAATCCTCTAGAACTTCTTTTTTTTTACATTGTAATCACATTTCATGGAAATAGCCTTGTAACAGAAAGAGTGAAATGCTGTGCAGTATTCAGAAGGAAGAATGGAACAGGTCAAAAATTAAAAGTAAATGTGACAATCACTAAATTCTTAAGGCATTTTATAATGTTGTTGCTGACCTTTTCTATAATGAACAAATAGAGGCAAGGAAAGATTTAGAAGATGAAGATTTATGTTTAGGGAAATAAATAGTGGTAACGATTTATAAGATGTGAGGTAGATAAAGTAAGGGCTAGGAAACTTTGTTGGTAAAAGGCAAATTATTATCATTTAAATAAAAATAGTGGCAACAAGATGTCATAGATAATGTCATGTCCTTAAAAAGAGAGTGCCTGAAGGAAACACAAATTTTGTGTTTTAGGTTGTATTATACCATGGGAGTCTTGGTGAATCATGTTTCCAGATGGTTGAGAGCAGCTGTAAGAAGAACAGTGGAGGGGGTATATAGTGAATGGAGACAGGAGGGGCAGATGTGGGGAAAAGGGCACTGAAAAAATTCTAGAAAACCAGGAAAGAGATCAGAGCAATATGGTTATTGGAGCTTTCATACTTTAAAGTTATTAATAGCTAATATTTACTGAGTGATTTCTAAGTGCCAGGCTTGGCACTTTTTATAATTATCCCTTATTTAATTCTCTTAATGCCTCCATGGAGGTAGTTTCTTTTATTTACCCTCATTTTAGAAGAAGAGAAAGCTGAGGCTAACAAAGGTTCCTTAACCATCTTAAGGTCACATGGTTAGTAAGTGGCAGAATCTCTGCGTATATAATTTGTATGCTTAACCGTATGTCCTCCATGACTTGAGAGCTATTTCCACGACCTGGGCACTTAGAAGATGACTGACAAATGATTTGATGTATTATGTTATATATATAAATATGGAATCTGTATTGTTATTGTTCCATCTGCAAAGTGTTCTTCAATTAAGATGTGCTTGAGAAGTGCTGAGGATTAGATTGGCCAACCCCGAACTTTCTATTGCCAGTGCTTCCTTGGGGCTTGGCATTATGTTTAGTACACTTGAAAGGGAATCATTCTAACCTCGAAAATCACCCTGTGAATGTACATTTTTTTCTCACTCAGTCAATTATGGCATATGTGAGCCAAATGGTCCATCAAAGCCACTGCTGTCAGAACAATCCTACTCGTAAGTGCAAAAAAGAAAAAGGAAATCTCTGTATGCATGGGAAATGTAGACATCATGGACTTACCTGATAGTATGTGAAAGGCTACCAAAATTCCAAGAGGGACAGGGTGTCTAGGAAGAATGGATGCAAGTGAATATGGCCAAATAAATTGAAAAAAAGATATTTAAAATTTTTTTATTAAGTTTTTAATTCTAATTCCAGTATAGTTAACATACAGTGTTATATTAGTTTCAGGTGTACAATATAGTGATTCAGCAATTCTATACATTACTCAGTGCTCATCATGAGAAGTGTATTCTTAACCCCCTTCACTTATTTCACCCATCCCTCCACCTGTCTCCCCTTTGGTAACCATCTGTTTGTTCTCTAGAGTTAAGTCTGTTTTTTGGTTTGTTTCTTTTTTACTTTTTTTTTTAATATAAAAAAATAAATAAACCAAGTGCTAAAGGCTAGTGCTGCTATGGGGGCCTGTAACACTCGGGGGGTAGGCCCACTCTCCGAAGAGAGCAGTGGTGGGGGTGGGAGCCACCTTTCCCACTGGCCTTCCCAGCCGTCCAGGAGCTGGTTGCGGCACACCGCCGTCTTTTTTACTTTTTTTCCTTTGTTTCTTTGGTTTGTTTCTTAAATTCCACATAAGAGTGAAATCATATGGTATTTGTCTTTCTCTGACTAACTCATTTCATTTAGCATTATACTGTCTAGCTCCATCCATGTTGTTGCAAATGGCAAGATTTCATTCTTTCTGATGGCTGAGTAACGTTCCATTGTGTATATATACCACTCTTCTTTATCCATTCATCTATCGATGGACACTTGGCTGCTTCCATAATTTGGCTACTGTAAACAATGCTACAATAAATATAGGGAGGCATATATCCTTTTGAATTAGTGTTTTTGTATTCTTTGGTAAATACCCAGTGTTGGATTACTGGATTTAAGGTAGTTCTATTTTTATGTTTTTGAGGACCCTCCATACTGTTTTCCAATGAGGCTGCACCAGTTTGCATTCCCACCAACAGTGCATGAGGGTTCCATTTTCTCCACATCCTTGTCAACATTTGTTGTTTCTTGTGTTTTTGATTTTAGTCATTCTGACAGGTATAAGGTGATATCTCATTGTAGTTGTGATTTGCATTTCCCTGATAATGAGTGATGATGAGCATCTTTCATGTGTCTGTTAGCCAGCTGTATGTCTTCTTTGGAAATACGTCTATTCATGTCTTCTGCCCATTTTTCAATTGTAGTATTTGTTTTTTGGTGTTGAGTTGTATACAAGTTCTTTACATATTTTGGATACTGACCCTTTATTGGATATGTCATTTGCAAATATCTTCTATTCAGTGGATTATCTTAGTTTTGTTGAGTGTTCCCTTCACTGTGCAGAAGCTTTTTATTTTGATGTAGTCCCAATAGTTTATTTTTGCTTTTATTTCCCTTGCCTCAGGAGACATATTTAGAGAAATGTTGCTATGGTTGATGTCAGAGAAATTACTGCCTCTCCTCTCTTTTAGGATTTTTATGGTTTCAGGTCTCACATTTAGGTCCTTAATCCATTTTGAGTTTATTTTTGTGTATGGTGTAAGAAAATGGTCCAGTTTCATTCTTTTGCATGTAGCTGTCCGTTTTCCAGCACTGTTTGTTGAAGAGACTGTCTTTTTTCCATTGCATATTCCTGCCTCTTTTGTCAAAGGAAAAAAGATATTTTAATGACCTTTTGAAGATGTTTTAATTCACTAATTATTATCCTATGATAAGCACACATACAAATAAAGCAATAAATATAAACTGCTTAAAACTATTATGCTATGCGAAATAAGTCAGTCAGAGAAAGACAAATACCATATGATTTCACTCACAGGTGGATTTTAAGAAAACATTTTTATTTTAAATTAGAAATAATAAAGTTTAATTCAGTCTCTAAATATGTAACATTATAGATAAAATGTTTAAGCAATATTAATGAAAATCAAATATATTAGAGAAAATAAAATATTAAAGAGTGGGTTCATTATATTTTGGTAATTTGATAAGGTTTTGTGGGTACACTCTAAAGCTGTAGTTTGCCAAGAACTTACAATGTGCCAGGCTTTTTGCTATGTGTTTTATATGTATTATCATATAAGGTTTATTTTATTGTTTCCATTTTACATGTAGAAACTGAAGCTGAGACATGTTAAGTGACCCGTTCAGATCTCCCAGCTAGCAACTAGTTCCAAGCTGAGATTCCAAACTGAGTCAGAATTTGCACTCAGACCTGTTGAACCAAACTCTGAATTTACCCACTTAAGCCGCATTGCCTTTCCTCTCAGATTAAGTAATACATCATAGAATGATTACAGCACTATGAAGTTTCTCCCCTGGTATGTCTGAAATAGCTGGCATAGTACATACGGAGATTCCCATTGTGTTTTTCTTATGGAAATGGATGAATGTGTACTCAGCTGCTTTTATTGATAGGACCCAAGTTGTTTCAAGGTCGCTGGATAGGGAGGTTGAGACATAGGTGCTCTCAGGCACAAGAGGTGCCAGTGAACCTGGTACAGTTTTCTGGTAGGTAATTCAGCAATGTAGATCAGAGGCCTTAAATATGTGCTTATTATCTGACCCAGCAATTCCACATCTAAGGATTTATTTTAAGGATGTAACTGGACAAATGCTCAAGATTACATGTGTCGGGTCAGTGACAGCATGAGGAAGCCTATGTGGATGGGTTAGGGACAGCAATCTTGTTGAGAGGTGGTCTTTTTTTTTTTTTTTTTTTTTTTGAGAGAGAGAGTGAGTGAGGGAGAGCACAAGGTGGGGGAGGGGCAGAAGGAGAAGCAGACTCCCCACTAAGCAGGGAGCCCGACGTAGGACTCGATACCAGGATCCTGGGATCATAACCTGAGCCAAAGGCAGATGCTTAACCGACTGAGCTACCCAGGCGCCGGAGAGGTGGTCTTGAAGAGGCTCTTGCACAGTGCTTTAATAAAATTAAGCAAGCTTTATTTTTGTCCAAAGGGAAAAATAGAGTGGGTTGGTCCTTCCTTCCCTATTCACCTTCCTGGATTTGCCACAATTCAAAGATGTTTATAGCAGCATTGTTTAACATAGTGACAAATTGGGAACAACCTAAAATATACACAGTAAGGAATTGGTTAAATTTTGAATCACCTATCCAGTGAAATAGTACACTGGTATTAAAATAATGATGGAAAGATGTCCATAATATCATGTTAAACCGTATGAGTAAGATGATCCCATTTTGGTTAGAAAGTAACAAACAACTGTTTAGGATGAGAGGTCTCAGTCATCAAGGGCTGAGAAATCACTGTGGGTAATATCTGACTATCTCTTAATGTTATTTTGAACTGAGATTAGGGAGACTTCAAAAATCCTGTGGTCTGTCTTCTGTGTCTTAGAATCATGAATTTTCACAAACTGCCTTAAAAAAAGACCTATTATTTCATTTTGGGCCTGGCAAGAAGAGAATCTTTCCCCATCTTTGGCTAAAAGTTTCTTAAAACATATATTTTTCTGAATAAGATTTATACTTCTCTTTAACCTCCCATCCTGAATAAATATAAGATGCCTAAGACCCTGCCTGGGTTCTAGAGTTTAAAATGCAAACTGGGTACAAGCAAGCCAAGTGTGGCTCTCAAATGTATTTTATTCAGCCTTTACAATCAAAAAAATTATTTAAAATATATTGCCAACATTAAAAACTAGGAGATTTCACATAGAATTTAGTAGCACTTGGATAAAAAATTAGAATATCTGGCAGCACTGGGTCCTATGCCCATCAACAGGGTCTGAGGAGTTCCTGATCTTTTTGGTTTTGTCATGTATCCTTTGTTTACCACAGTCCTTAGCATTCCCTATTGCCTTCCATCAACTTCTCTTATGCTCCTTGCCTGGATTCTGTAGGCATTTGATTTTGGAACTCCTGTGTGCTAGACTGTGTTAGCTCAGATGTGTATCCTTAACCTTTACACCAGTGGTCTGAAATTGTTAACAGATTTGCTTCATTTGCTTATATTCCTGGCATTTCTGGATCAATCAATTAATCAAAACATCTTTGTACTTACTATGGCCACTATATAATGTCAGAGGTTCAGATTTACAAGACATGATTTATACCTTTGAGCAACTTATTCTCCACTTGTGGGGGATGAGTGTATACATAAAATGGCTAGCAGATAGTACTAAATGCTAAGTGTCTAGAGTGTCAGTTAAAGGGAGTGACATTGCTGTAGGGTTCTTTTTGTGACAGTGGGTAGGACTGTGGATGCTGATCCCTGAAGATAAGGTTGGTCAGGGAAAGTTCTGGAGAAGGAAGACATTAGGTTGTATTTGAGAGTTGGTAGGATGTGGTGGGTTACAGACTTCATTGTTCACATGAATTGTGTAGGGGAACTTCAGCTTCTCCAACTCTACCCAGAGCTGAAGTGGGACCAAGAATATGTATCTTTTCTACGCATTTTAGGGTGATTCTGTTATATGTGGGCCACATGATAAAAAAAGGGGAAAAGATGACTCAAGCAGATAGGGTAAAATAAGCAGAGATAAGAGTGTGAGTGGAGAATTTAGAGACTATAAAATTCAGCTGATTCGAGGCTTATATGTGCAAGTCCTGGGAGATGATTGAGGGAGCAATGCAGGGAAGAGAGGAATGCTCTAGGAACAAATTCTTTTCCTTTTTCTCACAAGAAAGAATGACAGATACTTTTTGTTTTTGAGGGAGACAGAGACAGAGACAGAGTGCACACATGGGCAGGGATGAGGGAAGGGGCAGAGAGAGAGCCCAACGTAGGCTTGATCTTACCACCCTGAGATCATGACCTGTGCATAAATCAAGAGTTAGTCACTTAACTGACTGAGCCACCCAGGTGCCCCAACAGATACTTTTTTATAAAGGGGGGTGGGGTGGGGAGAAAGCAGAAGGAGCCAGTTATTCTCAAAGAAAATATTCTCTGCTTGATTTCTTCATTTTGTCATGGAATAGTTATATATGAGACAATACTAGGTTTGCTTTTTTAAGAAATTAATAATTTAATAGTTAATTAGCCAGCAATTGATCCTGGTACTGTTGTTAAGGTGCTCAGTCAGTTAAATTGGATTAACAGTTTAATAGTCTGCTGCATTACTGAGTAATTGCACACTCTTTATGGTTGAAAACAAAATAGATGTCTTAATTTACTCCACATTTTAGTGCAACAAACATTAAGCTGGAGGTCAGGGGTTTTGCCCCAGTACTTCATAAAAGGCCTAGTATATGGTTGTTTGGAACCCAATAAATACCTGCCAAATATCTTTAACTGAAATGTGCTTGATATTTGTAGTTCTTAATTTCCAGGTGAGGGGGGAGTTTGATTAGATTAGTAGTTTTCTGTACCATCAATTTCCTTGGCGTGTCTAAGTGTCACTTTCAGAAATAAGAGGCACCAAGAGAGGTGCCCACCTGCACCTCAAACAGCATCTTCTCTTTTGTTTTTCTATTTTTGTTTTTTAATGGAGATTTTCTGCATAAATCTTATTTGAAAAACAACAGAAGACTTCCATTGTGAAACAAAAGAACATCAACAATAATAAGTTTGAAAGTCTCTGAAGTACTGAAGAAATGATTTGATTCAATTTCACATATATTTACAAGCTGCTATGCACAGCTTTAACACATAATTCTCATGACTCATTGAGCATAAATGAATTCTTATGTTCCTCTGATCTGTTTCAGTTTTTGAGCAACCCTTGAACTTGTAGAAGATCTTATTGGACATAATACCTGCAGACACTTCATGGTTCTTAAGGGTGAAAAATGACTTGGTAGGTAGATAATAGGGTAGGGAGAGTGGGGGGAGGTAGGGGAGGAGGCATTGTAGCAGCCTCAACAAATGTAGGGAGACAAGAAATTCAGGCTATTTTGGAGGAGAAGCACAGTAAATAAAATGGTGTGGAGGGAATATGGAGTGTGAGCCTAGGTGATGTGGTGTGAAACAAGAAAGAACAAGGAGTTTGGGGTGTTGGGTTCTGAGTGCCTCAATGAAGATCTCAAATGTTTTTGTCTATGGATGGTGGGGCAAAAATGGTACATTTTGTACGTTCTTTGTAGGGGAGTGACTTGCACTAGATTTTGTTTATTTAAAGATTTATTGAGGGATAAGCAATATAGAAAGAACTGTGCATATTGAATGTGCATAATTTTATGTGTTTGGACATATGCAAACACCTGTGATAGCATCACTTTTGTTTTGGAAGAAAAACTAGTACATGAGAGTGAAGGATAGATGGTGGACAAGAACTAGAATCCGACAATAGTAGTAAGCCGTTACAAAATTTTTGCAATGAGGTGAGGCGCCAGGGTGGCTCAGTGGGTTAGGCTTCTGACTCTTGGTTTTGGCTCAGGTCATGCTATCATGGGTCATGATCTCATGGGTCATGGGATTGAGCCCTCCCTTGGGCTCTGCCCTCAGTAGGGAGTCTGCCTCTGCCCCCATGTGCACATGCTCTCTCTCAGTCTCTCTCTCAAAGAAAATAAATCTTTAAAAAAAATTTGCAATGAGGATGGAAAGAGGAGAGTAGAAGAACCTCTGCAGAGGTAGGTGATAGGGTGATACTGAGAGAAAATGACTCCCAAGATTTCTAAGCCGTGTTCCTGAGAAAATATCGGTCCGTTAAAAATATGGTAACAGTATTGATCACTTACTTAGTGCCAGATGGAGCTCATTTAAGCCTCACAACTGTCTGAGGTGGGTACAAATGAGAACACTAAGGCACTGAGGTTAAATAAGTCACCAGTGGTCATAGAAGAAACGTTAAGTCAGGACTCAGATATGGTCAGGCAGGGCTTGAGGGCGATGCTTCTCAATAGGAAGATGTACTGTATTTGCAGAGTAAGATTCTTGCGGTGGTACTTCTACCTCAGGAGTTGAGAATGCAGTCTAGCAATGAATGGCATGAACTAGGTTCCTGCTGCTGCCGCCGCCATTTTGTGCTCTACTACTAAGAATCACTGGAGGCTACCTTTGAAATGTTGTGCATACCCTTCGTAGTCCTTTCCTTTCCACCATGAAAAATCTCCCCTGTTTGAGAACTGCGGCCAACCTCTGGCCTAAAGTAGAGGTACGGGCCTTCCTTGCTGCTTTGGCATTCATGGGTCAGAAACAATGTCAGTAACAAATTTCAGTTAACTGGGAATTGATTATGAAACATTTAATGAATCTGCTTAATGGTCCCATGAACTGATGTAATATTTGGCTTCTAGGGGTTGTGTCCCAACTATAGATTATATGTGAAAAATACGTAATACTCCTTGGAATGCTTATGTATTATTTTTTATAATGGATTGAATCAAACATTTTAATGGAGAAATAGTACCCAACACATAAATATATCACATTATTCAATTTCCAGAGATGCATCCTGTGTAGAAAGAATATTAACACTGAGTTTATCTTTTTTAAATCACAATTTTATTAGTGGAATGGGGAATACAAATCTTAGCATCAGCTTTCTGGAAATTCACTTTCATATAATTGAAGGACAATGAAAGGTCTTTGAATGGTATGGATGTGCAAATATTCTATAATTAGTACTTATATATCCCCAGGAAAAGTTGTGGGTAATGTTTTTTAAGGGTTCAATAATTAAGTATCTATAATGAGAAGCATTAGTCTCTGAAATAAATTAACTAATTACTAGATATTTTCATCATAAAAATGCTTACACATGCAAAGTAAGAAAATAGCAGAAATTTTAATTTGGATTTCCAAGGGGCTAGTTAAATGACTGAAAAAGCAAATACATATTTGCTTATTTACCAGAAAGGACCAAAGCTGCTTTTGATTCAGCTGCATCTTGTCATTATTTTGCCTGTTAGCTGGATGCCATACTTACTAGGAATTTGCTTGGGGGAAGTTGTCAGTCCTTAGTTGAAATAAGAAAGTGGGGTACAGAGATAAAGAGATGTGCATCTGAAGAATATTGTTGGAGGGTTGGGGGCTTAATTGATGCACTGGTTAGAATGTAGTTAGGTCCTTGAGCGGACAGTGCAATTAAATATGTCAAGGAGGGCATAATTAGATGGGTGGCTGAATGGTGTAATTACATTCATAAGAGGGGGGCTGTAATTAGATGTAAGACAGGGGGTGTATTTAGATGCCTCAGTCGAGGATATAATTAACATATGGGTGAGAAATTAAATTATGTGTGTGGGTGAAGCATAATTATGTGTGGGAGTCCATGTGGATATGTGGGTGAGGGTACATAGAAATGAATGGGTTGGACTATAATTAGAAGTACAAGTTCATATTCCTATGGACAAAAACTTGAGATTTTCATCAATAAGGGCAAGCATATGTTTTGACATAATGAGTAATAGTCGCTGGCATATAGCAACAGCCTTTCAAGCCACTTCAAGGGTTGCAAATCAAAAGCTCTGCTTTTCTGTTAAGATTTGAGACCCACATCTAACATTGATAGTGATTCCTCTTCTTAATAATGGCACTTGGTAGTGTTCTGAATACTGAGTGGTCTGGTAATATTTCTAGCTTTAAAACACAACTGCATGACATGGAAGACTTGTTCCCCTTCCTATCAAAGAGAAGTGTTTGGAGGGGGTAGTCGGGCAAAACAAACAAACAGACAAACAAAGAGTTTTCCTTTGAATTGTGAAGCGTGAAAATAAAAGTCCAACTTTTTTAGCTAAAAGAGTATCAGCATAAAGTTCCACGTGTAACAAAATAAGGAAAATTTAGCTTGATAGCTTCACTTATTTTTTTAGTTATAAAATAATACTTATTTAGAAATATTTATGGCATTCTCCCTTTCCTCTCCTCTCACCCCCCAATATGAAAACAACCAAGCAAGGAATGTAGGTTACAGGTGAAACAGGAACAGAAGTGGTAGAAGGAGGCTAGAGAAAGAAGAATCTAGAGCAAGGTAGATGCAAAAGTTATTTGGTGCATCTGGAAACTTACATTGAAGCAGTGAGAGTTATGATTGTTGTCATTAACGCTGAGTTTATCTTTTTTATCTGATATATCTGAGGTATCTTAAGTTTAAAACAGTGGACTATTTTGTTGCCGTCTTCAAAAGCAAGAGAGTATTTAAAAATACTACTTTGTTGCTTAGATAAATTCTTGAAATTAAAGATATTTCATTGGCCATTAGTTTGCTTAATCTGATTCAATCTATTACTCAATTCTCGTGTCTGGGCACTGCAGAGCCTCCTCTTGTTTGTTCAGAGCTTAGATTGTTTCTGGCCGAGCTCCACTATGGATAGAATTGTCAACCTTAAAAATAAAGTAGCCAATTATTTTACCAGGAAAATGAGTTTATTTAGGAATAGCAGAGCACTTGCAATTTGGGACATGCAAACTGTAATCAACCCTAGACAAGTCTGGAGAACAAAGGAGAGGGGGGTTTGCTTTTAGAGAGGAGAGGAAGGAGTTGAGAGGGGTGGTTCTGAATGAAAGTTCATTGGAGGAAAGCAAGAGTTCAGGTTTGTGGTAACTTCTCATTGTCTGGGCTGTTGCTGGGCTAGGACAAAATCTTCTTTTTCCTCCTGCTGGGGTAGGAAAATAAGCTTCCTCCTGCTCAGGTAGGTAAAGTATGCTGCAAGTAGTGGTACAGGCTTGAGAGCTCCTTCTTCAGGACTTCTCAACTCCATTTTGAATGAGGTTTTCCTTTACTCATTTTCACAGAATCCAAGTGGGTCACCTCTGGGATTTTAAACTTTTTGGCTTCCTGGTACTCCTAGTAGAAGCCTAGATATAAGGTTAGTTTTTTTTTTATAACTTGGATGTAGGGACATTATAGCCTGCCCCCAATATCTGGTTTTGCCCTATAGTGGTTCTATAGAACATTTTTTATTCTTCAATTTTTATTTCACATCAATGCATGATGCTAATTTTTTACATTGTAGACATGCCTCAAAGACTATTGTAAATTAATTTGTATCAGAGGTGTTTTTACTAAAGTGTTGTGTATTCCTGTAAAAATAGTTACTGCAGCATTGTTTAATCCAGTTCTCTATCTGCTAAGTGGTTAACAGTTTTTCTTTTCTCCATGTGCCTCCTCCCCTCCCCGCAGGACAAGCTCAGACTCTAAAAGGGTTAGTGATTGACGGTGGTTAACTCACTTCCTCGTAGAGATAGTGTAATTATCATTCAGGACATCTAGTTATGTCTATGGGATAGAAGATGAGTAGGCACAGAGTGTCCTCATGTTAGTAATTGAAGTCACTGGCCCTTAGTGCTTTGTTGTCTTGTGTGATTGCACATGAAGAGGAAGAAGTGAGGCATCTTGCTTTGGAAATGACTTTGGTAAATAATGCTTCATTCACTTAATTAAAAAACCATTCTGGGATGCTCTAGAGCTATTTACATAAGGCACAAAAAACATGGCTTAAATTCTTCAGATTTTAATAGCATTCTTCCAGAAGTCATATTGTAAGCCAGGAATAATTTATCAGGTGGTATTTGTAATTTGCTTCTGAAAATGTCTTCTAGCCTGTAATAAGTCTCTTCACCTTCATTTATGCCATAAAACATTAAAGACCCTAATTTTTGTCCTTTTTTTTCTTTCAACTTTCTTAAGATTATTTGATGGACCAGAAATCTCAACTACTTTTCTTATGCCTAAAAACTTGAGATCTCAGGTCTCAGGGTCACTTCCTCATAAAGATGTCCTATAACTATAGCACTCTGTACTTTCCTATTGTATTTATTAAATTCTGTTTTTCCTGTTAACATGTTAGCTCCATGAATGGGGTACATGTCTATTTTGTTCACCAGCATATTCTCAGTATACACAGCAGCTTCTGGTCCATCAGAGGTGCTCAACAAATAGTTGTTGAGTGAAAAGGTAAGTTGGACATCAGGCTATTTAAGAAGAGACCCAAGCAATGTAGGCCATGGGCCATGATAAGGATAAGGGATAACTCAAAAAACAAAATTGGCGATGGCTTTATTCATTGGCTCTTATTTAGAGAGTGGCAGGGCTCATGTCTGTTCTTGCAGTTTGGAGATTAAATTATATATCCATTGTGACACGAAGAAAATTCCACTTTAGGGGTGCCTGGGTAGCTCAGTCGTTAAGTGTCTGCTCGATCACGAGCCCCACATCAGGCTCCCTGTTCGGCGGGAAGCCTGCTTCTCCCTCTCCCACTCTCCATGCTTGTGTTCCTGCTCTCGCTCTCGCTCTCTCTCTCTCTCTGTCACATAAATAAATAAAATCTTAAAAAAAAAAAAAAATTCCACTTTAGGTAAGGTACCGGTGAAAACAGATTAGATGTTCAACAAAAATCTGATTAAATAATTAACATATTAAACAAATAGTCGATTATCTGCTCTGTGCTTACTTGGGATATAGAGTGTTGAGCAAAAAAGATAGGCTCCTTGCAATGATTCACACACAAAAAATGTACATTTAAAAATTCATTAAATTCGGGTGCCTGGCTGGCTCAGTTGGTTAAGCGACTGCCTTTGGCTCAGGTCATGATCCCCAAGTCCTGGGATTGAGTCCCGCATCAGGCTCCCTGCTTAGCAGGGAATCTGCTTCTCCCTCTGACCCTACTCCCTCTTATGCTCTCTCTCAAATAAATAAATAAAATCTTTAAAAAAAATTCATTAAATTCATTGATTCATAGAAGTAGTTGATATATCCTCAAAGGCCAATGATAAAAAATATTTTGTTCAAGACCAATATAATTCTTTGAAGTTGAAAGTATCTCACCCAAAGATAAACTACATATTATAGTAGTCTAGCAATATACAGATACATTTTTTCCTAGAGAATTAAATTTTTTAGTATATAGTAATGTACTAATGCCATATATAGGACTTCAGAGTTTCTGATGATGTTCAATGCCTCACCTTATTTTAATTCTCCTAATCATACTGGAAGACAGATGGGATAGTTATTATCATGCCTGACTTCCTGTGAGGCACTGAGAGTTTGAGGGGACTGGCAATCCAGAATATGAATTCCAGATGGTTAATATAATATAGTCATTAAGAAGATGGCCATTAATAGATGGGACAGTGATAGGCAAAAAAATTTGGACAAAGATCCATCAGGTGAATTAGTGGTCCAGCAATATTTTGAGCTCATCCATATGGTTGATCTGCCTAATTCATTCTTTCATTTAGAGAATATTTTTTTGTTGTTTGTTTTTTTTTTAATTGAAGTACGGTTGACACACAGTGTTACATTAGTTTTAGGTGTATAACATAGTGATTCCACAAATCCATCCATTATGCTATATGCTCACCACAAGTGTAGCTACCATCTGTCTGTCCCTATATAATGCTATTACAATACCATTGATTATATTCCCTATCTTGTACCTTTTATTCCCATAACTTGATCATTCCATTACTGGGAGCCTGTATCTCCCAATCCCCTTTACCCATTTTGCTTATTCTCCCAGCTTCCTTCCCTCTGGCAACCATCAGTTTGTTCTCTGTATTTATGGATCTGTTTTTGCTTTTTGTTTGTTTATTCATTTGTTTTGTTTTTTAGATTCCACGTATAAATGAAATCATATGGTATTTGTCTTTCTCTGTCTAACTTATTTTCACTTAGCATAATACCCTTTAGGTCCATCCATGTCACAAATGACAAGATCTTATTCTTTTTTTTTTTATGGCTGAGTAATATTATGTTGTGTGTGTATGTATAGGTATATGTGTGTGTGTGTGTGTGTGTATACCATGACTTCTTTATCCATTCATATACTGATGGACATAGAGTAGTATTTTTTAAGGTTAGCAGGAGGAGTTTTATAGTATACTATATTCTCAGACCCAGTAGACATTTTCTGGCAGGGGTACAAGGAGATACATTTGAAAAGAAAGGATGCAATGCCTTAATAAAAAAATAGTCTTTGCCAAAATAGTAATATTCATGTGGAAACAGATGACCAAAAGTTCTTTCTAGGTACTGTACCCCAGAAGGAGAACGTTGCATTCACATATTCTGGTTGGCACTGATCATTGCCAAGCTGAGATATTCTGTATTTAAAATAGCACAATGACAGTATTATATCAATTAGTTAAAATTCCACAGTGCTTTCTCGGTTAAGTTTTTCCTCTCTGTAAAGCTTTGGTGAGCTGTTATTGTGCCCAGAAGAGTGTGTATGTAGGCACTTGAGAAATATTTATTGAAATGAAATTGCTTGTGTGAGGGCCAGCAGTTGACCAAATGGA
This sequence comes from Halichoerus grypus, assembly GCF_964656455.1. NCBI lineage: Eukaryota > Metazoa > Chordata > Mammalia > Carnivora > Phocidae > Halichoerus > Halichoerus grypus. Next base: position 96,040,718 of record NC_135717.1, on the reverse strand, counting down.
GAAGTAGCAAGCAAATATTAACAGAAAAAAAGAAATGGCTCCCCCCATCCCTGGCCTTTAGTTCAAGAGCTTTTAAAAAAAAATTTTATAGTATATGAATATAATAGTTACATTTTACAATTGTTAAGGTAGAGTTAGACAAATCACTCTATTATCATGTTTCCCCAAGCCCCTGGAATCTCAGTATTTTGTGGCTTGAACAAGTCAGTAAACTGTGCTAGAAGGAGGAAAGGGATGAAAGAAGAAGGGAAGGAAGAAAGAAGAAGGGAAGGAACACCGTACCAGGAGCTCAAGGAGATGTATGTACAATATCTCATATAATCCTGTGATATTAGCCCTCTTTGGAGACAAGAAATGGAACACTGAGGGGTTGGACAGCCTGCCCTGTAGTCCCACAGTCCTACAACCTGGAAGTTAGGAGGTAGGAGGCACCAGCTTTTTTTTTTTTTTTAAAGATTTGTTTATTTATTATATATAGGGAGAGACTGCACATGAGTGGAGGGAGGGGCAGAAGGAGATGGGGAGGGAGAAAATCTCAAGCAGACTCTCTGCTGAGCACAGAGCCTGACACTGGGCTTGATTCCACAACCTGAGATCATGACCTGGGCCAAAATCTAGAGCCCATTGGCCAACCGACCAAGCCACCCCAGCGCCCCTGGAGACACCTGGCTTTATGTTGCTGCTGCTACTTCTGCCCTTTCCCAGATATGCTGCTTCTGTGCCCAGATTCTTACCTGGAAGCCTGGGGTTGCTAGTCAGTCTGGTTCAAGAACTCTTTTTTTTCTTTTCTCTTTTTTTTAGATTTATTTATTTTAGTGGGGGAGGGGCACAGGAAGAGGGAGAGAATTCTCAAGTAGACTCCCTGCTGAACATGGAGCCCAACACGGGGCTCAATCTCAATGATTTTAGAATCATGACCTGAGCCGAAACCAAGAGTTGGATGCTTAACCAACTGAGCTACCCAGGCACCCCTCAAGAACTCTGACAACAATGAGGGAGGGTTTAAGTTGGCTTTTACAAGGCAAACTAAATATTATTATTATTGTTATTGTTATTATTAATTATTATTATTATTTTATTATTTGGGGGGGAGGTAGAGAGAGAGGGAGAATCCCAAGCAGGCTTCATGCCCAGCACAGAGGCCAGTGCAGGGCTTGATTTCACAACCCTGAGATCGTGACCTGAGATGATATCAAGAGTCCTATGCTTAACTGACTGAGCCACCCAGGTGCCCCACGGCAAACTAAATATTAGTTGAGGATGAATGAGCCCACACTCTTAAAATAACTATATAAAAATAGATATGCAAATAAACATGTATAACTCACTGAGCTCAGATCAGGCTTCTTCTTTTTTTTTTTTTTTAAGATTTTATTTATTTATTTGACAGAGACACAACGACAGAGGGAACACAAGCAGGGGGAGCGGGAGAGCGAGAAGCAGGCTTCCCGCTGAGCAGGGAGCCTGATGTGGGACTCGATCCTAGGACCCTGGGATCATGACCTGAGCCAAAGGCAGATGCTTAACAACTGAGCCACTCAGGCGCCACTCAGATCAGGCTTCTGTCTACACTGTGAACCAAATCTATCCTTGTTAAGGTTACCAAGTGACCTTCACGTTGTTAAATCCAGGGGGCAATTTTTAGCTATTATTTACTTTATTTATTAATCTCTTTATTATTGCAAATCTATTGCATTTGCTACCATTTTTCCCCTTCTTTTTTGAGAAACCTTTTTTTTTTTAGCTTGTCTTCCCAGACACACTTTCCTGTTGTTTTTTTTTTTCTGCCATTTTATTGGCCACTCCTTAGTCTCCTTAGTGTCCTGACTTCTTGTTGGAGTGTCCCAGGATTCAAGTCTTTGACCTCTTCTCTTTTCCGTCTACACCCATTCACCATCTAGTCTCCTAACTTTAGTTCCCTACTGTATGCTGATCACTCCCAGCTTTCTCCAGGAAAGACCAGTTCCCTGGATGTATTCTCATATTTCAGTTGCCTCCTTGACACTGCCATTTAAATGTCTAAAGGAGATGTCACACATGACATATTTAAAATTGAACTCCAAATCATTTTCCCCAAAACCTGCTCCTCTGTAATCTATACCTCAGTAAATGGCAGGTCCATCTTTACAGCTGTTTTAGCCAAAACCCTTGGCATCATTCTTAATTCCTCTTTTTTCTCTTACTCTATTTCCATTACCTCAGCAAATCCTGTCAGCTTTCCTTCAAAATTTCTCCAGAATCTGCTCACTTCTCACCATCCCCACTGCCATCACCCTCATCCAAGCCACCAGAATCTCTAGTCCACTGTTACAGGAGACTCCTGACTGGTTCCTTTCTTTCTACCCATGACATCTTGTAGCCTGTTCACACAGAGACAGAGTGGTTGTTCCAAAATATGGCATAACGTCACTCCTTTGCTCTCCCTACCTTGACTTGATGTTCACCTTGGAACAAAACCCAAAGTCTTTATCATACCCTTCAAGGCCCTACAGAATTTGTTCTCCGGTCTCTCCACCAGTTAACTCTGATTTTCTCTTCTACTTGTCAATCCCCTGCTTACTCATCTCCAGACACAATGGGGTCTTTGCTCTTCCTTTTGTACCCCATGAATGTTCCTTCCTCAAGGTCAGCAACAGCAGTTCCCCCTGGATGTCCATAATGCCCACCACCTCATTTTCAAGGATTTGCTCGCATGTCTCCTTTGAGGTCTTCCCCAGCCACCCTATTTGAATTGCAGTTCTTCAAAAGCCATTTCCTGATTGTTTCATGCCAGTGATTTGTTTCTCTGCACAGCCCATATTGCCATCTGACATACTGTTCATTCCACTCATTTGTCTTTACTCATGAGAATGTAAGCTCCATAGGAACAGGGATTATTACATATGTCCCTGTCACCCAGAACAGTGCCTGGAACATAGTAGGCACTCAGTAAATACTTGTGGAATAAATGAATAGCTAATTTGAGCATATAAACTTAAATCTGCATCTAACATAGATCTAACCAATGTATTTCTTTTTTTTTGCACTTTTATTTTTTTATATATAAATATATTTTCTTTTTTAATTTAAATTCAATTAATTAATATATAACGTATTATGTTTCAGGGGTACAGGTCTGTGATTCATCAGTCTTATATAATACCCAGTGCTCATTATAACACATACCCTCCCCAATGTCCATCACCCTGTTCCCACATCCCGCCACCCCTTTCCCCTCCAGCAACCCTCAGTTTTTTCCTAAGATTAAGAATCTCTTATGGTTTGTCTCCTTCTCTGATTTCATCTTGTTTCATTTTTTCCTCTCTTCTCCTATGATCCTCTGCCTTGTTTCGGTAGATCTAACCAATGTATTTCTAATGACTTCAAACCCTCCTTAGGACTGACTGAGGAAAATGCCACATATAACCCTGGATCAATCTGGACGTGTTAGAGTGCTGGCCTTTGCCTGTCTTTCTTCTCTGTATCCCGCTCTGGAGTTCACTAGACTGTTCTCTGTTGTAGTCATGCAGGGAATTCTTAATTGTCTGTGGGCAAATGCTTAGACCTTACCATTTAAATACTGTATCTTTATCAACTATATTTTCATAGCACTGGCTGTTCCTTTCACATACTAGAAATAGAGGAAGTAAAATTTTTTCTTGTGCTGCATTAAGTGCCAACCTCAGCTCCTAGTGATCACACAGACTCTTGGAATTTTATTTTTCTGGTTTAATTACTTTGGGCCTATGTGAAGCTCTTAGAGTATATATTCATGTATTTCATTTATTCTTCTGGTATAATTCATATTTGCTTCAAATTCATGCAGAATGGCCTACTTAATATCAGAATGGTTATTTTATGTACCAGTTCTATAGATGTAAGTTCTTCCTCCAAAGAACTGCAACCAATAAGTATTGTTTCAGCAAGCAGGAGATTCTGTACTTCGTGGTTCTTGCTGACCCAGCTAAAAGACACTGAATGACGCATTTCACTTCCAGGGGCTATTGCTAGGTTTTGATAGTCCCTGGTACTATAAATAGCACTTCAGGGAACACTCAGGTACACTGGACATTTTCTTTGCAGTTCAGTTCAATGTTTGCAGAAAGAAAGTCACATGCTGTCTGGTTTGCACAAGTCCCTTGCCCCTTAGCGCCTCCCAAGTTCTAGACAGACCCACCCAGAGTGTACATTTTCTCATAAACACAGCATTTACTTTCAGCATACTTTATGCCTTTGTTTATACTGCTTCTCTGCCTGGCAAAATCCTGTTCATCCTTTAAGATTCATCTCGAGTGAGAAAGCTTTCCCTGAGTTGGCTTGGCAGAAATTTGCCCTTTTCCTCCTGTGTGGGATTCTCCACAGCACTTAGAGCATACGTCTTCTACAACAATTTCAGCATTACGTTAGAGTCTGTTAGATAAGTTTCTATGTTCATAGTCCCCCTACATCCCAAACTGTGAGTCCTGAGGCCTGTGACTTTCGGTATCTTTTTGTATTTACCCCTAACAGCGTAGGCAACACTCAGCCACTGTTTGTTGAGTGAATTGCAGATTGTAGGAATGAATGAAATTGCATTCAGATAGGGAGATAGAATCCATTTGAGCTTGTTCCCAGTTTAATACCTTTAAAACTAATCTATGCTTAGTATGGATTTTTCTCTTTTCCCTAGCAGCCACTCTCTACAATGTACATGGTCAGTTTGATTCAAAATATGTTATATTTAAATACACTTCAGGGAATTAATTTTTTTATTATTTATTTATTATTTTTTTTTTAGTTTCAAAGGAACAGGATAGTTTATTCCTTACAGACTTCTTGGCATCTTTCTTTCTCCATGCTCTTTTGGTCTGCCCAGTCTTCAATCAAATTCTTCCAACGGGTCTGCTGTAAACAATGATTTTGTGAGCGGTTGTGTGTTCTCTGCAGTGAAAACCCGCCTTGTTTTCTGTTGCTAGGCAACCCCATTCCAGCTGCCCTTGAAGAAATGCGCGGTGGTGGGAAATGGTGGGATTCTGAAGAAGAGTGGCTGTGGCCGTCAAATAGATGAAGCAAATTTTGTCATGCGGTAAGAGAGAGCACCCACAGCGCGGCCTCTGCCTTCTCTCCTTTTCCCTACCCCTTCCACAAGCCCTGGGGCCTTTCAAAGCTAGTCACTTGTGATTAATCAGTTGTAACTGCTCTTTAGCTTCCCTTCAAGTTCATATACAAGTGAGTGTAGGAGAGGGCCAGGGAGCAAGGGAACATGCCCCAAGAAAGTACAAAACCAAGAAGGGCTCAGACGTCCTGGGGAGACCCAAAAGTAGAAACACTTAGATTTTGCTTTAGATTTTGCTTTAGATTATATAGTCGGGTGATAAAAACTTCAAAGATTGTTTATAAATAAACGTTTTCATTTATTCATTTCACTCTACACCCTTTTCATCTTTGTTTTTCACAAAAGCATTTGTGAGTAGCAAGTGGGATTTGAAGACAGATCTGATCTGTGTACGGCTGGGACAACTGGAAGGAAGGTGGGGGCAGAACTTTTGAGCAGCGAGGAAGTTTGGTTGAAGGACTGAGCAGAGTGGTGACATGTATGTCACTTGAAGGGGAACACAGGAGGCTTCTGCAGGGGTGTGTAAAAAACCGCTAAGATGCATCCAGCCAGGGGTAGAGACCATCTACCTGTAGTGGCATCAGCCTGCTGTGTTGGGTGATTTTGACCAGAAGTGAAGACAGCAAGTGATTGGATTGACATGGGTTTGGGATTGTCTGGGTAAGAGGGAGGAAGGAGGGGAGTGACAACACGGAGAATCCTGGCTAGAGAGAGTGTGAGGTGACATACCTTGAAGTCTGGGCTGGATAGGAAGTGGGCTCTGAGAGGCATGAACAAGAGAGGAAGGGCACCAAATGGGGCCCAAGGACGGTGGGTTTTAGTCTGCTGCCTGCATCTACCTGGGAGTGGTAGCCTGCCGGGAACTGTTCCTCTAATTGTTTCAGACCTGTGGGGCCCAGATACACAAGTTGCCCTTGGCCCAGAGACAGGTGTTTAAGGGGCATCCCTTGTGTGTTCTGAAAGCACCTGCTGGTTTAGGCAGCATGGATCCACAGGAGAGTGCCAGACTGGGGCATACCCTTCCACAGACTTTGGCAGGGCAGATGAGTGCTAGGATGCTGGCACATACACCTGCTGAGTTTGGCATTTTACATCTTTTAAAGGGGGGAATGGGAGCACCATTCCAGGGCAAGCAGCACCAGCAAGGTAGGAGAGTGCAAAAATGGTGCCAGCACCTCCATCCCTGGAGAGAGTTCCAGCAGACCCTTGCCCTTCTGGCAGATGCTTTAAGATTAGCCAGTGAATTTCTTTCGCATATGGTCTAGGTGCTTTTCAGCTTGCTGTTTTTGCACTGGGACCCAAGGTAATGAGCCTGTGCATGAGCCCTTTTAAGATGGGAGTCTCCGTTTCCTACAGTCCTTTGGGTCTTCTAGGTATAAGCCATGCTGGTTTTCAAAGCCAGATGTTTCAGATCCTGTCTCTCTGGTGCAGGTCCCAAGGGTTGGGGTACATGATGTGGGGATCAAATACCTTGCTCGTTAGGGATATGCTCTGTATTTGTGAGATCCCTCCTACTTGTGGCTTGCCGTGCCAAGAATAGGGTTTTTGACAAGACTATGTCTCTGCCTCTCCTACCTTTCTTGATTTGGTCCTTTTATCTTTTGTTGTGGAGTTGCTATTCAGCTTATTTTCAGGTCTTTTCCAGGGAGAATTATTCTATAAGTAGCTGTAGATTTGATGTACCAATGGGAGGAGGTCAGTTCAGGGTCTTCCTATGCCACCATATCGAACCCCTGCAAAGAATAGGGCCATTTTCATAATATATTTGAATTTCTTAAAAGCCTCATTTAAGGTTTACAATATGGGAGTAATTAAGTGTTTTTTTTTTTTTTTAAAGATTTTATTTATTTATTTGACAGAGAGAGAGACAGTGAGAGAGGGAACACAAGCAGGGGGAGTGGGAGAGGGAGAAGCAGACTTCCCGCTGTGCAGGGAGCCCAATGTGGGGCTTGATCCCAGGACCCTGGGATCATGACCTGAGCTGAAGGCAGACATTTAACGACTGAGCCACCCAGGTGCCCCAATTAAGTGTTATAAATTGTTTATAAATTATTCTTATTTGACCACTTATGGTTCTACTTATAAATGGTTGCTTCATACATATTTTTTGGGTGCCCTGAGAAAATTCGGGTAGTATCATACGTTCAAGTTAAACATTTAGTGAGTACATATGATTAGAAAGCACGTAGTATGTCTGATCTTAGACTATAGGGTGCATGGAGAGTTACAGTGAGAGAACAGATCCAAAAATAGCCTTACCTGCACACAGTGATATACCACATTACAGTTCAAAGTGTTTTTCAGTATTAGGATATAACAGTATTATAATTTTCTTTGCTTAGACATTTTCAAGTACATTTTCTTATCTTTTTTTTTTTTTAAGATTTTATTTACTTATTTTAGAGAGAGAGAGCATGAGCAGGGGGGAGGAGCGGGTAGAGGAAGAGGGAGAAGCAGACTCTGGATGAGCAGGGAGCCCGACGCAGGGCTCGATCCCAGGGCCCCAGGATCATGACCTGAGCCAAAGCCAAATGCTTAACCGATTGAACCACCCAGGCACCCCTCAAGTACATTTTCTAATGCTAAACATCTATTTCTTGTTTTTCAAAGTAAACATTTGCTCTATAGTCCAAAGTAACACTTTAAAAAATAATATTATTGAATACAATTTATCTGGAAGGTCTGCAAGACAAAGGTAACATGCTTGCATCTTGGAGATGATTTGTGTGGCTCAGGGATATAAGTGAGGGCAACATCATTTTGGTGCGGTAGAATTATGCTCAAATGTGTGTTTTACATACTTAAATATGCGTAACACTTTTAAAGTTTTTATTTAAATTCCAGTTAACATGCAGTGTAATACTAGTTTTAGGTGTGCAACATAGCGATTCAGTACTTCCAGAAACACCCGGTGCTCATCACAACAGGTTCACCCCTCAGTCCCCATCACCTATTCAACCCATCCCCCTTGCCTGCCTCCTCTCTGGTAACCGTCAGTTTATTCTCTATAGTTAAGAGTCTGTTTCCTGGTTTGCCTCTCTCTCTCTCTCTCTTTTTCCCTATGCTCATTTGTTTTGTCTTCTAAATTCCATATATGAGTGAAATCATATGGTATTTCTCTTTCTCTGATATATTTCACCTAGCACAATACTCTCTAGCTCCATCCATGTCACTGCAAATGGCAAGATTTTATTCTTTTTGATGGCTAAGTAATATTCTATTGTCATGGAATGACACTTATCACTTCTTTAACACTTCTTTATCCGTTATATATCACTTCTTTATCCATTCATCAATCAATGGACACTTGGGCTGCTTTCCTATTTTGGCTATTGTAAATAATGCTACTATAAACATCAGAGTACATGTATCCTTTGAATTTGTGTTTTTGTATTTTTTGGGTAAATACCTAGTAGTGCAATTGCTGGGTCGTAGGGTAGTTCTAGTTTTAACCTTTTTTTTTTTTTTTCAAAAAAATTTTAAAAGATTTTATTTATTTGAGAGAGAGAGAAAGTGAGAGCACAAGCAGTGGGGGGAGGGGTAGAGGAAGAGGGAGAAGCAGACTCCCTGCTGAGCAGGGAGCCTGATGCAGGACTCAATCCCAGGACCCTGGGATCATGACCTGAGCTGAACCCAGATGCTTAACCAACTGAGCCACCCAGGCGCCCTATTTTTAGCTTTTTAAGGAACCTCCATACGCTTTTCCAGAGTGGTTGTACCCGTTTGTATTCCTACCAACAGTGCAAGAGGGTTCCCCTTTCTGCACATCCTCACCAATACCTGTTGTTTCTTGTGTTGCTGATTTTAGCCATTCTGAGAGGTGTGAGGTGATATCTCATTGTAGTTTTAATTTGTAGTTCCCTGATGATGAATGATATGCATAACATTTAAAAAGTAATTTTATGACTTTTTTCTATTTGAAGATTCCTCTTCACCAAGCCCATTCCCCTGCTACCTCTATGCCCCAATTCAAAGAATATTTATCTTTCATCAATTCTGTGATCACATCTTTTAGGATCATGAGCACAGTTACTAACACACATTAGCCATTAATATCTGTTAATTGTGCCAATGAGCGATAATGCAAAGTTTGAAACACTTTTACACAATTATGCCTTATTAGAAACAATTTGTATTAAATGTGCCTTTTCTATAAATCTATGTTATTATCAATTTAGGAATCGAGGAACTAAAATTACAGTGTGCTTTTTCTAAGAGCTACAAGGAAGTGTCATAGACATTTGCACTTGAAGAACTTAAGACAGATATTTACACCAAAATGCAGTATCATTATTTTCCAGAAATGCATTTATAAAATATTATCTTAATTACTTTAAGCATTTCCTTGTGTTGTAGGATTTGACAATCAGTATCCAGAAGTTTTTCTTGAGCTTTTACTGTGATAGAAGGTATGAAGGAACCCAGGCATATGAGCCATGGATCAAACTACAAGGAACACACAGAAAAACAAAGTATTTGTTCATTAAAACTGACATGTTTCATTAATGACAAAACAGGTTGACTGCACTCTCCAGCAGTATTCAGAGGTTACAGTTTTGGTATAATGTGTTTGATTCTTGAATGTTATGAAGGACCATCAAGATCAAAGCTTCCTTAAGACATAAATGCTCAAATTTTAGCTTATGTTTTATCCTGAAAGTCACCTTCATCTTTGCAAAGATCAGTTTAATCACAAGACCGTAGTCAGCACTCCTGCCAGATGAGCCTGGTTGGTAACACTGAAGCTCACTCCCTCACAAGGGTCTTCAGAAACTACACGGGATATGGTGTGACCATGAGACTATAGACACCTCAAGAGGAGGCCCTGTGACTTGGCTCTCCCTGCTCCCCAGACCCTTACAGTGACCACTCAATGGGCACTCAGCAAAAGTCACCAACTTGCTGACTAAATAATCTGTGGGTAGCTGCCTGAAGATCCAGCATCTCTTTACTGTAGAGCAGATGAAAGGAAGATTCCAAATCAACTGAGACAAGTTCCGCCCAAGATGCCCTGATGTGGTAGGAGTCACAAGACAAATACAAGACAACATCAAGGAACTTGAGCTGATCAGCTGAGTGGGTGCATGGACAATTCCATGTCCTGGGGAAATTTGTGGGGTAAATTTAATAGTTGGGGGATGGCAGAGACCTTAATGTTTATATCTCTTTACCTACAAATAAATGATGTTTTAGTTTAAGTAGGCAAGAGTTAGAGATGCTCTGATATGGTAGGAGTCAAGTTAGAGCTAGGGGTAGAGAGGAGAAATTAGGACAGAGTAATAAAAGAAAACCTAATGGGATCTACAGACTCATTTAGGGTCTTCATAAAAAGTATATATTTGATTATAAATATATTTCTGATACACGATATTTTTGAGTTTTTACTATGTGTGAGGTATCAAGGTAGGAACTTTTTATACATTTCTTACTGTAATCCTTACAACAACCTCATTAAAGAAAAGTTATTATCCTCATTTTGTGTCATGAGGAAACCAAGGCCAGGCAGATGAATTAACTTGCCTGAAGTTCCAAGGGCAGAAAGCCATGGGATTTGGATTTGTAGTTGCCATATTTTCCATTGTAAACATTCATAAGACATTGTGGCCAAGGAAAGCAATCGGGGCTGGGGTGGTGTGTGTGTGTGTGTGAATGTGTGAGAGAGGGGAGTTATTTTTGTCACCAGGAAAACATCACCTGTACTCTTTCCCTTGGCTGAACTGGGACAGTGGAGAATCAATGCATTTCTTTAGATAACAAATCATTGTGTTTCACCAGTAGTCAACCCATACATTGATCATGTACACAGAAGCTGGACATGCATTGATTTAGGTGGCAGAGTTTGCTCTGAATGTACTGTTATAATTTAGAATTTGGGAACAGAAAGAAAACCACAAGCAAATACAATTCTTCCCTGTGTCTTGAAGTTTCTGGGTATACAGAGAACACTGCAAGCCCTGTGTCCTTAGTGTACCACACCCTCCTGAGCTCTAGTTTCAAGCCTAATACTTCCTGTCCTACCACCCCCAAAATATTTTGAATGGAATAAATTCATTCTAGTTAATGTCTCCTTTTTAATAGATTACTTAACTCTGTAGTAGTTGACATTTTCTTCTAAAACAGGACTTGTTTTTATGACTGCGTTTTGAAGATGGTTATAGTTAATCATCTAATGACTGTTAAAAGGGAGAGGTGATAAAAATGATTATTTGTGAGTTGAGCTAGATCTAGTAAAATTCCTATTTGTCATGATAACTGACTTGATTTAAAAATTGTAAATCATTCTAAAATGTTTTGTTTCTCTAGATGCAATCTTCCTCCTTTGTCAAGTGAATACACTAAAGATGTTGGATCCAAAAGTCATTTAGTGACAGCTAACCCCAGCATAATTCGGCAAAGGTAAGAGTTTATGACTTCTGTTTGTGAAGAACTAAAGAGGAAGGCCTTTGAAGTATTTAACATCTTAAGGCAATGAACATAATTCAGTTTGAGAAACAAAGAAGAAAACCATCTGGACAGGCAGGAAGGATGAAGGAGGGAATTGTAAATAAACTTAGCAGGATTATGGGAATCTAAACACTATTTTATGCTTCTTCTGGGATTCTGTTTCTTGCCTTTAGAGATGGTAGAAATAACATGAGAATCCATTGTTTTACTCAAAGAAGCAATACAGTCACCTGCTTACTCATATCTACTACTTTCTAACATGTTGGCTTTAGTCCCAATTCATTGATTGGCATTGATTGGTGAACTGAATTAATATTAGTTTTGTTAAAGAATAAAAAAAAGAAATGACCCATCTACTGCATATGTATGCATGAAAATAGCAAAATTGTCAGAATATACAGGAATGATATACAGGAAGGATGATATTACATTACCTTATATTGCGTTCAATCAGATTTGGGAAAGCAGGTGGAAAATTCTTGCTCCCAAATCAGTTCTGGAGATCTTAGACAGCTGCTGTGGAAGCTTTTGGGGGTTGGTCTCTAGTTGACAAAGCCCATCAGTAAACTATGGGTTGTTTCTCCAAGGATTGCTCATTGTAGAGAATGACTCAATCTCTGTGAAAAGAGAAGTGAAACATTGCCTTATACTGTCCTGCATAGCTAGCAATTAAGACTGAAATACCCAGACGTTGTGGGCTCAGGCACTTGTCATCTAAGGGAATCTTATTCAAGTGACCAGCACATATGTGCTATAAGCAATGTTGCACTACTCATTTTGGTTCATGAGTAAGCATTCCCATATAATAAATGTCTCGAAATACAACCAAACAGTTCTTAATTTTGGCAGATACTGTGAAATCACCTCTCCAAAATGTACCATTTACTTTCTCTTTTGTAAAGGATAAGACTGCCTGTTTCCCAATACTAAAAACAACATTATGTACTATTAATCTTTTAAATTTTTGGCAATTTATTGGGGGCGAGATGATATATTATTTTTTACTTCATATGCATTTTTTTTTCTGAATACAGCAAGGGCTGAGTGAATATTGACTGTTAGTATTTTCTCTGTGAATTGCCTTCTTGTATTTTTTGCTCATTTTGTGCTATTTTTCTTTTTAAAAAATATTTTCCTGTTGGTTTATAGGAACTGTTTATATTATAGGTGTTAACTGTTTATATTATAGATATGTTTGCTGTATATGTAGCAAATATTTTCTTCCAGCCTATCATTGATCTTTTAACTGATGTCCTTTCAAAATTTAATATGTTTTATGCAATGAAATTTGTTAGTCTTTTTCTTTATGGCTTCTTTAAAAAAAAACAATCTTTCTTTGGATGATCTTCCTTACCCACATCCCTTCCATTGAAAAAAATATTGTCCTGTATTTTTCTAGTGCATTTATAGTTTCATTTTTCATATTTAAGAAATTTAACCCAGGGGCGCTGGGGTGGCTCAGTTTGTTGAGCGTCCAACTCTTGATTTCAGCTCAGGTCATGATCTTGGGGTTGTGAGATTGAGCCCCACATCGGGCTCTGAGCTCAGCATGGAGTCTGCTTGAGATTCTCTCTCTCCCTCTTCCTCTACCCCACCCCCTGCTTGTACACACTCTCTCTCTCAAAATAAATTAATAAAATATTTTTTTTTTAAGATTTTATTTATTTATTTGACAGAGAGAGAGACACACAGTGAGAGAAGGAACACAAGCACGGGGAGTGGGAGAGGGAGAATCAGGCTTCCCACGGAGCAGGGAGCCCGCTGCGGTGCTCGATCCCAGGACCCTGGGATCATGACCTGAGCCGAACGCAGATGCATAATGACTGAGCCACCCAGGCGCCCCATAAAATCTTTAAAAAAATATTATTTTAAAAATCCATCGTTATTTCCTTGATCATTTTTAAGTTATCTAATTTTTTTGGCATAAGCTTAAATTGTCACCAAGTATGTACTTTCAGTGTATTCTATATTGTGCATATGCTTTAAATATATATTGCCAAAATCTCAAAAGTGCAGATTTAGCTCTTTGGATGTTACACGTCCTCAGTGTTCTTTGTCAAAGTAATTCGTAAGTTGAGCTTTCTGTCAGAAAAAGGCTGACCACCTTTTAATTCAAATAAGTGTTAAAATCTGACCCATATAATCATTTTACTTCTGAATTCTAATTATTCAACATATAAGTAAGGTATGGGAGTTGCCAATAGTTTATCCCCTGGATAAAATGAGGTATAACCTCTTTGTATTTCTTATAAGGATCTTTTTGCTTTTTCTCAAGGGACACTCCGTTAGACACTGTGTATCTTGGAAATGTTTTTTTGCTGGCCGGAGTGGTTTTTACACTCTGGGACAATGCGTCATTGTAACATTTGGGTGGTAGGAGGTATGCCTTTTGTGAAGTGGAGGAGGGAAAATTATGGAAGTAGAGTCTGGAAAAGAGATAGTTGCCTAGACTGTCAGATTAGGCTTCAGCAAGTAAGTTTTAGAAAAGTATGTAAGTGGAAGTTGAGGATTTGGAAGTTTTGGGAGGAGAGGGAAGTAAAAATGGAAGCTTCATAAGGACAGTGTTGCCAAGGTGCTCATTCAACAATACTTTTTGAAATCTGCTCTGGGACAAGGAATACTAACTTGAATGAGACACAACTGAAGTTCACACCCTGAGGTTGCTCACAGTCAGCAGACATTCCCGTGGTCCTATTGAATGGTCTATACCAGGGTCTTGGGGGTTCCCTGCACCACTTCTGAAATTTATAGAAAAATTTCATATATGTGCATGTATTTTTTTTATCAGATTTTCCATGGGTTCCATTACTCACAAATGCTTAAAATTTACTGGCTGAGCCTGAGTCATTCTACAGTAGCATGATGTAAAAATAGAGATGAGAGTTCTCAAAGCTTGCTTTCAAAGAGTTTTTCAGTAGAGTTGAAAACTCAATTAGCCATTTGCCCATACCAGGAGTTCAGTATATATTGGAGCAAATGATTGTTAAAGATAAAAACTGAAACTTAATTGATTGTCCTATTATGACATTAAGAATTCATTTTTATGCTTTGAGGCCCCAACTTGGGAAATGATTATTTGCTGCCACTAACAAAGAGCAGCAGAATTCTGAGTGTGTGTGTGTTTCCATGTAAGCATATTAGGGTGTTAGTATAGGTGTGAGCAGCTTGGGGTCAAGACTCCTTCATCTGTGTTCCTGAGACCCCAGCATGTTGTTTGGCATACAAGATGTGCAGACCGAATGTTTATGGAATGAATAAATAAGTGAATAAATATATTTTAAAATCTCCTTTAAACCAAATTTTACAAATCAAATTTGAATGATGTGGTTTGAATTGTCTTATAAAAGGAGATTTTTTTTTCCATTGGTGTCAGTTAAAATACTTATGGTCTTAAGATGAGGAGATGACTTTTTTAGTAACAGAGATTTCAAAAGAGTATTAGTGGAATACTCAGGTGGGAAAACTTACTCTTTTTTTTTTTTTTACAGTTGACGTGAATTAGGAAACAAAAAAGTTTTTAGGACAAATGGAGTGTAAATCAGTGGTAGAATTAACATTTTAAAATTTGTAAATGCATAACTTTTAATTCATTAGGATGATATGAAACCCCAGTATTTATGTTGAGGTTCTTAATATCAAATAGGGCCTGGGTAATCCCTTCCCATACAATTGGAACAGACTTCATCCAATGATTATTGCCTCTGATTTTGCTAAAGACAACTGGGACTGTAGCGATATTAGCAGGGAGAACAATTATTTATTTTATTTATGTACCTTAAAGATAATGTGAGAATTCAGGAAAATAACTTTGATCTAAAGAAGGTTATAGCAGTTTCTCTTTAAAATTCTATATGACTCACGTCTCAGACTGTGTTCCTAAAACTTCTGTATCTGTTCTGCTGGATGACTTCTTTTTCTTTTCTCTCCAAACTCGGAGCAGCTTATCGGTGTTTGCATCAAGGCTTGGCATTCACTGATAGCCGTTCAGTCTAACGTCTGTCATGATATAAGAGAATTAAAAAGCAGATACTAAAACTGGAACTAGGGAGAGCAAGTAAAAGATAGGGAAGAGATGCCTCTAAAAAGGTACAGATCTTCATGAATTTGTGTCTGAGAGACAATATTACGTAGTGGTGAGGAACACAAGTTTGGCTTTAAACGGATTTGTGTTCAAATTCTGGTGCCAGTACTAATGTGCTTCTACTTACTGGCTGTGTAACATTAGTTTCTTAACCTCCCATCTGTCAAGTGAGAATAAAATTGTCTTGAGGATTGCTGAGAAATAAATGAGATAATATAACTGTGTCCAGTAGAAGCTGTTCTGACTGACATCCAGCGTCGCTACTCAAGAGGATTCTCCTTTTGGAATACATTTTGTTCTTGGATAAAACATATTTTCAAATGTATTATTGGGCTTATCAAATTCAGGGACTCTCCAAGGGTATCTTCACACTTCTCCCCCAAACTAAAAAAACCCTAAAAAACAGAAAATCAGGGAACTAAAGCCAACCGTGAGATATAAAACTCTGATCTCAATGCTAAGATCAGGAGACCAAATCCAGGACCTACCATACTAATGTGTGTCCTGGGAGCAGTGGAGGTGAGCGTGGCACCAAGAACCCAGCTCCTAACACAGAATAGTTATTACATCAAGTGTCCGTTTATTTCCTTCCTCCCTCCACCCCGCCCCCCGTCATCTTCTAATCCTTAGCATTAAATAGCAGTTCAGAGCAACTGTTACTCTAAAAGCATTGGTTCATAATTAGTAGATAGATATTGGAGTAGCCTAAATTCTCCTGGTAATTTCATGCAGGTCCATTGAGAATGGGTTACATCCCAGTGATAAAACATTAGGGGTGGACTCAGCAAGAGTACCAGTTTAGGAATCTTTACACAGGATTTATATTCACACCACCATACCAAAAATTTGTACCTGCTCCTCCTCAGCCTCCTTTTTAATATGTACTTCAGTTGTATAGTTTTCCTAATCAGCAGAATGTCAGTGAGTTTCAATTAGAGTGGAAGGAAAGGAAAAAGTGAAGGTGGATTTCTGAAAACCAGTGGGATGGCATTGGCTGTGTGATCTAAGATAAGTTACTCAGCCACTCTCTGCATATAGCATGGCAGGAAAAATGTTGTTAACAGTTGGCACCAGAATTTTGTTTAGCAAGTGTGCTGCTGTGTATGGAACTCTTTCTTGCAGACTTCTGGGAGTTAGGGAGAGACTCGGGAGCATGGTGTTGATTCCAGAGTTGAATGTGAGTAGTAGAAAAGTATAGAACCACTGGGATGAGCCAAAAGAGAGGAGATAAGGAATAAAGAAGGCTAGAGAAGGGAGAGGTGGTGAAGGAGCAAGAGAGAAATCTCTGGGAACCTTAGGCAGGTTGGCTAGAAAAGAACTGAAATGTCTAAAATCAGTTGTAAATGGTTTTCCGGAAACTATGTGTTCTGATATTATTTCCCCGTGACCTCCCTCTCACCTTCTCTTACTCTTCAGATTTCTAATATATCCAGGCATTTTTATATATGGTGTGTGTGTGTGTGTGTGTGTGTGTGTATAAATGGTGGAGGGACTGTTTCATCTGGGATCAATATGGTCTGTGCTCTGAATGATGGCACTTAGGGGCAGAGAGGGCCTTGAAAATGTAATTCTACTAGGAATATTCAGATTGAAATCCTGGCAAGTGCTACACTTGTACTGACTGCATGCCCCTTTGGAATGTGGAGGCACCCTCTCGACTCACAAAGATATTCAGTTAGAGCCAAGGCATTTGTGCCCCAGCTTAACTGTGGGAGGCAACCTTAAATGTAAAGTCTGAAACTGGCTAATTATCTTACCAAACTCCATATGTGCTAAGAGCTTCTTTGGGGAAGATGGTGGGGGTCCATCTGTGAACAGTTCCATTTCGTGGAGTTCATTATGTATGCAGTGATTCAGATTGTTCAGCTATTAATGAACTTTACTAATTATCCTCACACAAAAGGCCAAGATGGTAGTAATTATTAGTATGTCTGTGAATGTTGCTATGGTCTCTGTGAAAATTACTTTATTGTTAAATTTATATTTGTAATTAATTTTACTGGAGCATATGAACCATGTGGATTAAATAGAATGTAGTTTTAGAAATTATTAATTATAATTGTATTTGATTATATATTGGTTAAAATAATGTTATATATTCTTATTGAAAAATGTTTGGCTTTCAACTTGAATTATAAGAACATGTCTCTAGAAGTTTCTATTACTAAATTGCTTTAATTTGTTTAATAGAAGGATTTTTTTACATCAGAGTTTTAGTGTTTGGCTGATCTATAAATCATGATATGCATTTTGGCTTACGTTTCCATTATTAGCTCTCATATCTGGATCTCTGTGACACAGGGACGCACACCTGCACACACAGCAACAGCCAAGGAGGAGAGCATCTTAAACATCAGAGTTGTGGTGTAAGTGATGGACAAGGGCAGAGTATAAATTGATAGGACAGATGGCATATTTGATAAATTACTATTGCAAGTACTAGTGAAGGGAAAGGCAGAAGGCAGGCATGCCCACAAAATAAAATGATGTATTTTATTGATTATGAGATGTACCATTTTTTGTATTTTAGTATCTCTGAGACTGAGCTGCCTTTTATAGCCTCTGTTGAGCCGGTGGGAGCTGAAGCATAGTTGACACTGGCTGAGGGAGGAGGCCCTTGGTCAGAGCTGCTCCTGTCCTGTCATCCTAAGTGATGTTTGTGCATCATTGGCACTGCACATATCAAGTTTGATTGGCATCTAAAATATCCCTGAAAAGTTGGAATATCTACTGGGTATTAAAAAAGACATGAAAACAGATT
This sequence comes from Halichoerus grypus, assembly GCF_964656455.1. Classification (NCBI taxonomy): domain Eukaryota; kingdom Metazoa; phylum Chordata; class Mammalia; order Carnivora; family Phocidae; genus Halichoerus; species Halichoerus grypus. Next base: position 96,022,358 of record NC_135717.1, on the reverse strand, counting down.
TATAAGCGAACTAATATTTCGGGGAAACGATGGAAACAATTCTATATTTTCTTGTAAAGCAGCAAAATAAGAGGGAAGAAAATCACCCACATAGATGCAACTGTATTAGAAGTGGTTGGTAAGCTGGACGCAAAGTGATTCTCTATATCACATGCCAAAGGGTGCAAGTGAAAGCAGAAAAAAATCTCTCGAGGATACTGCGGGGCGATCCATAGCACTATTGTAAAAACACTGAGTCCTGGTTTCTTTTTCAGTGTTCTTCTTTTCTGTATTATTGGAAAATAATATGATAACATCTTCTATGTGATGAAATATAATGTCTTTTATTTTTATTTTTTAAAGATTTTATTTATTTATTTGAGAGAGAGAATGAGTGAGAGAGAGCATGAGAGGGGGGAGGGTCAGAGGGAGAAGCAGACTCCCTGCCGAGCAGGGAGCCCAATGTGGGACTCGATCCTGGGACTCCAGGATCATGACCTGAGCTGAAGGCAGTTGCTTAACCAACTGGGCCACCCAGGCGCCCAAAATATAATGTCTTTTAAATAAACGATACCTGCTAGTTACTCAGAAATTTAAATGATTAGATAAAAGAGATAGGAACCACCCTTTGGAGGAAAAGAGCCACGTAAAAGAGAGCATCCAAAGCCCTGCTTAACTGTGAGGCATATGGGACTGGCGCGAGGAGAGGCAGGTGGGGCAGGGATTCACGTCGTCCTGATCCTTCAGTGAGAACATTGGTGACAGACAAGTTGAAAGATACGCTTCAGGGCGCCTGGGTGGCTCAGTCGGTTAAGCGACTGCCTTCGGCTCGGGTCATGATCCCAGGGTCCTGGGATCGAGCCCTGCATCGGGCTCCCTGCTCTGCAGGGAGCCTGCTTCTCCCTCTTTCTCTCCCCCTGCTTGTGTTCCCTCTCTCGCTGTGTCTCTCTCTGTCAAATAAATAAATAAAATCTAAAAATAAAAAAAATAAAAAAAAAGAAAGATACGCTTCAGTCAGATATGAAGTGGCCGACTTGGCCCCAGCCTAGGTCTTTGGACTCTCTTCTCTTGGGAAGTAGTTGGAGATGCCACCTAGGGGTGTGTAGCTGGTATTGCAGCTCAGAGAGTTCTGAATAGGAGAGAAAAGAAAACTCTAAGAGGCCCATAAATGACTTGACCATTTATTAAAAGGGAAAGGGAGGATTTATTAATTTAGAAATAATTGGGTGAAACTCCTGGGGAGGCAAAAAAAAAAAAAAAGGAGCGATTTCTGACTTTGTAACACTATATTACGATATTCTGCCAGCAACAGGAGATATAAAAGAGTAGAAGAATACATGTTCAGTAAATGTTAAAAAACACCACAGGAAGCCACAGGATTACTACTTAAACATGATGAACCAGCAGGAAAAAGACCACAGGCTGCTACAAGTTAATACAGGAAACCTTTTTATGAAGATGTAATTCACAGTATCTCCTATTTCCAGTTGTTTTTTGGAGCTGTGGAAAACAGAAGCACCCCATCACAAAATAATTGCTTGTAGTGGTAGCTTTAACTAACCCCTAACCATTTCCCATCTGGATGAAAGGCAATTACTTGTTTTCAGGATAAACTGTGATTACCCCTTACCATGTTCTCTGCTTCTGTTTTCCTCTATGCTTTTACAGTCAATTCTCACAGCTAAATTATCTCATGATATTTTAACTGTGAGATGTTCTTCTTTAAATTCTTCAAATTACTTTCCTTCAAATGAGGCCAAGTCATTGTCCTCCCTTTCAAGCCACCTCTCTAACACTATGGGGCCCCTTCTCCTCTCGACCGCTCCTGCCATTTCGCCACTAGCGTGGACCTTCACTCTTCATAGTGACTACATGAGGCTCATGAGCCACACTCTCTGCTTGGTGTCTTTTTTTTCTCATAGTGGAATAGTTTCTGCTCTTTACTGCCGCCATCACCCCCTGTTAGATGTGTTTACAATCCAAAGAGGGGGCAGTTAGCTAGTTCTTTCACATACCACCAAGAATTGCCCACCAGTGGATGAGCAATCCCACAGCATTTCTCAAGTCCATTTACTTGCCCACTTCCAGATGACTGTACCATATCTTCCCCTTCGTCGAACCCCCAGCACATCCTCCTCATCCGTCTCCTCCAGGTAATAACCTTGCTTTCTACTTCCCTGAGAAAACAGAAGTGATGAGAAGGAAGCCTGCTCTCACCCTAGAATCCCAGTTCCCCCTGTGAATACAAGTACATGTCTTGTTTCTTCTTTTCCTTGTCTTTTAAATGTGTCTCTTTGTAGTAAAACTTTCCAAATCTTAGCCAGTTGTTTAAATGGCATTCAGCAGTATCAACCATGAATTTCAGTCCTGGAATCTTATATGTTCTAATATTTACCTGATGCAAGGTTGTTAACCTGGAATCCTCCTTTACCATCATTTTAAGAATTCCCTTCACCTTTTACCTGTATTGGATCTCCTAATTCATATAACCTGTATCGTCTTCCTTGGATTATTTTTTTCATTTTGGTGGTGCCCATTCTCCCATAGCTTCCTAGGGAAAGGTACGAAGTTTTGGGATCTTGCATGTCTGAAATTATCTTTAGTCTACTCTCATACATGATTGGTATTTTTGCTAGGATTTTATTTCTAGTTTGGAAATCCTTTTCCTTTAGCATTTTGAGGATATTCCTCCAGTGTTTTCTAAATTCCAGTGTTGTTTGAGAAAATGGATGTCATTCTCATTCCTGATCTTTCATATATGACTTGGATTTCTATTTCTCCCTGCATTCCAAACTGGTCTTCTCTTTACTCCCGCTCCCATACCCTTCTCCCCAGCCCCCCACCTCAGTATTTTGAAATTTCATAATGGTGTGCCTCGTTATTGGCCTGATTTATTCATTGTGCTAGTACTCAGTGGATCTTTTCAGTCTGCAAGTTCATGTCCTTCCACTTTGGAAAAAGTACTTAAGCTGTTTCTTATCTTCACATTGTTAACTGCAGTGTCAATTGTCAGTTCTCACCTTACTTTACCTGTTAGCCCCACATGATATATTTGATCCTTCTCTCTTTCTGAATTCACGTTTCTCACTTAGCTCCCAAGTCAATACTTTTGATTCTCCTGCTGTTTCAAAAACCACTACTTCTTGGTAGATTTCTGGCTTCCACTCATCTCTTAACCCTATAAACACTGGAGTGAAGGAATCGATCCTTTAACTTCTTTTTTTCTCTGTTTATTCATTCCCTACAGGATTTTTTGCAGTCTCATGGCTTTAAATGCTATCTATACTCTGATGACTCCTAGATTTGTACTGCATCTATTCTTTATCTCCAGACTCCTAGGATATATTTCTTTATCTCCAGACTCATATACCCAACTCGCAGCTTGGCTAACCTATTTGGATACCTAATATGAGTATCAAACTTAATGAGTACAGAACTCCTAATTTCCCCTCTCTAAAGCCTATGTGTTCTACCATTTTCCTCATCTCAATAAACGGGAACTCGATTTTTCCAGTTGCTCAGTTCAAAAGCCTTGGAGTCTTCCTTGGCTTATCTCTTTCTCTCACACCTCACATTTTATTAAATCCAAGACCAAATTATGAGGAGCCTCCTTTCAAGCATTGTAACCATTTCTCACTTTCTCCACTGTCACCACCCTCGTCCAGGCTGCCATGATTTCTCTCCTGAATTATGGCAATAGTTTCCCAACAAATTTTTATGCTTCCACCCTTACTACTTGTGCCATTTAGTAGCTTATTATGTCTCAGCTACAACCTTCCTATACCTTGTTTTGTGATGCTAGACCCAAGACTGTACAAATCACATTTTTCCTTTGCCAGTTGAGTCCCTGTGAGGCTTTCCAATAGTGCCGGTGGGGCACTAGACAAAGGCTGGAGAAAGAAGAGGGGCCTTTGTTCTTCCTGTTGGCATCCTGTGGTTTTCCTGTCTTCTTGTGGTTCTTGTGAGTATAGCCCTAGCAGCAGCTCCTTTCCATAGCAGTAGCTGATTCCAGTTGGCAGTTTTTTCCAGCACTTTCAAACCAGTCAACACAGATAAAAGATTCTTATTCTTGACTTTTAGTCATTTGGCATTTGGAATACTACAACCCAGTCTGAACAATGTAGCCTGTTACGTTTCTGTGTGGCCATCCCAAATTCTTATGCTTCCTTCCTCTCTTTTCAGGCATGTTCTTCCTACATGGGCTTGTTTTTCTACCTTGAATTTCTGTTTCAGTCTGTAACAACTATTTTTTGGTGATGCTCTTTCAGCTCAGGGAAAAAATGGCTTATGTTAATTAATTTGATCAGTTGTTTGCCTCTTACCTGTCAAGGTGTGAAGGTGTTAGGGACAGCAGTGGTGATGGTGAAGCAGTTGGAATGTCAGGTCAGGATCCCCAGCAGGGCATGAGGTCTTTGGAAAAGCATATGCTAATTATATATTTAAATATTTATATTTGGAAAATTTGAGGGATTTCCCTTTTACTTTCACAATTCAAATTATAGGAAGCCAAGCCCAGCAATTTTGGTCGGGGGTTTAGTATTTGTAGAAGATCTGTGATTCTTAGAGGAGGTCACACCCACCTTGAGAAGAACATCAGAATCTGGAAAGGCAGTGACCCAAGAGATCTTAATGCTTGTTAAAGAGGAATTTGGGTTAAAAAAAAAGTCTGAGAAATTCCGCTTTACATTGACCCTTTTCCCCATTTTGATTCCCTTCCTCCTGTTTCGGGTGATGTGGTGTTCCTTGGTTCCAAGAGTCCTGTCCCCAAGGCAGAGCCCTACGATTCAGATCTTCTCAATGCCCAGTCCTTATCTTTTCTTCTTAAGATGATAACAAGTCATTTGATTAGCAGTTCTTTGTTGAAGTATTAATGGTTGATAGTGTGTTAATGTGCCCCCCCCACAGTGGTTTTACTGGTACTACCTGGAGGAAACAAGTGCTTTAGCAAATTAGAATAATTCTCTCCCTAAGGAAATGCAGACACCTTGACTATTTTGGAGGGGGTGGTGTTGGGGAGGCATTTTAAGCAAAGGATTAGAAAGAAATCTTTTTTTTTTTTTTTAAGATTTTATTTATTTATTTGAGAGGGAGAGAGTGAGAGAGGGAGAGCACACGAGCAGGGGCAGAGGGAGAGGAGAAGCAGACAGACCCTCCTGCTATGCAGGGAGCCCACACGGGGCTCGATTCTAGGACCCTGGGATCATGACCTGAGCTGAAGGCTGACGCTTAACGACTGAGCCACCCAGGCGCCCCTAGAAAGGAATCTTTAGTATTGTTTCTATCATACCATTTGTATGGCTAGTTATTCCTAGCTGCCACAAGATTAATGACAGCTTATGGGAAACAGACTCTATTTTTCTGAATTGCAAAGCCCCATCTACTTCTGTCCTCTAAGACCAGAGGCTCTTAGAAGGTTGTCTCCTTCCGGGGTTCCATCTCAGCTCATCGTTGCAGCAAATTCTGTGAAACAAAAAGCCTGCATTTCTCAAATATTTGCTAGATAATACCCGTGCCTGATAGCAGTAAAAAGCCCAGAAGGCAGAGGTTTCATAATACAATTTCTCATTAGATGAAAAAGTTTTCTGATTAGAAGCATTGTGCTACCATGCAAGAGCTTTCAGTTATTATTTGTTTGAACATAATTCTTCTTATTAAAGAAATGTTTGCAGATAGAGGTTTAAAGCCCTAGAAGATTGAAACTAGTGGTTATTAGTATTTACATTACTTGACCTCTGTTGCACTTAACCCTGTGGTTTTTGGCTTCCTTGAAATTCTTTTCTCCCTTGTGTCCCCACATACCTCTTTTTCCTCTTTGTCGCTAGCTTCCTTTGCTGGATTTCCTTTCATCTATCCCCTTAATGTTGGTGTTCCCCATTGTTGCCTCTCAGCTCTCTTTTCTCGCATTGGCCTTCCCTTGGGGAAAAAAAGCATGTTTTTTGGCATTTATAATACCACAACAACCCAGTCTGAACAATGTAGCCTGTTACATTAGCATAAAGTAGAGGAATTTATTTCTATGTGGCCATCCCAAACTTTTATTCTTCACCCTCAGCTGTAAGGACCTCTGTCCAGATCTATCACGGGCCTTGGTCCTCTTCTGTGCTTCAGACTGCCATGGGTCTACCAGCTGTCTCTATTTAGAAGCTCCTCACATTCAATATATCCCCAAAGTGAATTAATTATCTTTCCCATCGAATCTTCCTTGTCCCTGTAGCAGTGATTAGCACCACCCATCCAGTCAGAGGCGACTGACCTTTAAGTCACCCTTGCATCCCCTCACTCCGTCATCTGTGTCTACTCAGCTGTCACTATTACTTTCACGTTATTCATGAACTCTGCCCTGTCTCATTATTTCCACTGTCATTGCCCTGAGCTGAAATGGTGTCTTAAGATCTTCCTTCAGTCCATTTTTTCCCCTACCATACAGATTTGTCTTCTAAAATCCAAAATTAGAAGTTTGCCTGGCTCCCCATTACTTTCTAAATAAGCCACGGCTGACCACCATCCTCCACTGCTTCTATCCATTTGTCTCAAACTCCACCATCACTCATCACTCCCCAAAGACCATGCTCACCAGGGCCTCTGCACACATTCGTGATGCCTTCTGCCTAAATTGTCCTCCTCACGGTCCTTTACAAGGCTTAGTTCTCAAAAGGCTGGATTCTGCCTTTTTTATCTTTTTGTTCACACAAAGTCAGTCTTCAGCAAGTAACTGGGTTATTATGTGCCATTCTGGTGAAATGCTTTATTCCAACTTAAAGTAAATCACCATAAATTAAAAAAAAATAGACCAAAGAATCATAAGAGAACTGAAAAATAAGGATAAGAGAAAATCAAATGCTGGAATCTGCAGGGAATTTCCACTAACTGCAGTGAGGAGGGAGTTGAGTCAAGAGTCATAATCCTAAACTAAGACTGCTGAACCAGAATAGCACAGAAATCTGGGAAGAAGATGGGAAAAGACTATGAGTCAACCCCACTCTATCCACTGGCAAAGAAACACAGAAAATCCCAAAGCCATGTGAACCCTTCTTAGCTTGATAGTGTCATGCCCATCCTTCTCCCCAGCAGTTCTTCTCTTTCTTCATCCACTTGGGAACCATACTTCACAATATTACAACTGCCATGGGTAGAGAGTGACAGGGAAATGCAGTGGTACTTTGCACGCTGTGGTGTGTAAGAGCTTTAGGAAGATGTTCAAGGAGGAAAGATATGAGAAAGAGCCCTAAGAATAGTCTAGCTGGAGGTGCAATTTTTACCTCCATCACTGACTGAAGAAGAACTGAAGCCTATATATGACTCCCTAGCAGTCAAACCAGTTGGAGTAAAAGATCCTCCCTTGATCCAGCAGAACCATGAGATGAATGCTTGCAAGACACTGGAAACCAGGCTCAAAGCTCAACGGTTTGGTGTTCTCTGTCGGTCTAGATCCAAGAGAGAAAATGTAGAAACACCTGAATGATTAGTAACTGCGGGTTAGAAGACACCATGCACCCATTCTGTAGTCAGATATTATTCTGGATCAGGTTTTATGATTCTCTCTCTCTCTCTGTTTACTGTTTAAGAAAAATAAATTTAAATTTTAAAAATTTGGTATAGATCCCCCAAAACATTCTGCAACACGAGGGAAAGCAATTTAAAGACCCAGAGGGAAAAAAACAAATAAAAATTCTTTTCCAGAGGGAATAAAAGAAAAAATTCCAAAGCCTTAGCTTGATATACTCAATATGAATTGACCTACTCAAGGCAAGGAGCATTTAGGAGAACTGAGAATGAGCTGAAGGTGGAGATGCAAAGGGAGATGGCTAGGAGCAGGCAGAATTGCAAAGAAAGGAAGAAATTTCACATTGGACACAACAAAGAGCAGAGTTATAGTGCAGAAAGTAAAGTTTGTAATATTTCAACTTTAAGAATGTAGAGAAAAAAAAACAAAGATGAATATAACAAAACATAAGATGGAGGAAAAAGAAAGGAGACCCAACATGTAGGTTACAGGTTTTCCAAAGAAAAATCAAGAAAGAAAAAAATTAAGCCATCATCAGACCCAATTTATTTATTTATTTTCAAGATTTTATTTATTTATTTGAGAGAGAGAGAGAGAGCATGGGGAGAGGGAGGGGCAGAGGGAGAAGCAGACTCCCTGCTGAGCAGGGAGTCCAATGCGGGGCTCGATCCCAGGACCCTGAGATCATGACCTAAGCCGAAGGCAGACGCTTAACCCACTGAGCCACCCAGGCACCTCCATCAGACCCAATTAAAAAAATATATTAAAAAACTAAAAAAAAAATTTTTTTTAAACAGGACCTGAAACAGGTCCACAGATTAACATCACCTATCACATTCCAGGTCAGATTAATGGGGGAAAGACTCACATTAGACATATTCTGACAACATTTTTACATTCCAAAGATAACAAGAAAAATTTTATAAATATTCAGTCAAAAAACATGGTTTACTTATAAAGGAATAAGAATCAAAGTGGCTTCAGACTTTTTCCATATCATTAAATTCCAGGAGAAATGTCACAGTAGGTATAAAGATTTGAGAAGCCAAATTCTTTATCCAGTCAGGTTGTCATTTATATATAATACAAGGGTTCACAAAATATTTTTGTCAAATACCCTTCTCTCTCTCTCTTTTTAAGGTTTTTATTTATTTGAGAGAGAGTGAGAGTGCACACGTGTGTGGAATGAGTGGGGGGCGGGGGCAGAGGGAGAGGGAGAAGCAGGCTCCCCACTGAGCAGGGAGCCTGACGAGGGGCTCGATCCCAGGACCCTGGGATCATAACCTGAGCGGAAGGCAGACACTTACCCAACTGAGCCACCCAAGGTGTTCCTGTCAAATACCCTTCTTGAATTACTTGGATATTAACATGTTATATGTGTATCTCTATTACAACTAAGAGGCAACTATACAGAATAAGAAATTTGCAGTATAAGGACTAATAATTCAAAAATAATTAAAAATGCAGAGACTTTAAAACAGTAAATGTTTTAAAACCAGCTCTAGGGATAGAGAGGAAAGACCTGATTTGTAGTTTGATGGCTTCTGCAGTGTAAGTACTGCCATCGTGGCCGATTTCAAACTACCAAAGTGATGTCAAACGTGCAGTCGGAAAGAAAGGTGTGCAATTGACTTCTCACATGCCTTTAGGGGCTGGCTGGCTTCAGTTGGATCAATTAGTTCACAATTTGGGGGAAAAACTTTTCAATTTCATCTCAGACCGTATACCAAAATCAATTCTGTACTCATTGTATTAGCTTCTCAGGGCTACCACAACAAATTACCACAATCTGGGTGGCTTAAACCAAGAGAAATTTACTCTCTTACAGCTCTGGAGGCTAGCAGGTGGGAATCAAGGTATCGGCAAGGCCATGCTCTTTCTGTGTCTCTAGGGAAGTGTCCTTCCTTTCCTCTTCCTCTCATCTGGTGAGGGCCTGCAATCCTTGGCGTTTCTTAGTTTGTAGACTCATCACTCCAATCCTGCCTCCGTTGTTATGTGGCATTCTCCCTGTGTGTGTCTATCTCTGTTTTCTCTTATAAGGATACCAGTCATTGGATTAGGCCACATCCTAATCTGCTATGACCTAATTTCAATTTAACCTAATTACATCACAAATACCCTATTTCCAAACAAGGTTACTTTATTAGGTTGTGGGTGGACATGGATTTGGGGGTGGGGGCAACACTATTCAACCCAGTATAGGATTAACATAAAATAAAACATAAGAAACAGACCACACAAAAAGTAGCATTGATGTGAATACTTATTTTTTTCTGAGGATGCACGCAGTACTTTCTGCTGGAAGAAATCATAGGAGGATGTTTTATACATTTGAATCCAAAAATTTTAAATTTCTTCTGTTCAAAAACATGAACAAAATTGAAAACCCAACAATAATTTGGGAAAATACTCATCAGATATAAAAATAAAAAGGGTAGGGGCACCTGGGTGGCTCAGTCGTTAAGCATCTGCCTTAGGCTCAGGTCATGATCCCAGGGTCCTGGGATCAAGCCCCACATCAGGCTCCCTGCTCCGCGCGGAGTTTGCTTCTCCCTCTCCCGCTCCCCCTGCTTGTGTTCCCTCTCTTACTGTGTCTCTCTCTGTCAAATAAATAAATGAAATCTTTAAAAAAAATTAAAAAGGGTAAATCTCTTGCATATATAAAAATAGTGTATAAATAGATATAAAAAGCACAGTCTCAGGAGATAATTGGATATAAAGGTGGAAAAGTCACAGAGGAGTAAATACAGATAGCTGGCTTATGAAGTTAGTAAGTGTTCAACCATATTAATAATGAAATACATTTACATTAAAACAGCAGCGTGCTATCTATTTTTAACTTTTGAAGTAGCAAAAATAAAGAGAAACGATAATAATGATGGTGTATATTCTCATGGGAGAATAATGTGAGAGTGAATTAGTGCAACCTTTCTTCTAGAAAAACAAAAGAATTGACATGTATCAAGAACCTTAATAATGTTCCTACCCTTTGAATTCATAATAACATTTCTAAAAGTCAATCCTAAAGTAATAATCTTCAAATGTATAAAGCATAAAGAAGTAGAAATCAAAAAAAGTATCAAAGAATTAAGTATTATCTTGAGCAATTAGAAGTGCTCTATTGAGGATTTATTCCCGAGAATGTAATCTATTCTAGCTAGTTTAAGCATAAAGGGATTTATTTCAATAGATTTTTGAGTTGTCGGCAGGATGATGAAACACGAGGGAGTGGAGAACAGCTCCAAAGCCCCGCTGTTGAACTTGCTGCGCTCAGGAGAGTGCAGAATCAGGAAGCCTCCCACCACACGGTGCAGCCCCAGCTCCAGCAGCTGGCTCCAGACTCCTGCTACTTGAGCCAGAATCTCACTTTAAAAATGGACCCCATCTCTCCCCTCCCTTAACTCAGTTCAGAATTCAAGACAGACAGGTGCCTCCTTGGCCGAACCTACATCACAGCTAGAACCCTGGCTGTAAAGAAGTCTGGGAAGTGCAGTTTTAGCTTTCCAGCTTCTGAGTAGAGGAAGATACAGAAGAAGGTTGGAATGGATAGTGTGTGATCCAGTCCATATATTTGCCACACTCTAAACACCCAAAATATAGGAAATGCATTCAGTGGCTTTCAGTGACTTTAGAGGGGCGCCTGGGTGGTTCGGTCTGTTGAGTGTCTGTTTTCCGCTCGGGTCGTGATCCTGGGATCCTAGGATCGAGCCCTGCGTCAGGCTCCCCGCTAGGCAGAAAGCCTGCTTCTCTCTCTCCCTCTGCCACTCTGCCTGCTGTGCTCTCTCTCTCTCTCTCTGTCAAATAAATAAATAAATAAAATCTTTAAATGACTTTGGAAATACTTCTTAATTTTTTTATTTAAAAAAGCATGAAATATTATACATTAAATATATAATCTCAATTATGTAGAAAATATTTGGAGAAAAAACACTCTAGAGAAGTATGTCAGTGTGTTAAAACTTGCATGAGATTATGGGAGATCTTTTACTTAAGTATACCTTTTACTTTTTCTACAGTGATCATCCTCCATTAAAAGAAGCAAACAAATGTTTGTTAACTAAGTGCAGGAGTTAGTGACACGAATGGACAGAAAATAAATGTCCATTGTTATTTATTATGTGGTTTTAAGGTTTAAAGCAATCCAGAAAAGGACTGTTACTTTCACTTTAAACTTGGCTCTTTTACAGCAGTCATGAGTTGTGGTGCTGGTAGAATAGTACAGAGCACAGTTTAGCCATTTAGATATAAATTTAGGTGTGTATGTATTTGTCTATGTAATAAATAAATAAGTAAATAGATAAATACATATATTTTATATATATAGTATTTAAGTATTTATGTTCAAGTACATAACTTTTGTATTTGGGTTCTTTAGAGAAACAGTACCAATAGGAGATATAGATATATTTTATATATATATATTTTATTTATTTATTTATATATAAATTTTTATATGAAGAGATTTATTATAAAGAATTGGCGCTTGCAGTTATGGAAGGTAGGAAGTCCCAGCATCTGCCGTCTGCAAGCTGGAGACCCAGGCAAGCTGGTGGTGTAATTCCAGTCCGAGTCGGAAGGACTGAGAACCAGGAAAACCGATGGTGTAAGATCAAATCCAAATCCAAAGGCCTCAGAACTGATGGTATAAATCCCAGTCCGAAAGCAGAAGGCTGATGTTTCTGCTCAACTAGTCAGACAGAGCCATATTCTTCCTTCCTCTGACTTTTTCTTCTATTCAGGCCCTCGATGGGTGGATGATGCCCACGCACACTGGGGCTGGCAACCAGCTTTACTCAGTCTACCATTTCAGATGCTAAGCTCATCTGGAAACATCCTCACAGGCACACCAGAAATCATATTTTAACAAATATCTGGGCACCCTGTGACCCAGTCAAGTTGATACATAAACCACCATAACTATATAGAATCTTTTTCATATTAATATATAAAGAAACTAATTTATCAATAATAAGTCAATAAGTATAATAATTGCTTGCAAAAAAAATAAGACTCAGACATACAATACATATGGTATTTTCCTAAATAACTAGCAGTAGTATTACTTTTCTTTCACATAAAGTGCTACTTTTAATTAAAAATCCATTGGTATTTTGAATGAAGAATTTTTACGGTTTGTCAGCTGTAACAAAAATCATTTAAGTTCTTCAGTGTCTTTTCTTTCTCTTCCTTAAATATTAGAGGTTTTGTTTTTAGAGACCTAAAGCTTTTCTAATGTAAATCAGTTCCTGAAATAAAACTACGCAAGTAGAACAAAAGGGGTCTTTTGTACAATTCTCCCTTGGGAGGAAGCTTCTCTTACGAAATATCTATCTGGACCCTGCTTTCCAGCTCAGCATATGACCTAGCACAAGACTTTCCTCAGAGAGTCTGACTTAACTGCCCCCCCTCATTACAGCACACCTCTTTCAAGGCGATGCTAAAAGGGACAGACTAACATGTGAAAATAAAATTAACCCAATAACATATAAACTAACTTTTTCCTCCAAATTCATCCTTAATGTAAATATATTTGGTCTCTTATCCTAACACATTGTGATTATAGGGCCTGCTATTAATGATTCCAATATATGCACTGTTCTGCTTTTGTTTTTGTTTTTTACTTTCTTCCCCATTTTTGAACAATGGGTGAAGAATGGTGGTATTAGCTATATTTTAGAGAGGAGACCAACTGCTAAAATTTTTTACTCAGAATACTTTGTTAGCATAGGCAGTGACTGAAGACAGAAATGGAAGAAATTGCTATTTGTCCTGCATCTAATATAGGTGTAAGTAGGGAAAATGGTTTACTTTAAAAGCTGATATAATTCACTAACACGTGAATCACAACATGAAATGAAAATAGATGTTCTCTTTTCAACAATTTGTAATATAATTAACTCTTAGGCTCTGTTTTTACCTAACCACAGAATCAACTGTTTTTGCAGTTTACTGAGAGGTTTTGTTTGGGGCTGTTTGCAGTTCATGATTTGAAAGAATTTGGAGGTGAGGTGAAATGAGTGTATAATTAGTTCTTGAAGTTGAAGAGAGCATGTGAGACACACCTTCTCACCTCTTCTTCTTTGTTATTTTCTTCGCCTTGCTATTTCTCTCTCCATCTTTGTTTAACATGGCAGATAAATAATGGGATCAGTACTAGGGAGGGAAGTGATTTTTGTTCCTTTTCTCCTTTTGCATCTCAAATGCTATGTCACACTAGCTCTTGATTGCCTGATCTTATCTTTCTATTTGTCTTTGGCAATATTTTTTATTCCCCTCCTCTTATTCTTGTCTGTTCTCCATTCTCCTGTTCACTGTCTTTTTTTCCTTTATTCACCATCTGCCCTCTTGCTTCCTCTTCTCTTTTCCCAGAGATGGTATAAATTTGAGAGTTAGGGTAGTAATAGCATGGGTGAGCAGTATGTGTGTCTGAAAGGACGGTGTGCTTCTCCAGGAATACTGGCATCCTGAATGGAACCCATCTTGATGCTGGGAGGTAAATTAAAAATGGCTGAATGTAGTTGTGCCTGCACGTGATATTTTGGGAATCATGCCATTTTCATATTTCCAGTAGGAAGATACAAAACACTAAAGGTACTAAGAGAAGAAGGGGCCCAAGGTTGGGAAAAAGCAACTATGAATTACTGGGACACCAGAAGGAATCACAGACTTGAGTAGTGGTGGCCATCTTGGTGTCCAGAAGAACCAGAAGTACCAGGCTGGACCCCAAGGACCAGACAAAGATCAACCACACCACCTTAGAGACAGCTAAAGGACCCACCACTTCTGTGGGGATCCAGAAGGGGAGAGGCCTTCTGAAAGGGGAAAACCGGCTCTGAAGGAATTTTGCATTTTAAATGGATGGAATATTTACCCCAAAGACTATTTTACTTCCAAAGATACTTAATTACTTTTAAATGATAAATCTAAGGTTTTCTCTTGTCATTAGTAAGAATGGGAGCCTCAGAATAAGATGAAGGCCAGGTGAGGGCCAGTCGCGGGAGGGGAGGGAAGCCAGACTTTCTGAATTGTGCACAAATTTCTATCCTGCTGTTAGAGGTGTACGTGAAAGATGGAAATCATTATGTTAATAGAGGCCAACTCTGAATGGTGAAATGGTTGTGTGACTATTGTTTTATTTTTTCTTCTCTATCTCTATCATTCAACATGTATTTATTGGATATTTACTATATATCAAACACATATTGCTCATCTTTGTGTTCATCTGTATTTCCTAATTTATCTACAATTATATAGTTACTCTGTTTTGCTTTTGTAGAGAGGAAAAAAATAGTTAAATACTATTGTAAAATAAGTCTGTCCGATTCACCCATTGTGGTATTTGAATGATACATGTCCCACCATGTGAGTTGTAAACCAGATTTTGGAGTTGACTCTTCTTTTTCTGAATATATGCTTCAAGGTTGGTTAATTGTAAATTCCAGGTTTTTCAGGACTCATTTTGTAGAGCTTATGCAAAGCTTAATTCCCAATAGAAAATCTTTCATTCACAATTTTAGATCTACCATGTTGTGATTATATACTCAGCATTCTGTTTTGATCTTAAGAGCTAGAACAAGTTTGCGAATAGCGTGATACCCTAGTACTCAAATGATCATACCCAAAATAGGTTAAAAGGGTTCATGTGAAAATCAAGTCTGGTCGTTGATTCTAATTTTGAGATAATAATCTCCCTATATAGGACAGATATTTACCACACCAAAAACAGTGGGTGTTCTTTGCAGATGGATTGTGGACATCTTGACATGGTTCTGGCAGCCTGCAAAAGTAGCCTTTGCAAGGTACAAGGTACAAGTGGCACATAATAGTTAGATCCTTTCATTTGCTTTCCCAGAGCTATCAGATACACTCTCTAGTGGCTCTTGGGCTTTGTAAATGATTAGTTAATGATGATTTCATTTTTAAAAATTCTCATAAGAAGACTCCCCAGGGATGCCTGGGTGGCTCAGTCAGTTAAGCGTCTGCCCTCAGCTCAGGTCATGATCTCAGGGTCCTATGATTAAGTCCCGCATTGGGTCCTTGCTCAGCGGGGAGCCTGCTTGTCCCTCTGCCTTCCTCTCCCCCTGCTTGTGTGCGCTCTCTCTCTCTCTTTCCCCCTGACAAATAAATAAATAAAATCTTAAAAAAAAAAAAAAGAAGATTCCCCAAATTAGTAGCATTATTTGGCTTGCAATAGCCAAGCATTCAATCTGCCAAATCACCCAACTAAAGATAGGGTAGGTAAAACATTAAGTCTTCTTTTGTTTCTTCAGATTTAGTCATGGCTGCACAGTGATATCAAATGTTTGTCCTGGCCATTAAGTGTGGCTGACCACCCCCTCACTCACATAGATACTGAGGGTAGAAGGATCCCCACCTTCATACCCTTCTTGCACTTTTGGTTTAGTTGAGTTTATGTCACAAAAGAGAAATTCGACTTATTTTCTAACATTTGAATTGAGAAATAACCAAAGAAATAGACTCTAACTCTAGAAATACAATAAAATTAAAATACTACATGATTTAGATTTAGGACAAAGATTTTATTGGCAAAATTTTTTAATTAAATAATAATTGAATAATGGAATCTATCATTAAATGTTATAGCTAGAACAAACAAATGTGTAGTATATTAAAAATGTTCGTGGAAATGCAAATAGTTCCATTAATTGCTTTATAAATTACATTATGGAGGACATAAATTCTTTATGATAAAATAGAGATGATGCATTTTATAATATTTTGGAGAGATCTAATTCTCTTATATTTAGCTTTTTTCTTTTTCACTATAGAAAAGAGAGATTCTTTGATATTTCTACTCTAAATAAATCTGTGATAAACTACATGAAATTGACCATTTTCACTGACCTCACATTTATTCTTTCCTTATTTATAAGTGTTCACTGACAGTTTGGAATATCAGTAACATATTTAGATTTTTTTCACAAAATAATGACAAATGAGCATACAGTTACGTGCACCTCCGTATTCCAAAAATGTCTGTGTAAATACATGTTAGGCATATCCTGCCTTGCAAGTGGCTAACTTGCTTCCTTGGAGATAGTGTTCATTTTTCTAGAGTTTTTTTTTTTTTCCAGTTTTACTGAGGTATAATTGACATATAACATTCTATTAGTCCCAGGTGTACAACATAATGATTTATGTATATATTGTGAAATGATCACCACAATAAATTTAGTTGACATCAGTCACCTCAATACTTTTTCCATTGTGATGAGAATTTTTAAGATTTACTCAGCATCTTTCAAATATACAATTCAATGTTGTTAACTATTATCACCATGCTGTACATTACATCCCCAGAACTTACTTATCTTATAACTGTAAGTTTTTAAAAAATTTTTCATTGTTATGTTAATCACCATACATCATTAGTTTTTGATGTAGTGTTCCATGATTCATTGTTTGTGCATAACACCCAGTGCTCCATGCAGAACGTGCCCTCTTTAATACCCATCACCAGGCTAACCCATCCTCCCACCCCCCTCCCCTCTAGAACCCTCAGTTTGTTTTTCAGAGTCCATCCTCTCTCATGGTTCGTCTCCCCCTCCGATTTTCCCACCTTCATTCTTCCCCTCCTGCTATCTTCTTCCTTTTTTTTTTCTTAACATATATTGCATTATTTGTTTTAGAGGTACAGATCTGTGATTCATCAGTCTTACACAATTCAGAGCGCTCACCATAGCACATACGCTCCCCCAGTGTCTATCACCCAGCCACCCCATCCCTCCCACCACCCCCCACTCCAGCAACCCTCAGTTTGTTTCCTGAGATTAAGAATTCCTCATATCAGTTAGGTCATATGATACATGTCTTTCTCTGATTGACTTATTTCGCTCAGCATAACACCCTCCAGTTCCATCCACGTTGTTGCAAATGGCAAGATCTCATTCCTTTGTTGGCTGTATAATATTCCATTGTATATATATACCACATCTTCTTTATCCATTCATCTGTCGATGGACATCTTGGCTCTTTCCACAGTTTGGCTATTGTGGACATTGCTGCTATAAACATCGGGGTGCACGTACCCCTTCGGATCCCTACATTTGTATCTTTGGGGTAAATACCCAGTAGTGCAATTGCTGGATCGTATGGTAGCTCTATTTTCAACTTTTTGAGGAACCTCCATACTGTTTTCCAGAGTGGCTGCACCAGCTTGCATTCCCACCAACAGTGTAGGAGGGTTCCCCTTTCTCCGCATCCCCGCCAACATCTGTCATTTCCTGACTTGTTAATTTTAGCCATTCTGACTGGTGTGAGGTGGTATCTCATTGAGGTTTTGACTTGGATTTCCCTGATGCTGAGCGATGTTGAGCACTTTTTCATATGTCTTTTGGCCGTTTGGATGTCTTCTTTGGAAAAATGTCTGTTCATGTCTTCTGCCCATTTCTTGATTGGATTATTTGTTCTTTGGGTGTTGAGTTTGATAAGTTCTTTATAGATTTCGGATACTAGCCCTTTATCTGATATGTCATTTGCAAATATCTTCTCCCATTCTGTCGGTTGTCTTTTGGTTTTGTTGACTGTTTCTTTTGCTGTGAAAAAGCTTTTTATCTTGATGAAGTCCCAATAGTTCATTTTTGCCCTTGCTTCCCTTGCCTTTGGCGATGTTTCTAGGAAGAAGTTGCTGCAGCTGAGGTCGAAGAGGTTGCTGCCTGTGTTCTTCTTTAGGATTTTGATGGACTCCTGTCTCACATTTAGGTCTTTCAACCATTTTGAGGCTAATTTTGTGTGTGGTGTAAGGAAATGGTCCAGTTTCATTCTTCTGCATGTGGCTGTCCAATTTTCCCAACACCATTTGTTGAAGAGACTGTCTTTTTTCCATTGGACATTCTTTCCTGCTTTGTCAAAGATTAGTTGACCATAGAGTTGAGGGTCCATTTCTGGGCTCTCTATTCTGTTCCATTGATCTATGTGTCTGTTTTTGTGCCAGTACCATACTGTCTTGATGACAGCTTTGTAATAGAGCTGGAAGTCCGGAATTGTGATGCTGCCAGCTTTGCTTTTCTTTTTCAACATTCCTCTGGCTATGCGGGGTCTTTTCTGGTTCCATACAAATTTTAGGATTATTTGTTCCATTTCTTTGAAAAAAGTGGATGGTATTTTGATGGGGATTGCACTGAATGTGTAGATTGCTCTAGGTAGCATTGACATCTTCACAATATTTGTTCTTCCAGTCCATGAGCATGGAACGTTTTTCCATTTCTTTGTGTCTTCCTCAGTTTCTTTCATGAGTATTTTACAGTTTTCTGAGTACAGATCCTTTGCCTGTTTGGTTAGATTTATTCCTAGGTATCTTATGGTTTTAGGTGCAATTGTAAATGGGATCAACTCCTTACTTTCTCTTTCTTCTGTCTTGTTGGTGTATAGGAATGCCACTGATTTCTGTGCATTAATTTTATATCCTGCCACTTTACTGAATTCCTGTATGAGTTCTAGCAGTTTTGGGGTGGAGTCTTTTGGGTTTTCCACATAAAGTATCATATCATCTGCAAAGAGGAGAGTTTGACTTCTTCTTTGCCGATTTGGATGCCTTTGATTTCTTTTTGTTGTCTGAGTGCTGTGGCTAGGACTTCTAATACTATGTTGAATAGCAGTGGTGATAGTGGACATCCCTGCCGCGTTCCTGACCTTAGGGGGAAAGCTCTCAGTTTTTCCCCATTGAGAATGATATTCGCTATAGGTTTTTCATAGATGGCTTTTATGATATTGAGGTATGTACCCTCTATGCCTATACTCTGAAGACTTTTGATCAAGAAAGGATGCTGTACTTTGTCAAATGCTTTTTCTGCATCTATTGAGAGGATCATATGATTCTTGTTCTTTCTTTTGTTAATGTATTGTATCACATTGATTGATTTGCAGATGTTGAACCAACCTTGCAGCCCAGGGCTAAATCCCACTTGGTTGTGGTGAATAATCCTTTTAATGTACTGTTGGATCCTATTGGCTTGTATTTTGGTGAGAATTTTTGCATCCGTGTTCATCAAGGATATTGGTCTGTAATTCTCCTTTTTGATGGGGTCTTTGTCTGGTTTTGGGATCAAGGTAATGGTGGCCTCATAAAACGAGTTTGGAAGTTTTCCTTCCATTTCTATTTTTTGGAGCAGTTTCAGAAGAATAGGTATTAATTCTTCTTTAAATGTTTGGTAGAATTCCAAATGGTCTTGATTTGGTAGAGGTAGAGGAAGCCATCTGGCCCTGGGCTTTTGTTTTTTGGGAGATTTTTGATGACTGCTTCAATTTCCTTAGTGGTTATAGGTCTGTTCAGGTTTTCTATTTCTTCCTGGTTCAGTTTTGGTAGTTGCTACATCTCTAGGGATGCATCCATTTCTTCCAGGTTATCTAATTTGCTGGCGTAGAGTTGCTCATAATATGTTCTTATAATTGTTTGTATTTCTTTGGTGTTGGTTGTGATCTCTCCTCTTTCATTCATGATTTTGTTGATTTGGGTCATTTCTCTTTTCTTTTTGATAAGTCTGGCCAGGGTTTTATCAATCTTGTTAATTCTTTCAAAGAACCAGCTCCTAGTTTCGTTGATCTGTTCTACTGTTCTTTTGGTTTCTATTTCATTGATTTCTGCTCTGATCTTTATTATTTCTCTTCTCCTGCTGGGTTTAGGCTTTATTTGCTGTTCTTTCTCCAGCTCCTTTAGGTGTAGGGTTAGGTTGTGTACTTGAGACCTTTCTTGTTTCTTGAGAAAGGCTTGTATTGCTATATACTTACTCTTAGGACTGCCTTTGCTGCATCCCAAAGATTTTGAACAGTTGTGTTTTCATTTTCATTGGTTTCCACGAATTTCTTAAATTCTTCTTTAATTTCCTGGTTGACCCATTCATTCTTTAGTAGGATGCTCATTAGCCTCCATGTATTTGAGTTCTTTCCAACTTTCCTCTTGTGATTGAGTTCTAGTTTCAAAGCATTGTGGTCTGAAAATAGGCAGGGAATGATCCCAGTCTTTTGGTACCGGTTGAGACCTGATTTGTGACCTAGGATGTGATCTATTCTGGAGAATGTTCCATGGGCATTAGAGCAGAATCTGTATTCTGTTGCTTTGGGATGGAATGTTCTGAATATATCTGTGAAGTCCATTTGGTCCAGTGTGTCATTTAAAGTCTTTATTTCCTTGTTGATCTTTTGCTTAGATGATCTGTCCATTTCAGTGAGGGGGTGTTAAAATCCCCCACTATTATTGTATTGTTGTCGATGTGTTTCTTTGCTTTTGTTATTAATTGCCTTATATAATTGTCCACTCCCATGTTAGGGGCATAGATATTTACAATTGTTAGATCTTCTTGTTGGATAGACCCTTTAAGTAGGATATAGTGTCCTTCCTCATCTCTTATTACAGTCTTTGGTTTAAAATCTAATTTGTCTGATATAAGGATTGCCACCCCAGCTTTCTTTTGATGTCCATTAGCATGGTAAATGGTTTTTCACCCCCTCACTTTCAATCTGAGGGTGTCTTTGGGTCTAAAATGAGTCTATTGGAGACAGCTTATCGATGGGTCTTGGTTTTTAATCCAATCTGATAGCCTATGTTTTTTGATTGGGGCATTTAGCCCATTTACATTCAGGGTAACTATTGAAAGATAGGAATTTAGTGCCGTTGTATTGCCTGTAAGGTGACTGTTACTGTATATTGTCTCTGTTCCTTTCTGGTCTATGTTACTTTTAGGCTCTCTCTTTGCTTAGAGGACCCCTTTCAATATTTCTTGTAGGGCTGGCTTCGTGTTTGCAAATTCCTTTAGTTTTTGTTTGTCCTGGAAGCTTTTTATCTCTCCTTCTATTTTCAATGACAGCCTAGCTGGATATAGTATTCTTGGCTGCATATTTTTCTCGTTTAGTGCTCTGAATATATCATGCCAGTCCTTTCTGGCCTGCCAGGTCTCTGTGGATAGGTCTGTTGCCAATCTAATGTTTCTACCATTGTAGGTTACAGATCTCTTCTCCCGAGCTGCTTTCAGGATTTTCTCTTTGTCTCTGAGACTCGTAAGTTTTACTATTAGATGTCAGGGTGTTGACCTATTTTTATTGATTTTGAGAGGGGTTTTTTGTGCCTCCTGGATTTTGATGCCTGTTTCCTTCCCCAAATTAGGGAAGTTCTCTGCTATAGTTTGCTCCAATACACCTTCTGCCCCCCTCTCTCTTTCTTCTTCTTCTGGGATCCCAATTATTCTAATGTTGTTTTGTCTTATGGTATCGCTTATCTCTTGAATTCTGCCCTCGTGATCCAGTAGTTGTTTATCTCTCTTTTTCTCAGCTTCTTTATTTTCCATCATTTGATCTTCTCTATCATTAATTCTTTCTTCTGCCTCATTTATCCTAGCAGTTAGTGCCCCCTTTTTTGATTGCACCTCATTAATAGCCTTTTTGATTTCAACTTGCTTAGATTTTAGTTCTTTTATTTCTCCAGAAAGGGTTTCTCTAATAACTTCCATGCTTTTTTCAAGCCCAGCTAGTGTCTTTAAAGTGATGATTCTGAACTCTAGGTCTGAAATCGTACTAATGTCTGTATTGAGTAGGTCCCTGGCAGTCGGTACTACCTCTTGTTCTTTTTGTTGAGGTGATTTTTTCCGTCTTGTCATTTTGTCCAGAGGAGAATAGGTGATTGAGAGAACAAAATGCTAACAGGGTAACAACGTCCCCAGAAAATATACTCTAAACAAATCAGAAAAGACCTGAAGCCGGGGGAAAAGAAAGGGAAAGAAAGAAAAAAGAAAAAGAAAAGAGAAAAAGATAAAAAACAAACAAAAACAGAAGAAAACAAAAAAAACAGAATATGATCAAATATGATCAGGCTGGTGCATAGATCGGTGCCATACACTAGATTTTGGGTGTATTTTGGTCTGTTAGAAGAAAGTGCCTCCCAAAATTTTAAAGAGAGAAGAACTTGTATATGTACAAAAATAAGGGTTGATATGATGAAGGGATGGAATATGACTGTAAAGATGAAAATTATAAAAAATTTTATAAAAGGAATTGATAAGAAGTTGTTTGAAAAAAGAAAGAAGAGGATTTAAAAAAAAAAAGGGAGAGAATGTGATCAGGCAGGAGAGTAGAACAAAGCCATACACTAGAGATTTAGGGTATATTTTGATCTGTTAGAAGAAACTGTATCTCAAAATTTTAAAGAGAGAACAACTTATATATATGTGCCAAAAATAAGGGTAACTACTATGAAGGGATAGAATATGACTCTAAAAATGAAAAATAAAAATGTTTTTTAAAAAAGGAATTGATAAGATGTTGGTTGAAAAAGGGAAAAAGAAAAATTAAAAAAAAAGACAGTTAAAAAAAATTAACTTTGAAAGACTAAAGAATCATGGTAAAAAAGCCATGGATTCTATGTGCAGTATTCCCCTAGCGCTGGAGTTCTGCCGTTCTCATTGATCGGTAAACTTGGTCTTAGCTGGCTGTTCTCGCTGATCTTCTGGGGGAGGGGTCTTTTGCCGTGGTTCCCAAATGTCTTTGCTGGAGGCGGAATTGCCCACCCTTGCTGGTCCGGGCTAAGTCATCTGCTCAGATTTGCTCTCGGGAGCTTTTGTTCCCTGCAAGCTTTCCGTACAGCTTTGGAGGAGGAGAGTGAAAATGGCGGCCTCCTAATCTCCGCCCTGGAGGAGCCGAGAACTCGGGGACCACTCCTCAGTGAGCCCCCAGAGAAAAGCAGTCAGTCACACCTGTCTCCCCAGTCTCCGGCCGCACTCCGTGCTCACCCGGCCTGTGACCGCGCATTTCTATCTCTGGCACCTGACCCCGTGTGGAGTCTCCAAACCCTGCAGATCCCTGCGGTGCGCTCCTGCACCACTCCTCCCGGGGGGAGGAAGGGGAGTCTGCCGCTTGTTGGGTCCCTGCTGGAGGAGCAGTGGCCCGACTGTGCTGCGAATCACGGTTTATGGAACCCTGAGCTGAGAGCCTACGCCTCGGCTCCGTCTCTGCAGCCAGCTTCCCCACTCTGATACCTGGGAGCTCTGCCGCACTCAGGCAACCCCGGACTTTCTGTGACCCCGAGGGTCCTGAGACCACACTGTCCCACGAGGTTTCCACCCCCCACTTAGCCACTGGATCGAGGTCCCTCTGCGGAGCAGACTTCTAAAAGTTCCGATTTTGTGCTCCGCGGCTCTATCACTTGCCAGAAGCAGCCAACGGAGGCCCCCTTCCCCGCTGTCTATCTTCCTGAATATCACCTCGGATTCCCTTCTCCGCACGTCCTACCTTCCAGAAAGTGGTCGCTTTTCTGTTCAGAGAGTTGTTGCTATTCTTTTCTTCGATTTCCTGTTGAGTTCGTAGGTGTTCAGGATGGTTTGATCCCTATCTAGCTGAATTCCTGAGACCAGACGAAATCCAGGTCTCCTACTCCTCCGCCATCTTGCTCCGCCCCTCTAGAGTTTTTTAGGAACTGGTTTCTCATCACTTGTTCTTACAAAGAGAAGAGGAAGGATGATGATGATTTTATGATGATGTTGTTGGCGATGATGATAATGGTGATGGTGATGTTGGTCATGATGATGGTAATAGTGATGTGATGATGAAGATAACGATAATGGTGATGATAGTGTAGATGGTGATGATGAAAGCTAAAAATTATAAGAATTTTTATGTGCCAGGTACTATTCTAAGTGCATCACACATATGAACTCACATAGTCTTCACAGTGACTCTGTAACTAGGTGCTCTTTTTATCTCCATTTTATTCAGATAAGAAAATTGAGGCATAAAGAGATGAAGTTACTTGCTTAAGATTGCACAGTTTACCTGTGGAAGAGGCTGAACATGCAGTTTTCTCAAATTACCTTCTCTATAATTGGAAGTCACATTTGAGACCATCATCTGTATCAGAAATTTTTGAAAGATACAATTATAGCAAAATCAATGGGCTTTTCAAATATAATCTGTTTTTTAAAATACAAGATTATTGCTTTGCACCAACATTGGCATAATTTTTTTACTTAAATGGTGATATTCCACAAAGTAGAATATAACTCAGTTAATCTTATATGTCTCAAAATGAATCAATATCTGTTTTTAAAGTTCAGTGTGGCTTTTTTTTTTAAAGGTTTTATTTATTTATTTGAGAGAGAGAACGAGAGACAGCATGAGAGGGAAGAGGGTCAGAGGGAGAAGCAGACTCCCCGCTGAGCAGGGAGCCCGATGTGGGACTCGATCCCGGGACTCCAGGATCATGACCTGAGCTGAAGGCAGTCGCTTAACCAACTGAGCCACCCAGGCGTCCTAAAGTTCAGTGTGGCTTTAACTTTACATTGAAATTTAGAGAAATAAATATAATTGCTATTATAAGAACTACAAAAGGGAGAATCATAAAAGAACACTTATGGTCAGAAAAACAAGCACAGTTTTATTTTTCTGGAAAAAATGGATTTTTCTAAATGATTCCTGAGATTAAAAATGATTATATGATTGTTGGAGGGTTGAAGTTTGTCAGAAATTTCCACGTTCTGTTTTCAAGAAAGTAAACTAGTGTCTAATGAGGGATGTGTAGTTAAGAATGCTATTCAGTTCCTAATTATCCATTTTCTGATCTAAGGCAGGGGAATAGTTTGCATAAAAACCAGTGAAAAAATGTTGACGAATATAAACACAATCAAAAGTATCTTTTATATTATCTTAGTATTCTTGAAAGAAAAAGCATTTTGTGTTTTTTTTTCTATAGCATATTTTGGAGTGAATTAAATGCATTTTGTGGCAAAGATGCAAAAATGCTTAGAAATTCACTCATTCCTGTATGTATTTATTCATTAAACAGTGAGTGCCTACACTATGTCAGGCATAATATTAGGGAACCCAAAGATAAAGGACATTCGCCTTTTCTGAAAGAATTCAGTAAAGAAGCCATGAAAATTAAAGAGATAATTTCATGACAGGGTGATAAGTACCTTGATAAAAATGAAGTGCTGAAAGAATACAAGTTGGGTACCTAATCCAGGCTTGGTACTATAGAAAACTTTCTATAGCAGATGCCATGAGTTGAGTCCCGAAAGATTAATGAATTAGGGTGAAGGGGGTTTTCACATCAGCGGAAGTAGCATGCGGAATGGCTTAGAAGCATGGGTGGGCATGACCTGTTCGAGGAACATCAAGTAGTTAGGTGGGGCAAGGGTAGAGAGTACTGATGAGCAATAGCAAAAAGAGAGGCTAGAGTTGTAGGACCAGGATTATGTCACAAAAGGTTTTGAAATCCAAACTGCTTGGATAAGCTGAGGACAGGCCATTGAAGAACTGCCCTTTGATGGGTAGTGACATGATCAAATTGGGGCTTGAAACAGTTATGTGGGAGCCTTGAGAAGAATGTTTCGGAAACTAAGAGATCAGTTTGGATGCTGTTGCTATGATACAGAGGAAAGTTGATGATCTGAAATAAAACTGTGGCACTGAAGATATGTATTAGTTAGGGTGGGGTAACTGTTGTAACAAACTACCACAAACCATGAAGTATTCTCACTCAAATCCAGTGATGGTGTATAGGGAAGGGCAAGAGTTTTGCTCCATGCTATCATTTATGAACCCAAATTTCTTCCATCCTGTGGTTCCACCATTCTTCGAGGGCCAAAGAATCCTAGACTGTATCCTCTTTATTCTGTGTTGCTGTCAGAGGAATGACTAGAGCAAATATGGATTTTGGGGAGAGATTGTAGGCTTTAGGCTGGAGGTGTCCTACAGCAGTTCTGCCCAGAACTTAGTCAAATGGCTCTACCTAACCAAAAAGGAATCTGGGAAGTAGCCCTTCTGCATGCCCTGGAAGAAAACAAACTGGGTTTGGTAAGCACATGCCAATATTTAACTGTTTTTGACCTGCAGAATAGCCATTTCATGTAGCTCAACCTATAAATAATAGGGAAAGTGGACTCAAAATGTTATAAAAGGGTAACTTAGTAACGAACTTGGTATAGAAGCAGCAAGAAAGGGAAGACTCGTAGCTGGGTTGAGTCATTGGTGGATGGTTGTCCTATTTGTTCAGATAAGGAATGTGGTTGTTACAAAAGATACTGGAGGGAAGATGCTGAGTTTGAGATGCTTCCCACAGTTCTCCACAGTACTTGCTCCCTTGTTTTCATAAGACTTCTGCTAAAATGTAACTCTTAAGTAGCAATGTCCCCACCGTCTTGTTTCCTGTTACTCTACTTTATTTCTTCATGGCCTTCCCCATATATTGTCCTTTTTTGTTTGTTTGCTTATTGGTTGTCTCTTCTCACCCAAATGAAAGCTCTAAGAGGGCACAGACTTTGTCTATATTGTTCACTTGCTATATCCCACAGTGTGTAGAACACATAATAGGTACTCAATAAATAGTTGTTGAGTGTGTAAATGAACCAAAATGGAAATTGCCAGCCGTCTGTGGTTATAGTAAGTGTTAATATTTATTGTGTGCTTACAATGGGACAGATACTGTTCTGAATACTTTTTAAAAAATATTTATTTATTTGAGAGAGAGAGAGAGAGAGCATGGGGGAGGGGCACAGAGAGAGAAAGTCTGACGCACACTCTGTGCTGAGTGTGGAGCCCTCCTTGGGGCTCGATCTTATAACCCTGAGATCAAATATAACGCAATCAAAATGGAATGAGCCATTTGACCTGAGCCAAAAACAAGAGTCGGAGGCTTAACCAACTGCACTACCCAGGTGCCCCTTGAATACTTTTCAAGTATTAATTCATATAATAAAACATTCCCATGGACTAGATACAACTAATATCTCTATTTTACAGATGAGGAAACTGAGTACATAAAACTTGAGAAACTTGACCAAACTCACATTAGTAAATATTAGAGATGAGATTCAAAGCTAGGTGTTAAAAGGCTTCAGTTTTAACCATGGTGCTATTCTGCCATGTAATTTTGGAATGTTAAAACAGCTAGACTGGGCATGGAGATTAGGAAGCCATCAGTATGAATTTAGATGTGAACAGAGGTTAGCCTGTCCCTTCAGATTTTTTTTTTAATTGACTTGGAACTCTTATTCTGTATCTGCCATAGAGTTCAATGTTCTTTACAATCTTTTGGGAATTTCCATTAACTTAAATTTACATGATCAAAATTTATTCCAGTTACCTTTCCTTAAATTGCCTTCAGATTCCTTGTCTCCTCATCTCCTGTGACTGCTCCCCTCTCTCTGCTCCACATCAAGGCAGACATGGATTAAAAGTCTCTTTCTTTGATTTTTCCAGAATACCAATTTCTAAAGGCATTACGTATATGTAGCAAAATTTATAGAAGGTTTGAGGTGGGAGGGGAGTGACTAAAAAACTAGCAAGCAAAGAACATAAAAACTGCACATCAGGCATTTCTTTTCTTTTCTTTTTTTTTAAAGATTCTATTTATTTATGTGAGAGTGAGAGAGAGAGAAAGCACGAGCAGGGGCAGGGGGAGGGGGAGAAGCAGGCTCCCAGCTGAGCAGGGAGCCTGATGCAGGACTCGATCCCAGGACCCTGGGATCATGACCTGAGCCAAAGTCAGACGCTTAACTGACTGAGCCACCCAGCAGCCCCTGGGCATCTCTTTTCTTAAAAGTGTTTTCACCACCCCATCATTGAGAATGTCCCACTTGTGTTCCATCTAGTTTCTAACCTCCCAGGATGTCATTACCCCTTCTCCCTTCATCCCACCCCTCTGTTCTCCCTGCCCCCAAATTCCTCTTAACTACTTATGCAGAAGAGGTTAGTTATCACTTATTTCCTTTTCTGCTACTGGGACGTGATCTTAGGACTTCACTGCCCACACCCAGAGCAACCACTACACCTAAACAAAGAGAATTCTTTTTCCACAAGGAACTCTAGTGTCTGTTGTTAAAATATTTTCTACTCCATTACCAGTTTGAGTCCTAGTTTAGGTAATGAAAGTGAACAAATCTCCCAGACCGTATGGGAGAGTTAAGAAGAGTTCAACTATGGATGGAAAGAAAGAGATCAGGAAGTAGCTACAGAAAGATGAAGAAATTTTTGTTTGTTGTCAGTTTTTTTTGTTCCCGGTTAGGGAGACTTGGGCAAGAACCCATGTTGGGGGAAGGGCCAGTGAAAAGGAGTGAATGAAGGTAAAGGCAGTAAAAGAAGGATAATGTGACCAGATCTCTAAGAAGGTACAAAGGGTTGGAACCCAGATCACAGGTAAATGAATTTATATATGACAGGAGAGATCTGTCTTCCCCTCAGAGGAGAGCTACACGGTATAACTGAAAGAGCGTTAAATCGACAATCAGGTTGAGCTGAGCTGGACTTGGGAACCCACATTCTGCATTGTAGCTGTGAAGCTTGGCTTGAGGACATAACCGCTCTTATCCTCAGTTTCCTCAACTGAAAGAGCGTTGAATCGACAATCAGGTTGAGCTGAGCTGGACTTGGGAACCCACATTCTGCATTGTAGCTGTGAAACTTGGCTTGAGGACATAACCGCTCTTATCCTCAGTTTCCTCAACAGCAGAAAAGGGACAATGCTCCTCTGCACAGAGTTACTACAAGGCTTAAATAGGATAACCTGTGTTAAGCAAGAATCTTATAATAGAATTTACTTATTCCTGTGATTTGATTATAGATCTTCTGGTTCTTATCTCATACTATCGCTAATGTCCGAAATAAACAAATCTACTACATATTTTTTTTTTTATCTGCTTCAAAGGGATTTGTGATTCCATGGTCTAATCTTCATTTGGAGTTTGGAATAAGTTTGCCATCAAGCTTGTTGCCAACAGGCCAAACCTGGCCATCGTAATTGTGTTGCTTGGCTATTACTTTTTTTTTTCTTTTTACTCTGAAATACTTTAGATGAGACATGTACTTTCCATTTTCAGATCCACACTCTCTTGTGGTATGCCTGGCCCCGTCACATATTTTTCCAATCTGCTTGGCCCCTGTGCACAACTGAGTTTTCAACCCATGATCTAGATTGATTCTTACTGAAGTAGCACATGCCACTGAAAATTTCCATGTTACTAAATGTTCCAGGAGTATCTTCTGTCTTTACTTCACTCGATCTCTCCTCAGCATTTATCAGTTAATAAACTTCTGTAGCTCTTTATTCCTTCTGTTATTGAAGATTCTTCTGGTTCTCTCTCACCTCTCTGCCAACCTACCCTTTGCTACAACTCTGCCTCCTTTGCCCACCATTTAAATGCTATAATTTGTCAGTGTTTTGCATGTTGGCACATGGCTCTTCTGGGTGACTCATGTCTATGGTTCAGCCTGTCCAAAATTGGGTAATAATATTTTCCTTCAAACTACCTTCTCCTGTTGTGTTACACATCATCATGAAAGGAGCCACCAGAAGTCCAAGCCACCCAAGCCCCCAAACTAAAATCACTCTCACACCTAGATGGGATAGGTATTTAATAACTGGTACAGAATTCACACCAAACTAGAATGGACACTGTCCTCTATTTCTCACCATTGCTTTCCAGCTGAAGATCAGCCCTGCTTGTCCCATTCACCACAGTCAGCTTTTCCTTCCTCCCCTATAGCGTGAGTGGTGAGACCCTCCCTCACCGTTTCCCCCATGGACTAATGAATGTTAATTAGTCTCTCTTTTTCCAGATGGGTAAAATCTCAACCTTGATTGGCAATAGATGATTCTTTTATCCTGTCCTGTGCCTCATCTCTAGCTATTCCCAAGGCTCTAAAGGTTCACTATATTAAATTGTTTGCATTTCCCTGAACACCACCTTTCTCACCTCTGTGCGTTTGCCCACACTGCTCTGTCAGACAAGCATACTTTCCCCCTCAGCTCTGTTTACATAGCTAATTCTACTCATTCTTCAAAATTCGGTTCAGATATATCCATCTCGGAAAGGCCGGTCCTAAATTTCTCTCCTCTTAGCAATGTGCAGTCTAGGTTTGGAACCCCCACTTTGCAAATATTTTAAAAGTTTGCATTCTTGGGGCATATTTTAATATGTACTATGTTTGAATGGAATAGCTTGATATAATGTGTTGTTTGCAATCTGGTAAAATATTTTCCTGTGGAAGAGCCACCCCCATAGGATGAGAAAGTACAGAGGAGAAAAGTATTGTGGATCAACACAAAATTAATTTTCACTGACAAAGGAAAAGGAAGCAACAGCTGGGTAAACAAACAGCTGCACAAAGAGACAGAAAAATGGCAGTGAGTGACCATGAACACGGCAAATGGTCCAAAATATTACAAAAGCAAGTAAATAATATACGGAAATGAGTTAACCTACTGGAAAATTGCTGGAACATTTGAACAGGAAGTAAATAATAAGGAAAGTGTTCAAATAAAATTATTATAGAGAAAAACATTGAAACAAATATTCTATTTAAAATAAATGACCTTTTAATGAAATAAACTTAAGAGAAATTAACTTGAACATTTGTGGCTTTTTTAAATAAATGTGTTTTATACTGCAAGGAGTACATCAAAATATTATTAAAAACTTAATGAATAAAATTACCACACTTCTAACTTTTTGTTGTGTTGGAAAGAGTGAACTAGAAATTCATGATTGTTTTACTTTGCATTTATGTGAACACTGAGGAGACTGACCTTTCAAAAGGAAATATTTAACAACACAAGTAGCAACATAAATATATCACCTTCTAAAGAATGAGAGCATTCCAGACAAGGTTAAAGTTTTCCTTGACCTTCTACCTGCACCCTCATACCCACTGCTGTCCCTAGAGATAACCATTGTTTTCAGCTTAATGTGTATCCTTCCAACATTTCCCATGCATTTACACACATACATGTAAGTATAGAAAATATATATCTTTATCTTGTGTGATAATACACTACATAAATTTCAGTAGTAATTCTGAAACTTTTTTGTTTTTTATATAACATTTTGGAACTATTTCCATATCAATACAAATGGAGCCATGTCATTAAAAGAATTGCCATAAATTATAGTATAGATATAACACTATTTGTGATGGACATTTAGGTTGTTTTTAATTTTCTGCATACTTCAGCAAACATTCATGAATATTTACTTAGTGCCATATGCCAGGCACCATTCTTGATGTTGTGGATTTATCAATAAACAAAACAAAGTCCTCCTTGTGGACATTCAAGAAGATTGACAATAAAAAAAGACATGCATATATGATAAAATAGGTAGGATGAAGAAATGCAACAAAGGTGAGAGATGGGGTGGTCAGGAAAGGCTTCTCTGAGGTGCAGTTATATGAGCCAAGATCTAAGAGAAGTAAGAGGTTATTTTGCAAATATCCAAGGTACCAGCTGAGAAATGGAAGTGCTGAGTCAATTGGTGTTCATATTGAAAATGCCAAAACATCTTCTGAACTGTTTGTAATGATTCTTGCTCCCATTTGAAGCATAAAAGTACGTATTTCTCACACTCTACTATTTATTATTATGTTCCCTAATTTCTACCAATTGGATATGTGGAAAACTGTAATTTTGCTGTAGCTTTAATTGGTATACTTTAAAAAATTGGTATAAATGTATAACTTTAATGCTGGTGAGATTGTACACATTTTAATATGTACATTGGCCCTTTGAATTTCTTCATCTCAGACTTGATAGTTCTATGTCATTATCTGTTTTTCTCTTGTGTTATTTGTTTTTATTTATTTTTTAAAGATATTTATTTGAGAGAGAGAGAAAAAGAGAGAGAGAGCATGAGCAGGGGGTAGGGGTAGAAGGAGAGGGAGAAACAGGCTCCCCACTGAGCAGGGAGCCCAGTGTGGAACTCAGTCCCAAGACCCTGGGATCATGACCTGAGTCAAAGGCAGACACTTAACCGACTGAGCCACCCAGGCTCTTGTGTTATTTGTATATTATTATTTTTTAGTGGTATTATTTACTTTAATCATGCTAGAAAAGAGAGTCAAGGGAATGGTACTTAATAACCACCTCTCTTTTGTGCATATGTTTTAGACATAATTGACTTTTTCTTTTTTTTTAATTTTTCTTTCTTTATTTTTACTTTTGTCCAAATTTTTTATTTAAATTCCAGTTAGTCAACATGCAGTGTAACTCAGTTTCTGGTGTAGAATTTAGTGACTCATCACTTTCGCACAACACCCAGTGCTCATCACAAGTGCCCTCCTTAATGCCCATTACCCATCTAGCCAATCCCCCACTCGCCTCCCCATCTCACTTTCTTTATTTGTACCTACTTTACATTGGTTTTAAGGCATATATGTATGTTCTCTAAATATCGCTTTTCTCCCATTCACTCTATTTTCTTCTTTGGGAACTTTCTATACATGTTTTGGATCTTTTTATTCTATCTTCTCTCTTAATCTCTCTTATATTTTCCATCCAGGTGTCATTCTGGGTAGTGTCTTTAGATTTATCTTTCAATGCATTAATTCTCATTTTGATTCTATCAAATCTACTATTTAATCTTTTCATAAAATATTTATTTTCAAAGGCTATCTTTTTCAGTTTCAGAATTTCCACTTGGTTCTTTATCAAATCTGCCTGGTCTTTTTGTATAGTGTTTTGTTTTATGATTCTGATTTGTTCATGTTGTCAATTTTAAAAATTTTTATTCAGTTTATTTAAACTAAAAACAAACAAACCAACAAACAAACCATTTCTCCCATCCTGACCCCTCACCTCTTGCAACCACCACCAATCTGTTCTCTGTATCTATGAGCTCGGGTTTTTTGCTTTTCCTTAGATTCCACATATAAGATCATATGATATTTGTTTTTCTCTGTCTGACTTATTTCACTAGTGTAATGCCCTGGGGTCTCTCCATGTCTCAAATAGCAAGATTTTATTTTTTATGGCTGAATTATATATATATTATTATATATAATATAATTACACAATCACTTTATCCATTTATCCATTGATGTATACTTAGGTTGTTTTCATATCTTGGCTACTATAAATAATGCTGCAGTGGACATGGGAGTGCATATATCTTTTTGATAGTTTGGTAGTTCTGTTTTTATTTTATTTTTTTTTTAGGAACCTCCATATAGTCTTCCATAGTGGTTTCACCAATTTATACTCCCACCAACAGTGCACAAGAATTTTATTTCCTCCACATTCTCACCAACACCTGTTATTTCTTGTCTTTTTGATAATGGCCATTCTAACAGGTGTGAGGTGATATCTCATTCTTGTTTTGATTTCATTTCCTTAATAATTAATGACGTTGAGCGTCTTTTCATGTATGTACCTGTTGGCCATCTGTAAGTCTACTTTGAAAAATGTATATTCAGATCTGCATATTTTAAAATCAGATTTTGTTTTTTTCTATTGAGTTTATAAGTACTTTATATATTTTTGTATATTAGCCCATATCAGATAAATGATTGCAAATATGCTCTCCCATTCAGTAAGTTGCTTTTCATTTTGTTGATGGCTTCCTTTGTTGTGCAGAAGCTTTTTAGTTTGATGTAGTCCTACTAGTTTATTTTTGCTTTTGTTGCTTTTGCTTTAGGTGACAGATTCAAAAAATCATCACCAAGACCTATGTCAAGGAGCTTATTTCATGTTTTCTTCCAGGAGTTTTATGGATTCAGGTTTTAAGTTCAAGTCTTTAATTCATTATCTGTTAATTTTATGTATGATGGAAGATAGTGATCCAGTTTTATTCTTTCACATGTAGCTGTCCAGTTTTCCCAACACCATTTATTAAAGAAACTGTTCTTTCCCTATTACATATTCTTGATTCCTTTGTTGTAAATTAATTGACCATATATGCATGGGTTTATTTTTGGGCTCTTTATTCTGTTTCATTGATCTATGTGTCTGTTTTTATACCAGTACTATACTGTTTTAATTACTATAGCTTATCTTTGAAATCTGAGTGTGATGCATCCAGCCTTATTCTTCTTTCTCAAGATTGCATGGCTATTTGGGGTCTTTGATGCTTCTGTACAAATTTTAGGATTATTTGTTCTATTCCTGTGAAAAATACCATTAGAATTTGATAGGGATTGCATTGAATCTGTATGTTGTTTTGGGTAGTATAGATATTTTAACAATATTAATTCTTCCAATCCATGAGCATGGAATATTTTTCCAGTTACTTGTGTCTTCTTCAGTTTCTTTCATAAATGTCTTACAGTTTTTGATCGATCGGTCTTTCACCTTTTTGGTTAAATTTATTCCTAGGCATTTTCTTCTTTTTGATGCAGTTGTAAATAGGATTGTTTTTGATATTTTTCTTTTTAATAGTTTGTTATTAGTGTAAAGAAATGCAACAGATTGTTGTATATGGATTTTGTATCCTGCAACTGTACTGAGTTTATTTATTGTTTCTAAGTTATTTGATGGAGTCTTTAGGGTTTATATAATTTCATGTCATCTACAAATAGTGTTAGTTTTTCTTCTTTCTTCAAAAATTTGATGCCTTTAATTTCTTTTTCTTACCTAATTGCTCTGGCCAGGACTTCCAATACTAATTTGAATAAAAGTGGTGAGATTGGACATCCTGTCTTGATCCTGACCTTAGAAATCAGGATTATTGGATTATTGAGAATGATATTGGCTGTGAGCTTCTCATATATGGCCATTATTATGTTGAAGTACATTCCCTCTATACCTGCTTTGTTGAGAATTTTTATCATAAATGGATGTTGAATTTTGTCAAATGCTTTTTCTGCATCTATTGAGATGATCATATGATTTTTATTCTTCATTTTGTTAATGTGATGCTATAATGTTGATTGATTTGCAAATGTTGAACCATTCTTGCATCTTCCACTCAGTGGTATGCACTTAAGGTTCCTCCATGTCTTTTCATGGCTTGATAAGTCATTTCTTTTTAGTGCTGAATAATATTCCCTTATACAGATATAATACAGTTTCTTTATCCATTCACCTTAGCAAATCATCTTGATTGCTTCCAAGTTTGGGCAATTATGAGTAAAACTGCTATAAACATGCTTGTGCAGGTTTCTGTGTGGACATAAGTTTTCAATGCCTTTGGGAAGATACAAAGAAGCAGGATTGCTGAATCACATAAGAGTGTTTAATTTTATAAGAAACCACTAAACTGTACCATTTTGCATTCCCACCAGCAGTGAATGAGAGTTTCTGTTGCTCCGCATCCTTATAGGCGTTCAGTGTTGGCAGGGTTCTGGATTTTGATCATTCTCATAGATGTCTAGTAATGATACCTCATTGCTGTATTAATTTGCATTTCCTTGATGATATACAATATGAACATCTTTTCATATGCTTATTTGCCATCTGGTGAGGTGTCTGTTGAAGTCTTTGGCCCATTTTTAAATTGAGTTATTTGTTTTCTTATCGTTGAATTTAAAGAGTTCTTTGTATAGTTTGGATAATAGTTCTTCATCTGCTGTGTCTTTTGGGCACGTATTTCTCCCAGGATGCAGTTTGTCTTCTCGTTCTCTTGATATTGTCTCTCACAGAAATGTTTTTAATTTTAATGAATTCCAGTTTATCGATTATATCGTTCATGGATTGTGCCTTTGATTTTGTACATAAAATGTTACTGCCACAGCCAAGGTCACCTAGGTTCTCTCATTATTTATCTTATAGAGTTTTACAATTTTGCATTTTACATTTATGATCCATTTTGAGTTAATATTTGTGAAGGCTATCAAGTCTCTGTCTAGATTCAACTATTTGCATGTAGATACCCACTTGTGTCAGCACCCATTTGTTGAAAACATTATCTTTGTTACATTGTATTGCCTTTGCTCCTTTGTCAAAGATCAGCTGACTGCATTTATGTGGGTCAATTTCTGGGTTTTCTGTTCTGTTCCATTGATGTGTCTATTCTTTTACTAATACCACATTATCTTGATTACTGTAGCTTTATAGTAAATCTTAAAGTCGGGTAGAGCCAGTCCTCCAAGTTTGTTCATCTCCTTCAATATTATATTGGCTATTCTACATCTTTTGCTTCTCCACATAAATTTCAGAATTAGTTTGTTGATATACACAAAAGAACCTGCTATGTTTTTCGTTGGAGTTGCATTGAATCTATAGTTCATGTTGGGAAGAACTAACATCTTGACAATATTGAGTCTTTCTATCCATGAACATGTAGTATCTCTCAAAATCTCATTTATTTAGTTCCTTGATTTCATTCATCAGAGTTTTCTAGTGTTCCTCACATAGGTCTTGTATATATTTTGTTGGATTTATGCCTAAGTATTTCATATTTGGGGGGTGCTAATATAAATGATATTGTATTTTCTATTTCTTTTTTAAAAAATATTTTATTTATTTATTTGACAGAGAGAGAGAGCACAAGTGGGGGGAATAGCAGAGGAAGAGAGAGAAGCAGACTTCCCACTGAGCAGGGAGCCCAATGTGGGTCTCGATCCCAGGACCCTGGGATCATGACCTGAGCCAAAGGCAGATGCTTAACCAACTGAGCCACCCAGGCACCCTGTATTTTTTATTTCAAATTCTACTTGTTTATTGCTCATATTTAGGAAAGTAGTTGACTCGGTATATTAATCTTATATCCTACAACCTTGCTGTAATTGTTTACTAGTTCCAGGAAGCTTTTTTTTTTTTTTTTAATTCTTTCAGATTTTCTACATAGATGATTGTGTGAAGATGATTGTCTGCAAAGACAGTTTTATGTATTCCTTTCCAAACTGTATATCTTTATTTCATTTTCTTATTTAGATGTATTAGCAGTGACTTCCAGTATAATGTTGAAAAGTAGTTGTGAGAGGGGACATCCTTGACTTATTACTGATCATAGTAGGAAAATTTCAAGTTTCTAACCATAAAGTATGATGCTAGGTGTAGATTTTTTGTAACTATTCTTTATCAAGTTGAGGAAGTTCTATGCCTGGTTTAGCTATGGATTTTTAAAAGCTATGCTTTTCTAAGTTATTATTAGGTCCAAGAAATCATTTTCCAATTGGTTCTCTTATATATATTCTAGACAGGTAATTATATCATCTGCAAATATTGGCAGATTCCCCCTTAAAGACATACTTGAAATACATTTTAAAAAATTTCTTTTTCAGGACACCTGGGTGACTCAGTCTTTTAAGCATCTGCCTTCAGCTCAGGTCGTGATCCCAGGGTCCTGGGATTGAGTCCCACATTGGGCTGCCTGCTCAGCAGGGAGTCTGCTTCTCTCTCTGCCCCTCTCCCCACTCCCCCGCTCCTGCTGTCTCTCCTTCCCCCTCTCTCTCCTTCAGAAATAAATAAATAAAATCTTTAAAAAAATAAAAAATAATTTTCTAGTGCAGTGTGTGTATCTTTGTGTTGTTGACTTTTCATTTTAGATCAGATGTTATGGCCTATATGATGATAATTGTTTTTATATATTTTTTTTTTCTTTTGTGATATGTAGTCCTTTTTAGAAATTTTTAATTTGTGTTTAAAAATAATAAACTTTTTAATTGAAGACTCTCTATGATTATGGATTTGTGAGTATCTAAATTTTAATCAGTTTTTGCTATATACACTTTGAAAATCAAATAGTTTGGCAAAGGCAAAGCTTAAAACGGCAAGAAGTAAATTCTTGTCTCACATTCCCCCAAGTAATGTTCTAAGATGTTCAAATTCTCTAGTTGATTTTTCTCTTGTTGCATTTTAAAGCAGCATGCTTAATTACAGTTTTAAACTTTTCAGTTTATCTATTGATTTATTATGGAAAAATAAAGGTTTTTGTCTCTTAAAGTGCCACTCACAGCACTCCTCCATACACACTTATACTTTCCTAACTTCTCAATTAAGATATATCACAATTAAATTAATAGTGCTTACCTTATTGTCTACATAATAATTCACATCTGAGACAAAAAGTCTATTTTATGAGTACTTGATATCCTGTTCAACTCTTAATTTTTTTCCTATTAATTTTCCCCCAGAGCAAATAAAGGCTTTCTATGCAATAGTCACTAATTCATCTCCAGACTCCCAATTAGAGCTGCAAATCTTCTTTCATTACTGTCAACATCTATCAGATGACTATCAGAGGCACTTTTTTGTTGTTGTTGAGACAACTCTCCCGGAAGTGCCCTTTTCCTTTCACTAGAATCTGACTTATAGGTTTCTAGGCCTGCTTTGTAGCTCTTTAGCTGGAGATTTCCTTTACCAGAATCCATCAATTATCTTCTTAAATCTCCAGTAGCTGTTTCTTGTAACCTAAATGTTCTTTTTCTTTTTATAGTATCCTACTCTAAGTGGATACAGTCAACTATTAATATTTCTAAACAAGCTAATTATAGATTTTAAGATTTTTCTTCTGGCCCTTGAATAACATTGGTTTCCTCTGAGTTCTTTTATTCTTCCACTTTGTTCTCTGACTCTCATGGTGGAGGCTTTCCTTCAATATCTTCTGATCTTGGCTCTCTGTTCTTGTTTAGTAACTGGAAGCTCTGAAGACTAGACCTGTCACGGGTAGACTTTACTTTTGGTCGAGAAGGTAGGAAGGTGGCTTTCTTTTGGGTGACTCCCCAGTGTCATTATCTGTATCGTATCTTTTCTCTTGGGCCAGCGTCAGTATTCTACTTGGGAACTATAAGCTTGGCTACCAATATTGTACAAGTTGAAAAGAATTTCAGTTTCCCCTCGGGCTGGGCCAGCTCTGGGCACATAGTCACTGTTCCTCCATAGAGGCTGATATTCTCTCCCTGCTACCCACAGTGATAATTGATCAGTGCAGGATTTTAGGGTTCAGTCCACTTGAATGTCTCTCCTGCCCCATAATGTAAACAATCACCTTGTTGATTGTTCCAAGACACCCAACTTCTCAGTATCTTCTGCCTTTAGGCATGGGGCACTGCTACATTTTAGAGCAGTGCTCAACAAATAAGCTTATATTCTGGTTTCTTTCTGTAAGCATTCTCTTTTTCAGAGGTAACTTAGATTTGGGGATTCATTGAGGGTTTCCCTTCTTTTCTTTTTTCAGGATGGATGTAGATCTTTAAAAATATTTTTTCTTTCATTTCTAGGAATTTGCTGGAAGAGGGGAGAACTGGACCCTTATCTTTCTTTATTCTATTCAGTTTGCATCTTGACTGGCATTCTGAAGCTGAACATTTAACACTTTTTATTACTTGCATCTGTGTTTTTGTCCATTATCTGTGTTTTTGTCCATTTTCATATCATTATATCAATATATTTAGACTCTATAATGTTATCAATATTGAGCTTCTATTTTTATATTTGTTGAAAATACTTTTCAGAGTCATTCCCTTTTTATTTTAGTTATCTTATTTTCGTGGCAATGAAATTTTGCATCTTGATGTAATCAATTTTGTCAATATTTTCCTTTATAGAAAGATAATTTGCAAGTGGCTGATAAATTCACACAGTTGTTTTCTTTAGTTTTTCTTGTAATATAGACTTTAAATATCTTATCTTGAAATTATTTTGAAATCTTCTTGTCAAATATAAATCTATTCCCCCTCAAATTTTCATATTGTTAAATAGTTAGCTTGAATGTAACTGTTTAAAATTTCAATGATTTTTCTCTTTATTATCATGTATGAAATTTATTTGTGAAGTGTGCTATATTTCTGTGCTTTCTGCTATTTTTATTGATATATTTTTCTATTTCATGCCCATATTCATTATATATTAATCATTTCTATTTTTAATAATTTCACTTGCTGATCTCACTTCATTTTCTTCTTTTTTCAGTTTAATAGTTTTCCATTTGTATAGTATACAACTATTCTGAGCTAAGTTGTAAAAATTAAAAGACAAATAAAACTTGTCCTTTGTCTTCAAGGAGTACACAGTCTTGGATGGTTGAGATAGTTCATCCTGAGAAGTTCCAAGAAGACTCCTTTGAAAGCTTAAGTTGAAAGGAAGGAATAAGCTTTAGAAGGAGAAGCCTGAG
This sequence comes from Halichoerus grypus, assembly GCF_964656455.1. NCBI lineage: Eukaryota > Metazoa > Chordata > Mammalia > Carnivora > Phocidae > Halichoerus > Halichoerus grypus. The sequence goes on along the minus strand of NC_135717.1, from coordinate 95,982,110 downwards.
TCTTGATGTTTAGGCAGAACTTCACCAGGGCAATGAATAGATAAGCCAAAAGGAAACTATCAATGCCAAAAGATGAGGACAGATGCACATACAGGGATGGCTGGAGTATTGGGTGAAGATAGAGAGAGTATCTGAGAATGAGGCTGAAGAGATAAGCTGGAGCACTACTCTTTTACAATTCTAGTTGAATTTTGTAATAATTTAGTAAAATTCAAACCACCCCTATTAAGCTCTTGATCAGAGTAACAGTAAATATATTAGGTGTGCCATAAATAAGCATTGAATTGATTTGAGTTCTTAAATAATGTCATTTGTTGAAAAATGGGGTAGGTAAAAATAATAAAATTTTATATATAGGCTGGTTCTTTAACAGTATCAAAAAATTAAGGCTATAGTAAATCCAAGATGTGTGTTCCTTTTCAAAGTTAAAACTCAAGGAAGAAAGACTGCCCTCTTCAAGAATAATCAGTCAGCTTTAAGACAGGGAACATAAAATCAATTTCCCTGATTTTATTGGAGCTGTCTGTAATTCTCATTAGTATGTAGTCCACTACAAAAATAAGGATAAGTTCCGTTGACCAGCAGAGTGCTGTGGAATAGGAGCCATTCTGCACAGCAATAAGGAGGAAATGGAAGCAAGAAAGGGAACAGATAGAAGTAGACTAATTGCTCTAGAATGTTGATAGTGAAATGAAAAAACTAGAATGTAGCTCAGGGAATGGTATGAGCATATGAAGAATTGCCTCATACTAAGTTCTAACTGTGCTTAGAAGACAAAAAGGAATAATTCAGTAGAGAGGGAGAGGTTAAATGTTTGTGTTTTTAAAAAGATTTATTTATTTTTGCGAGAGAGAGAGAGAGAACACAAGCAAGAGTAGGGGAGCGGCAGAGGGAGAAGGAGAAGCAGACTCCCCACTGAGCAGGGAGCCCAGTGCGGGCCTCGATCCCAGGACCCTGGGATCACTGAGCCACCCAGGCACCCTGAGGTTAAATGTTTTAAAGAAGCGATACCCACTTTAGAACATGAATTTTTAAGAAAATATGAAATGGTTTGTTCCAAGACACAGGGGAAGAGGGAGCACTTCTTCCTGTTAGAATTGCAACAAGGATAAAATTAGAAGATGTAAAGAAAGAGATGTTGAGGGATAGATGGCAGAGAGCTAGACAGCTTACATGGATGGCTTTGATCTTCTAAATAAGTCTGTCCACAGGACCCCTGCACGAGAATCACCAGGGAGTGCTGGATACAAAGTCAGCTGGATTACTCATTGGAACCCAGGAAGCTGTAATATCAGGATATTCTAACTAGAGTTTGAGAACCATGGTTCAAAAGAAGTAGGAGGTTACCTGCAGGGTGTGTTTACATGATTGGGAAAGCATTCATGTTTTAGGAAGACAGCAGAAGATATGGGTGGGCAACAGGGAGAATAGAATTATTAAGCATGGGCTAGTGGAGTTGAGAGGTAGGAGTTTGTGTTGGCGAGGCTGGTCCAGCCCCGGAATATGGGTAAATGTGCTTCCATGGCTTCTTCTAGGATAAAGTGATTCCACTTACAAACCCTGTTACCACTATTTTTATTTGTTGCAGCCCAGAGAAAATTGCTAAAGCAGGCTGCTGAGTCAAGGACATGAGGAAACCTGGAGCAATTTTCCTTCTTTGGGGCTCAAGGAACACACCTTTCTTGGCAGGCAGAGTTAATCACACTGATTGCTACACAAAACCCTGTGGATTTGTTTATTCAGAGTTTTAGTTTCACATATTTATGATGAACGCTGCCAACGTGTCAGGCCAGACTTTCCTCTGTGAGTTGTGGCTCTGTTGCATTCTTACGGGCCTCTGCTCCACTTGCACGTAACCTGACGCAGGTGACGGCCCTGTGTGAAAGAACAAAAGTTGCAAGAGCCGAGTGTAGTTCATTGTCTTTCTTCTCTTTTTATACTTGACCTGTAGCAGCCTCCTCACTGGTCTCCAGGCGACCGGCCTCTTCCTTCCCCAGATCACCAGGGACCTTTTTTGGCACAGACTGACCACTAAGCAAATGAGGAAATAGCTGTAAGGTAAATACTAAGTGCTGTGAGTACTCACGGCGGCTGTGGAGTTTCCCCATCCCCACAGGCTGAAGTCCACGAGCAAATTAGAGACACTCGAGGTTTTTTGCAACATGTCTTATCTTCAGCCACTGCCTCCCGCGGCCCAGGGAAACAGGCTCTTCATGATTGTTTCAGTGCACTGTGCACCCCAGCCTGTGACCAAAGTGTTTCTTACTTTGTTGCTGTACTTCCTGTTGTTGCCCCATAGGAGCTGTACTTAAATGCCATCCCCTCTCTGAAGCTTCCTCAGACTCCACTCCTCTAAGGCAGGATTATTTTTTCATCTGTATCCCACAGTACTTTATACAGATATCAACTGTTGCATTTAGGACATTATGTTGTACTCATTTATATTTTTGTTTCCACAATTGGACCTGAATTTCTTAAGAACAGAAATTGGGTCATTAAATTTTTAATTCCCCAGTGCCTGACACATAGGATGTACATCATCAATTTTAGTTGAATACACTTGAACCGGAGATCCTCTTTTTATGGAATCCAAATGGAAAGAACAGAGGAAAGTAGAGTTCTTTGGAGCAAGCAATACGGGCAACTCTGTCAGCATCATTTTATAATAATAACAAGTGCTTCTTTTTCCATGTAATATTATAGTTATAATATAGTATCAGTTAATCGGAATACTTCTAGGATCATAGAATTTGAACGGGAAGAAGTATCTTCCAGGTGGTTCCTTTGATTTGCAGATGAAGAAACCAGTCCTGTGCTTATATCAGACTGCAGAAGTAGTTTTTATCAAAATCCTATCCAATGGGATGCCTGGGTGGCTCAGTCGGTTAAGCATCTGCCTTCGGCTCAGGTCATGATCCCAGGGTCCTGGGATCGAGTCCCGCATCAGGCTCCCTGCTCAGCAGAGAGCCTGCTTCTCCCTCTCCCTCTGCCGCTCCCCCCTGCTCATGCTCTCACTCGCTAGCTCTCTGTCTCAGATGAATAAATTAAAAAATATTTTTTAAAAATCCTATCCAACAACCAACAACCTTTGTGAATTCATGAGATTTTTACATTCCAGGCAAATAATTCTGGGAGAACAAAATGTACAGTACATTTTAGTTAAAAGGGAATTCCATTAAGGAAACTTAAGCTGAATTTAAGATTGTTGGGGTTGGGGAAAGCCAAGCTACTTGATGAGAAATAATTGGTAAGTTCAAGGAAGATTTTAAATATAAGTGAAGCGGTTTTCATGTTCTCCCCACCCCGCCCCACCCCCGAGATAAATGTGAACTAGGAGGGCCATCAGACAAACAATAGAGTGGGGTTTGATGAGTTCCTTTTCTCAGGGTTTAACTGAGCCTCTTTTTCTCTATAATAGGTTTCAGAATCTGCTGTGGTCCAGAAAGACATTTGTGGACAACATGAAGATCTATAACCACAGTTACATCTACATGCCTGCCTTTTCTATGAAGACGGGAACAGAGCCATCTCTCCGGGTTTATTACACACTGTCAGATGTTGGTGCCAATCAAACAGTGCTCTTTGCCAACCCCAACTTTCTGCGTAGCATTGGAAAGTTCTGGAAAAGTAGGGGAATCCATGCCAAGCGCCTGTCCACAGGACTCTTCCTGGTGAGTGCGGCTCTGGGTCTCTGTGAAGAGGTAGCTATCTATGGTTTCTGGCCCTTCTCTGTGAATATGCATGAGCAGCCCATCAGCCACCACTACTATGATAACGTCTTGCCCTTCTCTGGCTTCCATGCCATGCCAGAGGAATTTCTCCAGCTCTGGTATCTTCATAAAATCGGTGCACTGAGAATGCAGCTAGACCCATGTGAAGACACTTCACTCCAGCCCACTTCCTAGGGACCATGGAAAAAGAAAGAACCGAGACAGGGTATTTTTGTTAGGTTTTCTACATGACTCCAAAAGGAAATGGTCAAGTCATTTCATGGATTCACATGGGCCACTTGGAAAAACAAAACAAAACAAAAACAACTATAAAAACCCAAGAGAAACTCTACTTTGGATGTTGGCTTGGAGGACAAATAAGAAATGAAACATCCTCTGAAATATTTTGTAGCACATTGTGGATTTGCAACCAGTAACATGCTGATGAGATGATGTTGGTAAAGCACATTTAGGTGGTTCAAATCTAGAAGATGCAGTTCACAAACAAGATAGAACTCTGGTTGTTGAAGGTGAAGAATTAATCAAGGTAGAATAAAGGAAATGCCAGCACAAAGTGTTACTGATTACCAACACAATATGGCTTTAGGAAAAAACCTATCTTATATCTTAGAACCATAGGTTTTTAAAAAATGATTATTTATTTTTGCCCTATTTAGGGGCAGTGAGTGGGTGATGAGGTAGCTAAAAAAAAAAAAGAATCCCTTACTGAGTAATAAAGATACAAAACACTACAGCTAATTATTGTGATTTGTTGAACCAAGTCTATGTTAACTCTAGTCTCCTTCCATTTAAAAAATGTTAAGAATTGCTTCCTCCCCTTTTATCAGGTCTACTTAGATGATGTGAAGCATTGTTGAATTTAGACTGTGTTGATTCATAGTCTGGATAACATGAGCCACTTTCCCTCCTTCTCAGAATTGAGGGCATAAACTCAATTTTAGATCTGCATTATTTAAGCCTGTTTGTATTATGTTATTTTAGTGCAAAAAGACTACAAATGTGAGTGCATTATTTATTTGCAAATTGGCATAATTGTCTTCATAATTTAGTACTCAGAGATAAAGTAAAGCACAATGATGTTTTAGTCTGGAAACAGACTAGAAGGCACATCCCTTTTCTATCTACCATGGTATATTCACTCCAAGATACATGCACACAAATAAAACACAGACTCATGTACACACACACTCACACATACACACAGTTAAACAAAGCTCATTCCCATGCAACTCCGAAGGCAGAACCCATATGACTGAGTATGGCAAAAATCTGTAACCATTGTTGAAGAGCTACGATGAGTGAACTACCCACTACCCACTACACCTTGATATAAGACAAGCCAGCTTATTGGTTGCTGCTCGTAATGCTCACACCAGCACGACCCCCAAATGCTTACCCAAGATGAGAATTGTTTGACTCATTCTGACTCTGCCTAATATCTCATGAATGAACCCTGTGTTGAGCATGGTCACACACGCATGGTTCATACAAGTAAAGGGATGTGAATTCATAGATGTTGATTCCCTTGGTAGTAGCAAGTAAGGCTACTTAGAAAGCTTTTTACATAAGCTTTGACAAACTGCGAACAAACTCTACTGACAGATTATAAGCAGTTAAATGTGTTTACATGTGCAAGGAAAGTAAAGGAAGCCTCTCACTGTCTTTGTGCTTTGGAATGCCTTAATCTAAAAGGAGACACTAGAAATCACTGTTTTTATTCTTTTAAATGTTACCAAAATGTAGGTAAATTATGTCAAAAAGTTCTGCTTCATTTTTAACAGTTGGCAGTTTTTGGTGGGTTCATTTAAAAGACATTGAGACAACAAAGCCCTTGGAAAAATTCTATATCACTACCAGAATAGGCAATTTCTAAGTAAGATTAAATTTTGAGGTTATTGTAGAAATCAGCAGTTAAGAAATGACTGGTTGACATAACACAAATTAAACTGATGCTTGGAAAGTTAAGAATTTGAGAGTACTGATTCTGTACAGAACTGACTTGTTATTTTGATCCTATATGGCAGCAAAAATGTAATGAGAATGTACTATGAGTTAGCTGTGTTAAATACGCACTAGATGTGAAACCCTAAATGTATTTCCTTTTTAGAACCATTGTTATTATTTAATAATTACCTTAAAAAGGAATACATTTTTACTTATACACTTCATCAAAGATGTAAAAGGGCTAATGAAAAACATGTGTCACACAAATTAGTACTTTTACTGATAAAGTTGTTAAAATGTAACTAAAGAGCCCCATAAAGCCTGTGCCTCACATTTCCACTGAAGCTGCTATTTGGAAATTTAACATCTTGTTATGATTTCTGGGATAGATTTATACAATAAACTGTGCAATTTTTAGACTATAAACTTGTGGCTTCTGAAAGGCAGAACAGAAATGGCCCAAGATGATAATGTTTAATTAGACCAGTACTTCTCAACTGGGGTGATTCCCCTCCCTTGTCTGGTGACATTTGGCAGTGTGTAGAGACACTTTTGATTGTCGTGATTTGGAGGATGCTACTGTCATCTAGTGGACAGAGGCCAGGGATCCTGCCAAACATCGTACAGTGGAGAGGTGCCCCCCACAGCGAAGAATTATAGTCTAAACTATCAATAGTGTCAAGGTTGAGAAACCCTGGATAAGACCAAAAGAATGCTTTGATTGCTCCAAACTGTCTTCACTTAAGGATAGCTATACATGCTCACATCATCTGAAATACGACTACAATTGAATGAGAATGGTTTCTTAGAGTAGATTGCAGTTGGCATTATTTTATATTGACTCATAGATATGCCATACATATTCCCTTTTTTATGGTTAGATAGATGTATCTAAACTAGGAGTGTGACTGTCCTTGTATGTGTGTGTACACGTGTGTGTTGTAGCATAAAGTTATGCATATCTATCCTTATTGAAATATGTGTGTTCCTAAGGGAGGATCTCTCCAGAATTATCTTGCAGAGTAGACTTCTTACTACTAAGAAGTTGAATTCTAAGCGCCTATTATTTTATTCTGTTTATCTGGAATTGGGCCTCATACTTTGCCAAATTTGGTCAATTACATTTTAATACTACTGACCCTTAAGATTAGCTCAGAAGATATTCAGGTTATGGTAGACACACTCAGTAAGAAAATATTTCACTGCTTTCAATGCATCTGGCAAGAGAGGGCATCACCCTCTAACATCGGTCTCATTTTTAAATTGCTTTTTATTGACAAAAAATTAGCTTGCTCCATGGGAGGAAAAGAGGGATAGATTTATACAATAAACCGTGGGTACCTGGGTTTATACGATAAACATGGGTACCTGATACGATTTTTACCTTTTATCAGCTCCATCAGCCCCAGTTTGAGAATTGCACTGATGCTAAGGATCATGAATAAGGGTGACCTCTGTTTAATTTTAATTACACTAGAGTAAAATTAAGATAGGTGAAGGATTAAGTCATTCTCTAAGATAGAAAAGTGATTTTTTATATGAAAGATTTTTAAATGGAAGAGGACAATGGATACATATGCTTTAAGTAGAGTATTTGACCAGCAGTTTATATAGCACTGTGCATCTCAGCTGCAACCAACACATGAAGTTAACAAGTGCCCATGGGATTTTGTTTCTATATAGTTCACTTTTATTTTAACAATATTCCAAAATGATGCAAATGACCCCAAATGGTAGCTATTCTGACAATACCTGTTTGGCTTTGTGATGTCTCATGTCCTTCTCTTGGCTACAGACTTCGTTTAGGTTATATGTAACTTGTACCTGAAGCAATGGGCAACATAGCTTCACAATCTACAGGGAAAATAATGGAAGAAATCCCAGGATTCCGAATCTGACAAAAATATTCTTAGATTAGTCAGAAGCTTTATACAGAAGTGTTAGCGATGATTCCCAAATAGAAAAAGATATCAAGAACATTTCTCTGGTCAGCAACTATCACAGTTTTTATGATGTATTATATACAGCTTTCTATTTCTTTGAAAAATCAGCCATCTATAATTTTAATTTTTATGTTTAAAAGTAGTGACTTTGTGAAATTTTTAACTGAAAAATCCTTGTTAGGAGGGACCTAAGAGGAAAAAATGTCACAGTCCACCAAAAACTTTAGGGAATTCTGATTGTGTTGTACAAAAACGTTCCCACCAGAACCAGGTAATAATATCTGCTCCCTTTATAGAGTTCCAGGGGTCAAGAGCTGTAAAGACTTTAGTGAGAACCCGAGGACAAATATGCGGAGGCATAAGGACTGAGAGCAATACTATGCTTTTTATTTCTTCATCTTCCCAGCATGGAGGTCAACTCTCAGATGATGACTTTTAGTGAGCACACATCAGGAACAAGGCACCTGGAACCTAGGTCAAGCCTCTAGCAAAGTCTGTGGTAACTAACTAAATATGACCAGCGACTTGGGTCTGTGTGTCAGGGAGAGATGAGGCAAGTGGAAAGGAGGAGAAAACCCTACTCCCAAGCTCTCAGAGTATGTTAGGGTCAGAAAAGTCTCTGCCCTTGACCTTGGCTTTACAGCACTATCTATTTCTGTCTTCTACCAGGGAGGCTGGCCTGTCGGTGGAGTCAAGCTAGTAGCCTTGTGACTGGAGACTTGGTGTGGAAATTTGCTGAGAAGCTTAAAATTTTACACTGCGTTAAACAGTTTTTTTTTTTTTCCCTTAAATTTGTGCTCTCTAAATTTGGGTGTCCTGTGACAGAATTCCGGTCACCCTGACCTAATTATGGCCCTGTCAGTGATGATTAAAAATGGACCTTTTTTTCCCACTCAGATGAATTTTCTGAGTTCTCGAAGCTAGGGAGATATCAAATATAGTTGACCCTTGAAGGACACAGATGAGAACTGCACGGGTCTGCTTATACACACATTTTTTTTTTTTTTTTATAAATATAGTGCAGTTCTGTAAATGTGTTTTCCTTATGATTTTCTTAATGACATTTTCTTTTCTCTAGCTTACTTCATTGTAAGAATACAGTATATAATACAAATAACATACAAAATATGTGTTAATCACCTGTTGATGTTGTTGATAAGGCTTCCAGTCAATAGTAGACGTAGTAGTTATGAACTAGTTATGTTTTGGGAGAGTCAACAGTTATATACAGATTTTGGACTGCATGGTGGGGTTGACGACCCTGATCCCCACATTGGAGTGGACTGTATTCCATCAGTTCTTGTGTAGTCTCTTTAAGAGCCGGGGAGACTGATCCAAAAGAATCCAGAAGCCTAGAATGTTTGTTTATGACTCCTAAACATGAGAGCAGAATATTTAGGTTGAGCCCTGTAAGATTGCTGTCTTGTAAGTGGAAAGAGACTTACATGAAGCTACAATGGCTGTAGCCTTTTTTCTTCTATCATAAGAAAATGGATACTGTTGGCTTTAACCCCAGCCAAGGCGTGTCTCTTGCATTTTTTACATACCTCCTAGAGGCAAAAGATTGAAACAAGTCATGAAAGGAAAGCTCATTCAAATGTAAGACAACCTCTGCTCATCATCACAATAAGGAAAAACTACATGTTTCTGTCTCCCTCTGATTTTCTTCTTTCTGGTGCCAACATTTCTGATTTCTTCTCTAAGAAATAAGGAATAAATAACTTATAAATTGACATATAATACCTGTGAACATTTGTGTGAAAACCTAAGCCCACAGCTATGAATTTTTTAAAGCACGGGAGAGGAATTATATTTTGTTCATGGTCATTTATGTGCCTACCTCCTCTGTGTTCTTACTGATCTCTGCATTGTGCTAAAATCCTTTCTCATTTTGCTTTCCTGTTAAAACTGTAGGATATAATCAATGATGCAAAACTGTCTGGGAGTTTTAGAGAATAATATTCAAATATATTGATCATGTCTCTTTCTGCTTCTATATAATTAGATTTTCCCCAGTTATTTGTCATTTTAAAAGCATATGTTTCACATGATACAGAAAACATCTAAGAGATATGAGTTTATCCAGGGCAGAGAAAATTGGGAGTCAGATATGTCTGTTTTTCCCTGCATCATAAGCGAAATGAAAAATGGTAATAAGAAAGGGTTTAAGCAAAATGAAAAAGAGAAAGATAAAATCAGGGTTTTAATTGTGAAGGACCCCTGGGAGGGATCTTAGTATGAAGCTAAGCACAGAGCACAGAGGCTATTGTCCTTGAGTGCAGTCCCAAGAATAGAACCTTTCAAAACATTGTAAAGGAAATATACTGTTATGCAGTTCTGACGGTTCATGATGAAAAGACACTAGAGGAAGTAACGTGAGAGCCAGATGGTGAGACACTTAGGGAAGAAAATGGAAGAGCGGCACCAGTTTACTTACTTGGCCCTCCTGCCCCCCCTCTGAGTCATGCTTTCCTTGGTGTCTGAGCTGGGATATGCAAACACTGCCATTTTCATGGCCCCTTTGTATCTCCACTTCGACGCATACACAAGATTATTATTTAGATCTCCTGTCATGATGAGGCAGCAATGGTAGGAAGTGTCACTTTGAACTTGACCCTTTGAAACATGGTCACCGTACGCTATGCCAGGTGACAGTTGGAAAGATTTAGATGTGTTTTCTCCCCTCTGTTCTAGTGTAAACACACACACACACACACACACACACACACACACACACACACCCTGCATTATTTATGCCCATTGAAAAGAGAAAAATGGCTGACCAGGTGGGGGTGACAGAGGGTGCCTTAACTTTTTCTGGCTTGGCTCTCACTTCCTTCTGTATTTCCTTCCTGTGCCCCTGTGACTTTAGAGGTGTAGCCATGTCTGTTCCAAGTTGTATCTTTACCATCAGCAAGAACTCTTATAAGTGTAGGGAATGTGACTATTTTATATAAATGCACAATAGAATATAGGCCTTGGAGATGTCTGATAACGGTATGTAAATATCCTTTGTTGAAGTAGTAGAACCTTCTCGTAGAGAGCTCCTTAGGTGATAGCTACAGGAAATCTAAAAATGATTAGATTAAAAATGTTTTTTTCTCCAGCAAACAGTAGCATTCATGGAAGCAAGGAAACAATCTGTTTCTGTTTCTCATTCACTCTTAAGCACTAATTCTTTGTGCTTTCTTATCCATGAGTTACTATAGACATCCCTCTCATAATATACAGGATTCCACAATTTGTGGGGATTGATGGTCACAGGGGTACATCAGAGTCAGAGACACTAGAGGGAAGGGGAGAGGACAAGGAGCAGCTCCATTGAAAAGCTTGTTTAATTTTTTTAAAAGTCTGGAACATTATTAGAACCCTAGTTACCACACAGCAAAATTGGTCTGAAAAACTTTGAAAAAAGAAAAGTTTCTCGTTGGTCTCTTTAAGTTGATGATTGCACCCTTCTGTATCATTCCACGTGTGTGCAAGCTGTTTTTCAGCAAATTTGCAGACTGGAGGTAAGAGAAAAATAGAAAAGTTCAGATATTCTTTCTCACACAGTGTAGTTTGACTACCAGTCCATGGATGCAATAATTCTGGAAAAGACTTTTTAGATTAGATTATAAAATTGAAATCACCTTTGAAGTATATATGGAATTACTTTTTCCTAATAAGGCTAAATTCCATTGGCAGGCGGTGTGGGGGAAAATCAATGCTCTTCATTTCTTCGTCGTCTTTTTTTTTTTTTTTTTAAGTTTCATATAAAATGTAGCAGGTAAGAAAAAACCTTAATTGGTACTTTTTATAGTGTGACTTGAGAAAACAGTATCTATCTTGGTTGGTTCTGCTGAGTGGTTTCTACGGAATCTAAATGCAATGTCATAGGAAGTTTGCTGTAAAAACATGTCTTTTTCTTTGGTGTGTTCATTGTAATTATGGCTGGTAGTGAGAAGGTTCAGTAAGTCTCAATTTCTCTACCTCCCTTACTTGGAGAAAATTTGGAAATGTACCCTGTGAATAAAATGATTTTTTTTATAGCTTGTGAAGTCTTTTTATTTCCCAGAAGCGTATGGGTAATTCTATTTCCTTTTCTATTCCTCTGTTTTGTATCCATATCAGCTACACTGATTTTTTTTTTCCTTCTGGATGAAAACTCATGCTGCTTGGTGAGAAAATTATTTTAGAAATACAGAACTCTAAATGCTATGAATAGAATATAAGAACACTATTGTTACTCTTATGCAGGTAAAAGGCCTTATCTATTGAGCAAAGTAGAAAGAAAATTGAGTGCTTATTTAATGTGATATATGTACATGAGCCTATTTTTTCCAGCGATAAAATCTTCCCTTTATGTAATGAGTCGGTATCGGTGTATGTGTCCTAGAGATACTTTAACAAATTCCTAACAAGTTTCAAAATATTTAGATTCCCCTTCTGTTACTATGGGTGACTTTGACAAGCCTGAGTGTGCCTTCTTGTCTAAATTATTTAGATAATTGCTTCAAACTCCCATTTCCCTTGGGGTCTAGTGGCCCAGATCTGCCAGACACTCTCTCAGCAGGAGGGACATCAGGAAAAGTGACCTTGGTCCATCCTTTATCATACATTTCACCTCAGGAATTGATCAGTGTGCTTCGTACAGATCTCCTTATTAATTCTCTGCATTCACTGTCACACAACGCCTTTGGGGCTACAGCTATTTTAAGAAGGTCATTCTATTACCTAATGTTAAAACTTCATGGTGTTTAGCTGAATCATTCGGGGGTAAAAAAGGCAGACCTCTAGTATAAATGTGGGTTACTCTAACCTATTCTCAGACCATATGAGGAAAACAGATTTAACTTGTTTTTACCAACTATCATTAAGAAAAAAATCTAGATATTACTGAGTTCAAGAACATTCAAAAACAGATATTAAGAATCCAAAAGCATTAATTACTCAAGAATCTCTAAACCTAAAAAGAGGGTAATTACAAGTCACAGACTAGATTTTTGCTTGAAAACTTATTATTTTGGATATACAGATTCTTGATGATACGAAGAACTAAAGATGTAGGACTATTGAATTGAATCTTGTGGGATTCATTGTGAATGATCTGGAGAACATGGGAAGAAGTTGAGACCGTATCTGATTATGCTTAACATGTATAATTCTAAGACATATCTAATTTCTAGGATTTTGAAAATATGGGAAAACAAAAGCCCTTTATGTTTTCTTTTATATAGATAGAATTAAAATTACTTCTTTACCGCACAAGAGTCATGGTTTCCAGGCATGGATTTAAAAAATCAATATTTGGGAACTTTTTTGTGATATGCAAATGCAATCAAAAGATTATAGGGCAATCGAGAGTTTATTGGTCTCAAGATAGATTTAATCAGGAAGATTCCGACTTTTGCATGTGGAGGAAGAGTGAAAAGTAAGAATAGGAATGTTCATTTGGTGGGTCACTTTCATCAACGTCCCACCAGGTGGATTACCGATCTCCTGGGAAATGGCTTTCTAACTGAGTGTTCAACGTTGGCCTTTGCTATTACTGGCGGGGCACTCAATGGTTGGTAGAAGCCAGGTTAATGATTCCATGCATCAACCTCCATACCCGCTACCAAAGCCACTTTGTATAGAAGCTCATTGACAAAGTAGTGGGGTGATTGAGAAAAGAGATTAACTGGTATCCATTTAGCATCCTGTTTTGTCTGGACTTCTTATAAAGGTAGGGTGGTTAATGCCTGGAGAGGCCAAGAGTGATTACCAGCACTTTCCATCATGGAGCATGGGGCAATTTGTTCTCACTGAAATAGCTATTTATTTTGGATTTGCCTTTTCTGTCCTCAGTGCTTCTGCCAGTACCACCATCTATGAACCTACGTAATGAATTATTTATCATATAGGTATCATATACAACATGGAACATCCTTTTGGCCAAGAAGCACATTTTACAGCAAAAGAGTGTAGACAGGAGCTATGCCTATGGAATTACCAGGTCTTACTCTTTACCGTGTTATATAGAACATTCGTTCTCAACGGGAGCAATATTGCCTCCACAAGAGGCAACAGTTGGTTCTAAAGGTCAAAAAAAACCTTAGATATTACAATGATTAGAGGGAAAAAAAGTCTTAAAAGTTTCCTTGGGCACAGGGACGGGGGTTAAAGAAAAAGGTTAGAGAAATGCTGATCTAGAAGCTGTTGCCCTACAGAATGTTGGCAGGGCCTAATAGAAACTCATCTTAAGAACCATCTGAGAGACAATATCTTAGGGGTTGTGGTACCATCTTATAAGATGTGCTGTGTGTTTTGGATAGTGACCAGTTTTTCCCATATTTAGATACTTGGATCACATTTAGAATATTTGGATCTGGGGACTAAGGGATGGAAGTAGGAGTGACTCCCACAAATAGTAGTACATTGTGCTTCTGTCATGGTTTAATTCAAAATACTTTCCAATTACCTTGTGATTCTTCTTTCACCCATGTGCTTTTAGAAGTATATATTTAATTTCCCAATAAATGGGGGGAGGGTTTATGGTATCTTTTGTTATCTTTTTTAGCTTTAATTTTGTCATGATCAAAGGATACACTATGATTTTAACTTTTTGAAATGTATTGAGACTTGTTTTATGGCTCAGCTTCCACAATTACTTCAAAAAGAGGTACATTTTACAGTTGCTGTCAGGAGTATACTAAAAATGTTTATTAGGTCAAGTGTATCTTCACTGACATTTTATCTGTTTGCTCTATCAGTTACAGAAAAAGAAGTCTTAAATTCTCCAAATATGATATGCCCACTTCTCCTTTAGTTCTATAAATTTTAGCTCTATGTGCTTTGCAGTTCCATAATGAACTATATAAAGTGAGGCGTGTGACTCCAGGCCAAACAACTATGCTGATCCTTTGTACCCAACCATACGAAATTACAAGGCTTTGCCCAGCAAAGGGCAAAGCAGAAACTGTCCTGCCCGCGCCATATTTGTACACAGCCAATGCATTGGTCTTCTGGAGTGGGTTGCAGTCAAGGACTCAGGACCCTTGGGACAGCTACCGTCATATGCGTGTCTGCATTCCTAGCCTAACACCTCAATCTGAAGGCCTCATCAGGTCTACGCGAAGGAACTTTTTTCCGCTTTGACTCAATACTTTTCCACTTCTAGTTCTTCCCTTTCTTCCTTCTGGCCCTCAGGTCAATAAAGAGAAAGAATCCTTTCATTTAGGGCTCCTGGGCAGTGAGCAATTCCCCCACCTGTACTGCATCTCCCGACTCTCCCCCGGTGCTATTTCATGAGGAAAAATGAAACCCTTAGGAACCAGGGCCTGTTTTTTGCCTCCTGTTTGTAATGTCACAGTAAGTGAATAAAGGCTTGATTGTTATTTTTAATTTGGCTCATTATCCTAATTGACCACCTCGATGATACCTGATTACTTGAAAGATGCATTTATGACTATTATATTTTCTTCAGGAATTGACCCTTTATTATTACATTTATAAAAACCTAAATATTATGCTATGAATAAATATCAAGATAAATATATAAAATTTCTTTTGTTATTTCTGGTAACACTACTTGTTTTGAAGTCTACTTTGTCTGACATCAAGAAAGCCTTACAAGATTTCTTATGCTTAATGTTTTTACGATATATCTTTTTCTATCCTTTTACTTTCATCCTAGTGTATTTTTAAAATGCATCTCTTCTCCCCCTCCAAAAAAATAAATAAATAAAATAAAATAAAATAAAATGCATCTCTTGTAAACAACATATAGTTGGGTCTTGGTTAGCTTTGTATATATTTTGACCGTCTCTTCCCTTTAATTGGAATGTCTAACCCCTTTATATTTAAGGTAGTTGCTGATATGGCTGGACTTAAGTACATCATCTTGCTTTTTGTTTTCTCTTTATTCACTGTTCCTTTTTCCTTTCAGGCCATTGTCTTGCTTGCTTTTAAATTAATCATGTATTTTATTAGTATCTTATTTTATTTTCTCTATTAGCTTTTAACCTATGCTTTTATTGCAGTTCTTGCTCTAGGGATTATAATATGCATTTTTAATCACTGTATAACTTGAAGTAATATTATACCACCTTACATAAAATAAAAGAAGTTTACAACAGGATAAGCCACTTTACTCTGGCCCTCCTGTCCTTTTCTCCTATTGTTATATATTATGGACTGAATGTTTGTTTCCCCCTGCCCCTGAGTTCATATGTTGAGACCCTAACCCCCAATGTGATGATATTGAAAGGTGGGGCTTTTGAGAGAGAATTAGGATTAGAGGAGGGTCATGAAGGTGTAGCCCTCATGAATGGGTTGAGTGCCTTTATAAGAGTGACCAGAGAGCTTGCTTCCTCTCTCTGCTCTCTTCCTTGGGAGGATACAAGAAGTTGGAAGTTTGAAACCTGGAAGAAAGTCTTCACCAAACTTGACCATGCTGGTACCCTGATCTTGGACTTAACGACCTACAGAAAGGTGGGAAATAAATTCTGTTGTTTATAAGCCATCCAGTCTATGGAACTTCGCTATAGGTGCCCAAACTGACATGAAGATTTCGTGTATATTACTACCATGTATTTTATAAACCCCATAATATAATATTGTTTTTGCTTAAAGTAGACAGTTATCTTACAAAAATTAGGATATTAAAATATACTTTTTTAAATTAAAATATACTTTTTCATATTTACCCCATGTCCTAATTTCATGCTTTATAATCCTCCCTGTCGAACTGGTATAATTTCTTGACAGCCTGATGAAATTCCTTTAGCTTTCTTTGTAGTGCTGATAGGCTGACAGTAAATTCTCTCAGGTTTTGTTTGTCTGAAGATTTCTATAATTCATCTTTATTTTTGAAATATGTTTTACTGGATATAGACTTCTAGCTTGACAGTTTTTACTGTTAGCATTTTAAATATGTCATTTCGTTCTCTTCTGGTTTGCCTTGTGTTTGATGAAAATTTTGCTACAATTATCATTGTATTATATATTATGTTTGTTTTTTTTTCACTCTTTAGGATTTTTTTTTTTCATCTTTGGCTTTCAGCACTTTGAGAGAGATTTCACCTTTGGACTTAGCAGTAGCAGAGTCCCTAGTTCTAGGTATCACCAAAATGTGCAAAACTATGTGAGTTCTTGTGTTTTTCAAGTCCAGACTTACTAACCTTTTCCCATCAAAATCGGTGGTGGTGGTGGTTTAGTAGGGAGGGGAATGTACCTGAGGATTTTTCCAGTCTCTTCTGTTCCCATTGCCAAGAGCTTGAATGGCTTATTATTATTATTATTATTTTTATTTTTATTTTTATTTTTATTTTTATTATTATTTAACAAACAAGCTACCCAATATCTATGTGGGAGATGAACATTTGGGGAGTTAATACATTTTTAACAACTTTATTTAGGAATAGTTTATGTACCATACAATTCACCCATTGTAAATATACAGTTTGATTATTTTTAGTAAAATTTATGGTTGTGAATCCATTACTAGAGTACAGTTTTATAACTGTTCTATCATCCCTCAAAAGTTCCCTAGTTCCACTTTATAGTCAACCCCTGCTCTCAGCCCAACAAATCTGGATCTGCTTTTGATCTCTATAGTTTTGTCTTTTCTGGAAACTATGTAATTGGAATAATAATATATAGTAATTTGTCCCTTCTTTCATTTAGCAAATGTTTTTGAGGTTCATCTATGTCATTGCATGTTTCAGTAGTTTGTTCCTTTTTATTGGGTAGTAGTATTCCGTTGTATGCATTTAACGCAGTTAGCTTATTAATTCAACAATTAATGTGCATTTGGATTTAAGTGATTGCCTATTTTGAATAATGCTTCTTTAAACATTTGTGTGTAGATTGCTGATTCACGTGGTAATATTTTCCTTTTAAGAAACTACTAAATTGGGGGCGCCTGGGTGGCTCAGTCGTTAAGTGTCTGCCTTCAACTTAGGTCGTGATCCCAGGGTCCTGGGATCAAGCCCTGCATTGGGCTCCCTGCTCCATGGGAAGCCTGCTTCTCCCTCTCCCACTCCCCCTGCTTGTGTTCCCTCTCTCACTGTGTGTCTCTCTGTCAAATAAATAAAATCTTAAAAAAAAAAAAAGAAAGAAACTACCAAATTGTTCTGCAAAGGAGCTCTACCATTTTATACCACCCAATGTAAATGTATGTTTCTTCACATCCTCGACAACACTTGGTATTATTGGTTTTTTTAAAAAAATTATCCATTTTGGAGAGTATGTAATGGTGTCTCTTTGTAGACTTAATGTTCGTTTCTTAATGACTAACGATGTTGAGTATGTATTTGGTGCTTATTAGCCATTTATATATCTCCTTTAGTAAAATATCTATTAAAATCTTTCGCATTGCACATTTGGGAGGGTTCCTCTTATTATTGAGTTCTTAGATTTAAAAAAATACATTTTGTATACATTTCTTTTCTCAGGTATAATATTTGCAAATATTTTTCCTTGTCTATGAATTGTTTCTTAATTTTCTTAATGGTGTCTCTTGAAAATCAAAAGTTTTTCATTTTGATGAAGTTCATTTTATGTTTTTCCATGAAGTGTTTTTGATATTATCTGAAAATAAAGACACATGTATTTCTTTCTTTTAAATAAGTATGCCTTTCACTTCTTATTCTTATTAAACTGGCTAAAACTGCAAACACAATGTTAAATAGAAATGCTGAGAATGGACATCTTCACCTTGTTCCTGATCTTAAGTAAAAATGTTTTATCTTTCTGGATTAGTATAATGCTAGCTGTAGTTTTTTTTTGCATATGCCCTTTATCCAAATGAGAAATTTGATTTCTATCCCTAGTTTATTGACAGTTGTTGTCATGAATGTTTGTTATTTACTAATGCATTTCTGTGAATTTATTGAGATGATCTTCAGTTTCTTTATTCTGTTAATGTGTTGTATTAAAATAATCAATTTTAAGGTATTAAACCAATCTTGCATTATTGTAATAAACTCTGCTTTCTCATGTTATTTAAAGTTTTTATGTATTTCAGGATTTGGTCTGCTCATACTTTAGTAAGGATTTTGTATCTGTGCTCATGAGGCATATCGGTCTGTTTATTTTCCTTGTGATATCTTTGGCTTCGATAATAGGGTAATACTGACTTCATAGAATAGATTGGGATGTGTCTCCTCCTCTACTTTGTAAAAGAGTCTGCCTGAGATTCATATTATTTCTTCACCAAATTGTTGATAGAATTCACTAGTAAAACCATCTGAGCCTTAGTGTTTTTTTTAATGGGAGGAATTTCAATTAGTCATTCATATTTCTTCCCTTAATATAGGTATTCAGAATTTACACAAGTATGTTTTGTTAATTTGGGTAATTTGTCTAATTTCTTGCCATAAACTTCTAGATGATATTCTGTCATTATCCTTTCAATTTCTCTAAGTCTGGAGTGATATCTCCACTTTTACTTCTACATGTATAGTTTATGTCTTTCTTTTTTCTTCATGTTTAATCTGGTTAAAGTTTAGCAATTGTTTTTCTCTTTGCAAAAAAGAAATTTTTGGTTTCATACATTCTTTTTTTAAAATTTCATTTCAGGCACCTGGGTAGTTCAGTCGGTTAAGCGTCTGCCTTTTGCTCAGGTCATGATCCCAGGGTCCTGTGATTGAGCCCCACATCAGGCTCCCTGCTCAGTGGGAATTTTGCTTCTCCCTCTCCTTCTGCTCCTTCTGCTCTCAAATAAATAAATAAAATCTTTTAAAAAAATAAAATAAGATTTCATTTGTTTTTGCTTCAAGCTGTGTTACATCCTTCTTTCTACTTTTCTTCAGTTTGATTTGTTCCTGGAGGGATAAAGATGAAGTACTATAGTTGTTTAAACAATGATTACTTCTCACTCTTAAGTCTGGGAATCATTGAGGAGAGAGTGGAATTCAGGCTGGATCTTGAAGAGGAATAGTACGTTGTAATTATGTATAGATATAAAAAAATAAGAGGTGATGAGGAAAGACATTCCAGGAAGATGGAGTAACACAAGGAATCCAGGCAAGTGCAAGGTATATAGGAAACAATGGATAGTTCATTTTGTGAAAAGTACCAAAAGACCAAATATACCATCTATAACAATTAATGTAAATGTACTAAAGTCTCCAGCTAAAAGACAAATGTCCCACCTTTGTGTTGGATTTGTCAAATTGGAGTTTCGTCTAATTTGTCTAATTTATTTAATATAGTTTGAAGCTATGTTATTAGGTACATTTAGAACTGTTATATCTTTCTGGTGATTGAATATGTTGAATTTATTCCAAAATACAAGGAGACTTTAATATTAGACAATAATATACTGAATCACATTAACTTGATTACATCATGAAATGTTATGATTGTATCAGTAGATTAAGAAAAATCATGAGGAAAAATTTAACAATCATTCCTGATTTTAAAAATTTTTTTTGTCAGATTAAGAATAGAAGATATGGGACACCTGGGTGGCTCAGTCAATTAAGTGTCCAACTCTTGATTTCAGCTCAGGTCATGATCTCAGGGTTGTGCGATTAAACCCCCTCATTGGGCTCCACGCTGGGCATGGAGTCTGCTTAAGATTCTCTCCCTCTCTCTACCACCCCTCCCCTCCTCTCTCCCTCTCAAAAAAAAAAAGAATAGAAGATAATTTTCTTAACTGTATAATGGTATCTACCTAAAAAAGGCATAGCAAAAGTCATTCTTAGTGGTGAAACATTAGAAACATGGCTTTAAAAATAAAGAGTAAGAGTAGGATGTCATATCATTCAACATTGTCCTTGGGGATCTAGATGGCACAATAAGGAAATAAAAAGAAGTAAACATAAAAGAATTTGAAAGGGAAATGCAAAACTCTTCTTTATGAAAATGATAGGGAACCCAAAATTATCATCTAATTCACCTATCAAAATTTGGCAAATTTGTAAAATTAATGCACAAATTTATCAAAGTTACCAGACATAAGATCAACATATGGAAAGTCAATTTCATTTTATGTCACTAATAAGAGTTATAAAATACAAAATGAAACTATTTACCATAGTAACAAAAATAATGACATGTCAATCTATATTAAACAACAACATCTGCACAGATCTCTTATGGAGTAATTATAAAATGTATTGAAAGACAGTAAAAAAGATGTACATTAATGGAGAAATGCACTATATTCATGAACAGAAAGATTCTTAAAGATGTCATTGCTCCTAACATTGATCTAGGCCTATAGAGTTTGTTGTATAACTTAACTTGTAACTTATATGGAAAAGGAAGGAGTCAAGAATAGCCAAGATACCCCAAGTTACTATAGTTTCAGTGAGCTTCTCCTTTACTATTAAGGTACATTGTTAAGGTACAATGTTAAGGTACATTGAAAATCAAATTACAATGTGGGTTATCGGAGGCTGTTTGATACCAATTCCAAGTGACTTTCAGCCAGTCCACCATTAACTCAACCATGATCATCCAATTATTTTGCCAATTTCACACAGTGGCATTTTTAGAGAAGATCTTCTTAGATTTCATGTTGTAGCTTAAAATTATGGAGACAATTTTCAGTTATCAGTAATTATGTATATTATCAGAGTGATAAGCTAATTTTTATCACTTGTGCTCACTCTCTTGATCTCTTTAACACCATAAAACTGTCAATATAATTTTGAAGAACGTTTCTACCTTAACGGTTTCACAAGGATTTTCAATTTTCCATTATTACCATTTCTATTTTTCCTCAAATGAATCACGTAGCGTTGCAAGTAAACAGCTTCTATTCCAAATTATCCTGAAGGTACTGACAACATAAATCTTATCGACGGTCTTGTACAATGTATGAATAGATCACACCATTCTCTTATTACTTTAAAGTGTCTGTTATCTATTCAGAGGGTCACCTGCAAATTTTCTCTGGTTGCATTTCTTGACACGATGAGCAATCTTTTTGCGTAAATCTCAGTAATAGAATATAATATAGCTCTATTGACCTTCTCAGGTCTTGTAGAAAATTAAGTTGTTTTACAGCACAATCTGGAGATATGATCATTCTTCCAAAAAATATCCAATTCACACTAATCAATGTACAAATCCACTGCATAATTTTCCTGCCTTTTTGCATACATAATAGCTGTTTTTATGCCAAATTACGGCTCTCTCTATATATGTGTAGATATGCAATTGTTAGTGTATTTTAATATATATCTTTTTAAAGTATCGAAATGACAGTTAAATTTAACAAAAATGGGACACGCAAAGCCCATAATAGAGCTGATGTGGAACTGAGAAGTGCCCTAAGCGAGTTTGCACCTGGGTGGGCAATGACGCTGTCATGAGGACCACACAGCTAGGAGTGATACGGAGAGGCATCAAGTGTAAGATGCGGTTTGATTTCAGAAATGTCAAAATGTGAAAAGATGTATCTTGGAACCAATAAAACACTTCATCCTCCGTTCCTGGGGTGAAAGAGAAGACAATTTGGAAAGAGGCAGAGGCACAAGTCAGTGCTGCAGCCGTGGAGAATTCAGAAGTTCTCATATTCTGCAACTTGTCTTTCCCCTCAGAAGAATACATTAGGGAAATAAGAAAAGGGCCGTGAATTAAAGGAGTCAGAGATCATTCCCTTGAAAGCTTGTTCAGTAAATTCCTGGTCATCTGGGCTCCTTCAGACAGCTGGTTTTGCACACTAGGGGGCTCTAACACACAACGTGTCAAATGAAATGCCGGTAGCCTGTTTAAAAAAAAAAAAAAAATGTTTTCTCAATTGTTAGGCTCAGAGTGAGGAAAATAAAAACGAGTATGTTCTGTACTCAGCCTATAGGAGATTTACAATTTGGTACGGGAAATGAAGCATGTATGAAAGTTAAAATAAAGGGAGGCATGAGACAGTGCTGGAAAACAAAAACAAAGAATTATAAACTGTCAAAAGAGTAGTGAATCCTTCCTTAGATCAGTTTAAATTTCTTTGACTTGGTAAAAAAATGTAAACATCTCCCTAATGAAGTGGCCAGACCCTGTATGGGGTTTGTGGGAAGGGTGAGAGCCGAGGCAGCTGCGCCCGGCAAGTGCCCTCGAGGGGGCGCGCTTGTTCACATCACCAGCACTGGCTTTTCTCCTGTCTTCCTCTCCCTTCTTCCCGGCTCTTCAGAGACATCCCTTCTTTCTTCGTCTTTCTTGGAAGATTCCAGACTATAATGACCTGGCAGCGACTCTAACGTAACCTTAATCTCGCGGGCAAAGCAAATTCAGGGACATCTTTTTTTTCTCCAGAAAATTTTGCTGCTATCAAGACCACTTACTAATATGATTTCATTTTCCAATGTTGCCAAAATTGCAATAGGATGTTCAGAGCCCTCTGAATTAGGGAGGCGCATTTAGTAGAGCAGAAGAAACAGGGCTGCAGAAATACTGACCTCCAACCTTTACCATCACACATACACATTTTTGCCCACTTCCTATTCCGGCTTCTTTCCTGTCTCACTTTCTGAACGCCTAGACCACCCAAAGTTACAATCTCGGGGACATTTTGAAGTTTCTTTCAACAATCTGAGAGGTCTACCTCCATTCTAGGAGGCCAAGGCAAAAAAAAAATTATTGGCTTTCTCATTTTGGCTTACCCTCTTAATGGAAAAACAGCTATTTGAAGATTTATCTTATTTATTCAAAATGTTTAACTTACAAGAACCATCAAACTTAAAAAGTTGTAAAAATTGTACTCCCATATAACCTTTACTCAGAACAAGCAATCATTAATATTTTGCCGTATGTGCTTTATTTATCCCTCTAATCATTATTATTATTATTGCTGAAACATTTGAGCATAAGCTGCAGATGCCATAATCCTTTACTCTTTTCTTTTTTTAAAGATTTTATTTATTTATTTGAGAGAGTGAGTGAGAGGGAAAGGGAGAGAGAATCTGAAGCAGACTCCACACTGCGCTCAGAGTCCGACCCAGGGCTCAATCTCACAACCTGAGATCATGACCTGAGCCAAAACCAAGAGTCTGATACTTAACCGACTGAGCCCCCCCGGGCTCCCCAATCCTTCACTCTTAATTACTTCAGTATTCATCTCCTAACAGCAAGGACATTTTCCTACATAATCATAGTACAAAAATAATTTCAGAAATTTAATGTTGATGTAATAGTATAATCCAATCTAAGCTCATATTCAAATTTTACCAATTGTCCCAGTAATGTCCTTTATTTTTTTTTTTTCCTGTTCTAAGATCCCATCTAGGATCACATTTTGCATTTAATTGTCATGTCTCATTATTCTCTTTCAACCTGGAATTATGCCTCTGCCTTTCTTTATCTTTAACATTGAAATTTTTTAAGAGTTCAGGTCAGTTGAATGTCTCTGAATTTGGATTTGCCTGATATATTCTCATGATTAGATTTGGTTAATAGATTTTTGGCAGGAATACTACATATTCTGAGGTGTTAGATCAATAGGCATAAGATTCCCCTCCTTAGGGATTGAATTATTTTTAATCCTCAAGCAATATGAGTAGGCATTTCCCCACTGCCTGCCCAACAGAGTGTGTTGTCAAGCTTTTAAATTTTTAAATCAGTGTGATAGGTGTAAATGGTATCTTAATATCATTCTTAAAAATAATGTTTATTAAAGTAGAATTCAAAAGGAATAACATGAATCCATTTTAAGTGCACAGTGTGATGAATTTGACAAACAATGTAAGATCTAGACTATGCCTGTGGCCCTAAAAATTTTCTTGTTACCCTTTCCAGCAAATCTCCCCAAATCCTGGCCCCCCGCAATTGCTGATCTGTTTCCTGACACAATATATCAGGTTTTTGTACTCTAGAATTTCATATAAATGGAATCACATAGTGTGTACACATTTGTGTCTGGAAGGAAGAGGATACTGGTGGTATTCTTATGATAGATTAGACAAAGAAAATGAGATTTATTATTTTTAATATAGTCCCATTTGTATATACAGGCTAGATGGTCTGTGCATACAAATAGGTTATAAATTTAGATTATAAACAAAGCTGAATTCCTCTAATTTTAAATAAAATACACTCTCTAGTCTAAATTTTCTTTTTGGTCTTACTATGCCAACATACTAGGCCCAGCCCAGAAAGAATGATAGAAATATAGTATCTGTGGAAATCCCAAGAGATCATTTTTGTAAGCTCTAACCTTATTATTAAATAACTTTTTATAAACCTCTGTGACAAAGATTCTATATCTTCCAAAGGAGTTACTCTCCATTTTAGAGAAAACTTCTGTCTCTTTTGGAAACTATAGTGGAATCAATGGTTAGTTCTTAACTTTTCCCTGTGTGATAGATGTCTCTTCCAAGGCTCATGAGAAACAAAAATTGCATCTATGTTGCTGTATTTATTACTGACTTCACTTGGTGTTAGTGCTGCTTTTTGCAGATTTTAAGTCCGAGTGTGAGCGTGGTGCACAAATGGAACTGATACAATAAAGCAAGATCTGCTGAATTCACACATCTAATCACCCCTCCCAAATCAATCTCTACAGTACTTCATATTCATAACTAAGCTTCTTGGTAATGATAATCAATACATGTTTGGGGTTCAAAAGGAGAAAAGCAATTAATTTTCAGTACTTCAGAGAAACACCCACAGTGTGGGTATAAAATAGTTTCCAAAACTGAACTTCATCTGCATGAAGTATGTCTCTGATTCAACAGCTTAGTGAGAAAATAAAGCCCTGATATTTAAAGTCAGTAATACTTTGGTTCAGTTTGCCTTTTGATTAGACAGATTTGCGGGTTGATAGGAAATGACACACTGAGAGGATATGGGGTGGATGTGTGAGTGGCAGGCAGTGAGGGTGGAGAAAATGATGGCGTTTTGCTACCAAGACGATAAATGCACAAAATAAATGACCTTAGCAAGAAAGACACAGACATAATTACATGATATTTCCAATAGTTTTTTTTAAGATTTATTTACTTTATTTAAAAATTTTTAAGATTTATTTATTTATTTACTTGATGGGTGGGGGAGGGGGCAGAGGGAGAGAGAGAGAATCTTAAAGCAGGCTCCCTGCTGAGCATGGAGGCTGTCCTTGCGGGGCTCAATCCCGCAACGCTGAGATCATGACCTGAGCTGAAACCAAGAGTGGGGTGCTTAACCGACAGAGCCACTCAGGTGCCCAGATATTTCCAATAGTTTCATATTATTAATTGAAAAGTTACGGGGGCAGCTGGGTGGCTCCATTGGTTAAGCATCTGCCTTCGGCTCAGGTCATGATCCTGGGGTCCTGGGATCGAGCCCCGAGCCCTTAACAGGGAGCCGGCTTCTCCCTCTCCCTCTGCCCCTCCTCTGCTAGTGCTCTCTCTCTCAAATAAATAAATAAAATATTTTTTAAAAAAAGAAAAAAAACTATGAATTGACTTGCTGATTGAAAAGACTTCTAACAATTTCTAAAGATAAGTGATTAATCAGGTAATTTCAGCAGCAATGTTCAAGACCCACCTTATATTGAACACACACACGCAGTAAGCAGCAAAGAGTGTTGCAGTAATCCTTGATCCTCAGTTTCTGGGTACTGAAATATTTTCCTCAATAATTTTAACAGCTTCATTGAGGCATATTTGGTATACAAGCAACGGCACATATTTAAAGTATACAGTTGGCATATGGACACGCCTGCAAAGTCATCACCTCAATCAACATAATGAGCACATCAATCACATCCGAAAGATTCCTTGCGCCCCTTCACAGTTCTCCTTCCTGTCCCTCCCCACCATCTTTGAACCTCAGGCAACCCCTGAACCGTATTCTGTCATCCTGGACACATTTATATTGTTCAGAATTTTATACAAATAAAATCACACGGTATATACTCTTTGTTTTCTGGCTTCTTTTATCTAGCGAAACTCTTTTGAGATGCATTCATGTAGTGGCATGTTCACTACATTTTATTGAATAGTATTCTGTCACGTGGATGTTCAAATTGTTTATCCATTTACCTGCTGATGGACATGTGTTCTTGTTGCCTTCACTTTTTGGCTATTACAAATCAAATTGCTATGAGCTGTTGCTTTTCTTAGCGTGGAGAAATTTTTCTCTATCCTCATCTCTCTCTCAAACCTAAGAAAACGAAAGATAGCCCGAGAAGCTACGTATTGAAATGATAAATGAAAGGCAACATATTTGCTTAGGGAAGTCAAGATAATTTCTCAATGTTTAATATAAAAAAGAAAGCATATGTCTGTGTCTTACACTTGGCCCTCTTCACTCATTTATGTCACCTCCCCGGCCTCTGTGGGTGTGACTCTATCCTGTAACATCCCTGACTGAGAACAGACCCCTCACTCTGGACTCCAGGATTCTGCACCGCAGAGACCCAGTCTGATCTTTTAGCCTCACCTTCTGCTGTTCCGATTCTATCTTCAACCTAAGCAGCTGAAATTTCCAGGCACTGTCTCTGTCCTGCAGCACCCCCACACCATTTTCAGAAATCATGACGCACCTCCACTTAGTGAAAATCTTCCCATCTCCAAATCCTTTGTCAAAGGCCACTTCTCCTCAGAGCTATTACTAATCTGTTCATTAACTTCCACAGCACTGTGTTTCTATCTCACTCTGGACCCTGGATTCTGCTCTAGGTTTTTGTTTCCCACTGGGGATTATGCCCAGGTCTCTGGAAGACCTCAAAATGCAAATAACATTTTTAGAAATGGAGGAGAGTGAAGAGAATGCATTTATTAGGACAATAAATAGCAGATATAAAATTCTGATATTTAAAGATTTATTACTCAGGACATTTTACTCCCACACGTGTACACATGTGCGCACACACACACACTCTTGCACAGATACAACCAGGAGGACATCACAAAGTGATTAAGAACAGGGGCTTTCAAGTTAATATTTAACACTGACTGTGGTAGTCTAGCTAAGTGTATTCTTAAGTAAATTACTTAATCCCACTGAGTCTGTTTTTATCACTAAAAAAAAATGAGTTTAATAGTATTTCTTTAATAGTGTTGTGGGGAGTATTAAATAAAGATAGGCACATAGAACATTTAGCACTAATGCCTGGCATGTAATAAGTACAGCATAAATGGTACCCGTTGTGAGGTTGGCACTATGTTTAACATAATATACTTTCCTCTTTTGACTTTCCAAGCACATGAACTTTACTTCAGAACTCCTAGAGATGGGGAAAGGGAATTAGCAATTATACAAAAGAAAAGCAAATAAAAGATCATTTTCCATACTGAAAGTAGAATTACGCATCAAGACATGTTCTTGTAAACCAAATTATCATTTTGAAAGAGGATTTGAATACTTCCTTGAACATTCGCTCCCCTCCCCTTTTAATTTTCTTAGCACATCAAGGCTAGCCTCTTTAAGGTCCTAGCCACACCTTCAAGGTTAGTTACTCTTCTGGGGGTCGGGACAGTAAGATGATTGGGAGAGTCCGCCCCTTTCTGGCCCTGGGGGATTATGGCAGGGAGGGAGGAGTTCTGGATTTGCATGACTTGCTGATGGCACTTGTCATTTCTCAGTCACCACTGTCACCCATGCTAAAGCCCAGCGCTGTTATCGGCTCGGTGGCCACACCCATGAGGGTCCCCAGCTCTCCTTCAGAGAGGAGAAAAGCACTCCTCGGCAGGGGTGCTGGAAGGGGCTTCCTGGGGCGTACAATGAGAGAGATTTTTTTTTTTTTAAGATTTTATTTATTTATTTGACAGAGAGAGAGACAGCGAGAGAGGGACCACAAGCAGGGGGAGAGGGAGAAGGAGAAGCAGGCCCCTCGCTGAGCAGGGAACCCCATGCGGGGCTCGATCCCAGGACCCTGGGATCACGACCTCAGCCGAAGGCGACGCCCAGACTGAGCCCCCCAGGCGCCCCACAATGAGAGCGATTTTGGCCACCATTCAGTTCTTGAGCTACCAAGTCTCACAGGACCATCTGGTGTTGCTTCTAAACACATTTCTTTCTTTCTTGATCAGGCATCCTTTCAGGCCTCTTCTATCTCAAGATGTGTTCACTCAAAAAGTTTATCTAGCCCTCATTTCCCCGCTCCATTTTCTACAATGAAAACAATTTCTTATTTGAGGATATGAATAATACATGTTCCCAGTAGAAAAAATGCAAGCAATCATCAACATGTGTATAAGCAAGAAACTGATACTTGAAATCCCTCCATCCTGAGATAACCACCATTCAAATTTAATGCTTCTCCTTTCATATATCTCTTTATGCATATAGACATGCATAGGCATCTATTATACATATGTGTAACTTTGCCTAGTTTATATCATATCATGCTTGCTATTTTGTCAGGAAGAATCCTCTTGTTCTCTGTTTTTATTGCCTCTTTCTTCCTTTCATTCTTTGCACACTTCTATAGCATTCACATGTGATAAATATTCATATCTTTCTCTTGCTCTATCATCATAGACACCCAAATACATAGCGTGCCGTACATATAGAGAGAGAAATTGAGGCTCTAGGGCTACTGTTTGCTTTATAAAAACAGGATCGTATTGTGTATATTTTCTTTGTATGTTGCTTATACCTTCAATGCATCTTTTTAACGGTAACATAACATTTCATAGTATGGCTGTATCCAAATTTATACAAGCATTTCCTTATTGACAGAAGTAAGACATATGGTAGTAAGACATAGTCTCCAACTTATGATGGTTCAACTTACGATTTTTCAACTTTATGATGGTGTGAAAGCAAGATGCATCCAATAGAAGCCACACTTGGAATTTCAAAATTCGGTCTTCCCCTTGGCTAGTAATATGCAGTACAAGACTCTCTTGTGACTGGGGCAGTGGCAGTGAGTGGCCCCAGGTCAGCCGCGCCATCACAAGGGTGAGCAACCGGTACTGACAGCCATTCTTTTTTTCCCTTTCAGTACAGTGTTCAATAGATTACATGACATGTTCAACACTGTATTATAAAACAGGTTTGTATTACATGATTTTGCCCAAGTGTAGGCTAATGTAAGTGTTCTGAGCATGTTTAAGGGAGACTAGGCTAAGCTGTGATGTTTCGTAGGTTAGGTGTATTAAGTGCATTTTCAAATTCTGATATTTTCAACTTATCATGCATTTATTGGGATATAGTCCCATCATAAGTTAAGGAAAATCCTATGTACTTATTTTCCGTTTGGATCTGTAGTTTGTCTCAAACCTTTTGTCATTTTTTAAAATTTTTAAAAATCAGTTTTTAAATCTTTTTCTTAGAGATGATGTCATAGTGTTTGGAAATATTTTCACAACTTTATTCATTTTTTGATTTATGATATCTTTTCCCACTAAATACTTATTTTCTATCCAGTCAAATATGTCTTTTTTTATGTCTTATATTCAAATGTTAAACCTCCTGGATCTGTCTTCCATTTATATTATTTTTACCTTATTTCTTTAATTTTTGCTCTGTGTTTTGTCATCTTTCCTTCAGTAGTTTTTATAGGCTACCTAGTGGGTATTCATCAGTAACCAATTTTTCCTTTGATTCATTTTTTGAATTTTGAATTCTAAATCTTTTGTTTTAAAAGGTCTTTTTCTAAAGGTTTTAGTAGAATCTCCTTAAATGTTCTTATTATTTATTTTCTAAACTTACATCGTCACTTGTCTCTCCCAGCAATTCTAATTCACTAAATCCTTCCAAATCTGGGTGTTCTGTTCATTATTTTTCTTTCCAGCTGCTGGCTGCGGGATTGTAATTATCAGTCACTTGCTCATGGTTTTACACCCTAAGAGCTCAATTCTGTTCGGTACCCCACGTGGCAGCAAACCTATCAGTGGTGGGAGATACAGCATGCTCTGCTCCTATGGCCCAGAAATGCACCCCCTGACAAATCGTCTACACCTGATCCAGACACCAGGCTAAGGCCTCTCTCCTCCCAAGTGTCCTCACTAAAAAGACTAAAAGTCTCAAAGCATCAGAGGGAAAGGGGGAAGAAAAGGAAGAAAGGAAGGAAAGAAGGGAGAAAGGAAGAAAGAAAGACAGACAAAGACAGATGGAAGAAGGAAAGAAAGAGCAGAAAGTTAGGAAGGTTATTTGGTGGATGGCCCCAGCCAACAGTCAGCATCATCTCCTCCTCATTGTAAGTAAGTCACCTTGGAGGACCAGCTCAGTCCTCAGGTTCCTCCAGCCCTAGCTATCATGAGAGACTCTAAATGAGAATTGCCCAGTGAAATCATAAAACTGTGACAGACAATACATTGTTGTCTTAAGACACTACATTTTAGGAGTGGTTTGTTACGGGTGCCTGGGTGGCTCAGATGGTTAAGTGCCTGCCTTCAGCTCAGGTCATGATCCCAGGGTTCTGGGATCAAGTCCTGCATCGAGCCCCACATCAAGCCCCACATCGGGCTCCCTGCTAAGCAGGGAGTCTGCTTCACCCTCTGCTCCTCCCTTCCCAGCTTGTGTGCTCTCTCTTGCTCGCTCACTCTCTCTCTCAAATAAATAAATAAAATCTTCTTTTTAAAAAAAAGGAGTGGTTGTTGTTCAGGAAATAGATAATAAAATGGAAATTGGTACTTGCACGTGAGGTGTTTTTGTAACAAAAACCTAAAACATGTAACATTGACTTGGGGACTAGACAGTGAGAGAAGCTTGATAGGCTATCAGGAAACTGTTAACAAATTCTTGGCTAAGTGACTAAGATAATGAGTAAGTGATTATTGGTGGCTAAATGAAAGAGGATGTGAATCATATATGGAAGAACAATTAGCAACACTATTCCCTGAGTAAGTATGGAAAATAGGAAGAGTACTTAACAAACATGTGGCTTTGTGAAGGAGACTATCAGGCAGAATGCTGAAAGTGATAACTGGTATCTTCTATTGCCTGTAATAAAAATAGGACAGGAGTTGAACTAAAGAATTAATTAGAATCTAATGGAAATAGAGGGGGTCATGACAGTCTTTCCAGCTAGCAAAATGGTCTCAAAGTAAGGAATGACCCCAGAACAAAGATCATATCCATAGCACTACCAGCAAAATATGTTCTCAAGGTAAAAATGAAGTTAAGGATGTGGTCATAAGATCCTTTTATGACACCTCAGAAAGATTAAAACGTGTGTGTTTTAATCTTTAACAGACTTCATCGGTAGGCGACAGGCTTTTAAGAATCTTAAGGGCTTAATTGAATTTAAATAAAATAAGATTTAAGGGAAAGAAAGAAAGAAAATCTAAAGGGCACATGTCTCAAACCTTACCTGCTAGACAAAAAGATTTCCAAGAACCTTAAAGACATCATCTCCAAACATCCCCATGCTCATCCTAAAGGAGAATGCAGCCTATCCTAGAGATATTTATGGATGTGGCTTTTGTCTCATGGAGGAAGCACCAACAATAATCACAGAAAACCTACATACTGTTTTTTAAGGAAATGAACAAACACAGCCCCCTATGTGGATTTAAAGGGACAGAGGCAGTTTGACAGGAAAAGATCTATAGGCCCCCAACCTTCTACAGGCATGAGTCAGTCTGAGAAATCAGCTCAGCTGTTGAAGTGTTATTTCTTATGGAGAGGGAAGATGGCTCGGAACCAAGAGCCTAGATCACAGAGCCCAGAGCCTTTGAGACTCACTTATAGGAAGGAGGACCGGACTCAATAAAATTTTTATAGTTCTCCGACAGTTGTGCTTCCTGTCCTTTGCCTTTTTAAGTGAACGTGTCTCATACCCTTGTTACTGTCTTAACCTGTTGTATGGTGTGTGTAGAAGATAACTGGTCTCTTTAATTCACAAGTCTAAAGTTTGAGAGAATCATACTCTAGAAGTTGCGCTCAAAGAGCTTCAGCAAAGGGAATGGCCCCAAGAAGCCACATTGATATCTGGACCTGATTTAGGTAATGGGATCATAGACTGGAAGCCTGACCCTGACCACTAACAGAGTGGGACCTTGGAGGCCTTGCGAAGGTTGCAAGAGCGTTTTGCTGCCAGGAGGGAAATGAAACATTGGAAGTCAGAGAACCCGGTAAGAGCTAGTTGCCACCAATGGCCACAGTGAACTACACTTCCCAATGTTCATCCCTGTGCAGTCCTCTCCCACACTGAGTCTGAGCTGACCCTGTAATCACCGGTAGAATGTTGCTGAAGTGATGTCACACAACTCCCAAGACTAGGTCATAAGAAACCTCGCAGTTTCTGCTTTGGTCTCTTGGAACACTCCCTCTGGGAATGCTCCCTTTCAAAATCTGGCCGCCATGCTGTAAAAAGCCCAAGCCAGATGGGAAAGCCACGCATAAGCACTCTGATAGAGAGCCCATCTAAACTCACAGTAAACAGCCAGAATCGACCCCCAGCCATGTGATCAAGCTGTCTTCTATGTCAAGTCCAGTCAAATCTTCTGAAAAATCCAGTAATTACTACAGTTTGACAGCAACTGCCTGAGTAGTTTTTTTTTTTTAAAGATTTATTTATTTATTTGAGAGAGAGAGCGAGTGAGAGAGAGAGCACAAGTAGGGGGCAGGGGAGAGAGGGGAGGAGCGGAGGGAGGGGGACAAGCAGACTCCCCACTGAGCAGGAAGACCCACACGGGGCTTGATCTCAGGACCCTGGATCATGACCTGAGCCCAAAGTAGATGCTTAACCGACTGAGCCACCCAGGTGCCCCCTGCCTGAGAGGTTTGAAACAAGAACAATTAAATTGAACCCAGTCAATCCACAGGATTGTGAAAGATAACAAATCAGTTGCTTTGAAGTCATTACATTTTATGGTGGTTTGTAACCAGCAACGGACAGATAGAATACTGTCAAACACCTTTCCAATATGATTATAGCCAATTTATACTCCTACCAGTGAAGTATGAAAATATCATATGTAAGCAAAGATATGAATCAGCTATACTTCTTAATAATTTTGCTGGTCAGAGATTCTGGTGAATATACCTGTGAATCTATCATAAAAGTAAATGAGGGCTATAAAAAAAAAAAATGTCAAATGGCTTAGGAAAATGATGAGGTCATGTTTTATGATCCTTTGTTTTTCAGAGACTTCAACGCAGTATTCTAAAGCATATTGGCAACCTGGCTTACTTAAAGTGCCTCAGTTTACTCATCTGTAAAGTAAAAGTAATCCTAGATTCCTGCAGTGCTGCAATAAGCATTAGAAATCCGACGGGGAATTTAGTAGATAATATAGCTTCTCAAGCTTTTCAAGGCATCTGTGAGAGAAAAAGTCTAGATTCTTCCTCTTTTCTTGATTTTCCTGCAGAAAATCCAATAGAGGTCGGTAAAAGATGGGGGGTGGGGGTGGGGTAGTGATTGGAGATGGTGGCAGAGCCAGTATGAGACGGAGGAATGAAGTCACCTTGCCCCACTATTCCTTAATCCTTCCTCACCCATGTGTCTCCTCACAACCCCAGAATAAGCAAACATAATAAAAAAAAAAGACTGTCTAGAAAAGTCATTCCTTCAGAAAGCAGACAGGTAAAGCCCAGCAGGGCCACAGGGAGGAGGGAATGGTGAGGACTAAAGCAAACAGGAATGGAATGGCAAAATAAACACAAAATACGCAACCTGAATCCAGCCTGTGGGATTGCCGCTTTTGTGACTTTACTCGCTCCTTCTTCCACTGTGTCTAACTGGCCACTCATTCCTAGAGATTCTACCTTGGAGGCACTGTCCGCTCTGCTCTTTTCTTCTCATCCCCATTTGCATCTGCTTGAGTTTCTGTCTTCAGTCTGGATGAGCTGCAACCCGCCTCCACACTGCTAGCAGGTGGGTCTTTTTAGGATGTAATCTGAGCTCCTCACTTGATGCTTCAGATCTTTGGTGGTTCCCTTAGTTCTCGGACAATGGTCAGACTTCTTGGTTTAGTGCAAAGACCTTCCAAGATACAGCCCATTTCTTTACCTTACCTTTTCAGCCTTTCCCTGGGCCTGTGTTATACCTACATTCAACAATGAAGACTTGGCCCATTTTTTAATGGGGTTGTTTTATTATTGAGTTGTAAATGTTCTCTACATATTCTGGACTCAAATCCATTACCAGATATATGACTTGCAAATATTATCTTGAATAAATGTATCTTCATTTGCTTCCTGATTTTGAATCATTACTAGAGATTTTAAATGTTTATTTTTTTTTAAAGATTTTATTTATCAATTTATTTTAGAGAGAGAGTGTGCACATGTGCGCATATGAGTGGGGGGAGGGGTAGAGAGGGAGGGAGAAGAAGAGAGAATTTGAAGCAGACTCCGTAGTGAGCCCAAGACCGTGGCAGGGCTTAATCCCATGACGGTGAAATCGTGACCTGAGCTGAAACCAAGAGTCGGACACTTAACCACTGAGCCACCCAGGCGCCCCTAAATGTTTATTTTTAAAATAATTTTCATTATTTATGGCTGTTTCATCAGGGAGTGGGTCCACAGAGTTTCTCATGCCAACATTGTGGGATTGGATCTTCCCATAATGCTAATTTTAATTTTCATTTCCTCAACAACTAATGATGTTGAACACTTTTCCAAAGGCTTATTCAGGTGTATGCTCTTTTGTTGTTGCTGTTGAGTTGTTTGATTTTTATGTTATTGATTACTAGGAGTTCTTTAAAGAGTCTGTAAATGAGCATAATGTTGAATATATGTAATTAGAATATTTTCTTCCAGTGTGTGGCTTGCCTTTTACTTTCTTTCTTTTTTCCCTAAAGATTATTTATTTATTTGACAGAGAGAGAGAGAGACAGTGAGAGAGGGAACACAAGCAGGGGGAGTGGGAGAGGGAGAAGCAGGCTTCCCGCGAAGCAGGGAGCCCGATGTGGGGCTCGATACCAGAGCTGAAGGCAGATGCCTGACGACTGAGCCACCCAGGCGCCCCTACCTTTTACTTTCTTAATTGTGTCTTTTAATTGACAGAGGCTGTTAATTTAATCAAGCCCAACTATAATCTTTTTCTTTAATGGTTAGTGCTTTTGTATATCATATTTAAGAACTATTTACCTGCCAAAAGGTCATGAAAATATTCTTCTATGTTTTCTTCTAGAAACTTTTTTTTTTTTTTTCAATTTAATTCTATGGCCCATCTTGAATTTTTCTTTGCATATGATGTAAGGTAAGATTTTTTCCCCCCCATATGGATCCAATTGAACAAAGCAACATTCATTAAAAGGACCATCTTTTTCTTACTGAATTATACCTTTGTCATGAATTAAGTGACCATTTATGTGTGGGTCTTTTTCTGTACTCTTTATTCTGTTCCATTGATCTATATATGTATCTTTGAGCTCAGGCCACTCTGTTTTAATTAGTGTTGCTTTATGATAAAGCTTAAAATTTGATAATCTAAGTCTTACAAGTTTGTTCTGTAAGATTTCGTTGGCTATTTTTTTTATTATGTTATGTTAATCACCATACATTATGTCATTAATTTTTGATGTAGTGTTCCATGATTCATTATTTGCGTATAACACCCAGTGCTCCATGCAGAACGTGCCCTCTTTAATACCCATCACCAGGCTAACCCATCCTCCCACCCCCCTCCCCTCTAGAACCCTCAGTTTGTTTTTCAGAGTCCATCGTCTCTCATGGTTCATCTCCCCCTCCGATTTCCCCCCCTTCATTCTTCCCCTCCTGCTATCTTCTTCTTCTTCTTTTTTTTTTTTAACATATAATGTATTATTTGTTTCAGAGGTACAGATCTGTGATTCATCAGTCTTACACAATTCACAGCGCTTACCATAGCACATACCCTCCCCAATGTCTATCACCCAGCTGTCCCATCCCTCCCACCCCCCACCACTCCAGCAACCCTCAGTTTGTTTCCTGAGATTAAGAATTCCTCATATCAGTGAGGTCATATGATACATGTCTTTCTCTGATTGACTTATTTCGCTCAGCATAACACCTTCCAGTTCCATCCACGTCGTTGCAAATGGCAAGATTTCATTCCTTTTGATGGCTGCATCATATTCCATTGTATATATATATCACATCTTCTTTATCCATTCACCTGTCAGTGGACATCTGGGCTCTTTCCATAGTTTGGCTATTGTGGACATTGTTGCTATAAACATTGGGGTGCAGGTGCCCCTTCAGATCCCTACATTTGTATCTTTGGGGTAAATAGCCAGTAGTGCAATTGCTGGATCGTATGGTAGTTCTATTTTCAACTTTTTGAAGAACCTCCAAAAAATATGGAATGCTTCACAAATTTGCATGTCATCCTTGCACAGGGGCCATGCTAATCTTCTCTGTATCATT
Organism: Halichoerus grypus; assembly: GCF_964656455.1. Lineage (NCBI taxonomy): Eukaryota > Metazoa > Chordata > Mammalia > Carnivora > Phocidae > Halichoerus > Halichoerus grypus. Next base: position 95,945,356 of record NC_135717.1, on the reverse strand, counting down.
CCAATTTTAGTATATGTGCTGCCGAAGAGAGTACTTCGTTGGCTATTTTGCTGCTTTTGCATTTTCATATAAATGCTTGTCAGTTTACACACACACACACACACACACACACCTCCCTGTTGGGATTTTGATCAAACTGAATTGACTTTGTAGATCAATAAGGAGAATTTTGACATTTGAATAATATTGAGTCTTCTGGTCCATGGACATGGTACATTTCTCCTTTTACTTAGGTCTTCTTTAACTAGTTTCAGTAATACTTTGTGGTTTCAGTGCCTTGCACATCTTTCGTTAGATTTATTTCTAGACATTTGAGTTTTCATATTATTGTAAACAGTAGGGTTTTTCAAATTTTATTTTTCAGTTGGTTTTGCTAGAATGTAGAAATACAATTTGTTATCATCATCCAGCAACCATGCCCAATTTACATGTTTATTCTAATTGTAATTCTTTTTTTTTTTTTTTTTTTAAAGATTTTATTCATTTATTTGTCAGAGAGAGAGACAGAACACAAGCAGGGGGAGAGGCAGGCAGAGGGAGAAGCAGGCTCCCTGCTGAGCAAGGAGCCCGATGTGGGACTCGATCCCAGGACCCTGGGGTCATGACCTGAGCCGAAGGCAGCCGCTTAACCAACTGAGCCACCCAGGCGTCCCTATTCTAATTGTAATTCTTTAGAATTTCCCATGTATATAATTATTCTGATTTTCATTTCTGCCACTATCATGAATAGGTTTCTTCTTCAATTATTTCTTCCACAGTAGACCTCTACTTTTTTATGTTTAGTAAAAATGCTGATCATTTCCTGGTTGACATACATTTCTTTTGATGGTTAGACAAACAAACAAAAAGATTCCACTGTGGTTCACTGAAGTTATTGGGCACTTTGTTGCCATATCCAATTGAATCCAGAATATAACAATTTAGTGAGAAAAGCAAAGAATGACTCAGACAAGAATTTGTTTAATTCAACCATAAACTTCCCATATACAGCAAAGCTCGAGATATCTCTTTTCTGGCTTGGGTTTCCTGAGTCCCACGTTATCTTAAAGTATTTCCCGTGAAGTTCATCTTTAGTCACGGATTTATCTGCCAATTCTAAGGAAAAATTATATTTTCTCACTCCATTCTCTCCTCTTCCTGCAACACAATACGTATTAGCTACTTCCTCTAGTATGTGTTAATATTAACAAGACGTTCAACTTTTCTAGTCCTTTCCACAGTGACATAATCCTTTATAGCCGCTAATTCTTTTTTTATTAAGGCCAAAGGATTTGATTAACTCTAGTCCCTTCAGATAATAATTACATCCTGATAGCTTGATAGCCTTGTATGTAAACTATCTTGAATGTCAAGTTAGAGGAAATATTTTGTATTGCGTTATCAAGAAAATCCAGATGACATCATTTTCACAGTAGACTTTGGCTTAGTTATGGTTTAAAAATTACTCTTGTGAAGAACTGCAAAACGTATATATACATATATTCTTCTAGTTGGAACACCAGCTTAGTGATTCTAAGATTATCCTGCCACTGAGCTAGGATTAACATCAAGGACCTTACTTGGTCTGTGCCTTGTGTAAAGTTAGTGTTTAGTAAATACTTTTTGATTCATTTGAAGAAAGATGTCATTCCAGAACCAGTCAAGTGTTCTTCATAAATTCAAGGGGATCCTCTTTTCTACTATGTCTTCAGAAGAACTTCTAAATTCCCTGGATTTTTTCAATGCAAGAGAAGATGATGTGTTTCTGGTGTCCTATCCAAAATCTGGTAAAGTTTATTTTAATGTATTTTTAAATGTATAAGTACATTTTAAAATGTGTGAAATGTAAGAAATAAGAAGTATAATATTCTACTATATAGAAATATAATAATATAATAATGTAATATACTCCTCTATAGAAATATAATAATTTTTACAAAACATTTATTTTTCAGAATTTATCCATAGGAAATTTAAGTATCATAAATGCTTATTTTAATGAAAAAGCTTGACATTAGAAAGCTGAAAACTGTATTTCGAGAAAATTCGACTGGAGGAATTAGAGCTTTTACTCCAGTCTTGTTTCTCTTTTATTCATGAAAGTATACAGATGTTGATGTACATAATAAGCATAATATCTGTAACATTATAAAGTTCTCTTCCTACTTGTACCAGGCATGGCAATAAGCAATATTTGTTCAATTCATACTTTATGATTGATTTATAAATGAATACTTCTTTTTTCCCGGGCTAATCAAAAAAACATAAGTATTTTTAGTGTTCAATTTTTTTTAAAGATTTTATTTATTTATTTGAGAGTGAGAGATAGAGCAGGAGCAGGGGGGAAGGAGCAGAGGGAGAGGGAGAAGCAGACTCCCCACCGATGCGGGACTCGATCCCAGGACGCTGAGATCACGATCTGAGCCGAAGGCACACTCTTAACTGACTGAGCCACCCAGGCGCCCCTTTAGTGTTCAATTTTATGCCTTCTTATGCAAAGTTTATTTCCACATATAGTTATACACTCATGAAAGGACCATTATGAATAATGTCATTCTGGGGATAATCTAAATTAATTATAGATTCTTTTTAATTTTGAGAGGTGGCCAGGATATATAATATCCAACTGCCTGCTGTGATTTCCAGAAGAGTGGACATGTGTGAATGAGCATATGCTTGCTAGCATGATTCAGTAACTAAGAGCTTAGCCCCTTCAAATCGTGTTTACATTTTAGTCCCTTTATCTGATTGTCAGTCAGGCCCAAAAGGCCATCCCCATTAAAAGACACGGAGTTCATATAGATCTTCCCGGGTGTTTCTTGAGAATAAATATAAATCACATACGTAATTCTTCTATTGGAAAATGGTGTTGCAAATGGAAATTAAATGATTGTTTCCAGAATACCTCAGTATTCTCTCTATGTAGTAGGTTGCTCTGAGAATAAATACACCTTACCCTAAATTGATATGTTAGTTCAGAAAGTAATTTATGATACTTTTAAGGTTCTTTGAGCAGGTGGCTAGTTTATACCATATATAAGCAACCATATATAAAGCTTCCACTGTACATATTGATGCCTATAAATTGATATCACCCACCAGCTCTGGAGGTCCCCTGAATACAGCCCAAAACTGTATTCTCTCTTCTTCACCAGAATAAATCAACACATCTTGTGAACATAATAGAAATGTCATTACAATATTAGTCATGTTTATATGAATATTATAAATAGTTGACTTATGAGCATTATAATTTAAAATAGTCTTAAATTTAAAACATCATGCAAATGAGAGCACTGTTTAAATATTTATTCAGCTATAAATTAGTGAATATTGTTAACAAATTTCGAATTGGAATTACAAATGAGATCAATGGAAAGGAAATAGGCCTGATTAAAACTTTTTAGGAACATTGCTTTCAAATCAGCAAAGCATCGTCCCCATCCAAACTTCTACTGCCCTGCTCCAGTTTACTATTGTCTACAACACTGGAGCATACCCACATTTGCTTTATGTATTCCTTCTAGACTTCATGGTAGCAGAGGATTGTATCTTTACGCTGTTTGAATATAGCATTTGTTCATTGATCAAGTGCTTTGTTTGCACGCCTACTCTATGTTTGCACACAAACAAAAATTAGATCCAGTGGCTGTCTTCCAGGGGGAATTGGGGAGGTACACATAAATACAAGCAATAGCAACTAGACTCTGGTGTGTGCTACTTGGGAGGGACAGAAAGGGTAAACAATTATGCCATGGGAGTGGGAACTCAGAAGACAATTTATAAAAGAGCAAGATGCATGAGCTTGCAGGACCAGTGGGAACGGTGTATGGCAAGATCTGTGTATTTGTGAATTGGAGAAGGTGTTAGAGGTGAGTGTAGCACGGAAGAGTATTTCAAGCTGAGGAAACAGCATAGACAGTTCTCAGTCCCTTCACGCTCTTTAAAATGTGGTTCTTCCTGTAAAATGAATTAACGTCTCTAGCGTTTCAACGAGTGTCTCAGGTTTCAATGGGTGTCAAGGGGTAATAATAACTATTTATAATAAAATTAATGCACTCCTTGCTATTATAACCTCATGCTAATTTTCTATATTTATTTCATCAAGAATTTTGTTTAATTTAAAAAATGCATTTTGTTTTATTTTTATGTGAAGGTACTCACTGGATTGCAGAGGTCATTGGGAACATTCCCAATGCTCGAATTAGTCTAACGTCTCCTATCGAGTTGGGAGACATTTCTAAATTTGACGAGCTAAAAATGAACCGTAAGAGAAGAGTTATTCCCACGCATTTGAGCTACAACCTGCTACCAGCAAATATCAAACAAAAACAATGCAAGGTGAGTTCAGCGGTTAAGGGCAAAGGCTTGGGAGGACCAGAAAACCGGGCTTGAGTTCTTGCTCTGCCACTCTCAATCTGTGTGACCTTGAAAATTTGCTGATGCTCTCTGAGCCTTGGTTTCCTCATTTGATACAGAAACAACAAGATCCATCGAATACAAGGTGGCAAAGATTAAGCTATGTTTTATCAACACATTACAACCAAGACAAGAATAGATGTTTTTCCTTTCATTGGCAAAGCAACTGAAGCTCAGAATGGGTAGGGGGCTTCTTAAAACCACCACAGTAAAGACAGAACCTTAAGGTACAATCCTAAACGGAAGTGAGACTCTCTGGTTGCACCTGGTTTCCCAAGATGATGACCTCTTCTCTGTTTCCCCCTGCCTAGCCCTCAGAGCTTAGGGGCTACTCGAACATTCCCTGCTCCAGTAGGCCTGCCAGATGGTCCATTCCTCTTGCCAGCTTTCCCTACCGGCCCTCAACCCTACTTAGCCTCCTATGTTTTCTTCCTCATTTTGTCTCCCTGCCTTTTTTTCTGCTTCCAAACTCTCTTACATGAAATGTCTGCTCATTTCATGATATTTAGTTAACATTTCATTTTCTTTTCTCAGGGTACTATTCTGCCTCCTCTTCACATCTTTCAACCATCCCCTAATATTTCTTAGAATATTGTATGTGTGTGTTTACTGAGTATCACTGACATACAACATTGTATCAGTTTTGGATGTATCACTTAACGACTCAATATTAGTATATATTGTGAAATGATCTCCACAATAAGTCTACTTAACATGTCGCCACACATAACTACAGAATACTTCTTTTAACCTCTTTCGTCAAAATATGTATTAATGCATTAGTAGTTTGCATTGTCTTTCCCAGGGGATGATACGGACATGTAACGTTGGGTATTCTCCAAAGGCCCTAAAGCATGCTTCTGTCTACCAAAACGAACAGACAAAAAACTCCAATTGGATGGCTAAGGCTTCACATTCTGCCACTTTATCCCTTTTTGTTAAGACAGGGAGTGGATATTTATTTATTTCTTTTTTTTAAAGATTTTATTTATTTATTTGAGACAGAATGAGAGAGAGAGAGAGAGCACATGAGAGGGGGAGGGTCAGAGGGAGAAGCAGGCTCCCTGCCGAGCAGGGAGCCCGATGTGGGACTCGATCCAGGGACTCCAGGATCATGACCTGAGCCGAAGGCAGTCGCTTAACCAACTGAGCCACCCAGGCGCCCGACAGGGAGTGGATTTTTAAACCGCTTTCAGAGCCCTGGGGTTCTGCGAATCTGCTCAGGATGCAGAGAGCAGCTAGAGAAAGCCTGAAGTGTTGAGTTACTCCATAATTTTCTCTTGAGAGGAAGAGAGGATAATGGGGGCAGAACAGGGGGTAAACGTGGCTTTTCACTTCTGAGCACAGTGGCCTTTTCACATCTCTCAAGAGGAACAGGTGCTGTTCATGTGGGTCACACACACAACTCCTGGACTATGAACATCGTACAGAAAGATAGTTATGTATTAAACATGACTCAGTTAACGCTTTCTTACCTACATAACATGTGTCCACCTGATTATCGATTTAAGAGTAAGTGGAACATCTGGTCCTCATGCAACACTGACTTGATCGAAGATAGTCCTATTATATCCAGCTCCTCGCACTGGTTTCCTGAGGTTTTTTTATATGCTCTTACTGCACTCCATACGTCCTTATTATAACCTTCATGACACTGCATTCCCTTACCTGTTTTGAGAGAGCTGGTAACGTTTCTGTCTTGCTCGTCAGATTTCTCAGACCTGGAACATTCCACTCTGCCTGGTCTGCGGTAGGTACTAAACAAAAATGTATTAAATTGAATCCGATTGCAAGGGCAGTGTTTGTGTAAATTGGGAAGGTGGCTCAGATTCCCTACTCTGGGGGATGCAATTATAGAAAATGAAATTCCAAAACATCATTCTTCCTATAAATAAGAGTAGGCAATTTACAAGAAATCTTAGTGTATTTAAATCATGCGTTATAACATTAAAATTATTTAGATTTTATTATGTTAAAATATTTCATATTACAAAAGTAATCTTGTCCTCCAAATGAATAGACAGTTTCTCGAATACACCGCTAAAGAGATAGAGCCACATTTAGGGCCTAAATTGAAAAAGTGTGGTCGGTGGACTGGCAGTACCAACCTCCCCTGGGAGCTTGTTAGAAATGCAGAAAGCTAGGCCTTATCCTGGACCCCTTGCACCAGAATCTGCATTTTAGCAAGATCCCAGGCGATTCTTGTGCGCATTAACTTTTGAGAAACACTGGCCTGAGTCTGTGCTTGATAATCAGTATAAGCTGCCAAAAAATCGTGGCATGTACAGGTTAAGTCCGGTTGCTTTTTTTTAAGAACATGTTTTGTGTGGGGGCTGTTTCCATCTAAAAATAAACTGATTTTTTTAACAGATTATCTACATCGTTAGGAATCCAAAAGATACGGCTGTTTCTTTATTCCACTACTACAGAGATAACCCGAATCTCCCTGGCATTGAAACCTGGTCTGCATTTTTCGAGCTTTTCCTAAGAGGAGATGGTAAATATAACAATGATTTCTATTCATCATATACAGTTCCCCTCCAAATGAAAGCATTTTCCAAAAGTTTAACTGGATCCTAAAGGCCCACTTTCAGAAATACATTTGAATAGATCTTTTTTTTTTTTTTTTACTTCTAAGCCATTCTTTCTCACTTTGCTTCTTCACAGACTTTCTTGTCACCTGTAGATAGTACAGATTTGCAATTACTCATTGAGCTGGTTGCAGTGTTTTTAAAACAGAGATTAATTCCGATCAAGCATCACTTTTTTTTCATGTCATATCAGTTTTGTCAGTGAAATAATTATGCATTGATTGGAGTAGAGGAGGATACAGTTAAAACCTGCACAGGCAGCCTGAAATATGTCTTATGTAGGCCTAGATGGAAAGTAAGACAAGACCAACAAACAACACACACACACACACACACACACACACACACACACACACATTCTCCCTCCCCCTCCCCCAAAAAAGGGGGAAAAAATTCCCCAAATAAAAGAAATGAAAGAATTAGCCATCCTCACACTTGGTTTATAGCAATGAACAAAAAGGAATTTCTCCTGAAAATACTAAAATGATACATCATTTGATTGAGCTGTGCAGCGCACGCATATTGATCCTGCATAACCATGCATGACCTTTGGATTTATTACTTTTTCCCTGACTCACTGGTACCTGGAGCACTTAAAAACGAAAAACAATTCTCAAACCTGAGTTCCCAAGCCTTTCATTAAACAAAAATAATGTACCGAGACGATGCAGAATTTAGAAGAGGCATGATTTAGAAACGGGATCTTATCTCTTACAGCGGTTAGAGGTAGACCTGCTTAATTGTTAGTTTCACTATTTCACTTGCAAATGATTAAGCTTTTACTTGTTACTTTCAGAGAGGCCACAGCAAGTATAACCTTAACAGGACGGTATTGAGAACTCGCTAGCAACAGAGTTTAACACTTTCTTTTGCCGTATTCCCTATGGAAAAATATGCTATGCTCATAATATTTCAGCTCCTCTTTTACAAACATTTAGTAGAGTCATAAAGTTTCAGGGATGACAGGTCTATTAAAGGTCAGCTGGTTAAAATCCCCCACCTGATGTTTGAATCGCCTTTATAACATTCCCAAGAATTGGACCGGCTAAACTTGAACTTCTTAACTTTGACAACAGGTTCACACCCCAGCTCCTGCCCCCAAAACGACACATTCCATCTCGGTACTGCTAAGATGTTAAAAAAAACAAAAAACAAAAAACAACTTACTATGTGATATAGACACTTAGCTAAGAGCTATGCAAACACGATCTCATATCATCCTCAGTAGAGCACACGAGCCAGATGTTATCCTCATTTTACAGGTGAGGAAAATGCAGACGCTGGCAGGCCAAATAACCAGCATAACCCATAAGGAGCCAAGGTGTAAATTCAGGTGTCAGCTCCACAATCTTTGCTCTTAGCACTGTGGCATAACCGGTCCAGCAAAAAGCTGTTCCTCTGATCACTAATGCCTCTTCCACATGATGGTCTTCTAAATATTTGAAGATGGTTAGCATGCCTCACTCTGCCTCAATTCCATTTTTGGAATGAACCAAGTTTAAATACATAAATTATTTTAAAAAAACAGATCTTGAGTCTGCTTTTCCTCAGGAAAAGCCATGTTCGTCTCCAATTATTACACACTGGGGTTCACTACCCCTCCCACTGCTGCATGAGCTCTCATTTGGCTACATCTCTATTGTGTTGCAGTGCCCAGAAGACAAAAAACATCCTCTGGGTATGGTCTGACTAGGGCAGGGTAAAGCAGGCCTGTTAGTGCTCCTGTTCGAGAAGTTACTTTTCTATGAATGTAGTCACAAAAAGGGCAACTCAGTCCATAGGCAGGGAAGCAAACTATCTGTCATAGGGCATTCACCACCCCATTATCTGATGTCATAGCAGAGTATCTGGGAACGGCAGTTAGTTGGAGATAATATTCCAGATGATTCTTTTATACCTTCTTAGGTGTGTTAATAGATTTTTAATTGCAAAGGGATCTGCTGTGTATTATACAATCAGGTAATCTAGCCCGGGCAAACCCTGCTGACACCGGGAGTAATCAGTGAATTGCTAAAGCTTTATAAAATTTACTTGAGTGGGAACAGTATTTGTAAGATAAGGTTGTTTGTTCTCCTGTCAAAGGTAGGTGACTCTTTCAGGGATGTTCTTCGGTGACTTTTTGAAGAGAGGATTTTTTCTCTTGCCAACGACAACATGAAAAACAGGCTATGGAGACAGAAGAATCAAGGGATCTTGATTAAAATTAACCCAAAGTATAATTCTCTACATGGGTAAGAAAGACCCAGGCAGTCTATTTCTTTAGATTCTTTTGTCTTTTTGGAACAAGACGGAGTATAAATTAATTAGTTAATAAGAGAATAGCTGGCTCTCAAATGATGATCAAATGATGATCAGGTTATGCTCCAAAAGATTATTCTGAAATCTCTTTGGGGTATGTTGGAATGCATTTCCCGAAGCAAAGCCACAATGGGCCGAGTCAATCACACCTAACCACCGGCTGTGACTCTGTGACTCAGGGCCTCTTCCTCAGCCCAGCCGCGGGGGGCACAGAAGTCTGGGCTTCCTGACACTATCAAGGGCTTCCGTTGCATCAGCAGCTCTGGGTGGTGATATTACCCACCGGGGCTGGGCTGGATGCCGCTGCCCAGGGGAGGTGGTGATGCAGGTGGTGACTGTGAGCCTCACTTGAGGCAACAGACTAGTTCGCTGCCTAAATTCCTAGGAGAGAAAATCAGCGCTCTTTGCCACCAGGTGTTTGTTCCTGGGAGCGGAGTGTCTGTTCTTAGGTCAACTCCTTATCACTGATAGGTAATTTGGGTCGTTCCAAGATAAAGTATTATGTAAGTCACTGAACTGGCAGTGAGAATGCTGGGAACTGGAGACCTATCAGCGCTTCCAAACACCTGTTCTTACTCTACAGCCGTCTGGGTCCACGCGGGGGGGGGCACACCGGGCTCTGTGATGATGCTGTCACAGTCCCGGAAGTTCGCGGTTCACAGCTGCCTTACGGTTACTGTCTCGCCCCTCACTTCCCCAGGGGCCGAAGCCGTGAACAAATGCAGTTAGTTAGGAGGAAATTATACGTCAGTTTATTCAGAACTTTAATGTTCAAAAGTTATATGGCACAATGTCTGGCAGACACTAATGGCTTCATAAATGCTTATTAAATGGATCAATAGCATATCTTCAGAAAATTGCGAGTGGAGGAGCTCTTTTATAATTTGGGCATTAGCTAGTATTAAGTCTGTGGATAATAAGGATGCATGGAAAGATGCATACCCAGAATTTTAAATTACTCTGTTTTATGCTTTAGATTGTCAAGCTAATCAACTCTCTGTGGCACAAGAAGTTGCTCACTTTTTGTTTTTTATCATCATGGTTGATAATTTATTTCACATGATAATATTTTACTTCAAGCCCTGGACATTTTTGAGATCTGTCAAATTAACAAAACAATAAAAGAGATAATATCAACCACTGGTAAAGCCCTAACACTGTATTTTTCAGCCTAAGATAATGAATAGAATTCTTTTCTCTTTTCTCTCCCCCCCGCTTTTTGAGGAAGTTTATTAACTTTTTATGTTGAGAACTTAGAAAAAGCATGTCATTTTACCGGAAGAGAATGATAAATTCTCAATGTTTCTCTGCTTCTCCCAAGATCCAAAGTAGTTATCAGAACACAATTATTGGGAAAATGTGTATCTCTGTATTTCTGCTGTCATTCTGATGATGATAAAAAGATGTTTACCAAAATAAGAAAAAAACAACACAGCCTTATTAAAAAATACAACCACCCAGCTTCATTTCACAATATTGTATTTAGTTGAAACGGTAGTGTTTTAAAATTGAGCTCTTCTAAGGAAAACTCTTTTTTAAAAATATTTAAAAAAAAAATATTTAAGATCTTATTTCATTTTTAATTATTGAGTTCTAGTAAACCTAACTATAAGTTTCTTCATAGATAATGAATGACATGGTATTAACATATGTAATTAACATTTTCTTTCTTTTTCATTTTAAACCCAGTATAGTTAACATACAGCGTTATATTAGTTTCAGATGTGATTCAACAATTCTTAAGTAAAAGTCTTTCACTCCAGAGTCTAATAACGTGTGTGCCTTACTTTGCCTACGTTGGTGAAGTGGGAAGAACCGTGGGATGCCAAGCCATGATCTTGAATATTAACACAATTCACTTTCCTTCTAGTTGTATATGGATCCTGGTTCGATCACGTTTTAAGCTGGGAAGAGCACAAAAATGACAAAAACATTCTAATTATATTCTATGAAGAAATGAAGAAAGTAAGTCCTTCCTAACATTTCAACAATCCAAATTTAAGTCAAATTAAGTTAAAACAGAAAATCAATAAGTTCTGTTTTCAGGGTTGAGGGAATGAATTTGGTGTTTTGATGAGTTACACTTTAAAAAAAATAATTTTTCTTTTGCTCAGGATCTTTCTAAAAGCATCAAGAAAATAATTACTTTCCTCGGCATAAATGTGAGTGACAGCGAAATTAGTAAGATTGCTCGGAAAACATCATTCAGTGAAATGAAAAATAATGCAGCCAAAGAAAACTGTGATCCAAATCATACTATCTGTGCCCTCACATCTAATAGGAACCTGGTATTTAGAAAAGGTAAGTCAGAAAGGGATGTGGTACTTTGCTTGGGGCTTATATTTGGTAGTAGTTCCATTTTACCATTTTAAAATCTCTCATTTCATCATCGTGCCCCCTATCTCTTGCACAATGGATTGCTCATTGTCATCCCTCAGTGAATGTTTATTAAACGAATTTCTTAAATTGCATTATTTCCAGACATTGAGATTTCCATGCCCAGTTAGGAACCAACTGAGAGAAAGACACGGGTGTCAAACAGGTGGAAATGATAAAACTCCTTGGAGAATGGGCCGCAGGTCTGCAGCCTGGCGCATTTGCTAATAACTTACCCTCAATTTTGCATACGTGCTTGCTTAGTCACAATCAAATGCAGTCCTGCCCCTGCACTGAGGCAGCCCACAGAGAACATCGTGGAGAGAGGTACATGACACATGCTTTCTTCGGAAGAGAGAAGGGAGCTGATGAGTGTGGATAGTGCACTTTCCCAGAATCACCAAAAAACTCACCGCATAGAAGTAAGGCGTAGACAGAGAAGCTAGGAGAGCTATCTCAGGGCGCTCCTCTGTGTGAAAACCCAAAGAGAAGGAAATAAACCTTCTCTACTACTTCCTAACATTGAACTTAGAAGCAGTTTGGGTACATCTGGATATAGAATTGTTTCGAAATCCGTGTGAGTTTTAGTCCACATCCGGGGGGGAAAATGTTTGAACATTTTTCAAGTTTTTCATAATTTACAATGACAAAATTTTCTACATTTAGGTACTCAGGATTCCTACTAAAAAACACACCTTTGTTTTCATTTTTTTGGCTCATCTGAATAGAATTCCTCCCCACACCAGTATTTGCTAACTCATATGGATCAGATAGTGTCTTAACTTTGCAAATTACTTTGGTCTTTTTTGGTGGTTCATTTTTTATTTTCTTACAGTTGCAAAACCAGGGCTGGGAGGGAGGAGAGAACTCAATTCGGCAAATATGTATTAATAAACTATTTTCTAAGAACTGAGATTCAAAAGTTGGATAAAATAGTCTTGTCCTTCAGATCATACTGGAGGCAGTAACACAAGGTGATGACAACCCTACTGGTAGTCTGAGCAAATGTGAGCGGCAACATGAGTAAGGGAGAGAGAATTTTTTCCTAGCAAAGTAGGTGAGGAGATGACATTGGATCTGGGACTGGACACATGAGCAAGATTTTACCGGAAAAATGACAGGGAAGAAATACATTCCAGCAAGAGCTAACAACAAGAAGAAAAGCCCAGAACCACCACGGAATTGGATTAGGGTTTCTTTTAGAAAGAGCAGGTAGTCTCCTGTGCTGGAGGAGTATATGACGTGTGGAGCAGAATGAGGGAGATAAAAATCGGAGCCAGAGAACAGAAGCTCTGATGCACATTATGAGGGGGTATTCAGTTTTCACCCATCATATCTGACTAAGTTGGGAAATTTTACTCTCATGAGAACAGAGGTAGTCTTTGACCTGCTCTATTAGTGATCATAACAAATACCTCCAGGTGAAGCCATATCAATATAACCGTCACTAACAACATTAATTCTAATGAATTTAAATTCTATCTAAAAGTGGTTTCCTTATATAGGATCTGACAAAACACAGAAGGTTAACACTGATACTAGTCACCATGAGTGCCTATTGCTAAATTTGGACTATATGAGGAATTAAACACTAGGATGGGTCCATTCACTTTATTCCTCTATTAGCAACCTGAACTTGCTGTAACATTTGAAATTATACTCGAATCAAGAAGAGAGACTGACTGCCCAGCCCTGTGATATGTTATCGGCACAGTTATTGCTTCACAGGTGCGCAGCAGGGGAGTAAGTGACATCGTTATGTCTACTTTGTCTGCTTTTATGGATTTTTTTTAAAAGATTTATTTATTTATTTGAGAGAGAGAGAGGGAGGGAGCACAAGCTGGATGAGCAGGGAGAGGGAGAGAGAATCTCAAGTAGACTCTGCACTCGAAGCCCCAAACAGGGTTTGATCTCAGGACCCTGAGATCTCAACCTGCACTGAAACCAATGGTCAGGGGCTTAACCGACTGAGGCACCCAGGCACCCCGGCTTTTGTGTTTTAACTAAGTTTGGGTGAGACATTTCTTTGCCTGCTCTCGTAAAACCTAGGACCTTTATATATTTGAATCTTCTTTTCAAGAAATAACTTTTTAAACTGTACATATTAATATGCAACCATTACTGAGGAAATTAGAAGCAACAAATAAGCAAATGAGGAAAAGAATAACCCCTCATCATCTTATCACCGAAAAATGAAATCATTCACATTTTATTGCAAATCTGACAGATTTCTTTGGTGAATACTATACATTTAAATTGGTTCTTGTCTGTTTCCAATTTTTCCAGGAGCAGTGGGTGATTGGATAAACTACTTTACTTCAAAGCAGAGGAGAGTATTTGATGAACTATTCACAGAGAAAATGAAACACAGTGAACTAGCAAGACGCTTTGAAGATTACTCTTAATATAACTGGGAAATGAAACCACTTTCCAGGGGCACCTGGGTGGCTCAGTGGGTTAATCATCTGCCTTCGGCTCAGGCCATGATCCCGGGGGTCCCCTCGGGGAGCCTGCTTCTCCCTCTCCCTCTGCCCTTCCCCCTCACTCATGCTTGTTCTCTCACGCTGTCTCTCCCAAATAAATAAATAAAGTATTTATTTTTAAAAAAGACCACTTTCTATTTTATGGGATGCAGTACTTGGGGATTACATAAATATTTTTTTACCAATATGAAAAGCAGATATTTCTTTCAGTGAGAAATGGACACTTCATGAATGTGTCAAAAGTGTCATGTATGAGAGACTGTTTTTACTATATTTGGTGATAGGAGAGAATTATTAATAAAAGGAAGTATGCAATTTTGAAATGACCAAATTATGTATCTGCTTTTAGGATATTCATAAGGCAAGGAGATTACTTCTATTCAGAGAGAGCCTATTACTGCGGGTGTTCTATAAACTGCATTAACGGACAACAAAAGTGGTGAGGGATTATCTAAAATAGGAAATGTCTGAGAAGAATTTATTTTCTGCCTATTTGGACACGATGACCTCTAAACAAACATTTTCATTTCAACACTCCCTGGTGTCTGTGTAGAAATCTTCTCCATTGTCATAACAATGACAAACATAATCTTACTAAGGTGGAACACTTAACAGGTAGATCATATCAAATGATCACAACCCAGTACACTGGTGAAAATGAAGAATGAAAAGATACTCTTTCACATTAAAGTAACACTGGTATGGCATTGCAGTATTTTCTTTATCTTTTATAAAGTCAATTAAATTACAGAATTTCTTATTTTCCAGTTGGTTTTCCTTGGAGTGTTTATGATTTTTTTCCAGTATTTCAGAATGTGTTCTTTCTTCCAGTAGCATTTCCAGGATTAATTCAATTTCTATTTTTCTCTCTCTCCTGTAATGAGCATTATTCTGCAGCTTTAGTCTAGAAGACGTTGTCATGAAATTTCAGTGAACTTATAAGGTTCAGGATTATTACCTAAATGACAATACACCATTCATGAGCATCTACATCATATTGCTTACATCTGTGCCATAGTATCTAACTCAAGGCTGCCAAAGCGATGGGTTGAGTGAGTTAACTCAACCAAACACTCTGCTTTTGTACCTCAGTGTATTGCGAATCTTATTTCTAGTAATAAATCTATTGGGGGTCTTCTGTATCAGGTTTATCACTATTCAGGAAGTATGAGATCTTCACACATCTCCTATATATACATATTTGTTACAAATAAAATGTATTCCAGAAAGACAATCAGGTGTGATCTTGGTCAAGTGTTCGTCTTCACGTTGGAGCTAATTTCACACTTAACTCTCCCTGCAGTAGATGTGTAGAGAATGACAAAGCCATCACGGTGAGACGAGGACATCTGACGAGAAAGCAAGCCGAGAAGACAATGACGGCTGGTAAAGGCTCCAAATCCCATGAGACTATAGCATCTTCTGGCGAGATCGACACGATCACTGAGAAGGAAAGAACTGACGTCAGACTGTATAAGATATCATAGAATTTTAGATTTGTAGGTAACTTTGGGATCACTGTAATCCAGTTTTGATGGAAAATTGCTTAAGGTTAATAAGCTAGGGGTGTAACCAAGAGCCTTAATTCCCGGATTATTATTAGTCAGTCAGAAATAATTTTTGAGCACCTTCTACGTGCCAGGCCTTAGACTGTAGGGATACATGAAGAACTTGAGAGAGTCCCTTCTCTCAAGATACTTACATTGTAGTGCGGGCAAATATATAATTTTTTTTTTTTTAAAGGAAACATTTGAGATATGGCAGGCACCAAGAGGTGCGGTAGAGAAGGTTCCCTGGGCTTGGAGGCGTGGCGAGCAGTTCAGATTTCGCGCTGGCTGGGGGTTTTCCACGGGGGAGTGAGACGTCCTGACAGACGCTTTCCCCAGCATGACCGCTGGCTGGGGACGGCCCCAGGGGTCCAGGGAGGAGGCGGGGAAACACGGCTATTACAGTGGCCCGGGGGAGAGAAGAAGAGCACGTGGACAGCGACAGTGTTGTGGCAGAGATGAAATGGTGAGACAGGGCCAGTTTCAGTCTCTAATAGGGCTACTGAGCCAGCTAACCTACTAATGCCGGAGTGAGAGACAGAAAGAAACAGAAGTTGAAGCCTCGATTTTTGGCTGATCAACGGAGTATCTGCGGGGAGCATTTATTCAGATGCAAGGCTTGGCAGCTGAGTGAGTTGGGGGGCGGGTTGGGGGAGGGCGCGGGGCGGGGGGGCTATGGACCGAGACTTCTGTTACGGCCGCGCCGTGTGAAGCGTCTGTTAGACACTAGGTCATTGGTTGCATAGAAGACTCTCCGATGGCTGGGGCGTTGTTCCCCGGGGCCCAGCGCGAGTGTTCAAGAACGTGGGGGGCGCGGGACGTGCAGCCAGTTCAGGGGGTTTACGGAGCGCCGTGGAAAGGAGCGTCTGCGTGGTGACAGCATTTGCTGGGGACCTGCTGCAGGCTAGCTGGATCTCCCCGCCTGAACTCTGACCTGCCCGCCTTGCTTTTTCACTTCCTTGGAGCTGACAAACTTAACATGCATTTCCTCCTCCAAATTGCCTCTCGCTATTCCCCCGTTGATCCCCTGGGCACTGATTTTTCACTCTTCTTCCTTCTTCTCTCTCTGCCCCTCCTCTCTAGTCAATAAATAACTGCTAAATCCAACGATTCTGCTAAGGTTTTCTAGGCGGCACTTTTTCACTTCCATCTATTTGTGCCTCAAAGGCATTCCACCCCGTAACTGGTTTAACACCAGCCCTAGGAAAGCGTGCTCCATAACTCTGTCCCATGTCCCTGTTGTTCTCCATTGCCCTTCACTGGCCCTCCAGGGACCCTTCCCTTCCCACTCTTACTCATTCGGGCCTTGTATTAGGAGGTAAATATCTGTCTCCTATTCTAGTCTGTAAGGTCCTTGCCAATTAAAGCCCATGTTCTGTTCATTTTGGGATCTTGCACCACACACAGCCCGGGACAACCCTCATAATGGGTGGTTCACAAATGCTGGCTGTGAATTGAGCTCACGGACCAGTTTAATGCTACACGTTCTAGAAAACTCAGTTCCAGGACTGTCCCCACTTTGCCCTTATTTTTGTATTCTGCTAGTACTTCATGTCTGCCTTAGTCAGTTCTGTTTTCAACCTGATGCTATATTCTCTTCTATTATTACTTAACTATTCACAGTATGTGAATCTTTTCCTCCCAATTTTATCATATCCTTACAGAGAGGCTGTCGGCGTCTTCTTCAGTGACCGATGCAATGTATTGCCCTCAGGAATTGTCCATCAAAGATGTGTTGAATGAAAGAATGAGTTAGTGAATGACTGATTTGAAGAATGAAGGAACACATTTCTGTCTCTCTACCTGCTTAGCTTCTTGGTCCTGTGGGCATGAGTGCTTACAATTATATTTAATTCCTTGTTTTCCCTCCACTTTCCAAATCAAACCAGTCACAAAATACTATTGATTCTTGCTTTTTAATATCTCTTCATTCATTTAGTGTGTAATGAAAGACCTTATCCATCTTCCTTCAGATATAAAGGTAAGCAAAGATGAATCATAAATGTTTGTAAGGATAGCCTGTAACTGTCACCCACCTACAGGGTAAATAAATCTGGTGGGGAGGTCTGTGGGGGTTTGCATAATGTCTGTGTGCTTTTAACCTTTCCTTACTTTGTTATAGTTTTTCCTTGTAATGTGTAAGATTATAAAGTAGAGATGCTTTTTTATTTTTAAGCAGCTCATGCGCACATTTAGGAAATATTAATTACCAGTGTCAAAGAGGAATAATGCAACATTTAAATAATATTCACATTGGTTTTATTTATTTTTAATTTAGTTGAATAAAAGAATTATTGGTCCTTTTTCTAAATACACAGACCTACATGGAATTTTCTAAAGAGTTAGCAGGGGAAGAAGTGGGAAACGGGGCTTCAGACTATTTTGGATGAAAAGCTACAGGAAACAGGAATAAGTAAGGAGTCATCTATCCACCTAGCAGCCCCGTTGATAATTAGGAAGCGAATTCTAGAGAAACACCATGTCTCTAAACACCATGTAAGTAAGGACAGTTTGGATTATTATCCTTCCAAAGCACAAGGAGCATAATCTTAAGCTATAACTAAGCAGATTTGGGTAAATAAATTTGGGCATTTTTGTTGTTGTTCATTTGTAATGTAATCATTAGTAGCTTAAAATCTTCATGACTACTGGTATAACAGTTATGAGGGTTTGCTAATCCTTAATTGTCGACTGGCTGGGTTATCCTTATCCCTGGCATGATAAGGAATATCTCAAACTACAATTCATGAGAAGGGTACAAATCTGAGCCAATGTATGTCTGTGACATACATGTATGTATGTACATTTCTGAACATGTAATTTTATTCAATTCAAATGTGGTATTTATTTCAAAGGTTTATATTAATTTACAGTATCAAGTTTTATCAACTAGAGATGAGAAAATATAGGTCTTTAGATGTTGTCAGTTTTTTAGATGGCTCCTTCATTTTGTGAAAGTCTCCTAGTCTATGGAGATCTGGATAAATGACAACTGAAGACAGATGCAGTCATTCCGAAATGTCCTTGCAACAACTAGCCAGATTTGAGGGACAGAGGGCGTATTTCTGGGTCATTGACCCAAAGAGAATTTTAATTAAAATAAATTAGTGAAACCAGCTAAGTCCTGCTAGGTAGTATACAGTTGAGCTAGAAAAGGATCCAGAACCATCGGGTAAATATACAAGTGAATAATGTTAATAGTAATTTTGTTCCAGAAGGTCATTCTAGTCAATCCAATAAATATCTCATTTTGTTCTTCTTTTGCTTCCACCTGTACCCTGTTTGGTGAGTGGTTAGCTTCTGATTTATAACTGAGGGTATTAGGCTTCTGTCGCCCATGGGGTGAAGTCATGTTTCTCCTCTGAGATTCATGTAACCTAAGCAGGAATGCCCTGGGCCCTGTAGGGAGTACAAACAAAACTGAGTCCCGAGGGTGATGAGGCTGCGGTGACAGGCTTCGTCACCGTGTTCTTTCTGGGGTGTCAGCCAAGCAAAGGGCCCGATGTGCAGAAAGGGCAAGCAAAGGCAAGGGCCAGTGAGCTGGGCAGGCCTCGTTTGATAGCCACACCGTGAGGGACAGCGGCTGCTGGCTCAAGGAAGCTCCTGGCTTCTATCAGAGATGCCGGCTCCGAAATTCAAAGAGAACTTGGCCAGTAATTCTTATTTCTATAAAATGAGGAGAGTGTACAAAAAGACCCCCGAGGGCCCATGTAGGTCAGACCTTTCCCTTGCTCTGAACTGCTTCCCTCGGGGGCACTGTGCCTGAGACGTAGGAAGGATGAGGGGTGCAGCTGCAGGGAGCAGGCAGAGGAGGGGAGGAACAGGACTCAGCCATGGGGTGTCATTCCCCTGCTCACACTGGGCCCTGTTTTCACTCGGATTCCTACCTCTGTTGCTCTCTTCCTGCCAGGACTATAGGCTTTCGGCTAAGCAGACATAACAGGGTTTCCTTCAGGAGAATTAGCCCACTACTTTTTTGTGGGGGGAGGGAGAGAGAGACAGAGAGAACACACAAGTGGGGGAGTGGCAGAGGGAGAGACAGAATCTCAAGCAGACTCCACGCTGAGCACCGGCCCTGACGCAGGGCTCGATCTCACGACCCTGAGATCATAACCTGAGCTGAAATCAAGAGTCGGATGCTTAACTGACCTACCCAGGCGCCCCAGACCACTACTTTTATACTGATGGAAGAGGGATAGGAAATCCCTTAGAATAGACTCCTGGTGTTGTCCCATACCCTGAAAATACTGAGGAAAAAGCCAGAATGTGTTGCTTCTTCAGAAGTTACGTCCAGAAGTGGAGGGTGAAAATTCCACTTGTGCAGTTATCCAAAGTGCAATGGCAGAGCTCTAGGGGCCTAAATCTCTGCGTGGAATCAGGAATGGGGTCCAAAAAGGAGCTGCAGGGATTGCCATTGGGAGACAGTGGTCCCTCAATACATGATGGATCCACCTGCCATGCAGCTCTTCTGGTGGCAGTGAACCTGGAGTGCCCACATAGCCACGTAGCCAGTTGGGCTGCGTGTTTTGCAAAATGCAATCCTCTGGCTGTGTGGTCAGGCAGGAGGAGAGAGACGCTATGGCTGAACTTGCTGGCCCTTGACAGACTCCCTCCTCCTCGGTCTCTCACATGGGCTTTAAGACTGGTTTCTGGATGCCCCAAATCAATCATACTTTAATGCTGCCTAGAAGGGTCTCAGTCTAACTTAAAAATTTTTTTTTCCTTGAGATTCTTTTCCCCGCCCTACCTTCCTATTATTTAAGACAGTTTCCCAAAGAGTATTTTACTGAATTTGCATGAGAATCACCTCCAAGTTATTTGCTTAAGATTCTGTTTGAGAACTGTTGCTCAAAAACAGGAGTTATGCACTCTGGCTGCACATGAGAATAACCTGAAAAAAACCTTTTTCAAAAAAATCTCTCTTCTCTGGGCCCCACACCCAGAGCTTGGGATTTGATTGGTCTGGGTTAGTTCCAGGCATCTGTTTGATTTTAAAGTTTCCCTCAGTGATTCGAGTACGTAGTCAGGGTTAGGAAGCCCTGAGTTAGCGGGGCCCTCCACAGATGAACAGGTGTGCATGGGAGGGGGAGGGGGACGGGGGGCTGCATGAGAGGGGAACACTGAGCCTGCCGGTAATCAGGAAGAAGGTCTCCAGTGTGCGTGAAGTATCTGTTAAAGATGTATGGGCTGGTTCCTGAACTCAGATTCCATCCCTGCTATACTTTCTGAGGCACATTCTCTCTCTTCCCTTTCCAGGGAAGGAGGTCTTCCCGATGTCACTTCTCTCAAGGATTCTCAAAATTTAGTGCGCACAAAAATCACTTGACAGAATTTTACTGAAATGCAGCTTCCCAGGCCTTATCCCGGAGGTCCTGATTCAGTAGCTCTGGCATGTGGCTGGAATATATATGTTACCAACTATTATATTTAATGATGATTATATAGCATTTTGATGAAGATGGTCAAGGGACCACCACACTTTGATAACACTGCCTAGTCCTTCACACCAAAGGTATAATCTGCTACTCTTGGGGAGGTCTCTGTCTCAAATTCTGTCTCTCTGTCACCTCGTGTCTGATCTCTCTGTGCCTCAGTTTCTCCACCTGTAAAATGGAGGACATAAAAGTCCTTGCTCCATAGAGGTTGTGAGGATTCAAAGAAGTTAAAACAGAGAGAGGTCATTTTTATGGCCTGAGTTAACCAGATGACCGAATTGGGTAGCTTTGGGAGTATGTCTATTTAGTTAGCTCTGGTCCTCTAACACAGCAGTAAATCAGCCATTTCCAGATCCTCATTAGGCCTTAGCCTTCCTCCCCCATTTCCACATTCACTCAAGACCCCCTAAACATGGTTAGAAGAAACTTTATTTCTATATGACTTGTGAAGAAAGACTAAAAAATACTGAATTGTACTTTGTACAGTGGATATTAATGTTCAAAGTATGAAGGTTGAATGGTGAAAATATGTTATTAAATCTTCTTAGGCTCCATTACTTGCTTCCAATCAGCTGGTTAAAGCGCCATCTTTTTTTAAAGTTAGCTCTGTGATGACACCCAGTGGTCAAAATGTTAACCTGCTCAGTGGGGAGTCTGCTTCTCCCTCTCTCTGTCTGCCGCTCCCCCGGCTTGTGCTTTTTCTCCCTCTGTCAAATAAATAAATAAAATCTTAAAAAAAAAATACATGAGGTATTTTTCTCAGTATACAAATACTTAACATTGCATCTAATTTGTCTTTAAAATTTCAAAAGCATGAAATAGTCCTGCGTTAGGAATATCATCAATGAAGCGTGGGCAAACCAAAATACTTTAGTAGTATTTTTAGTAGTAGGACTTTCCCCGACCAGTTCAGGCAGACAAAGCACAGCAGGTCGAGGAAGGTGACATTCGGAACCGGAACTTTCAGACTCGGAGAAAGGGATTCGTAGCAGTAGGTAGTAAACAAACAAAAGACACGGGAGAATTTAACAGAGACTGTTAAGATGCCACAATAGTCACACCTGGCACTTTAAATAATGAGGAAATAATGAGCAATTCAGGTAACAGTAATTACTTTACCTAGCTCTCATCCCACATTGGCATAGGATGTATTCTGTTCATTCATTTATTCACTCGGGAAATATTTCACAGAGAAGCAGACTCTAAAAGGGAAACCAGTGCCCGGCAGGTTTATGAGGGGGTGCTCTGGGGATAATTCTTGTAGAAGGGAAAGGGAGAAAGGAGGAGGAGGCAGAGGGGGGAGAGGGGCTGCCACGCAGTCTCAGCAAAGGCTTCAGCTGACCCCACAGGGAGCTAGCTCTGAGGCTAGCGTGGCCCTTCAGTGTCACCTCTTATTGGAGCAAAAAGGCCATTTACCCTCTGTCTAGCTACTATGAAGATATGGGCTATCCTGGGAAGCCGGTGCCCATGGCTGAAGCAGCTGTCTTTGAGCCGAAGCAGTGCTGCACAGGGCTGACAGCCGAGGCTTGTCCACTGACCATCCGTCCTCCCGGCAGTGGGGGCACTCAGTCCTCCAGGCTCGAGGGGGATCTGCACAGCCCATCCCAACACCCACGACGCTGAAGCTGCACGATGCCAACAAGACAATTAGGCTTTCTGACTTTTGGGGAACTTACAGATACACATTAAACCAATGAGCCACCCAATAAATACTCAGGGCTATGAAGGAAGCCTGGGATTTAAGAGAATACTTAGCGAGGACGGAATAAAGAGAGGAAGGCTAGTGCTTCGCTGGTTTCCTCCCCAGAGTAGAGGCGCGGGGAGGATACAAAGGAAAGTGATGATGCTTGGACTGGGAAGCTTTTCCTGTAGGCCGTGAGCAGTTTGGCATCCCTTTAAATTTTTACAAAGGGAAGAG
Source organism: Halichoerus grypus (assembly GCF_964656455.1). NCBI lineage: Eukaryota > Metazoa > Chordata > Mammalia > Carnivora > Phocidae > Halichoerus > Halichoerus grypus. The sequence continues at coordinate 95,922,310 of NC_135717.1, read as the reverse complement.
CGAGCGCAAGTAGACAAGTAAGCTGTTCATATTATAGACTGGATTCCAAAGACATTGGGTATTTCAAAGCCGACACAGGGATCAAGCATTTTCTTGAGAAGTCACTCCTCATTTGGTCCTAAAGTTCTGGTCTCATTTCTCACTGTTTCCCTCTGGATCCTGTAGGTCCCCTATACCATGGACCTCTCCCATTCTCTGAACACATTATGCTAACCCCACTTCTCTGCTATTATCCCTTGACACCAATGACATTTTCTAAAGTCCTTCAGGCCCAGCTCAAGTTTCACCTCCTCTTGAAAAGCTTCCCCCGTTTCAAGCCCTTTAAGGGGCTCTCTACCTTTATTCTGAGAAGAAAGTTAAAAATCCTTAATGTAACTCACAAGACCCTGGTTTCTGTTTATTTACCTCTCATCCTATTCCCTTATATTTACCTGCTGGCCTAGGTGGTGAACTAGGGTCTTGTTTATCTTTTTTTCTTCAGGGACTATCACAATGTCTTTAACATGATAGAGCCTTCATTGTTGAGTTGAAAAAAATGTAAATAGTCCTCCCAGAGAAAGTTACTTTATTGAAAGTTGTTCTCTTTCAAAGAACTATAGAGTCTAATCAAGAGTACTTACTTCTCAAGTTCATTGATGTACAAAGAAATTTAAAAGACTTCTGCTTTATGATTTTGTAGCCAATTGTTCCCAGAGCCCTAAATACCTATATTTATCATAAATATGGCATATATTTCTTCTATGTGAAACATTTCTTCTTCTAAGTGAAACATCAGTACATCGGGCAGCTAAAGAATTAGAAGAACCATAGAGGCAGTCTATTATAAACCCCTTAGTTCATAGTCAAATAAACTAGCTTGGCGGTGTCAAATGATTTGAAAAATGTTACTTAGCTAGTTTGTGACAAAGTTGAAGCTAAAATACAAATGTCTTAATTGCTAAAGCAATCATCATCATCCTCAACAACAACATTTAGAGAACTTACATTAGCCAGGTACTCCTCTAAATGTGCTACTTGTATTAGCTGTTTTAATGTTCACAATACCCCCAGCAGTAAAGATGCTAAGACACAGAGAGGTCGGCTAACTTGCCCAAGTGCAAAATGCATAATAATTATAACAACAAGCCTCAAACAGATCTTTTTCCAGCTTCTCCAAATCCCAAGCCCAGACATAGGACAAATACAGTAGAATAAAAATAGAATTCCTTCGGGGCTCCTGGGGCACAGTGGGGTAAGTGTCAGACTCTTGATTTGGCTTGGGTCCTGATCTCAGGGTCATGAGATTGAGCCCCATGTTGGGCTCCCCATGAGCCCAGAATCTGCTTGGGATTCTTTCTCCAGCTGCCCCTCCCCCACTCCCCATGCTCTCACTCTCTCTCTCTCAAGTAAATAAATAAATCTTAAAAAAAAAAATAGAGGGCCCCTTGGTGGCTCAGTTGATTAAGTGTCTAACTTTGGCTCTGGTCATGATCCTTAGGTTCTGGAATCGAGTTCCACATCGGGCTCCCAGCTCAGCAGGGAGTCTGCTTCTCCCTCTTCCTCTGCCCCTCGCTCCGCTTGTGCTCTCTCTCTCTCAAATAAATAAATAAATAAATAAATAAATAAATAAATAAATAAAATCTTTAAAAAAAAAATAGAATTCCTTCTATTAGGAAGTAGACTCTATCTCCTGATGCCTCGATCTGGATTTGATGGTCAGCAACTTGCCTCATTTTGACCATAATCACTGTGGATAGATCATCCCAACAGAAAATCAATAAGGAAACAGCAGACCTGAATAATGCTCTAGGACAAACGGACCTAACAAATATATACAGAACAGTCCATCCAGTAGCACAGGATGCATATTCTTCTCAAGCACACATGGAACATTCTCCAGGAGATTTACATGTTTGGCCACAAAGCAATCACTAACAAATGTAGGAATGTTGAAATCATGTCAAGTATTTTTTCTGACTACGATGGTATGAAAGTAGAAATCAGTAACATGAAGAAAACTAGAAAATTCACAAATATTTGAAATTAGGGAACACATTCCTAAGCAACTAATGAGTGAAAAAAGAAATAAATATCTTGAGACAAATGAAAATGGAAATGGAACATACCAAAACTCATGGGATGCAGCAAAAGCAGTTCTAAGAGGGGAAGGGTATAGCATATAGTGTATAAAGTGTTTCTTTATATAAATAAATAAATAATAAATAAATAACCTAACTTTATGCTTCAAAGAATTAGAAAAAGAAGAACAAAGCCCAAAGTTAGTGGAAAGAAGGAAATAATAAACATTAGAGCAGAAATAAATGAAATACGGATTAGAAAGACACTAGAAAAAAATCGACAAAACTAAGAGTCGGTTCTTTGAAAACAAACAAAATTGACAAACCTTAACTAGACTAACCAAGAAAAAAAGAGAGAGGACTCAAATAGAATCATAAATGGAAGAAGAGACAGTAAAGTTGACACCACAGAAACACAAAAGATTGTCAGAGACTACTCTGAACAACTATATGGTAACAAATTGGTCAACCTGGAGGAAATGGATACACTCCCAGAAATACACCTTGTAAGACTGGATTCTCAGGGAGCAGCTAGTAAAGTAAGTAATATGTCTTCTGGGGAGAAATTGTGAGCTGGGCTCCGGGGATAGCCAGGACAAGTGTTTGTATGCCTATGAACAACTGCTTCTTTGTTTGCTATATGTTGTCTTTTAGGTCTCATGGACACCGGCTTCATTGGCTTTCAGAATTACGTGTTTTGGGGGCCTTTGCCTTTGGGTATAAGTTTTAAAATTTGGGGCACTCAATATGGGGTCCAAATCCTTTACTCCTATGGAGAAGTTGGGAGTTGGGAGTTTCTGATTGTATGGCGCTGTACTGGGGATGGGGCTTATGACCGGGCCGGGGGGCTCAGCCTTTCCTAATGGTTTCAGTGTGAGTATATTCTCATTTGCCTGATGTACGGGAGTTGCTCACTAGTTTCTGGACTTATTTCAAAGAGAATTGCTCCACACTACATTTGATGTAATAATGGAATATTATATATAATGGAATATTATTCAGCCATAAAAAGAGGAAATCCTGCCATTTGTGACAATATGGTTGAAACTTGAAGGCATTATGCTAACTGAAATTTGTCAGATGGATAAAGACAAATACTGTATGATCTGACTTAATGTGGAATCTGAAATAACGGAGAGTACATTGGTGGTTGCCAAGGGCTAGGGGGTGGGGAAAATAGCTGATGGTGACCAAAGGGTCCAAAGTTTCAGTTATGAGTCAATTCCACATACATCTTGGTGATTATAGTTAACAATACAGTGTAATTACATACTTCAAAGTTGCTGAGAGAGTGGAATGTGAAATGTTCTCAAAACAAAAAACCAAAGAAAAGGAAAAAAGAAAGGAATGGTGGGTGTATGAGGTCATGGATGTGTTGACTAACTTTATTGTGGTGATCATTTCCCAATGTCTATGTATTTCAAATCATCATGTTGTACATCTTAAACTTACACAATGTTTTATGTCAACTCTGATCTCAATAAAGCTAGAAAAAAAAGTAACATATGTAATTCAGATGTATAGAGAAAAAATAAAATGAAATAGGCCAATACTGAAGCTCACCCATTCTTTCCTCGGCTGTTTCAAGTCTACTGATGCACCCATCAAAAGCATTCTTCATTTCTGTCACTGCATCTTATTTCTAGCATTTCATTCTGATTCTTTCTTACAGTTTCTGTCTCTCTATGGGCATGACCTATCTGGTCTTTCATGTTGTAGACTTTTTCCATCACATCCCTGTACACGTTAATCACAGCTTTTTAAATTGCCTGTTTGATAATACTAACATCTGTGTCATGTCTGAGTCCGGATCTGATGATTGCTTTGTCTCCTTGGACTCTGCTTTTTCTTGCCTTTTGGTATGCCTTAGAATTTTTTTCTTTTTGAAAGCCAGATATGTTTCGAGTAATAGGTACCAAGACAACCAGGTCTTTAGTGTGAAGATTTGTGTTAATCATGCCAGGAGTTGGACTGTATTTGATGCTTCTTGTAGCTGTATGTACAAGACTTCAAATTCCTTCAGTGTCCTTAGCAGCAATGTCCACAATAGTCAAACTATGGAAAGAGCCAAGATGTCCATCAACGGATGAATGGCTAAAGAAGACGTGGCATATGTATATACAATGGAATATTATGCAGCCATCAAAAGGAATGAAATCTTGCCATTTGCAATGACGTGGATGGAACTGGAGGGCATTATGCTGAGCGAAATAAGTCAATCAGAGAAAGACATGTATCATCTGACCTCACTGATATGAGGAATTCTTAATCTCAGTGTCCTTGTTTTGGCTTTGGGACTTCTTTTGGTATTGCTTCTCAGACAGTCTGTGTTCTGCAGTCTGTTCAGCTGTATTAAACTGGTGACTTATCGGTGTGCTGTAGCATGTGGAAGAGGGGGAGCATTCTAAAATCTTCTACGTCTTCCTCTTTTAGTGGGCTTGAGTGTATGGCCTTCACAAGTGGTTCTGGGCTTCGTCGATGGGTACAGCTCTTCTCCCAGTGCTCCTACTATTCTTCTTGCCTGTGGTGTTCATGATCTATTTCCTTCATGTCCTCTCCCCTGTTGACTATGGAGTTTTCCTCCTTGTAGGTGACACAGGAAGGCTGGAAGGAGCTAGAGTGAAGTGGAATTCCCTTCTCCCAGCTGGGGTAAGCTTGCAGTATTATACCAAAGCCTTCTCCTGTAGAGTAGACCTTTATTAGGGAGAAGGATCTGGGAGGGTTAGAAAGTGGAAGTATGAGACTATCAGTAGAAGTAGTAAACTATTCTTCCATTCCCGCCGGGGTCATAGGGGTATCTTTCTTGGATCCTCAGATCCATCCGTGAGAACCTGTTGGCATTCCTGGAGGGCAAGTGTGCCCACTCCCACCTCCACCCTCACCCCTGCTCATGACTGCGACCTGCAGAAGTTTCTCACTCACACATTAGTCCATACTCAACGTCCAGCAATCCATCAAAATGACCACTTAAGTGGTCTTCTTCATTTAAGGCACCCAGCAGCTTCTGCTCCAGGTTAAGTGTCAGGTGTTGTATCTCTGGCTGTGTCCATCTCTTCAGATTTTGGAGTGGTTGTTGTTTGACCTCAGTTCTCTGAGAGGTCCAAAAGAAGTCACTGATTTTCAATTTTCCAATTTTTCTCTCTGTAAGGAAGGGATTGGTAATTTCTTTTTTTTTAATTTTATTTTATTATGTTATGTTAATCACCACACATTACATCATTCGTTTTTGATGCAGTGTTCCATGATTCACTGTTTGTGCATAACACCCAGTGCTCCATTCAGTACGTGCCCTCTTTAATACCCATCACCAGGCTAACCCGTCCCCCTAGCCCCCTCCCCTCTAGAACCCTCAGTTCGTTTCTCAGAGTCCATAGTCTCTCATGGTTCGTCTCCCCTTCCGATTCCCACCCCCCTTCATTTTTCCCTTCCTACTATCTTTTTTTTTTTTTTAACATATAATGTATTATTTGTTTCAGAGGTACAGGCTGTGATTCAACGGTCTTACACAATTCACAGCGCTCACCATAGCACATACCCTCCCCAATGTCTATCATCCAGCCACTCCATCCCTCCCACCCCCCACCACTCCAGCAACCCTCAGTTTGTTTCCCGAGATTAAGAATTCCTCATATCAGTGAGATCATATGATACATGTCTTTCTCTGATTGACTTATTTCACTTAGCATAATACCCTCTAGTTCCATCCACGTTGTTGCAAATGGCAAGATTTCAGGTTTTTTTGATGGCTGTATAATATTCCATTGTATATATATATATATATATATATATATATATATACACAATCATCCATCATCCATATATATATGTGTGTGTGTATATACACATATATAGGGATTGGTAATTTCTATGTTCTTTACATGTCAGAACTGAACATGTATTTTCTTGACCAAGATTCCCTCCTATTGGGAACACAGGAAGTAGTTCAGTCCTCACTGAACTGTCCTTACACTTAGCTTTGGGTCACTGAAATGAAACAAGATTCCAGTATAATCATAGTACTATAGCCAAATACTGTGGTATTTTTACTCATGTGTAGCATTTACTTTGGGAGGCATTTTGGCAGGAGTTTTTTGCAGAATGAATGATTAGTGTGGTGATTAAAGGAAGAACTTGGGAAGAAGAGGCTAATAGAGGCATTGCTGAAAAATTACACAGAATAGTTTGATTGGGGTGGAGGGATCCACAAGAATCAGTAGGAACTGAGGCTGGAAATATTAGGATATGTCCAGAGTACCTTTGGACTGGGAAATGTTTTATCAAATTCTGTGGCCAGCATGGAGTCACTAAAAGATTTCAAAAAGGGTAACAACAAATGTGAACAGTTAATCTAGCAAAAGTACTGGATAAGCTAAAAGCTTATCCAAAGTATCAAGCTCAAGCTCAAGATTTGGTATCTGACAAGAGATGAAAAGGTGAAGTTGAGAAGGTTGTGATGTCTCAAAGGTCAGATCAGACATTTGAGAGGTGAAGTCCAAGAACCGGGCTTATAACGTGAAGAATTTGAGATGCAGTCAGAACTTACAACAGAGACTAGATTCTGGAGTCATTGCATGGAGGCTACAGCTTAAACTTTGAATATAGATGTGGTTCTGGGAAGGACAAGAACTGGGGTTAGAACCTTTGGGAATGGGTACACTTAAGGAGTAGGAGAAAATAAAATCAGCAGTGGAAAAGCCAGAAAGGTGGGAGAAAAACCAGGATGAGATACAAAGGAAATTAAGGTAGAAGAGGTTCCTTTTTTCTTCCAGCAATGCCTGGCCTATAAGGTCAGATTCTGAACGGGACAGATGCACCAGTCCTGACAGAGGAAAAGAGCTTCCTGTATTTCTGGGCCTGAATGACTTGCTTCTTGCCAGAATTGAATTCTTTTTACAGTGGAAATAGATGTCAATGTTTCACAGGAAGTGGTTAGTGCTTATTAGGTAAAAGTCCACATTTATGAGATAAAGCTCCATTCTTGGAATTTACCCAGATAGGAGAGTGCTTTGTGGTGGCTATAAAATTGTAGCGGTAGCAAATTTTGTATATAAAATTACCATGACCTCAGAGGTAACTGCAAATGATTTACTCCAAACCAATGTACAATCTTTGCAACATATGAATTTCTTTGGAGATCTCTATTTGTATGGAGTGGCCACTATATGTACACATACCTAAAGTACAAGCAGATGCCTTCCGCCAGGTACTTAGTGGCTTGTTTCTCATGCTGACTATATGGTCAGCGTTTAAAGGAAATCAGGAATCTTTGGTAAATCCCTGCTATAGCAACAAGACAGTTTTCATCAAGTTTGTGAAATGTAATTTTATTAATTAATAGAAGGGCATGTCTTACCAGACACAATGTCCCCAAATAAATAAAATCTCAGCATCATTAAAAGCACACAAACACACAGTTTAACAGGGTACAATACAAAGTCAATTTAGATGATGTTCTTACTTGCATTTACTAAAAATCTGAGAAAGACTGTATTAATCTCTAAATAATTATCTTGCATAAAGAGAAAAGTAGAGCACAATTATTTCGTAGAAGGTTTTGGGAGTGACAATTTGAGAAGACTTTGATTTAAAATATATTAAGATACATCACAGGTCAAATCACACTCTCTGTAACATTACAACATGGAATTGTACTTAATCAAAAATAAAGGTGGCTGAAGAAGGCTGTATACTTTCTTTCCTAACATTACACTAATTTCTATTTTTGGCATGAGTTAATAACCTTTTCCATTAGTAGGAAAATGTGCTCTGCAAACTCTCGGAGGGCACCACGGCCACCATTACATTTGCAAATATATCCAACAGCCTTCTGGGCGGTGGAGCAGGCATCAGCAGGCACGCCACTTAGGCCCACTTTCTTCAAGCACTCCTCGTCAGACACTTCATTTCCTAGCAAGTAAAAGAAACACTGGGTGAGTATTTAAGGACACGAAACATACTCAGTTCTAATAACGCAAACAGCAACCAGTAAGTAATTCTGGTAGCTTCAGCAAGACCTCAAGCACTGCATATAAGAAGACCAAAGATTAGGTGGAACAAATATGTGAAAGTATTTACAAGTATAATTGAGGTCTAGGTTTTCCTTAAGCAACTCAGAATCAATTCTTATCAGTTAAAGAGGAGAAAGGATTATAATTTCTGATTGCCATGCGTATTAGATTTATGAGAAATTCTATCTATAAATTATGAATTATCTAAAATTTTTATTAAAAAAACATCCCAAGCACATGCAAGAACCCCAAGTTCATGTGGAATAATTATCAATGTTTTGGATCATTTATCAGTGTTTTTCTCTTTGCTCCACCCGTTAATTTTTTAGAGGGAGGGCTAGGAAGGAATTCCTAGACATCACGTTTTACCCCAAGACTCTTCAGCATCTACCTCTAACACATATCTCTCTCTAATAGATCAGTCTACTTTTTTAAAAAGTGAGACAGTATCATCAAACTAACAAAACCCACAATTCCTTAATATCATCTTGGGGCTCCCGGGTGGTTCGGTGGGTTAAGCGTCTGCCTTCGGCACAGGTCATGATCCCAGGGTCCTGGGATCAAGCCCCATGTCGGGCTCCCTACTCAGCTGGGAGTCTGCTTCTCCCTCTCCCGCTTGTGCTCTCTCTCACTCTTTCTCTCTCAAATAAATACATAAAAAATCTTAAAAGAAATATCACCTAGTAACTTAGTATGTGCTCAAATATCCCATTGTCTCAAATTTTCTCTTTGATCTGTTTGCTTCAGAAGCCAAAGTCCACATACTGCATTCTGTTGATCTATATTTTAAGTACTTTTAATCTGTAACAGTTCTCTTTGATTTGTACATCACTTATTTGTTGAAGAATTACCATCACACTGACAAAACTACACCCTTTCTCCACCTGCCCTGCTCTCCCCCTTTCTGTTTGGTGTTGATAGGATGAATTTCAGAAGCACCCAGTACCTCAGATTCTCCATTCTGAGTATAATTATTATTATACCATAGACCAACTACTACTAATAAAATGCTCATTAAAAAAAGAATTTGTTTTAAATCTGTTCCACATTTATCTAGTGAAAATTTTTAAATGATTAAATGTATTGAAATCTGAATTTTTTCACTGAAAGATGATGAAAATTCAAGTATTTAATTTGCATAATCTACCCCTGAAACTAAGCTGTATTTCATAAAATTTACCTATATAAGTGTTGGTATTTTTAAGGAATACATTTTCTTTTTCTTCTTCTTTTTTTTTAAGATTTTATTTATTTGACAGAGAGAGTGAGAGAGCACAAACAGGGGGAGTGGGAGAGGGAGAAGCAGGCTCCCCACTGAGCAGGGAGCCCAATGTGGGGCTTGATCCCAGGACCCTGGGATCATGACCTGAGCTGAAGGCAGATGCTTAACCATCTGAGCCACCCAGGTGCCCCAGGAAAACATTTTCATACATTTATGTGACCCATGCTAAATAGTGCTCTGATTTTAAATTAAAATTTGAAGTCTATTCTCTATTTTCTTGTTTTCTAGCCTCTGCTTTTTATAGTTTTTTTTTAATATTATGTAAGTAATGCATATTCTTGGTAGAAACATTTTTTTTAAAGTCAAGGCAAAAACCAAATCAATATCATCTTAATTACCACTATTTATGGATAATCACTGTATTTTGGCATATGCAATTACATAATTTTACCGATATAAGTGATACACACTATTATTACTACCTGCAGGCACTCTACCAGGTATTCTATATCATTTTCAATTTTCTTTCCAATAGCCTTATAAAATTTGATTTGTGTTTATACTATAAATAGGAAAACCAAGGCTTGGAGAAGCTCACTGAGGGTCGCACAGATACTTAGTATACCTGGAATTTGTTCCACTAAAACTGTTTTCTCCTTACAAAAACGGGATCATTTTCTATCAAGGGCTCTGTAGTATTCTTCACTGAATCTTTGCATGCAGTTCAAAGGCTAGTCCTGAAGTCTTCAGATGACCTGCTCCCAAAGCATTTCTGTGCTGCTTCTTTTGAGGCCCATATTACCCTTGTAACTACTTATTTCATGCATGGCTTAGGTTATATGTATTTTAATAACTTGTCATTAATATCTAATATGTAGACATCAGACTGCAAGCTCTGGCAGCAGTAAGTCCGAGCAACCAACCCCAAGCCTGCACATAGCATATCTGCTAAATGCCAACGTGACAACCTTGTGACATCTGACCCTGTCGATACAGATTACAGCACTGGCCTTCATGGTTGCAGAGCATTCCGTTTTGTGGGTATTCTATGTTTGCAGGATATTTAAGTGGGCTCTTTTTTTTTTTTTCCTCCATTATTAGCACATTTGTCCAATTTCCTTCCTGGAATTGGAACTTAAGAGTTAAAACTAGGGACATTTTAAGAAAGCAAACATCATCCAGAGTGTACTTCCTGTATGTGGGGAATCTGCTAAGTGCTTTACCCAGATTATCTCATTGCTTCCTCCAACAGACCTATGACACAGGTACTCTTGACATTTCCAGTTTACAGGGGAGGAAATGAAGGCTTACCTTACCAAAACTGACCAGTCAGGTGTGGTCTGACTCAAAAGCATGTGTCAGGAATCATTCTACTAGGATACAACTGATAGGTACTATCAAACTAACCTCCAGAAATTTAGTACCTTCCTCAGTAGTGTAGAGAGTTCCTATTTCTCTACAATTATGAAAATCTTGGGAATTTTCTTTTTTATTTCTCTATTTCTTAAAAAAAAAATCCTGGTCCACTTTATGATGGCTGAATAATAAGATACCAACCAAGATACGCCACTTCTTTCCAGCACAGGCCCATTTCTTTTCTCCACTCATCCAGAACTGCTAGCTTGTCTGGTACGTTGACTTCCATTTTGCAATCCAGTTTTAAGGAAGAGAGTGTCTGCTTTGAACAGGCCCTTTCTGAAATTAACCTCACCTTAAAAAATAAAAAAAGAAAAGAAAGAAAGGAAGGGCAAAATGAGAAAATAAACAAGTATTTCCTAATAAAAATAAAATAACACCTGGTAAATAATATGAGTCACAAATGAGTGGCCTTCTGAAGGACCAATTAAGTAAAATCACAGGTAAGATGATGAATCTTTACAACATTTTCTAATAGTCCAATAAAGGTAAAAGACACTGTTTTCTACAGTGGGAAGGATCCTATCTGCAGGTTAAAAAATACACATTGTCTGATACTAACCTAAGATTCTCCTATAATTCCATTTATCCAGAGGAAAGCCTACAACCTATCTCTTGTGCTGCTTAGGAACATATACTTAAGATTTCTAGGGAATTATAAGAAATTATCTTAGCTTTCATTTTTGAAAATATATTAAGTTACTTTGAATTAAAATTTTCAATAAGAATAAGCTACATCTTAGGAATCCACAAGGTATTTGTTTTTTTTTTTTCTAAATGCTGATACCTATTTTTTATGAAATTTTTCTTGTTGAACGATCCTATGGGAATTGCTAGATAGTTCCTATTTAAAAATAATGTGTTTCTACTTACTGAATAACCAAGAAATATTATGTGCTGATTGACAAATTCCTAATTTTATTCATCTAAGAGTAAAAGTATGACAATTTTCTAGGCATGTGAAGGCTAAATTTCAGACATTTTAATAGAGAATACTCAACATTTAAATCTCTTATTTCCCTCACATGTTCTTTGACCCTGAATCATCATCTTAAAAAACATCACTATATTCAGGGGGCACATACCTCAATACCACTTTTCTTTAATAAACTTATCCCAATAGCATCTTTTACATCATAAGATATTATTTCTTTTTGGTCTCCTGATATATAAATGTGGCCATTGGTGAGACATCCATCAATATTGCAAACCAAAAGTTTTATCTCCTTAAGCTTCTCTTTGCCAAAATAGCCATATCTAAAAGAAACCAAAATAGACCTCTGAGTACAAGTGCAATACTAATCACTCCCTCTCAAATGGCTAACACCAGTACACTTAATATTCCCACTCAGTTATCCAAACATTACCCTTCACATTTACATCACATATACACCTCAGCTTCCAGTGCGAGACCTTTGAGTAGAGTGGTCTAACCAGGCTATGTGTTTCTCAAGTTATTGAATAAGCCATCTATAGGCATATTTTATGTGTATGTCTTCCTCACATGAACAGACTAATTGCAAAGATCCTAAATGTTTGGAATATCAAAAATTAGTATCTAGAAAATGCCACATGTCAGGGTCCAGTGCAAAGGCTGTGCAAGTCTTCTTTTTACCTTAATACTCTTTGTTCTGCAATAGGCCAATCAATATCCACATCTATATCCACACTGTGCTCAGCTCGCATTTCGTAATATGCCATTTTTCCACCCTAAAGATGGTATAAATGCCATGAGTACTGTTTTTAACATTAATTCATAATACCAAAATGTTTATTATAATACAGAACAATGAATTCATTTCTACAATACTGAGAAAAATAAATAACCCGGTAAAATGAGTGACATTCAACAATTTTTTGAGGGAAAAGCTTTTTGTTTCCTACATATTCAAACCATACACCATAATATTTTTCCAATTCTATCTACATAGTACAAGCTTCCCATTTTTCTTCAAGTAGATTTCTATTTGAAGACTGAAAAAAGCAGAAATACACATCGTCCAATATTTTGACAAGGAAATTTTCTAGAAATCCCCTAATTGTATCCCCTTTTTCTGATAGTCTCTCCCCTCATCATCCAAAGCAGTATAAAGATTTTCAGAACTTATGTTCCAATTTGCAACTAAGTGGCAAGACAGGGGAGGAAAAATAACTGTATTATCTATTGTACAGAATTGTCGGGGTGCCTGGGTGGCTCAGTTGTTAAGCGTCTGCCTTCGGCTCAGGTCATGATCCCGGGGTCCTGGGATCGAGCCCCACACTGGGCTCCCTGCTCTGCGGGAAGCCTTCTTCTCCCTCTCCCACTCCCCCTGCTTGTGTTCCCTCTCTTGCTGTGTCTCTCTCTGTCCAATAAATAAATAAATAAAATCTTGAAAAAAATAAAGAATTGTTTTAGATCCCTGAACTACAGGTGGGAGTGGACAATAATTGTCTGGATCACATGTGAGCAAAGGGAGGGATAAGTTCCTGATCCTGGGGCCTGGGGGCAAAGGGGGAGACCTTTCCTATGACTGTGATAATTTGAACGTCAAAATCATTTACTGGAAAATTTCATTTTTTAGAATTGTCAGTCTCTTCATAAATCTTATGATGAGATACTTCATTGTTCTCCACACTTTAGGAAAGCATCCAATAACAGTCGCCTTAGCAAAGAGTTTGGAAAGGGCGCTATCTATGTGTGTCAAACCTAATTTTCCCGAATACTCGAACTTAACTAAACAGTCTACAGTTTGCCGATATACTGCCAGAAGATTGTTAAAAATCCTTTTACCTCACAGCATGAGTCACATTAGAATTTTTACTATAGCAAGTAGAGGGGTTTTTTTAAATGCTGATTTTGAGTAACAATAAGGATCTGAATCCAAATCCCAACAGTACCACTTACTACCCTGAGCCAATTACTTCCTTTTTTCAAAGCAGCCATCCCCTCCTCTATAAAACTGGGCCAGGAATGTCTACTTTTTTTTTTTTTTAAAGCTTTATTGAGATATACTTCACATATTATAAAATTTACCCATTTAGAGTGCAATCCAGTGGCTTTTAGTATATTCACAGAGTTTTGCGACCATTACCACAATCCAATTTTAGAAAATTTTCACCAAAATAAACTCCATACCCAGTAGCAATCACCCCCTCCCCCTGTCCGTAGGCAACCACTAATCCACTTCCTGTCTCTATAGATCTCCTATTCTGAAGATTTCATTAAAATGGAACATGCCATAAATGGTCCTTTGTGACGGACTCTTTCACTTAGCACGATGTTTTCAAGGTTCCTCCATGTTGTAGCATGTATCACTACCAGGAATGTCTACTTTATTCCACTGCTATGCAGATGACATGATATAACCTATGTAAAAGTGTTTTGTACAGTCCTTGGTACATAGTAAGGGCTGAATAAATAACTGCTATTAACTAAAAGGAACAAATAGTTTATGATGTAACCATGTAGGCTCTAAAGATGTGAGAGACATCCACCCCCTTATTTTAAAATGAGAGCAATGAGATTCAGAACAGATAAAATGTATATTCAAAGCCACATAGTTAGAGATAGAGAACTATATCCTGGCTTTCCTGACACCCAGCTTGGTGATCTTCCACATCCACGATGTTTTTTTGTCTCTCTTTAAAAGCAATCGATTTTTATTCAACTGTACAACCACAACCTGACAGTAAGAAACCATAGATTAAAAACAGAATTTGGAATGGAATAAAATGAAAATCAGGACATGTATACAACATTCAATATCTGATTCATTTCCTAGTTGTAGCAGAATTCCTTGCTTATTCACTGAATGGATTCCAAAGATTAGTTTATTGTAAGCCTACAGGATAAGTGCCTCAGATGATAAATCTTATCAGTTATTGCCTTTCTTCTAGAAACTGATACTTTCCTTTATGAACTGTACCATGTCTTCCTCAGAACTGAGCTATACATATAAAAAGGTTTAAAAGATTTTTGCAAAATGAAGGCACAAACCTGTAAATAACCCATCTCTATCAAATGTCTTTTAGCAAAATAAAATGAGCCATTTTCATATAATTCTCCATCCCAGTCTTGTCGACGAGGTCGTTTAGCTGGATTCAAATTCAGAGGCTCAGTCACTTCACGAACTAAAAGCAAAAAGCTATAGTAAGTCTATGTTGCTTTGAATACTGAGTATTCATTTAGTAATTTTCAAAAATAAACTGAAACTGTAAAATATTTTTCCATCTCAATAAATAAATGGATTTTTAAAGGAACAAAATCTCTAATGATGCTGATGATTTATCTTTGTTAATATTTATTAATTGTTTAATAATTATTATCTTATCATAGAAAAATAAAGTATTTTACAGAGGAATTCTGAATAATTGAAGTTTTAAGGCATTTTTAAAAATACAAGGTTCTGGAAGGACATCAAGGCAACCTTAAGGCAGCTTCAAAAGGACTGAACTCGTCATAAAATATCCTTATTTGTATATTTTAATATATTTCTCATTATTTGCTTCTATAGAAATACAATGTATGTGTTTATACAATGTGGTTGAGAAATTACTTTCATAGAATTATTACAGAAAACTGAAGATTTCCTCATTAAATTATTGAGACTTTTATATTGATAAAAATGTTTGTATATTACATATTCTTACCAGTAATTTAAAAATATACTAAGCATAATAATAAATAATATTTACTTATTAGTATCCTTGGTAATGAAGGCTCAGCAACATCAACGTTAGTGATTATAACATGATGTAACAAACGAAGCCCTCAGTACTGGTAAATAGGGATCCTCTTGCCTTTTCACTGTTTTTTCCCCAAAACTGTGTTTATGGATGTGTACTGACATGCATGCATGATTCTGTGTGTGTACGTGTGTGTGTGTTTAAAGTTGGTGATTGTTCAGAATCTTTTTGATTCTACTTTTGGCTGTCACTTATGTGAGTAATGGCTTCTAGAAATAACTTCTATTTACTTCCCTAACTAAACCATCCTCTTTTCAGTCCTAGTCCATCAGTGTTTGATATAATCTAGGAAAAATACTCAGCAAATATACATTGAATAGCCACATATGGTGTAGTTTTACAGGCACGGGATACATAGCAGTGAATACGACTCTCTACTTTCGTGTAGTGTGCAATCTAGTGGTGGAGATAGGCAATAAACAAACTCATTCAAGTGGTACTTTGAAGGAAGAAAAGGAATGAGAGGAGCAAGTCTTTCCTAAGTGAACAAGGATCAGTGGCTGCTTCTCTCTGGGGATATTTGCTGCATCTGAGGAAGAAGGGAAAGAAGGATCAAACCTGGCATAAGCAGAGGGACTCTGCTGGGGTAAAGAGAAACCAGAAGAGTTTGTAATGGCCCTGTGGACTAGAATCACAGATTGGCTTCTATAAGAGCCCAAACACAGAGCTAGTTCTTGCCACCCAATTATTCCCCTGCAGGACGTTTGCTGAGTGTGCTGTGGCACAAGAAGCTAGGGATGGGCTGGAAGGCAGGGAGAGATCATTACAGTTTTCTGGTGCTTAAATCCCAAAGTCCTGTTAGCCTGGGGTTATCAGCAATACATACAAGATCCATCTCCTGGCAAGACACCTGCACTAAGAGGTAAAGTGAAACTAAAGCTCAAACCCAGCACAACTCCTAACTGGATCAAAGTGACTGGCTCCCAATCCTATCTTTCTGAGAGAAGAAGGAGTATGACCTCCCTGGAGGAAAATAATATATACAGACCCTTGAACAATGCAGGGGCTGGGGTGCCAACCCCCCACATGGTCAAAAATCTACATATAACTTTTGATTCCCCCAAAGCTTAACTACAAAGAGCTTACTGTTGACCAGAAGCCTTACCAATAACATAGTCAATTAACACATATTTTGTATATTACATGTATTGTGTTGTTGCAATAAAATAAGCTAGAGAAAAGAAAGTGCTGTTAAGAAAATCGTAAGGATGAGAAAATACATTTACAGTACTGTGCTGTATTTACTGAAAAACACTGTGTATGAGTGGACCCGTGCAGCTCAAACCCGTGTTGTTCAAGGGTCAACTGTACTCCAATCTCTATGTCAGGAATGTGACAAAATACGAGTCATTATGAAGAAACAGAAATACATTACCCATAACTAGAGAAAAACAGTTGTAGAAACAGAACTATAAATGACCCAGATGTCAGAACCCGCAATTGAGGATTTTCAACTAACTATCATAAATATGTTAAAGATATTATAGGAAAAGATTTAAAAAGCTGGAGAATTTCAACAGAGAACAGAATCTCTAAAAAATAGCTACAATACACATTCCAGAATGGAAAACACATATATCTGAAATAATTCACTGGACAGCATTTATAGTGCACTGGACAAGTCAGAAGAAATGATCAATGAACTCAAATATGTCAACAGAAATTACTCAACATGAAGCACAGAGAGAAAAATCAACAAACAATACAGAACAGACTGTGAGAGACATGTGGACCCCATAAAATTGTTTAAGATACACTTAAATCTGAGTCCCAGAAAGAGAGGAGAGAGAAAATGTGGCAGAAGAAATATTTGGAGATAATGGCACAGATTTTTTGCAAACTAATGACAGATATCAACCTAGAGATATGAGAAGTTCAGAGAATTCTAAATAGGATAAACACAAAAAAACCCACAGCAATACAAATTGGAGTCAACTATGAAAAATTAAGATAAAGGGAAAAATCTTAAAAGCAGCCTGAGGGAAAAAAGGCATTATATTTAGAGAAACAATGATCAGAATAATAAGCTGATTTCTTTTAAGAAACAACGGATGGCAGAAAATAATGAAATGACATGTTAATGATGGATCTTCAAAAGAGTAACATCTTAAAGACGCAATCTTAAAATGCTGAAAGAAAGAAAAGGCAAACCAAGATTTTATATTCAATGAAAATGCCCTTTAAAAATAAGGGTGAATTATAGACATTTTTAGATGGACAAAAGCTGAGAGGAGCTGTTACTAATAGATGTACACTGTAAGACAGAAGCACATGTAAGTGGTAAGAAATGAAGACTAACAAAAAAAGGTAAACATGCAGGTGAAGATAAATGACTATTTTAAAATAACTTAAAGTACCATTAACTGTTTAAAATAAAGAGAACATGGGGCGCCTGGGTGGCTGTTGGTTAAGCAACTGCCTTCGGCTCAGGTCATGATCCCAGAGTCCTGGGATCCAGTCCCACATCAGGTTCCCGGTTCAGCGGGGAGCCTGCTTCTCCCTCTGACCCTCTCCCCTCTCATGCTGTTTCTCTGTCTCTCTCTCTCTTTCTCTCAAATAAATAAATAAATAAAATCTTAAATAAATAAATAAATAAATAAATAAATAGAACAAC
Source organism: Halichoerus grypus (assembly GCF_964656455.1). Lineage (NCBI taxonomy): Eukaryota > Metazoa > Chordata > Mammalia > Carnivora > Phocidae > Halichoerus > Halichoerus grypus. The sequence continues at coordinate 95,904,268 of NC_135717.1, read as the reverse complement.
AATGTATCTTGGGTCATAATATATACAGAAATAGATTACGTGACAACAACAGTACAAAAGGCAGGGGCTAAATAGAAATTTACTATTGTTAGCTTCTTAATTATTTGTGAAAATACAAATTCAGGTAGACTATAACAAACTAAGGTGCAAAGTGTAATCTCTAGAGCAGTGCTGTCGAATAGAAATATAATGTGAGCCGCATATATAATTTTAAATTTTCTAATGGCTACAGTTTTAAAAAAGTAAAAGGAAGTGAAATTAATTGTAATAATAGATTTTATTTAGCCCTATGTATCTAAGATGTTTTTTAACATGTAATAAATATAAGAATTATTAATGAGATATTGCATATACTTCTTTCATACTAATCTCAGAAATCCAATATGTATTTTACACTTAATGCATATCTCAATTTGGACTAACTACATTTCGAGTGCTAACAGTGCTAGAGGCTACTATATTAGATGGTAAGGTTCTAGTGTGGCGACAAAAAAATACAAAAAGTTATACAATATAAAATGGAATAATTTTTCAAGTACTGATTAATCCAGTAGCACTTTTAGTGATTTTATAAACAGGGACATAAGAATAGACTCACAAGAAATACCACTCTGGGTTAGAGCCATTGTTCGTCAATAGCATTTTGTTTCATAGTGGTTCTAAGAAAATATACGACAAGACAAAGCTCTTGTCTCTAACGTTCACTTCTCGATATTAAAAGATATTTATTCAAACATTTCTAATTTTCTTAAAATTCCTTATGGATCTAATTTTTATGGCTTTGTCATCTATTTAACATACATATTTTTTGAGCTTCTTGAACTTCAATCATATAGTCAATATTCAGTTTAACACTGGGCTTCCTTGATTTGCTTCAAAAATTTGTTTTTAAGCTTTAATAGAGCCTTCCTAGAAACTATTTCCTCAGAAATCGGAATTTCTGAGACTTGGTAATTAAGTTCAAAGTTAAAATATATAGCTTAACACAGAACCTGGCACAGAGAAGACAATAAATATTGACTGAATGAAATCAATCTGTAAATGTATTTACTGATATATTTCATTGGTTTGTGTAACATTCATATTTTGAGATTGAAGAATCTTATTTTCAGCCCTTCTTTATCCTCTTACTTGCTCTTTTTTGCGCTGTCTCCAGTTTCATTGCATCTTCCTTACTGTCTCCTTTAAATCACACATTTGTTAGAGACAACTAAGCCAGCTGCCCTATTATTCAACAAATGTCAGAGCACCTAACAGAAATCAAACTGCCTTTCCTTACGTATGTTACAACATTTACCTATTTGTTGGTCATCCTATTCTTTTTGTTTTAAATTTTATTTTATCACGTTATGTTAGTCACCATACAGTACATCATTAGTTTTTGATGTAGTGTTCCATGATTCATTGTTTGCATATAACACCCAGTGCTCCATTCAATATGGGTCATCCTATTCTTTATTCAATATTTTACTAGTTTAGAAATCAGGCTCCTGCTAAATACTGTGGAAGTCTTCTTACATCAGAGTTACATATTTTGGGAAGCAATTCCACAATTCATTCTTGAGGTCCTCCAGAACTTTTTGGTAGACTTCTATCCCCATGATCCCCTAGTATGATTTATATGGAGTTTACCAAGCAAGTCTGGAACAAACATAAAATATTTCACATCTAGAAAAATGACATGCCTGCCTCAGAAGGCAAATAGAATGTTAAAATGTCCACCTGTAAAAAATAAAGCCGGGAATTTGGTCTGTCCTGTCTAAATAATCACAAGACTTAGAACTGATTTTAATGACATTACCTACTACAGTTAATAATCACGTGTTGCTCCCTTCATTCTTAAAGAATAGTTACATATGAAAAGGCTGATTCTCCATAAAAGCTAAAATCAAGACTGATATATAACAGATTACCTCCTTTCTGAATTTCACTCCATCGAAACTGATGGCGTCGCACAACAGAGAAAACAGAATCATATCCTTCCTCTCGAATCATTTCTGCAACTTTTTGAAGGTCAGTTGGATGTAAACATGGAGAAGTTGCTTGAATATTTCCTACAATGTCAACCTCTTAAAAAAACAAAACAAATGAAAAGGACATCAAAGTTCTTTGCAAGGAATACAAAGATCTTAAATTCAAATGTGAAAACAAGTCTTATGAAATAATAAGTTGGAAATTACATAAAATTTTGAATAAACTATCAAATGCATACCATTGTGATAATTAAGAAATTCTATGATGGCATCTAGTGAGGTAGAGCTGTCTTTTGAAACTTCAGAACTTCTTCGATGAACTTGGGCACCAAATTGTTTGGCCACATTCTCAATTTCATCATGGTCTGTTGAAACCCATACACTGTATAGATATTAAGAAATAAATATAACAAGCCAAATCATTCAAAGAAACCAGTAAAGATAAAAAGGAGCTCTGCAACCCCAAAATACAACTTACTGATGTTAGGATAGTTTTTATATCATCAAAAAAAATTACAGATCTAATGTAATATAAAATTTAAAGAACTGTATTTGTATATAAACTATACTGTGTCTGAATAAAAATACAGTACCAGATACCGTATTTGTTTACATATAAAAATACTTGTATTTGTATTGTCTTATGTCTTACATTATTTATATAATATTATTTATGTAGCCCTAGATATAGTTTTATAAAATTAGAAAAAATGACACTTGGTATTTTTAAGGCTACTGGTATATTAAGTAAAATAGTAGTGCTAGAAGTTCAAATCTAAAGGATATAAAGAAGATCCTGCTTCTTATTCCCGTTCAAATCCAAATTACTGTGTGAAGAATTTTAATATACTTGCTAAGGAAAAAAATGGATTTGTATTAGTCAGACCATGAAGCTGACAGAATTTCAAGCTTAGAAGCGACGAAATGCCTAGATCTGGGCTCAAAATAATCAGGTAATCCAACTCTCTTGTTTGCCAATAATGGGTATATTATAAATATATGAACACAGAATTGATGGAGGTATAGCCATTGACAACAATTACAGACATGGAGAACATGACTTGATGGACTCTGGGAAGTTTAACTTGACTGCACCTTCCACCACATCTTACATGGTTCACCATTTAGACTTTCTAAGATGATGACTATGAGTAAAATGCTACTTTGGGGAAGTGTACTAGTCTCTACTGAAGTTAAGTTTCCTGGACCTTTACAAGTTCCCTTTGCTAGAAACAAAAGCTGTGACTATTCCTCAAGCCACAATGTTTTATTAGTGATATTACACAAAGACAGTTTAATGACTTACACTCTTTGGCATATGCATTTTTTTTTTTTTATCGTCTTCATTCAACATCTACTGGGGGTAAGAGGAACTGCATGTTTCAGATGTCTATGCTCAGTTGCCAAGAGTGAAAAGAAAGTGAGAAACTAAAGAAACATTTTTTTTTTTGGAGACAGAAGATTACTGAATACCAAAAAAATTTCTAACATCTCCAGATTTTACTTATTAATTTCCGTTCTTCCCTTTAATATTTGCAGAAGGAGGATTTAAATCTAAAGTCAATAATCCCCCTAAATTTTTTTTTTTTTTAAAGCTTAGTAAACAAGACGAGCCATTGGCTAGGGATCAGATGTCTCACATTTACTGTCACTCTGGGCAAGGCAGAACACAGAAGCCCCTATTTTCCCCCATCTTGAAATCTGAACTATTTGGGGGCAGATTTTCTACTGGAGAAATGTCATAGTCAAAGGTACATAACAAAGTGAAGTACCAACGAAAACCTAGTTTTAAAAATGAGAAGGTGAAGGCAGGATGGTTAAGATGGTAAATACAGTAAAAAGTGAACTGTAAAAGCAAAAGAAATGGTCTTTTGACATCTAATTTATGTCACTAATTGAAATAAATTACTGATGTCGTTTACTTTATTATCCTGATTTTCTGTAATGAAAATTCAATACCACAGGATTCGGTGATATATTTGAAATGCTTAAAAGGTAAATAAAAAATAACAGAGCTTTTGGAAGAGGTTTGCTTTTCTTCTTTCCTCCCTTTTATCATTCATTCATTTCTTCATTCATGAAATGTTTACTGAGTGCCTATTATGTTTCAGGTCCTACTTTGGACACTGGAGATATGCAGTCCATTTTCTTGAGAAACTTTCAGTTCTTAGCCTATTGGTAGAGACAGAGGTCAACATAGTACTGTAATACTATAAACCATCAAGGAAAGAGAGGTAAGGAAGCAATGCCTAACTTCTCTACAATGCTTTATTTTTACAAAGTATTTTTATAGTGCCTGCTACATAACATGCTCAATCTATATGTGTTAATAAATGAAACATTAAATGGTTAACAGCATGGGATCTGAAGGAATGGGTTCAAATCCTAGCTCCATCACATGTTAGCTATGTATGACCTTAGGCAAGATCCATCATCTCCCTAGGCCTCAATTTTTAGTAAAGTGCATGTGATTTAAAAATAAAAAATACAGGTGATAATAATAGTAATTACCTCATACCATTGTTATAAGGATTAAATACAAACCACAACACACAATAAACATTTAATACATGTTAGTGATTCAAAATAATAAAATAGGAATGGTAATAAAGGAGCACATACATGGTCTCATTTAATCCTCACAGACTCTGTTGGAAGGAAAACTGCTGCTTTCAGAACTTCAAAGGTCCAAATGTCTAATTTATATGTATGAAAATAGCATCCCATATGTAGACTTAAAATACAATGAACATCATTTATTAAAGGGGCTATGTAAGCAGATGGTTTTCCTTTGGCTTAGAGGAATGAGAAGAGGGAGGGCAAAAAGAAAGAATGAGCAAGTGAATAAACAGGCCTAATAAAATGTAAAATCAAGTACAGAGTAAATGTCAAAGCCTAATGCTAATGGCTTTAGCCTCAAATGAAGTCATATTCCATCTAACAGGATGAACAGGAATATCAACCCTGATGCCTGTGAATATTATTTCAAATCATAAAGTGCCATTTTAAGGATAACACAGCATAGGCTTATCATTAATCATAAATCCACACCCTACAAATGAAACTGAAGTTCGTGGTTTTTTTTTCTCCACAAGTGTGTTAGGCAACATTTACAAAATCAATTTGTTCTGAGGTTTACTAACAGCACTGAACCACTGTTGCAATCAAGCTCTTACAAACTCACCTCTAACAATAACTTTTTACTAAATGAAAAAAATTGTCTTAGCATTTTTCTCAACTGCTAACTATCCAAAGTAGTATGCAAAGTTAGCAACTTGGAAGTATTGTTAGCTTTGACTCTGAGCAGGCCAGAAAAATCGGTCTCAACGAATAAATCATGGTTTTGAACAAAATAATCTCCAAAGCATCTTCTAGCCCTGAAACACACAATCGGGTAGCGCAATTTTCTTCAATTCCTTCGTAGGGTAAATATTTATCAAAGAAAGAAAGTAGGAAGATGAGGGGCAGCAAGGTTGCTCCAAACATGGACTGTAGCTTCAGAATAAATCAATTAAATCCAAATCAACACATTTTAATTCAGGTTCCAATACATTAAGCATACCAAGGTAAGTAAGAGTACCTGCTCACAAGAACCTCTTCAACCCAGTAGAGCAAGGGTCATCCCAGGCTATATCTGGCTCACAGCCTGCCTGTTTTCATAAATAAACTTTTAATGGAATACAGCTATGCTCATTCACATATGTATTGTTATGGCTACTTTCACAACATACAACAGAGCTAAGCAACAGAGACCATTTGGCTTGCAAAGTCTAAAATATCTAGTATTTGGCCCTTTACAGAAAAGTTGGTGGGCCCCTGAAATAGAGAGTAAAGACACAATTCCATTAACTCTTCAAGGTCAAAGCATGTTAGCATTAGGAAGAATTCTGAAGATAATTACAACTTTCCCATTTTACAAGTAAGGAAACTGTGGCCCATGGAAGAGATGAAGATTGTAAAAAACCTTCAATATGAGGGGAGAATGTCAAGGAGAGATCACATGCTATATGGCAGACACACTCTAAGGGCTGTATATATACTACCTCACTTAATCTCCTCAGCAAGCCTATGAGGTGGACATTTAAGTCCATTCTGCAGATGAGGAAACTGAGGCACAGATGTTAAGTGATTTACCCAAAGTTGCAGTTAACATGTGGTGAAGCTAGAAATTCAGATCCACAGTTTGACTCCGGGGTCTGTGACCTTACCTCGCTACACAGTGCATGCACTAAAAGAAGGTCTGAACACTGCTGCTCTGTGCGGAAAACAAAGGCACAGTTACTTGTCACAGAGGGGATCAGCAAAAACTTCACCGAGGAAGTGGTGCTAGTCCCTTTTATTACCTTTTTAGTCGAACTTTCCAGATCCTTAGAAAGGATGCCACATAGCAAACAACTATGCAAACTAAACAGAGGAAAATCACTTCATTACACAATATTCTAAGTTTGAGAAGGCAGAGTCAGACCGATTATGCTCATTTTGCTGGTAAGGAAAATACTGGTTTTATTTCTTCCAATTACTATTATTAGTATAGGAACAGATACCATAGATGGCTTGAAGTATAAAATATCATTCCAACTGTCAAGATGCTTATACTCTAGTCTAGATGTATTAAATAAAACTGGTACAGAAAACGTTCTCAGGAATCATTTATTCGTTCATGGATTTTGTACAAATGCATTTTAATAAATGGAAGCAGGAAAATCACTGCTTAATATATAACATATATTTTCCAATCATTTCGTAGCAAAATCTCCTATGTCTGCAATAAGGCTATTTGTTGGGTTTTGACTCTCAGCATCTACTCCCATTTGGTAATCATATTCCAATTTTTCTCTTGATGGAACTGTCACATGGTGCTTCAGGGGGTGTTCCATCACCAGCTCCAAGAGCGGAAGAGGCAGCTAAACTGTACCAATACAAGCACTGGGGACCCAAAGAGACTCTTTTGGTTACACTTAAACCTGGAAGGAGTAAAATAAAGGGGTAAACCAAGCTGGATACTAAAGCAGAAAGAGCAGCTTTGATTTGTTAACTATGGCAGTAGGGAAAACAATCCAGCAGAAACTGAACTCAAATTCCCCAAAACAAAGGCTGGAGACTTCTTAAAGGCTAGAGTATGTTAAAGGAAAAGGTACTGAGAGGGTGATAGAGAGGGTTAGTCCACGTGACTAGGCCATCTGGGTTTGTTAACTGGTGCTTATCCGGAGGAGAAACACACTTCTAACTTTATGATGGGTGGCAAGGTGCAAGTTGAAGCAATTAGGCCCTTAATTCTCCCACAGGGACTGGGAAGGAATGAGAGTTATCTACTAGGATGTTTGCATTTCAAAGAGACAGTTTTGGGTGGTATATTTACATTCCAAAGGATGGAGAAGGGGTTCATAATTATAAGCTTTCAAAAATAGTTGTTCTGAGAGGGGGTTTAGAGGCGATCTGCCTGTCACCAGGTGGTCCCTAAAACAAACAGTAAATTCTCCTGGCAGCACTGACCTTTCTCAGCCATTTTAAGGGGGGCTAGGATCATCCTAGAAGCATGGCCTTACGCTGCTGGAAACCATACTAGAGTTTGGACAAGTCGTTATGTGCTGAGAGTTTTGCAGTTCTCAGCACAATCACCTGACACCATAAAGGGAAAGCCTGTCTAGAAGAACCAAGAAATGGAGGATTCTGGTGACAGAGGGCACCATTCCCTTACCCTGCTTTATTTTTCTTGAAAATACTTATCACCACCAAATAGAGTATACACTGTTTGTATATTGCCAGTCCCTAGCTCCATGAGACTAGGGACTGACTCTTGCTACTGCTATCACCTCTGGTTAAGGACACAGTACAGTGCCAGTCACATAGTAGATGGTCAATAAATATTTGCTGAATGAATGAATCATTTTAGCCTCTGAATCTCATTGTATCTGAACAAGCCTTACCCTTCTTTGTTAAGCCAGGCTTAAAGGGCTTTCCTGACATGCAACCAAACAAAGAGTTGTAAATGAGTTTTGTTCTTAATTTACTGTGAAAGTGATTTTTGATCTCTACTTCATTTCACAAAAATGGTATATCACTGCTGCCTGGATGCACCTTCTTCCAGTCTTTTTTTCCCCCCCAGTGTGCACTCTTTGTAAAGGTGAAAAAATGTCCAAAAGTTTGTAAGCCCCAAAAGGACAAGAACCATGTCATTTCATCTTGATGTTTCCTTGGATGTGTATGGCAGAAATTAGGGCCAGTAAATGTTTACTGAATTGAACCAAATTCCCAAGGCTTTCCCTATCTGTCCTTTGCACACTTCCTATTACATTGCTACATTAGTGTTATCTTCTGGGTGCCCACCCCTATTTAACTCGCTCCACCCAGGGCTTCCTTTGGATTAAAACATTAAGAAAATTAGTAAATTCGTACTTTTGGAGTGTCTTTCTTTAAACAAGACTAGTTAAATGAAAATCATAAACCCATATATTAATGTGGGCAATTAATATGCTCCAAAACAATCATCTCTTTAAGAACCAAAACCCAAACATCAAAAAGTTAAAATAATTTACTTTCCACAGTAACAAATTCAAGCATAATTAGGGTGAAGTTACTATGTGTAAACTCATTCCGGGCACAAAATTCTCTCTCTCTTCTTTAATGAATGACATCAGCTTGTCACCCCTGCCCAAAATGGCATATGGCAATGTCTCTGAATGATGCACAATTAAAACTGTCTTTAGGGCAGACGAGGTTCCAAAGATATAATAAAACCATTTATAAGCATATCATAAAACAGCCTGCTGTACGTTTCCTCACTATCTCTTACCTATGTACAAAGGTAGGTAGTTTTCTAGATTGTGCTGACTCACAGGCAGATAGCTTGGAGTATTTTTCAAAGGTCAGAAAGGGATCTCCAAGCTGAGCCTGAAACTAGAAAGCCTTGACACCTCACTCCATTCATGAATCTGATGCCTCCCCTAATCGATCGGCACCAAGTGGTTATCACAGGGTAAGCAACAGGGGAGCCCTAACTGGCCTCTGTCTACAAGAGTTCACATATTGCCACAGACATTTCACAGGGGGTGGCCTCCTTTACTTTAACCTGTGAGGTCAACCCGGGCGGCAGAGACGGCTGAAAGGGGGGAAATCTCCCCTTTTACGGATGGCATTCTCAAGGGCAGGGACAGAAACTGTCCCAGGTCAAGACTATTAACAGCTACGGAACAAGGAAGAAGCTAGAGCACTTCCCCCCCGCGCTCTCAACCGGGGCCCAGACACCCCGGATCTTGCACACCCCTTCCAAGAGCAATTGCCCTGGGAGCCCCAGCCCTTCCAGCGGCCCGGCTCCCGGTTCCGACCCCCCACCCAGGCCGCGCCGCCCACTCTCGCACATGCGCACCTCTGGAAGACCCCCGAGTCCAGGGCCGCACGCAGGACCCAGCCAATAAGCGGGACCCCCGCCAGGTGCTTAATGTTCTTCAGGGGGATGCCCTTGCTGCCGCCCCGGGCCAGAATTAGAGCCGCCAGGTGCGGGGGCTTCTCCACACCTCGGCCCTGGCCTCCGCGGGAGTTGCGCTGCAGCTTCGGCGGTCGGCCCCGGGAGGGCCGCCCCCGCGGGTTGGAGACGGAGGTGGCGGCCCCCTTCTCCACCGAGTCCATCTTCCTCCCACGCCTTCTCCCCAGCTTCTCCACATCCGGGAGCTCTTCTCTCGCCACCTCAGCTCGGCGCCGCCCGATCTCCCCGCCCGACCACTCGCGGAGGTGGCTGTTCCTGGCCCTGGCTCCGCCTCCTCCACGGTCCGCCCCTCAACGAGGCACGCCGGGAAATGTAGTCCGCGGCCGTCTCGCCTGGGTCCAGTAGGCCAAGTAGGCTCTGGCAGAGAGACCCCAAACCCACGTCAAGCGGTGAGAGTCCAGGGTTAACTGGAAAGAAGTGCAGCTTCTGGGGGGAAGGGGTTGATATTATACGGAGATTTCTAAACTAGGCAACGTAGATTATAGATTTTTTGGTAAAGAACTTCTCCACTTAAGAAATGTAGTGGGTTTCCCACTGCACACTCAAATGCACCCTAACACGAATCAATCTTATATTTAAAATGATAATTGTATATTTTTCTGCTATGTTCCTGACTCTTTATTCCCAAGAGGTTACCTCATTCAAATGTCCTACAGGCACTTTCCACTCAACATTAAAAATACCCAACTCTCCATATGGGCTCAAACTGCTCCTACATTTGCCTTTTCTATCAAGATTACCGAACATCTAGCATCGAAAACTTGGAAGTCAACCTTGACTATTCCCTTACAGTGTAGTAATCACCTATTCTTATTTTTTTGTTGTTGTTCTTGTTATTTTGTTTTATTTGCTATAAATCTCTTCCTTTTAGAAATTGTTACCTCTATCATCTGGTGGAGCTTTCACTCACATCCTCTGCATTGCAGAGGTGGGTGTGTGACCCAAGCTGGTGGATATAGTATCTCATCTTCCTGAACAGAGCTGTGGTCTAAGGACAGGCATGTGACCAAGCAGAGCCCATTGGAATCCTTCCCAGAGACTCTGGGGAAGAAAGGATCTTTCTCTTGCTCAGTTTTTGGGTACTAAGAACACTATAAATCTGACTCCTCAGGGCAGGATGAGGGAGGGGGGATGAGGGGTTTGCTGTTCTGAAATGGGCTGGGAGACTGAAAAAAAGCTGTGCCAAGACATGCAGGGAGAAGAGAGAAAGAGCCCTGATGGTATCATTTAAACCTCTTGATCCACCAAGAAGCCTAAAGGCATGTATACACATGCACACACAATCTCTTTTTTATAGATTTTTGGGAAAGTGTCTCTGACCTAACACATATTTTGTCTTTCACCACTTTTGCAAGCCTGTATCTAGAAATAGAGAGGCTCCTTGTCTGGTAGAGACTAACACACCCAGAAGGCATGGGACGTGGCATTGCTGTTTCTTTTCAAGGAGGGTAAAAAGGCCTTTATGCTTCTCAGGTTTTGGCCCTTTTGGGGGCCCTTCACATCCCTTTGCCTGTGAGGTAGCTGATGGACCAACCCTTGCTGGGACTGGTTCGGGGAGAAGGTGCTGCGCTGACAGATATGGGAAAGGACAGCTGTAAACAGATATCAGTGCAGACCTGGAGATGGGAGATATGCTCCAAGAACCATTCCAGAGCTCTAGGCCAAGTGGTCAGTTTGTGCCCCCCACCCCCTCACTGGCTCTTTGAATAGAACGCTTGCTGTTACTGTGCTTCAGAGACACCAACACTGATTTTTTTTTTTTGGTAACCACGTGAGAAGGACATCTACTGCTTCTTACACACCAAAACTCTTTTTTCCTCTCTACCTCAGTAACAACCTTAGTTCCCACTAATAATACAGTTGCCATTCTCCACAGTAATTCCCTAGAGACCCATAAAGCCTACTGGGCCACCAACACCTCGGTAGATTGACTCCAGTGGCACACGGGTGTCCTTCAAGCCGGGGACAGAACAAATGCCACCAGTGTAACTTATCAATAGTGATTTGCGTAAATGCTGTGAGATCGTGGACTGCTCCAGGAGAGGGACTGTTCCTTCTTTGTAATCGCATCTAGAACAATGTGTGGGTCAGAGTATGTGTCCAGTAAATGTCAGTGAGTTGCATTTCATATTACTTTTCCAGTCTCTGCCCACACATACTTTTGTTTATAGTTGCAATCCTATGATAATAAAGCATTTTGTATTCTTTGTATTGTTACAGTACAATTTTGTTTCAGCTTGAGAACTGGCTGATTTCAATCTGGAGAGAGAAGGAGACAGAGAGAGAGAGAGAGAGAGAGAGGATGGTAGTAAAAGTGGAAAATAATTCATCTAGTTCCAAATATGGCACATGGAATTTTGATAAATATTCTTACAGTAAAATTAGAATATGCTTATTTAATGTATTTTTCTTCTGTGTAATCAATGGGCATAAAGTTTCAGTTAAGCAAGATGAGTAAACTCTAGGGATCCGCTGTACAACATTGTACCTATAGTCAACAATAATGTATCACACACTTAAAATTTTAAGGCAATACACCTCATGTTAAGTGTTCTTATCACAATAACTTTTTTTCTTTTTTAAAGAGAAAGAATGATTGTGCCAGGAAAAAACAAATGTTAGCTTGTCTTTGGATTAGTTTGGAGGAATAAAAATAAACCACCCTCAAAGCAAATATTCAGATTCATCCTTCCTTTAGAGATGAGTGTGAAGTGTTACTGCCAAATAATAATTCGTTCATATTTATAGTGAAAGAATATATTTCCATATTAATTCTTATTTTATGCTTCTGTATATGAACACACTCAATGCACAGTAGAGTCCTTTCATTCATTCACTTGTTCCCGTTCATTGCATTCCATAAGCCAGGTGCTGTGGTACACGCTAGGAATACCAAACAGAGATGACCAAGATGCGGAGCTTAGAATTCTGAAGGGAAGACAGGCAAACTCTGTGGAGTGTGGTTTGTGTAGTGACGGAAGTGCATGTGCTGAGGTAGGCCAGTACAGGGAGAAGTATTTAGGTGAGAATAAGATCTCTGTTTGCTGTGATAACTTCGAAATACTCTTGGGGCACCTGGGTGGCTCAGTCGTTAAGCGTCTGCCTTCGGCTCGGCTCATGATCCCAGGGTGCTGGGATCGAGCCCCACGTCGGGCTCCCTGCTCCGCGGGAAGCCTGCTTCTCCCTCTCCCACTCCCCCTGCTCGTGTTCCCTCTTTTGCTGTCTCTCTGTCAAATAAATAAATAAAATCTTAAAAAAAAAAAAAACAAAGAAATACTCTTTAAAGTGTAAGAATGTTCTAGGCCGAGGGAACAGCATTGTGGGAGGCACAGAGGAATGAAACAGCATGATAAATGGGACACTTGAAGTAGGTCACTATAACTGGGGCACATGATACTTGTTGGTTAGTGGCAAACCATGAGAATAGAGAGGAACAGTGGACCAGATTACAGCACAGAAAGGTATTATGGGCCAAGCTTTGCCAAAGAAGTTACAGAGAGCAGGGATATGACATAATTGACTTCATTCATTCTTTCAACAAATCATTATTGCATGACTTTTGTGCATCAGGTAATTTTCTGGCACTGGAAAAATACATTGAAGATGATGAAAAGTGCTCAATATCTGAATATATCTCAAAAGTACAACTAACAGGATTTGCTGACAGACAGCAGGATGTTTGGTCTGACCCTTAGCAGAAGGGAGCTGCTATTAACTGAGATGCAAAAGACTACAAAAGAACAAGTTTAGGGGACAAAACTAGGCATTCTGTTTTGACATGTCATATATGAAACACATATCAGACATTCAAGAGATATAAAAGTGGGCTATTGAGTATATGGCCTGAAGTTCACAGGAGAGGTCTAGGAGATAAGTATAACTTTGGAGTCATCATCATACAGAAATATACAAAGCAGTAATACTAGATGACATATAGCAGGTGATGGTGGATAGAAAAGAGAAGGAACTAGGGGGACCAGAGGAGATCAGTTAAAATGAAAAGTTGGTGGAAAAGAAGTCCAAAGACTGAGCCTGGAAGACCTCTACCATGTAGGAGTTCAGGACATGAAAAGGAGACAGCAAAAGAGACAGAATGGCCAAAATTGAGAAGGGAAACCAGTGTGGAAGCCCGAAGTCTAAATGAATAAAAATGTCAGAGGAGGAAAAAGTGGTCAATTGTACCAAATGCTCTGATGGCCATATAAACAGAGACTGTTCTGTTTAGCAATGTGGCGTCATTAGTAATGTTAAGGACAGCAGGCCCACTGGCTTGGTGGTGGCAAACCCCTGACTGGATTGGATGAAAGAGGGAATGGGAGAAGGGGAGGTGGAGATTGTGAGTCTAGGCAACTAAAGAGATTTGGCCTAAGGACAAAAGAGGAAAGGGAGAGTGGTGGAAAGGTTAAACAGAGCCAAAAGAGGCTTTTATTTCTTAGATTAAGAGGTGGGAAATAATAGCATCTTTGCATGGTGAACAAGGTGAGTTGGAAAAGGAAAAACTATTGATGCAGAAGAAAGAGGGAAGACTTGTTACCTTTCCTTTAGTAGACCACAGGAAATGTGATCTAATTCCGGGTGGCAGGACTGGCTTTGGCTAGCAACAGAACAGAAGATGAACTTCATGGGCACATGTTCAGGTGTGTGGCTTAATGTGGTCCCCAAACCAGACAAGATATCATAAGAAAATACAGACCAGTATGCCATATGAATATGGACACAAAAGTCTTCAACAAAACATCAGTGGATCAGTTTTCTGTGGCTGCTGTAATAAATTACTAACCCGGTGGCTTAAACCAACAGAAATTGATTCTCTCACAGTTCTGGAGGCCAGACATCTGAAGTCAGTATCTCTGGGCTAAAATCATGGTGTCAACAGGACAAGGCTCCCTCTGGAGGCTCTAGGGGAAAAAACCATTCTTGTTTTTTCTAGTGTCTGAAGGCAGCTTGAATTCTTTTTTTTTTTTTTTTAAATAAAGAGTTCTGTTTATTGTTCTTCTTTTTCTTTTTTACATAGGAATGAAAAACTTCTTTATGTCGGGGTGCCTGGGTGGCTCAGTCGTTAAGCGTCTGCTCAGGTCATGATCCTAGGGTCCTGGGATGGAGCCCCGCATCAGGCTCCCTGCTCAGTGGCGAGCCTGCTTCTCCCTCTCCCACTCCCCCTGTTTGTGTTCCTTCTCTTGCTGTCTCTCTCTGTCAAATAAATAAATAAAATCTTAAAAAAAAACTTCTTTATGTCAAAATATACTACTATACACAAAACAGGAGAAACTAGGAAAAAATGTTTGCTAACGTGTAATACACAAAGTTAACATTCTTTTTTTTAAGTTTATTTATTTATGTATTTGTTTATTATTTATTGTTTTTTGGGGGGGGGTGTTTCTATTCCAAAAGGAAGGAACAGCTTTACTTGAGGACTTTGTGACCAAGCCCTGCCATTGACAATCCAAATGTTTGCCCTAATAACTTGTATCCATTAATCAAAAAGTAAAGCCTATTTCGTGGGATTGGGTGGCAGCTTGAATTCTTTGGCTTGTGGCTGCATCACTCCAAACTCTGCCTCCATGGTTATATTGTCTTCTCCTCTCCTCTTTGTAATCTCTCTCTGCCTCCTTCTTATCAGAACACTTGTGATTGAAATTTGGGCCCCTGAGATAATCCTTGATAATCTTCTCATCTCAAGACTCTAATTTAATCACACCTGGAAGTCTTTGCCATATAAGGTAACATTCCTCAGGGACTGTCCGAAAATCCAAGGTCTTCACTCTAGACTCATTCTTTCCTTCTGTTGAATTTTGTTTCAGGGGCCCTACTATCCCAGTTGTTAGTCAGCTCTTGGCAGGACCCCTCAGTCCCAGGCAGGTGTATGTAACTGAACCCCCACTGCAGACACTAGTTGAATTCATTTAGCAGATGCTTCTTTCTGTCACTATGTAGGTTAGCTTAACCAGAATAAAAACTGTAGAACGGGTATCGTGTGGCACCATCTGACAGCCATGTATACATTTCAGTTCTGGCTTAGGTGGGACCATTTTTTTAATGCTAGAATTAATTGAGATACTATAAATGTGCCTAGCCCAGAATCTAGACCATAATAAAAGACTGGTGAATGGTAACATTCACCATTGTAATTTTTTAATGTTCTTTAATCTCGCCAGCAAGTGGGTAGGAATGAACTCATACCAATGTCTGAATCTAGCAATCAGTCGGTCTCCAGGGATGCAAGAATCCCAGTCCTGGATGAATTCCCCTTTCCTTTTGTATTTCTTTGAGTCACAAGGGGTGTCCTACATGTGCTCATGAAAATGAAATTCCTGGCTGGCACTTACAATTGCAGTTGCTAGAGACCTACACCCCTGGAAGACTTTACTTGTATTGCTGGAGCAAAGGTAACACTTTGAACTTGATTTTTAATGTACAGATGTTTACAGAGTTATAATTACAATATATATACAATTTTATATTCTTTTTAAATTTATATATATTGCATTACAAACTCTAAACTTATTGTTAAACATTGTTTAAAATCACTTCATATCTTCATTTTTATTTTTTAGATTTGTTTATTTATTTTAGAGAGAGAGCGAGCAAGGGGGGAGGGGGCAGAGGGAGAGAGAATCCTGAAACAGATTCCCTGCCCAGTGTGGAGCCTGATGTGGGGCTCCATCCCAGGACCCTGAGATCATGACCTGAGCCAAAATCAAGAGTTGCTGCCCAACCAACTGAGCCACCCAGGCACCCCTAAAATTACTTTAAGTTGACAGAATATAATTTCTTTCACAATTCTCATTGCTGAACATTTTTATATAAGGTAATAATCCCTAATAACTTTGCATATAAATTTGTAATTATGTAGGTGATAGTTCCTGGAACGGATTTCTAGAAATGAAATTACTTGATCAAAATGTACTGATTATCTTCCTTTGAATCCAAATTAAATTTCTGTGCTATCTGGGTATGCTGGCAACTATTACTAGTTATGTTTTAGTTATCTCTTGTTGTATAATAAATTACCCTAAAATATAGCAGCTTAAACTATGAATACTTATATCTCATAGTTTCTAAGAGTCAAAGAGCTGGTGGTTTTGGTTCTGAGTTTCTCATGAGGTTTCGGTCAAGATCTCAGTTGGAGCCACAGTCATCTCAGTGTTTGATAAGAGCTAGAGAATCCAGCTCCAAGATGGTTCACCCCATGGCTATTGGCAGGCCTCAGTTCCTTGTGGCTATTGGACCAAGGGCCTCAGGTCTTTGCTGACTATTGACCAAAGGCCTCCCTCAGTTCCTTGCCATATGGGTCTCTCCATGGAGCAGCTCACAGCATGGCTGCTGGCTTCCCCAGAGCAAGTGATTCAAGAGAGAGTGAGAAACAGAGCAACCAAGATGGAAACCACAGTGGTGAAATTGCACACTGTCACTTTTGTTCCATTCTATGTTAAAAGTGAGTCACTAAGTCCAGCCCACACTCAAGGGGAGGGAAATTGGGTTCTACTTTTAGGGGGGTGGCACATCAAAGAATTTATAGCCGTAATTCTAAAATCATTGTAATCTAGGAGTTGGGCCTTTCTTCCTCCCTCCCTCCTCCCCATTCTTTCTTTCCTTCCTCCCTCTATCCCTCCTCCTTTCTTCAAAGATCTTCAAGGATCTTCAAAGATCCTCTTTTTGACTTGCTGAAGAAAGGAGGAGGAAGTCCACCCTGACCTCAGATTCCTGAGAAGGATCCCCAGAAGACTAGATTAATAACTTCCAAAGAGGCAATAAATTGGTAGAATTCTCTTAATCCCATGGTGGAACAAAGATGGTCCCCAAGTCATAGGTATTCCCAGATGGTGTGATGACAGTGCCTGAAGGGGTGAAATTTCAACCACAGCTAGACCTTCTTCCTGGCACATAACTCAAGATGCACACCCCTCGAGCAGAGATAATAAACAGAGTGAAAGAATCCTGAATAAGAGGGCTTCCACAGAAAACAAAATTGTTAATGGTTTGGTGTTTGTGGCCTTATAATTATTAAGATTTGAATTGATATTTGATACCTGGGATGAACATACCCATTTTTGAATTTATATCAAAATAAATGATTTAAAAAAAAAACAACCATGGATTTGTTAATGGCTAGGGAAATTACTCCAGAAAGCAGTGTGGAAAGGAACTGCAGAAAATAAACTTGAAAACTCATGTGGAGCAAGTGAGAGAAAGGTTAATCTTCAAATTATTAACTCAGATTATTTGTAAGACTTGAAGGACTCACTGGACGCTTATCTGCCTCTCCCGGCCAAATTCTAACTGATAGTGATTTAGGAGGAAAAAGAAAGGGAGGTTCCTCAGAATACTGAGCTCAGAGCCAAGAGGGCCTTTAGCTACTTCAGTCTCAGAACTCTGTGGGAAGAGTTGATAGGGTGTGGCCTGGAGGTGGTGCAGCTGCTTGTGGTATTAAAAACATCTGATAAAGACCTATTCATAATTAGAGACCCCCTGGGAAGAATACCAGGTCTTTACAGGCACACACAACCATTGTTCTGTGACTGACATAGAATCGAAGGTGGGGGGAAGCAGGTCAACTGTAACTGACAGGGGTAACATCCTCTGTTACAGAGCATTTCAGGGTGGGTCAGGAAGCAACCAGGATTTAGTGTTCCATAAAGCTGGAACTGGCCCTTCAAAGACCAGATTTAAGTCCAACAAAAGAAGAGAAGTTTCTGTCTAGCACTGGAAGTAGAATCTTCCAGAACAGTACTCTGCAATGTGGTGAATTAAAAATGCCCACCACTTTGATGTTAGTGGAACGTGGCCTTTTTTTTACAGGGATGTATTCATAATTAAATTCATGATCATACTTAACATTTATTGAGAACTTGTGCGTCATGAAGACTGCTGAGTCTTTGCATGCATTATTTCATCTCATCCTTATAATGACCCTTGACCACTTAACATCACCTCTGATTGAAGATAATAAAACTGAGCCTTACTTAGCTCTCTGAGTAACTTTAACTCCTCTTCCAAGTCCCACAGCTGGCGAGTGGACAAGGGGAGATTTGAATGCAGAATCTCAAACCCTCCAAGCTGGATTCAAACCCCTATGATATGAGAACCAGTCTGGAAAGAGATATATATCTCAATCATATATGTATATATATATGATTGAGTCGTAAACTCTGATTTAGTAGTTAAAGTCTGACTTGCTGGGGAAAAGAAAGAACAGAGAGGACACCCGGACTCAAAATAGATAGGATCTAGCAACAAATGTTTCTGCAACACGGTCACTTCTTTTATATAGAGGAGTTCTTGGGCAAAAGAACCAGCCTATAGGACCAGTCCCATTCCTGCAGTAGTCCATGATGGGGAAAAGGAGGCTACGGACAAAGCTGAGTAATCTACAGAGGATGTCACAAAGTTGCCCAGTGTCCTGGTCATGTGCACCGCTTCTGTTCTGCATGGGCATGGGACTGACCAGCACATTTCTTTCAAGGATGTAGGAGTCTCTGACCCTGGAAGGAAGCCAGAAATAGCAGAACGCCCCAGTTAACACATTGCCTATTTCTCCAACTACCAGATTGTGATGTGTGGGCAGGGTGCAGAAGATATTTGCATGGGATTGAAAGATCCTCCAGAGAACACCTTGTCATGTTTTGTGCTCAGTGGTCTATATGTTCAGATCTTCCTTTTACCACTTATTAGATTGACCTTAAGAAATTACTTACCTTCTATGCGTCTAAATTTTCTCATCTGTCTCATAGGTTTGATAATAATAATGACCACATCATAAGATTATTTTGAGGACTAAATCATAATGTATAAAAAGCATTTAGCACGGTGGATAGCACATAGTAAAGGGCCAATAATTGGAGTTATTGAAATATTTATGTATTAGAGAAAAAAATTTATGAACTGGCACAGTGTTTCATATTTTATATGAAGATTACTGATACTTTTTTTTAAATGCACAATGCCTCAAGAGGCTCGTTGAGTAGAAAAGATGAAAGCTTGAGTAGAACAGGTGAATAGCATGGGCTGGCTGAGCTAGAGTTAGGGCATATTTAAGATGCGTGTTGTGCTGTCTGTGTTGTGCTGTAAATGCCTTCTGTGCCTTCTGAATATAAACTTGCCAAAGCCAAGTCCTAATCCCCAAAACTATGACTATGATACATGAGGAAAAGGGGCTTTGCAGGTACAATTAATTTAAGGATTTTGGATGGGGGATTAGCCTGGATTATCCAGATGGGGCCAGTTAATCACAAGCGTTCTAAGGAGAGGGAGGCGGGTGGAATGAAAGAATGAAGGTCTGCAGATGCCTTGATTTTAACCCAATAAGACTGATTTTAGACTTTTGATGACTAGAAATGTCAGATATAAATTTGAGTTATTTTAAGCCATTAAATTTGAAGTCATTTTGTTATAGTGGCAATAGGAAACTAACACAGCAGGTAAATTTTGAGTATTTGGGCAAATGTGGGAAAGTGGAAAAGACAGTGTGGTGTCTGTCCTTTGCCAGGCCCTGTGGGATAGCACCTGGATCCTATAAAAGGAGCTATCAAAG
Source organism: Halichoerus grypus (assembly GCF_964656455.1). Classification (NCBI taxonomy): domain Eukaryota; kingdom Metazoa; phylum Chordata; class Mammalia; order Carnivora; family Phocidae; genus Halichoerus; species Halichoerus grypus. The sequence continues at coordinate 95,884,281 of NC_135717.1, read as the reverse complement.
GAAGGTGAAATTCCTGTCGTCATGAAGAAGAGTGTGAAGAATGAGGAAAGAAACAGCAATGCTTGAGGCTCTGGGTGAGAAAGTATGACACAGAGCAGGGGAAGTAGAGGGCTAGCACTGCTTCTAGGTTAAGAGCTTCCTACCAAATCTGTTAGTGGCTGTTCTGGGTACAGCAGAGAAAACCTACAAAGTCCATGATGGGGGGTTTGTTGGGGGTGAGGATGGTGCCAGGAGAACCAGCCGTGTCACTGATGGGATAGGACTTGTTTGGAGAAATACAGAACATTTCTGAAGACTCCTGGAAAGACTTGAGGGACACTAATGGAAGGATGAGTTCATGCATGAGCAGGGAAAGGCAGACAGTTTGAACTATCATTTCTGTTACTTGATCTATAGGGAGAAACTTGGATAACAGAAGGGTCTTCACAGTGGTTTTAAGAATCCTGATACATATAGTCAAATTGTTTTCCAGAATTTATTTATACTGCTCCCAGGGGTGAATGTGAAGCCCTCGCTGCAGACTTTTTAAAGGTGAAATGTACTAGTGTACTAGCTAGGATGGCCCCTAGGTTTCTCATCCCTCGAACACAACTAGGTATCTATCGCATCATCGTAAATACCCCAGAAGTCAACCTGAAGACCGACAGAACAAACTCCACAACTAAAGGGAGAGAAGAAACCACACTGAAGGCAAACAGCCAAGGGGCACATGGAGTGGAAACAGCAATTTGAGGAACACCCAGGACACAGAGTGGGGAGATTATTCACTCTTCTTGGAGCCTGTCCCTGAGAAGCAGAGTTCATGGAGACACCTCCCTGGGACAAAGGAGCCAGTGGGCACCATTTCCCTCCCTTGCCCCTCAGCATACACACACAACCACCTGCAGGAAGGCAGCTCAGCCAAGACACTGGCTGCCTAACTTGCTTATACCAAGTCCCACACCTCTGTGCTCTGGCGGGATTGCCCTTCTCAGTCAAGCTTGCTTCCGTCCCAGGGCAGTGAGCCTCTCCCTCAGAAGATCAGGGGCAGGCCCCTGCCTTCCTAAAGCTTGGAGTTTTAAAGGTCAGCAGGCTTGGGTGGTATAGAACCTGGAGGGCACTGCGCTGCTCCTAGAGAGAAGGCAGGCAAACAACCTGGAGGCCGACAGTGTGGAAACAGCCATCTGAAAAATGCCTGGGACACAGAGTGGGGAGATTATTTGCTCTTCTCAGAGTGCTTCCCAGAGAGGCAGTGTGTGTGGAGACCCCTCTCTGGGGAAAAAGGAACTGGCTGGTGCCACTTCCCTCCTCCGCCCCTCAGCATACGCACAGAGCTATCTGCAGTAAGCAGCACAACACTGACACTAGCTGTCTAACCTGCTTACACCAAGCCCCACACCTCTGCCCTCTGGTGGGACTTCCCTTCTCAGTCAGGCTGGCCTCAGTCCCAACCCAGCAGACCCTTCCCCAGAAGACCAGCAAAAATCCCTGCCCAACCATGTTTCCTGACCAGAGAGTTCTGTAGGACTTCAGTTCTAGTGGAGTCGGTGTCAGGTCTCAATTAACAAGCAGACCAGAGCACACCTAGTTAAAACCACATTCTGGCCAAGGACCAAACATTGTCCACTGCAGACAAGGACAACCTCTGCAGATGACTGGCCTGAAGGACAGAGCAGCCAAAACACAGCAACAGAACTCACACAGCACACACCAGAGACACTGCCTGAAGTGCCAGGCCCTGGGCACTATATGACCTCTTCCTCATAAAGCCATTACTCTCAGGAGCGGGAAACATAATAGGCTTTTCTAATACACAGAAGAAGACAAACTTAACAAAATGCTAATATGGAGGAATTAATCCCAAATGAAAGAATAAGATAAGGCCATGGCTAGAGATTTAAGCTGAACAGATGTAAGTAACATGCCTGATGGAGAATTTAAAGCAATGATCATAAGGATACTCAGTGGGCTGAGAAAAGGATGGAAGACTTCAGGCAAACCCTTACTGCAGAGATGAAGAGTTAAAACACAATCCCTAGTCAGAAATGGAAAGTACAGTAACTGAGATTTGAAACAGATTTCCTGCAATGAACACAAGGATGGAAGAAATAGAGGAATGAGTAAGTGATAAAGGAGATAAAAAATGGAAAATAATGGTGCTGAACCAAAGAGAAAAAGAAGAATTATGGAGCACAAGAATGCACTTAGGGAATTCAGTGACTCCATCAAACATAATAACATGTGTATTATAGGAGTCCCAGAAGAGGAAGAGAGAAAAAAGGGGGCAGAAAATATATTGAGGAAATAATAGCTAAAAACTTCCCTAATCTGGGGAAAGAAACAGACATCCAGATCCAGGAGGCACAGAGAACTCCCATCAAAATCAACAAAAGCAGGCCAACACCAAGACACATGGTAGTAAAATTTACAAAGTACAGAGATAAGGAGAAAATCCTAAAAACAGCAAGGGAAAAGAAATCCCTAATTTACAAGGGAAGACCCATAAGGTTAGCTGCAGATCTCTCCACAGAAACTTGGCAAGCCAGAAGGGAGTGACATGATATATTCAAGTGCTAAATGGGAAAAATCTGCAGCCAACAATATTCTATCCAGCAAGGCTATTTTTCAGGATAGGGGGTTATAAAGTTTCTCAGACAAACAAAAACTAAAGGAGTTTGTGACCACTAGTTCAGCCCTGCAAGAAATATTAAAGGGGACTCACTGAGTGGAAAGGAAAGACCAAAAGTGACAAAGACAGCAAAGGAACACAGAAAATCTCCAGAAACAATGACAAACAAGTAATAGAATGATAATAAATACATATCTATCAATAGTTACTTGGAATGTAAATGGACTAAATGTTCCAATCAAAAAACATAGTGTGTCAGAATGGATTAAAAAAAAAAACCCAAGGCCCATCTATATGTTGCCTACAAGAGACTTATTTTATTCATTTATTTTAAAGATTTTGTTTATTTATTTTTGAGAGAGAGTGCGAGAGGGAGAGAGCACACAAGTGGAGGGAGGGGCTGAAGGAGAAGAAGGGAAGCAGATTCCCTGCAGATTGCAGAGCCCAACACAGGGCTCGATCTCACCACCCTGAGATCACGACCTGAGTGGAAATCAAGAGTCAGATACTCAACAGACTGAACCACCCGTATGCCCCAAGAGACTCATTTTAGACCTAAAGACACCTGCAGATAGAAATTGAGGAGATGGAGAAATATTTATCATGTGAATGAACATCAAAAGAAAGCTGGAGTAGCAATACTTCTATCAGACAAACTAGACTTTAAACCAAAGACTGTAACAAGAGACAAAAAAGGGCCGAATATAATAATAAAAGGGGCAGTCCAACAAGAAGATCTAACAATTGTTAATATTTATACACCCAACATGGAAGTACCCAAATACATAAAACAACTAATTACAAACATAAAGGAACTAATCAATAATAATACAGTAATAGTAGGGGACTTTAACACCCCACTTACATCAATGGTTAAATCACCTAAGCAGAAAATCAATAAGGAAACAATGGCTCTGAGGCACACACTGGACCAGAGGGACTTAACAGATATATTCAGAACATTTCATTCTAAGGCAGCAGAATATACATTCTTTTCAGGTGCACATGAGACATTCTCCAGAAGAGATCACATATTAGGCCACAAAACAGGCCTCAACAAATTCAAGAATATTAAAGTCACACCATGAATCTTTTCTGACCAAAATGCTATGAAACTAGAAGTCAACCACAAGAAAAAATCTGGAAAGAACACAAATACATGGAGGTTAAATCACATGCTACTAAACAATGAGTGCATCAACAAGGAAATCAAAGAAGAAATTTAAAAAAAATATGGAAACAAATGAAAATGAAAACAAAACAATCCAAGACCTTTGGGATACACTAAATGTGGTCCTAAGAGGGAAGTATATAGCAATACAGGCCTACTTAACGAAGAAAGAAAAATCTCGGGGCGCCTGGTGGCTCAGTCTTTAAGCGTCTGCCTTCGGCTCAGGTCATGATCCTGGGGTCCTGGGATCGAGCCCCGCATCAGGCTCCCTGCTCCGCGGGAAGCCTGCTTCTCCCTCCTCCACTCCCCCTGCTTGTGTTCCCTCTCTTGTTGTCTCTCTCTCTCTGTCAAATAAATAAATAAAATCTTTAAAAAAAAAGAAGGAAAGAAAAATCTCAAATAAGAACCTAGCCTTACACCTAAAGGAGCTAGAAAAAGAACCACAAATGAAGCCTACAGCCAGCAGAAGAAGGGAAATAATAAAGATTAGAGCAGAAATAAATGATACAGAAACTTAAAAATACAATAGAACAGATCAATGAAACCAGGAGCTCGTTCTTTGAAAAAATTAATGAAATTGATAAACCACTAGCCACGCGTATCAAAAGGAAAAGAGAAAGGACCCAAATGAATAAAATCACAAATGAATGAGGAGACGTAACAACTGACATGCAAACAATATTGGGAGAATACTGTGAAAAACTATATGCCAACAAATTGGAAAACCTGGAAGAAATGGATAAATTCCTAGAGACATATGAGCTACAAAAACTGAAATAGGAAAAAATAGAAAATTTGAACAAACTGATAACCAGCAAAGAAATTTAATCAGTGGTAAATAATCTCCCAGTGAACAGAAGTCCAGGACCAGATGGCTTCACAAGTGAAGTCTACCAAACATTTAAGGAAGAGTTATTACCTATTCTTCTCAAACTATTCTAAAAAATTCATTCTATGAGGCCAGCGTTACCCTGATATGAAAACCAGATAAAGACTCCACTAAAAAAGAGAATGGCAGGCCAATATTCCTGATGAACATGGATGCAAAAATTCCCTATAAAATACTAGCAAATCAAATCCAACAGTACATGAAAAGAATCATTCACCACGAACAAGTGGGATTTATTCTCGGGTTACAAGGGTGGTTCAATATTCACAAATCAATTAATGTGACACATCACATTAATAAAAGAAACGATAAGAACCATATGATCATTTCAATAGATGCAGAAAAAGCATTTGACAAAATACAACATCCATTCATGATAAAAACCCTCAACAAAGTAGGTTTAGAGGGAATGTACTTCAATATAACAGAGGCCATTTTCGAAAGACCCACAGCTAATATCATCCTCAATGGGGAAAAACTGAGAGCTTTTCCTCTATGGTCAGGATCAAGACAGGGATGCCCATTCTCACCACGTTTATTCAACATAGTACTGGAGGTCCTAGCCTCAGCAATCAGACAACAAAAAGAAATAAAAGGCATCCAAATTGGCAAGGAAGAAGTCAAACTTTCACTATTTGCAGATGACATGATATTCTATATAGAAAACCCAAAAGACTCCACAAAAACTGCTAGAACCGATACATGAATTTAGTAAAGTTGCAGGATACAAAACCAATGTACAGAAACCTGTTGCATTTCTATACACCAATAATGAAGCGGCAGAGAGAGAAATTAGGGAATCAATGCTGTTTACAATTGCACCAAAAATAATAGGATACCTAGGAATAAACCTAACCAAAGATATGAAAGACCTGTGCTCTGAAAACTATAACACACTGATGAAAGAAATTGAAGATGACATAAAGAAATGGAAAGACATTCTATGCTCATAGATTGGAAGAACAAATATTATTAAAATGTCTATATACTATACTTAAAGCAATCTACACATTTAACGCAATCCATATCAAAGTAACACCAGCATTTTTCACAGAACTAGAACAAACAATCCTAAAATTTGTATGGAACCACAGAAGACCCTGAATAGCCAAAGCAATCTTGAAAAAGAAAAGCAAAGCTGGAGGCATCACAATTCCAGACTTCAAGTTATACTACAAAGCTGTAGTAATCAAAACAGTATGGTACGGGCACAAAGCTCAGTAGGACAGAATAGAAAACCCAGAAATGAACCCACAATTATATGACCAATTAATCTTCAACAAAGCGGGAAAGAATATCCAATGGGAAAAAGAGTCTCTTCTAGCAAATAGTATTGGGAAAACTGGACAACAACATGCAGAAGAATGAAAGTGAACCATTCTCTTCCACCATGCACAAAAATAAACTCAAAATAGATTAAAGACCTAGATGTGAGACCTGAAATCATAAAAGTCCTTGAAGAAAGCACAGGCAGTAATTTCTCTGACACCAGCCGTAGCAACTTTTTTTCTAGATAGGTCTTCTGAGGCAAGGGAAACAAAAGCAAAAATAAGCTATTGGGACTGCATCAAAATAAAAAAACTTCCACATAACAAAGGAAACAATCAACAGAACTAAAAGGCAACCTACAGAATGGGAGAAGGTATTTGCAAATGACATACCCGATAAAGGGTAAGTATCTAAAATATATAAAGAACTTACAAAACTCAACACCCCAAAAATGAATAATCCAGTTAAAAAATGGGCAGAAGGCATGAATAGATATTTTTCCAAAGAAGACATCCAGATGGCCAACAGACACAACAAGATGCTCAACATCACTTATCATTAGGGAAATGCAAATCAAAACTATAGTGAGATATTACCTCACACCTGCCAGAATGGTTAAAATCAACAACCCAAGAAACAATGTGTGTTGGTGAGGATGGGAAGAAAGGGAAACCCTCTTGCTCTCTTGGTGGGAATGCAAACCGGTGCAGCCACTCTGGAAAACAATATGGAGGTTCCTCAAAAAATTAAAAATAGGACTACCCTATGACCCAGCAATTGCATTACTAGGTATTTACCCAAAGAATACAAATATACTAATTCAAAGGAATACATGCACCCTGATGTTTATAGCAGCATTATCTGTAGTAGCCAAATGATGGAAACAGCCCAAGTGTCCACCTGGGTGCTTGTAGGCTCTATTTTTGTTTGTTTGTTTTATGTGGTTATATTAATCTAGGAGCTCCTTTTTTCACTATCCCTGTTACTTACAAGTGTTCTGTCCCCTGCACCATGAAGTGCGCCTTCTTATCCGTGAAATCAAATGGTTCTATGTTACCTAGTTGTCTTGAGATGCAGATGAGACCGGAGGATGGCATTGAAGTTCTCCTTTTTCAAAGATTTAATTTCTTTCTCCTTTTGATAAAGATGGGAGGACAGAATATACAGATTATAGAAGGACTTGCCTCTTTCACTTTTATGGTTTTGGCCATAATATATTCATATAGTCATCCATCTCTTTGCCAACAAACATTTATTGAGGGCCTATTCTGAGTAAAATAAATTTCCTGAGCATTGCAGTGGGTTATATAAATTAAACACACACACACATACCTTCAGCTGTAAGGAAACTTAACGTTTCATGGAGGAGAACCTATATGTAAATTATTAAATATGACATATGGAGAATAAAATGTATAATGTAAACTGTCCTCAATCTTCATGCATTTTGATGCATTTACTTTTCACACATGATGTATTGGCACTTCCTTTCAATAGCACTTATATTATACTAAGAAAATGTGTTTGAGTTTCTAACAACTGACAAAAAATGAAATCTTGAAACATAGCCATTTTAACTCCGTATTCATGTCTTCAAACATAAAGAGAAATGACAAGTATCCATAAAATTGATCTGAAATGCATTAGAAAGTCCAGGAAATGGGGAAAATGGAAAATTTTACAGTGTATTTTTTTAAAAAAGTAATCTCTATACCCAACATGGGGCTTGAACTTACAACCCCAAGATCAGGAGTTTTATGCTCTATGGACAGAGCTAGCCAGGGGCCCTTTACAGTGTCCTCTCAATGACCTCTTGTCAGTAGAGGAGCAAAACACCAGCTAAACTTGAAGTCTTTGAAAGCAGAAAGGATGAGACTGGGGAATTGGGGAGATGCTGTTCAAGGGCACAAACTTGCAACCAGAATATGAATAAGTTCTGGAGATATAATGCACAGCTTAGTGATTATAGTCAACAATACTGTATTATATCCTTAAATTTTTTTTTTTTTAAAGATTTTATTTTATTTATTTGACAGAGAGAGAGAGAGAGACAGCTAGAGAGGGAACACAAGCAGGCGTAGTGGGAGAGGGAGAAGCAGGCTCCTGGCCGAGCAGGGAGCCCGATGCGGGGCTCGATCCCAGGACTCTGGGATCATGACCTGAGCCGAAGGCAGACGCTTAACGACTGAGCCACCCAGGCGCCCCATATATCCTTAAATTTTTAAGAAACGAGATCTTAAATATTCTCAGCACAAAAAAGAAATTATGATTATGTAACATGTTAGAGGCATTAGCTTGATCCTCCTTGCTTTTGAAAGCTCTTTCACCTATCTTATGGTTTGGAGTTTTAATTGTCTTCTAGTTTTGCCAAAAACAACTTCAGTGTTTTTGTTTCTCTTTTTCCTCATTGGCTTTGGAGGATTTCCAGAAAGGGAAGGCAGAAGTGCCAATTTCATGCCATTATTTTGAAACAAGATATTTCTATCTTAAATTTAGACGTTCCTTTCCTTGCCCCCCACCCCCTTTACATTTTTCCTCTTTGTAGTTTATCTGTGCTCACAGTTTCATCTGAATGAGTTACTATCAAATTGTCATCTTTATCTCTGGCTTCTCTTCTTTTGATTATTCTCTCCTCTGCCTATTGTCAACTTCACATGGATATTCCTAAGAAACCCCTAATTACTGTCCTTTATACTTTTATGTTCCTGATCTTGGTCAATGGCATCACAGTTCTCTCGTGTCATCTAGCTGAAAATCCTGAAATTATAGTTGTGCCTCTTTTTGACCATTCTATATTCAAAATGTCTCCTACCTCATTGTTTCCTTTTTGTTTCCACTCTTATCACGCTAGTCTGGACCCCACACCTGGTTACTGCAGACTATTCTTGGACGTCTTATCTAATGCCAATTCAACTACTCACTGGGCCAGAGTTAAATTCCTTAAGTACATCTCATGTTTCTCTTTCCTCAAAACCTCCATGGCTCACCGACACACATAATAATCTCTTTGACCTTCCATAAATTGACATCCGGACCCTCTACCAACATAAAATTATTTGCTTCCTAAAAATACTCTTCATTCCTTTATTACATAACATTGTTTATCATTTGTCCTTTACCTGGTAGGTCTATTTCTTCAACCTCATTTGCTGATGTCTTGGCTGGCTTTCAAGGTCCTTAATGAGGCCCTTTCAAAATATCCATTTTCAGTTAATCGCTCCTTTCTCTACACTCTTAAGATTCTTCTTGTTTTTTAATTTATTCTTTGCATGTATCGGTGCATGTCATGCATGTGTTTGCCTTCCCCATTATTCTGTCAGTTCCCAAAACACAGGAACTGTGCCTTTTTCAGCTTATATTATCCACATCACATAATATAATTCTTGCATAATGATTGCATTCCTTGATTTGAATTTAAATAAGTTATGCTAATAGATGTTTGTAGTATATCCTAATGAATACACATATATAATTTATTTTATATATTATATATAATATGCTATAAATTATATATTATATTAACAATATATAATATAGTATATGTGATATACTATATTAATAATATATGTAATATAGCATATTATATATAATAGTATATATTATAGATATATATTTTTTCCTTTCTTCTTGGATTCTACTTTATTTGGTAAAACTCAGAAACCAATTCACTTCTGTTACCTTCTCTCTCTGAAGAAGGCAGCTGACCAGGGACAAAAAGGCTGTTCTTTGGGGATCATCCACCATTTCCAGGTTTTATACTCAGGCAATCCATGGCCTAGTGGTCAGGCCTCCAAACCCAAAGCTCTCAGAAGAAATAGAAGGAAGTAAAGGGGAGCTCTCACGTTGAGACAATGAAGCCCTCTCACCTCTCTTTCCACCTATCCACAACCTCCCCACACTCTAACCTAAAAAAAAAGGTAGTAGAAGACAAAGTCTGAGTATGAGAGACAGACAGACAGACAGACAGACACACACACACACACACACACAATTTTCTTTCAGCCAAATAGCTGCAAAATCCCTCCCTGGAAGGAGGACAATTAGCAACAGCAATCAAGGCTTGGTGGTCCAAGGTGATGGTTGGAAGCATGTGAAACTGACAAAAAATTAAGGGGAAAAAACATTTTACCATCAGCTCATTTCCAGGTCTCCAGTGAACTTGTTTTAGTTCTAAGAAATCCCCATTTCCAAAAGAAGTGGACTGTGGCCCCTGGAGTAGCTGGCTTAGGGAAAGTTTTCCCATGATAGGGAAGACAATGGTGGGAAATGAGGAAGCAGGGCAGGAGGGCAAAGTCTTTGGGAAGAGTCTAGGAAAGGGGATCTTTGCCCTTGGATATTTATAAATAAATAATGATATATAATATATAATAAATTTATAAATATTCTTTATATTATATTATATAAAGGTTTTTTAAAATTTTGATGTACTAATACAGTATCTTTTAGTATTCCTTTAAATTTCATTTTGCAATACTTTTTTTTAAAAGCTCCTGGATCTACCTTTCCAATTGTTTGAAAAATTTGCATGGTGGGGTATATTTCTCCTGGTAACCAGGTTACAAGGAGATTTAACACTTTTTAGCTTGTTATGGTGTTTACTGTCCTTCCTCTACAACATATTACTACTTATTAGGTATTCTTTCCCTTTATTTCTCAAAGCTCCAATAGCACAAGCTGGTTGTAGATTTCCTGAGTTTTACTGACAATTTGGGGTTATAGAAAGTTGTTAGATCCCAGCCACCCCTGCCATATGGAAGTTATTGCTGGACAACCTTCTTAGGATCTTGATTGCTGATTTCTTCCTCATCTATTCCTTCCAGCCCCCAATTATTTTGCAAGATGCTTCTCCATAATTCCATAACTCTCAAAGTAGGTATCTATTTTACCTGCCAGGAAAAGATCCAAAATGCTTGATGCCTTATGTATCAGGATGCTTTTAGTAAGTATAGAAAACCCTATTCAAGGTGGCTTAAGTCATTAAAATGTTTATTGCTTCATACATGAAGTCCAGAGGTATGGAGGCTCTAGACGTAGTTAAAGGTTAAATGATGCCATGTAGTACCAGGTTCTTTCTAGTTTGGTTTTCTTCTCTGCAATACTTAGTATATTGTCTTTTTTCTCAGACTACCTCTCTTCATAAACTATCTGCAGCAGTTCCAGGCATCATAATTAAGTACCATATCTAGAAGTACAGATTGTCTCATCTGGTTTCTTGTTTTTAAGGAAAGAGAAACCTTTCCCAGAAGCCTCCACTCAGAACTCCATCACATATCCATAGGCAGCCCCACTCCTCATCCATCACTGACTTAGATGGGCAAGTTTTACTCCTGAACTAGGGATATGCCCACCTTTGTGCAAAGACTCAAATAGGATTTTGTCAGCATGAAAGAAGTAGGGAATTAATTTTGTGTAGGTAACCAACAGTGCTTGCATACTTTATTATGCATTACAATTTAACATTTTTTGTTGTTCTTTAAACTTTTTCTGCCTAAAAAGTTTGATGAGGGAAACTCATCTTTATAATCATACCAATATCTTGAGGTTTCTTCTCTAAAGAGAAGTGCAGAGTTTTGTTTGCTTATTTTGTTTTGTAAGGAATTCTGCTTTCTTAGGTTCATCAGCTCAAACTACAGTGATTGGCTATTACATAACATCTTTTGTCCCTCTTATAATTTTTAAATTTATTATCTCTCTTGAATTTTCAAAGATGTTAGTGAGGGACATAGCTAAGTCTTTAAAATTACCTTCTTTTTATCAGGCAAATTTCCTTATTCTTGCTGTAAGAATCAGAGAACTGGTGTCAACTGAGTATTTATTTTTGTCTTCATCACTTTAACATCAAGTCAACACTTTGCCCCTGCTCTTAACCTAGTATTGATAACCTGGTCAAGTCTCTTAAAGTATCGGAGTGAAAGCTTCCTCATGCATTTGGGTATATATAAAATAACTTCTGTTCCAAAGCTTTAAGGCTCTACAAAGCTGATGAGGCACAGAAAACCATTGAATTACTTGAGGAAGGTTATTCGGCTTGGTTTACTTAATCTTGACTTACGTAGGCCCATGATAATGAAATATCCTCTTTAATTGAATGTGCAAATAATGAGTACTGCTAATAACTTTAACAATTGCTCATTATTATACCAGAAAGACGCATCAAATGTCTATTTTTCAATGTCAATATATTTTAGTATTATATTAGTGTTTTCAAAAGGTATTTTGTGTGTCTTTATAAAATACCAGGATAAAGGTCAAAACTCCAAAGACTGGGGTTTAATGACCATGTATATTTTCTTCTTTTTATGATACATAATCTCAAGATCTGCAATATCATAAAATTCTCATGTCATTGGGTACTACAGTTTTATGGGATACAAAATAAAAAGTAAACTGAACAGAACTGATATTCATGAGATAATATAAACTTGGAGGAATATAGAATTTATCCCATAGCCAGATTATACCTTTCTCACAAACCCTGCCAAAAATATGTGTGAATTATTTGATTATCAAATATAAGAAAAGACAACCAAGTTAAGAGTCTTGTTTGCTTCAGGTTTAGATAGAAACCAATTCAATTCAATGTGCACTTACTGAGAATGTATATAATATACACATTTACCATTCTAGAAATGATTTATAGAATAATTGAAATATTGACAGATGAGATGACTTTTGATTTCCTTACAGATGCAGAGTGCTTAAAGCACAGAGGAAAGTAAACAAAGCAGTAAAACAATGACCTCTACTATTACGAAAACACAAAGCCCTATATCCTAGTGGAGTCTATAAATTACGCTTATCAAATGAATAAAATATTTTGTGTTGATTCCACAGGAAGTAAAAATAAGGGGAGAAAGGAGAAAAGATGTTGAATATAAAATATTGTTGAGGCCCATGAATATTTGAAATTTAATGATAATACTTGAATTCAGGTCAGATCATTATCTATCAAAGATAGACACACATTAGTTACAGAAGGTGGTCCTCCAACTCCTCACTGTGCCAAAACTTAGAGGCAGACCCCCACAGAACTCTCCCTGTTTAATGTTTTCCTATTAAAAATGGCTTCTTCTCATACCTTAACTTCATAGAATATATTCATCTCTGATTACAATGTTTTTCTAAGAATGTTTTTTATTTATACTACTAAAACCCAATCTGACTTTTCATTTCTTTCACTTTATTTATTAGAATTCTTTTTCCTATTTGTGGTTTATAATTATGTAGTTGAGGCTACTAAGCAAGGTATATTTAAAGGAAGCCTTGCTCCCATCCTTGTTTCCTAGCCTCTAATCGCCTCTTTCTTTTACAGGGTAATGCTTTTAATTTTTTTTTACTCATCCGCTTAAAAAATAACACACACACGCATATATATACATATCATATATTGTTATGTTATTATACATAACATGATAATATATAATATCCTCTCTTTTCCTAGATAAATGATAAATTATACACAATTTTCTCTACCGTACTTCTGTCATTTAACTATACTTCCTAGAGACAGTTCTATAGTAAATATAACATGTTAAACAAAATGATTAGGGAAAAAATTTGGAGTTACAGTCCAAATAAAATTGAAATCACTTATAAACTTTTTGAAAAATGTCAGTGGTCAACAAATGTTATTGCATGCAAAACAGCCGTTTGTTAAACAACCCCATACTGATAATTGTTTGGTAATCAGAAAGTAATGTTTTAAGCATTTACAACCTAATATAATAGTGTGTTGCGTACATACGTATGCATACGTGCATACATATATATGCTTTAGTGAGTTTTGTCGCATTTTATAAAATTGACTTTTGGGTTGATAGGGAACATGTTAGTTATAATTTTTCCCCATTGAAATAATAGGATGTATTCTCCTAGTTAGTGTTATTACACAGAAAGTCTGATTTCCAGAAAGAGATTACTGATAATAATAATAAGATACCTGTACTTTATTTCTCTATCCCAGTTTGCCAGGATATTATGATTTTACTAGCGAACAGTAGATGGCACTGTAAGTACACACTCATTAGAGGCCAAATTAATTTCTAATAAACTACAACATGTAATTAATATTACTTAATATTTGAAGTTCTTGTGCCTAACGTTGTTCAAAAAGGAATGGACCATTGTCTGAGGTCTAGAAATATATTTCTGATATATTCAGAATTTCTATTCAATTTTATTTGAAATACTGTTTGTTGTAATTACTAAGGGGTTTTATATTAATAAAGATGGTGTTACTAAAACAAAGTTTACATTTTAATTCCCCACGGCAAGTGATTGTGATGGATTAATCATTCAGGGCTAGAATATCTGAAACACAGACTGCATATATTCCTTAACCACTAGTGAATAGACTATGCATCCCCCATTTTTAAAAGGTTTTGATACTTTAAAAAAAAAGAACAAAGAAGTCTCAGGGCCAAAATCAGAATTTTGTTGGTCTCACTTGACTTACAATTATGATTTTTTTCTTTCACTTTGAATTTTTTAGGGTGTTTTTGAAAAGTTACCAATGACCTTTATGTTGCTGAGTTCAACTTTTGTTCTCCGGCCTCATTTTGTTTGACCCGTCAGCAGCCTTTCCCACTCCTGATCTTTTTTTTTTTTCTGAGAATCTTTTCTTGGCTTTCAGGACACCGCATTCTCCTGGTTTTCCTTTCACCCTACTGGCCACAGCTTCTCTGTCTTATCTTTTCCCACTAATCCCTCATTTTCTTATCTTTTCATGTTGGAGGACCTCAGTATTGGTTAACTTCCTTTTCTTATCTACATTCACTTCCTTACTGATATCATCCAGTTTTGCTGTTTTAAATACAAGTAAAATGTCTACATTTCAGGTGGAGTCCAAAAGATTCAATTGTATAAAAGGAATTGCTGCATTATTTTAAGGATAGCCGGATGCAGAAGAAGAGTAGTGATTGCTAATCTAGTTATATTTAAATTCTATAAAATCGTGGGATGTGTTGTGGGATGGTCGGAGTACAGGGACCATCTCTGTGGTGACAATGTTCAAATTTGTACTTCTAGCCTAGACCTACTCTCTGAATTCCAGACACATATTCAACTGTTTATCTGCCAATTCTATTAATATCTAATAAAAATCTCAAGTGTGCCCAAATTCCCTTCCCATCTCCCAGACTCCTATGCCGTGATCTTATTTATTTCTGTATCCTTTCAGTTGCTGAGGCCAAAAACACTGAAAGTTTTCTTACTCCTCTCTTTCCAACCTGTCATGAAGTCTGTTGGCTCCTCTAACTTCACCCCATCTCTCACCACTTCCGCTGTTAACACGTTGGTCCAATCAATTATCGTCTCTCACTTGAATTATGGCAATAGCCTTCCAGCCGATACGTCAGCCTCCACTCTGACTGACTTACGTTTAACATTCACAGAGCAGCCCGAAGGGTCTAATCAAAATGTGAGTCAGTTTACAGTACTCTGCCTCTCAAAACTCTGCAGTGGCTCCACATTTCATTCAGAATAGAATCAAAGTGCTTACATTGAACTACAAGGTCAGATAAGATCTGGCCCTCAGTAGTTGAGTTCTTCTCTTCCTACTCTTCCTCTCTGTCACTCCATGACAGCCATACTGGCCTCCTTGCTTTTCCTCAAACTCAGTAGGTGCAATCCTACCTCAGGGCCTATGCACTGCCATTCCCTTTTCCTGAAAGTCTCTCCTCTTAGTATTTACATGTCTTGCCTTTTCACCTCCTTGTTTCTTCACCTCTCACACCGAGGAGTACACTGAGTGTCCTGTTTACAATTTCAAACTTTATCCCTGCCCCAGAATCCCATCCCTCTTACCCTATTAGTTTTTTCCAAAGCTCCTGTCACCTTTGACATAATATTTATTATATTGTTTATTTGCCACACTAAAATATAAGCTTCACATGAGCAGAGGTTACTGTCTTTTTGGATCGCTTCTCTCAGTGCCTAGAACAATGCCTAGCATGTTGTAGGTAACCAATAAATATTTGTTAAATGATGAATGAACAATGAATAAGTGGTGAGGAAGATAGTACACCATAATCCTTTCCATATTTTCGGTCTCTAAATATCACTTAGTTTCCATGTAGGAAAAATCACTCATTTTGAAGGATGACTCTCTGTTATAATTTTTTTTTTTCTTCTAAAGCTGACTGAACCAATGGTGGACTCACTAGAATGAAATTCCAAAATAATTGGCAGTGGTCTAGTTAAAAATATAATGTGCACAACTTAAGATATAATAAGTAGGTGCCTAATATTTAAGGAACGTTCACTATCCAGGTTGCCTGGTAAGGAAGGACATTGACATTAATTGGGTCACTAACATACATAACGACACCATAGGCTTTTCACTTATATGTTATCATTTACTCTTTGCAACTCTGTGAGGTGTGTGTTGCCCTAATTTTGCTGACTTGGAGGTTTCTGTTCAGGAAGATAAAATTACTTGACCAGCATCACATATTAGCTGGTAACACAGCTAGGGTTCAAACCCAGCTTTGATCCCTAAGCTCACAGTCTTTTGTGACACTCACTACCTTGCCGCCCTTTTTTTTTTTAAGGGAAAATGTGTTTAAATATGTATTATACCTAGACCAGGTATGTGAAAAAAAATCAGAGAGTCCAGTGATTCTTGAATATTTATAGCCCAGAGGTGCTTCAGCTTCTGGACTTACCTCTAGTTCCAACCTAGTTCCAGGATGAATTTTATTTTACTTATTTATTTTTTAAATTAAAGCTTTTTTTTTTTAATGTTTTATTTATTTATTTATTCACGAGAGTCAGAGAGAGAGAGAGAGAGAGAGAGAGAGGCAGAGGCAGAGGGAGAAGCAGGCTCCCCGCCTAGCAGGGAGCCCGATGCGGGACTCGATCCCAGGACCCTGGGATCATGACCTGAGCCGAAGGCAGACGCTTAACCATCTGAGCCACCCAGGCGCCCCTAAATTAAAGCTTTTTTGAAGATGTATTCATTTATTTGAGAGAAAGAGAGAGAGAGTGCATGTTCATGAGGGGGAGGGGCAGTGGAGGAGGGAGAAGGAATCTCAAGCGGACTTTGTGCTGAGGGTGGAGCCTGATGTGGGGCTCAATCCCACGACCCTGAGATCATGACCTGAGCCGAAACCAAGAGTCGGATGCTTAAATGACTGAGCCACCCAGGTGCTCTGATTCTGTTTGATTTTAATTGAGAAAAAAAATAGATGAAAATGAAACACTGGTATTATGTTTCTGTGTATACACCCCAGATCTGGGTAAGTGGAGGTAGAATAGTTCAAGTCATGTTATTCACTGAACCCTTTAGTCCTTTTATAAAGAACAAGGCAGTTTAATCTATACAATAAAATTATCCTGACAAGGATACAGTCAACCTGGTTCCTTTGACAACTCTAACAGCCAATCTAGGTTTTGTTTTGATCTCATGCTTCGCTCTCTACACCCAGATCTCTGGAGACGGCTGCTGATCAGACAGCTCGTGTTCTCTCCACACCCGTTCTATAGCCACCCCACCAGGAAAAGTGTTCTTCCTCTGGCACTTAAACTATAGCTCAGAGTCACAGAAAGTTCTTTCCTCTCTCATGCTCTGGTGTTAGTAGAGTGACTTTTTAGGTCTGGGGAAGAAGTCTCACATCACTTTTATTTTGGGATCTCATGTCTTGAGACAGCTGGTGAGTGTTAATGACCAGGCCACAGCGCTCAGGTCTGCACGTCCACTGTCCCCATTTCAGAACAAGGGAAACATCCTGGGATGTGGTTCTCACAACACAAAGGAGACACTAAAGCCTTGGGATGATCCTCAGTGGGAGAGGAGCTATTTTTCAATTTGGCTTGGGACCAAGTACTGAAAAATGTGAAACCATTGATTACATATTACTCCTTTTGGCCAAAAAGTCAAAATTATACAAACATACAAGACAAACTTACTATATTTTTCCCACATTCTTTCTTTTCCCTAGATATATTGTTTAACATTTGAACAGTTGTACAAAAGATCCCATGGGAATGACACTTCCCACATGAACAACTTCCTTGCTTATAAGAGATTCAATTCAATTCTCTGGCTGCTGAGGGACCAATTTAAGTCCATGTAATTTAACCCTGCAAGTCCTTATATGCTATTATGTGGGAGAAGGGAAAGAAAAGCATGATAAACCCCCAAATCTCTATGAGTTGAGAAAAGATTATCCTGTGTGGTGTTTGGCTTAGCATGATCTTCATGCCGTATTTGCCTGTGCCAACACCAAGGCCGGTGTCACAAGAGAAGGGGTAAGGAGATAGACTTACATATATACAGGCATTTACATAAGATCTATTGAGATATACTGTGGTGCAGTTCAGATCAAGTGCCACATGTTAAGATCCATATTCTAGGAGCTGAGCTAGTTGTGGAAGAGTCAAAGGTGAGTTACATTCAGTTCTTGCCATGCACTTTATCACCGAAGCAGAAAAAATGGGCTAGAATTGAAAGATGTACTTCACAAACCAAAAGCAAGAATCATACCTAGAGCAGGTAGATATGATCAATTACCTTACAATCACTTTTAGCACGATGATGCTATCCCTCTGGGTCACTTGAAATGAATTAGCAATTTTAGCTAATGAACTAGCTAGACTAATGAACCATCCAAAGCAAATTGAAATAGAGAAGCAGTTTACCTATCTCTAGGAAATAATTTATATTGTTAAGCAACTCTATTATACTCCTATGAAACTTAGATTATGATGTCTTCTAAAAAATTTGGAGTATGAATAAAATTGGAAGGGTTCAGAGAAGCATTCTGTTTCTTTGATAAATGTCATTATTGTTGTTATTTTAATCATTATACTATCAGAGACCCCATAGGGTCCCACAGCCCTCATATCTCAAAGATTGAGGAAGATCTCAAGCTTTTTATGCTAGGGGGATTTGCTCTACTTCACATAAAATTCTGATAGCTATCTTGTGAGCTACAGACTTTAACCTACAACAAAGCCTACAGAGCAATTTATTGAATATTACTTTATGCCAGGGTCTATATTAAATGCTTGTCCATATATCATCTTATTGATTCTTTAGCAACTCTCTAAAGAAGCTGATATTATTTCTGTTATTCAGAGGAAGAAATTATTTGAGATTAACTGACTTGCCCAAGATTACTCAGCAATTAAGTGGGATTCAGAGCCAAGGTGTGAACAGTGACCAAAAATGATAAGATATAATTTGCTAATAAAAAGCATTTTTGCTTTATATGTAATTGCTAAATGAAAATATCTTTGCATTTTCCAGAATGGCTTTGAATTTAGCAAAGCTTTAATTCCACTTGAAAGAACAGGATTATATCAATGTACTAATTAAGGTTAAATACTTTTCTCAAACAAAAAAATGATTTGGAGAAGGCTGGAAAGTTAAAAATTTGTGTTGGTTTTTTTTTTAATCCTTCCTTTTCTAGGAAATCAACCAATGCTTTCTTGTTGACATAATTTCTGCCAAGACATTTAAAAGTACCTCATATCTAGAATATATATGCTCTGTAGAACAGAGAGAGAAAGGGTATAGTGGTGCTGTTTGAATGGGAAACAGGAAATCAGGCTTCAACATAGAATTAGATAATGTGATTCAATTAGCCTCAAAGCCTAAAACATGCTTTTTCTTTTGTTATGCCTTAATAATCTTACTTATTCTTTTACCAGTACATAAATTGCTTTTGCACTGTGAAGAAAGTATTTGTTTTGTAAAAGTGTAGGTAAGAACTAATTTTGAATACAGTGGTAAAATCTTACAGAGCATAAAATTTATAAACACATGCACACACTCACACACGCACACACATAAACAATCCACACATATAAACAATCCTTAAAAAGACAGAATATCAAAACAAATCAACTTTCTGCCTGTCCTGAATAGTCACTTTCTTTTCTGTTTTTAATTCCTCCTCAAGTTGGGATGAGGAATAGCTGGAAATAAGCGTAGTCTCTGAACTGTGGTTCTGGAGATCTATTTAGTTGCTCTTCAATTAGTTCATCATCTCATTTTACAGCTTCTAGAACACTTGGAAGAAATGAAACAATTCCCTTTGAGATTTTAAAGCAACGAACATCTATGTGGTTCCAAGATATAGGGAAAATATATGTTTATTATCATTTTCATGATAATGGTAACATTCATTTTTTAATACAGCTGGGTACTTTACCTCTAAAGATTTACCTGTGATGTTTAAATTAAGAGAAGAAGGTTATTTCCTTTGGTAGTGAATCTGGGAGGATGAGAACCATGCAGCTGCCACAGGTCATGACCCCAGCCACAGATGCTGGTTCACACTGGGGGAGATAAACCCAACACACAGAAAGATGCAAAAATGAGAGAGAGAGAGAGATTGAGAGAGAACTGGTAGCACTGAATTCCTGATTCTAGTCCCTGAGGGCCCTGAAGATGCTCTGACTCCCGGTTTCCTGATGCTTGGCTCCCCATCTTTCATTCTGAAAGTTACACCAACAGCTTTCTCTTTGGTAAGGTCTCTTCTATGTCTTTCTATTTGTTGTTGTTGCTGCGATTTTGTTGTGATTTTTGGTCTCTTCTATGTCTTTCTATTTGTTGGTCTCTTCTATGTCTTTCTATTTGTTGTTGTTGCTGCGATTTTGTTGTGATTTTTGCGTAAGCTGGCTCAAGTTGAGCTTCTGTCCTCTGCAACCAAAGGTTCTTATACATATTAGAACCATTTTCATCCCAAGTGCTGAGGTATCATCTGAGGTCCAGGAGTTCTGTGACCAATAAGCAAAGGATTACACAGGGTATTGCCCCAGCCTGTGAACTAGTTTTCAGGGACTAACCATCCAAAGGCCTGGAAGTCTCCATAGTAACAGTGCTAAGTAAGAGATAAAGCTATATATTCTGGGTTTTCTAGAAAGTCCCAGTTTATACCAATGGTCAATGAGGTCTTCTGCCTGCTTAGCATTCGTCTCCGAGGTTTTATTTTCTAAATAGGCATTATTATTATTGATAGTTGCATTAAAATAATCCAGCACCAGTTAATGAAAGCACTGCTTTTCATTTCTACCTTCCTCAATGGTCTCATCAGGTGCTGTGTGTGACCTGTGTGCAGTAAAGATTCTTTTTAACATGTGATTAAAAGTCTGAAAGACCTCCAGCAATAGCCCGTCTCTCTTCTAACCCATCCTACAGGCAGTGTAACTCACACTTCTCTTTGAATGGCGGTGTGTGCAGTGATTAAAGGTGCATCTAAAGACGACAAACTCTTGCCAGTCTCTAGTGGTGGTGGAGAGAATTGTTCAAACTCGCTGCCCTTGCTAACCACTTGAAGGACTTACCGGTTATGCCATAGGCCATGCCAGGGCCTGGAAGACGCTGGAAGCTGCCAGGCCACAGTTAGGCTGTCTGGGTGGAGTGAAGTATAAGAAATCATAGTTCAGGTTTACATGAAATACATTAGGCAATTGTAGGCAAAACAGTTCTCACATAACTCACACAGAGTACAGTCTACACACGTTTCCTCCAAAGGTTTGTCATTCATTATCTGGTGGGAATCTGCTTGTTTCTATTTTACTGGTTGGTAACACTTCAGTATTTTGTAATAAACTCTTTAGGAAATTGTGAGCTTAAAAAGTCAGAAGTCTACCTTCATTGAAACGTTAAATACTTAATTTCCAATTATCAAAAAATTCAGGAAGGATATGTGATTTACAGAAAATGTTGACATCACTGTATGAAAGCTACAAGGCACAATCTACTGAAGGAGAATCAACATCCATCTAACTTCAAAATTGAGTTGTTATTTTTATTATTATAAAAAGATTTTATTTATTTATTCGACAGAGAGAGAGAGCGCGCACAAGCAGGGGGAGCTGCAGGCAGAGGGAGAAGCAGGCTCCCCACTGAGCAGGGAGCCCGATGTGGGGCTTGATCCCAGGATGCTGGGATCATGACCTGAGCCGAAGGCAGACGCTTAACTGACTGAGCCACCCAGGCGCCCCTTGACTTGTTATTTTTAGAATGTGCCCGAAGACAACCATTTTATAAAGTCAGCTGTAATATGTGTATTATACATTAGCCATTTAGATCAATTACTTTTCTTAATTGTTTCATGTTTTTAGTTTCCAAATTTGGCCATGCATGTTGGAAAAGAGAAAAGGTATTAGGTGCTAAATATATACATATTTTTTAGAGAATGATTTATTTATTGATGAATAAGAACAGAACATTCATATGAGAGAAATAATTATAGGTACCATTGGAAAGACGAAAACTTAAGTTCCTTCTGTATGATAAGTGTTTAATAAATACTTGTGGGCCATAAAGGGCAGGATTTCCACAGGTCACTTGTTGGATGTTAAATATCTTTCAAGGGCCACTGCACTCTAATTAACAATTTTAAAGATTACCAGTGCTTTCATCAACTTGTGCAAAAGATAATCTTAATGTCATTTATACCTGCAAGTTTAGAGGTTTTACTAAGTAGGTCCTAAATATAATTGCAACAGTTCTTTTTGCTGATACAGATTATTTTGCAAATGGCTCCTGGCAACTTTAAAGAATAAAAACCAGCAGTTGGCCGAACTCCTGGTTAAATTTAGGAACCCCTTTCCTGTGTGGGGGCTACCATTTCAAGAGCTGCTTTGGGTGACACTTTGCCCATAGTTATAACTATATTTCAATTTACTAGATTTGCCTCTAAGAATTAGGTAAATATCTTATTTTTTAATTGGTCTTCAAAATGTAGTGGTAATTCTTTGTGTTTTCTTCTGACAATCCTATCCTTTCATTGACCTATGAATAAAAAATTACATGTTGAAAGGATTTGGGGAAATCTTTTAGAAATTAAACAAAGCTTTTATTATGTTAATAATTTCCTAATTTAATAGTTTTATGGGTTGAGTTATTTGTATTTTATTTTGCATGTCATTAAGCAAAGAATTAAAGTAAAATGTATCTTCTAAAGAAGCAAAAGGACTACATAATTTCACTTTTCTTCCTAGTTCCAAAGTCTTTCTCTCCCTTTCTCCCTCTCTCCCCCATCCTCTCTGTCTCTCTGTGAGTGTGTGTATAACATCAGAACTTTAAAATCTAAATCACATTCTAATTATTTGGAAATCTATGGCAGGCTAAATGTAGGAGTGTGTTAGGCAATTTTCCAATGAATTTAGTCAAAGGAAATAGCTAAGGCTGATAATTCGCAGATAGTTCATTCATTGCCTAAACTCTGATAATTGCTCATAACTATATTTCTTTGTTTACACAATGTAGATTTGACCCAAGTGTACCAAAATATATTGCTGACAGAGAGAGTTCTAATCATTCTGACACTCAAATTTGCTCTTACTCTTCCTTTCTATGTAAGAAGTAATAGTGAACAAGACAGAGACTTAATTAGATAGACATCTCAGTTTATCATCTTATTCAAGAGGAACTATGGTCTGGGTAGATAATCACTGGCTCATGGTTCTCACAAAACTGGAATTCCCCCATTGAGATTTCCTGCATAGGAAGAGTAGAGTGGGACCCCTTACATGTTAAGATAGCATAGTGAGTCCCGAATCTCACTCCCCTAATACCCAAAGGAGAGTAGGCAAAAATGATAATGATAGGCAAAGCTAAGCATTCACCAAACAAACCAATCACAGAACAGATTAGGGCATAGATCTCAACATTTCAAAAATTTTATTTTTCTATAATAGAAGCCGGAGTCTGAGGTGGTTGTGCTTCCTTCTCAGCAGCCTCATTTGAGAAGCAAAAGAGGGAACTGACAAGACCCTGAGAAACACCACTTATAACCTTCAATGTAGTGAGAAGCTGTCTAAGGAATGAGAAGAAAGTGTGAGGAAAGAATCCATGAATAGGTCAAACAAAATCTCTCAAGAATGGAAATCCCTGCAACCCGTCAGAAGACCTCAGTAGAGGCTCCATGGCTCTGAGCTAAGGTGGAGGAAATGAGCCCAAAGAGGTCGCACCCTGACTGGATATGAGTCTCTGATGTAGGAGAGTTAAGGGAATCTTAGAAGACTAAGCAGAATGTAGGTCTTTAGCAAGTATTTCATTCAGCCCCATCTGGGTTCTCCCCCTTCCTTTCTCCACACTCCAGACTATCGCCGGTGTACGGACTATCTGGTACTACAAGTGTAGAATATAAGGGGTGGGAGAGAATAGTCCAGGATAACTGCAGAGATTATTTTTACTATCCCTCCCCAGAAAAATTTCAGAACCCATCATTTAGGGAAAGCTTTTGAACTGCCTCACAAATCTGTTTCACATGGACAAATAACCAATGGAAGAATTTTGACATTAGTCCTCCAAGTGTGTCAATACAACATAGCTATATTTTCCTAATCCCAAAGAGTATTAACACTCTTTCCCACAGTCATTTTGACTCTTCTGATATTCCCTTTTAATCAAATTGTCATTAACATCTGTTTTAAGCAACAAGACATTCCCACGGTAGCAAAACTATGATGATTTTTTCATATGGAGAAAGTAATGGAAGCACACGAATCGTGAAAACAAACAACTTGAAAAATCTTGGGATTTGAGAAAAAAAACTTTGAGTAATTAATATAAACCTTATTTTGTGGAGGAAGAATGTGAGCAGGATACTCTACTCACAGTAGGTTCTCCTTTACTGCAGAGAAGAACCGAGCTGTAGCAGCACTTTGGTTATCCTGAGACAAGATTCAACTAACTCTTCTGTCTTATCGCCCTCTCTGGGGACGTTCTCAAGATGGAAGGAGCCTTTCGGATTTAGTCTTTATTGTCATTAATGGGTCTTTATTGTCATAGGCAATGTGTCAAGACAAAAAACTTTTCCTTAGTAGCTCTAGTACAGGATAAACCTAGGTGCCCGAAACTATTTTATGTAACCGGAGAAAGCACTTATCTTCGCTATTACTGCCATTCAAGGGCTAAAACTGTAGGTAGTTCCCACTCCCACTGGTATAATTTTTTACTCCTTTCCATGACAAAGAGAAGTCCTGAAAGCGGGCAAGTACCACAGAATTAACTTTGCCCATCTGTTCTTTTTAGAAGGGTTCTTGATTACTTTCCACAAACAAGAGCTAGCCTCAGGCTGATCAAAATTCATGGAAGGCTTGTGGCTCCTTTTAAACACCACAGTGTGGTATTGTACCCAAAATAAGTATGCTTCGCAAAAGACAAAGGAAGTGTTGGTCTAGCAAAACCATTCTATGTAAGTACCCTGAGATGTTGACTAACATTCTAGAAAATTCTTTGTGTAATTAAGCATTAAAAAGATTATCTAGAAAAAAATCTCAAAGATATCTAGTGTCTCTCTCTCTCTCTAGTCTCTTCTTATTTGATATATAATTTTCCTTAATTACATTCCTTCTTTTGTCTGTTCAACAGGTATTTATTGGGAGCCTATCAATCTCTGCTAGGCACTGGGTATAGAGTCTTGAACAAAACACATATTCTTCAACCTCATGGAGTTTTAAGTCTGCTGGGAAAGACAAAACCAAATTTATGCAAATAATTATAGAATCCCAATTTGGCAAGTTTCAATTGCTCCAGTTGCATGGAGCATTACTTTTATAGATAGTCATCCTATTTATATAGTACTATGAGAAAATTCTCCTAAAAAAAAGAAAAAAAGAAAATTCTCCTAAATCTGTATCTACCTCATGTAGTGACCATCACTTTTCATATGCTTCTAAGGAGCCATCTCATACGTTCGCACCATCTCCTTCACTCTTTGCCAGGGTTTTAAATCCTGTGTCAGGAAAGTGTTCTCTTTTATTCAAATGTACGTACCACCCCTTTTGATCCACCCTCAGAATTTAGCTCAATGTAGATTCACCCAACTTTTGCTAGTACATGTCGGCTGGATCCCACAGCTCTTCTGGGGTAGCATCTTTTTTCTCCTTTATCAAGCCCAATATCCCAATATATCCTGGCTGAGTTACTGCTGTCCTAGAGACTGGAGGGCAAGTGGGGGTAGATCCCGATTGTAACTCATACTGTGCTACAAAAGCACCTCTGTATAATCTTCAAGGAAGGGGGCAGTTCAGACCCTTAGTGGGGACGAGTAAGCCACTTGTGGGGCTCACAAGGCAGGGGAATCTGGGGATTCAAGAATTTCAGGTGATCCCATCCATGTGTCAGGATCTCAGTCTTCCCTATACAAATGATAAGATGACTAACTTAAAAAAGTTCAAGGATTCAGCAGCGAAACTACTAGAACAACAACAACAAAAGCCCAGTAAGTTCTCCAGTTTCATTACAAATAAACAAAGCCATTGATTTCCAAAATTTAAAAATTGGAAGTTATAAAATACAACTTCAAGATGTTCTATTCATACCAGCATATTGGTTATGTATTGCATTTTGTTGCTAACAACAGAGCTTGTTAAGATGTCTAGTTTTTAAATAATAAACTAATTTTCCTATGGAAGAATCACAAGCTATAAAATACAACTTTAAAGCTTTCCATTTACAATAGTCTATCAGTGATGAGGTGCATTTTGCTGCTAGTAACAGAGACTGAAAGTAGAAGCTGCATAAATAAGACAGGAGTCTCTTTATCTTTCACTAAAAAGAGGCCTGGAGATAGGCAGCCCAGAGCTGCTATGGTTCTATAATTGTTAGGCTTATCTCTTTCTGCTCTGTCATTCTTACAGAATGGCTTTCCAACATCAAGTTTATTCCATGGTTCTAATAGCTGCTGGAGCTCCAGCGGTCACATCTGTAGTCCCAAGAGCAGAAAAGTAAAGGTCAAGTGGTGCATGTACCCTAGCTGTATGTCCCCACTTTAACAAACATTTTCAGGGGTGTCATCTAACAACTTTCACTTATGTTGCACTGGCCAGAAATTAGCCACTGGCCACACCTACCTATAGGGAAGGCTGGGAAATGTAGTCTTTTAACTGAGCACCTTGCCCCCTCAAATCAAACCAATGTTATTTTATTAAAGGAGAAAAGGAGAATGAACATTAGTGTTGGCAACTAGCAATTGCTGCTATAAATAGCATTTAGAACTACATACTATTGATAACTACTGAGGATTTGTTCGTGGGCATATAAAATAAGATTTGAATAAATTAAATTTTACTGAAGCTGAAAATATCTTTGGATGTAATTAGAAGTGCATTGGTGACTTTGGGTGGTAGAAACCTGAGGATGGAGTGGATTGTTGTCAAGGTGCTAGCTTTTGTTTGGGGTAGTAGTTTGCAAGTGCTTACTTCATTGTTAAAAATTCATAGCTAATTAAATGCACAGAAGCAGACCATGCACGAACAAACAATAAGAGTGTGTCATCAGCCAAGATTTGTTATTAATCCATCTCAAAAAAGAAAGTGCAATTTTGAAATCTTACTTTTAAATTTAAAAATGACTCTAAAATGCAGATGGAAGTATAAATGGGTGGGAAAGCCAAAAAAAAAAAAAAAAAAAAAAAAGTGGGAAGGGAGGAGAATAAAGAAAAAAATGTGCGCTGTCAGATTTTTTAAATTCCTGATACATCATTCTAATTAAGCACCTTGCCTTTTGGAAGGAGGAATCAGATCCTAGTCATTATCCCATGCTGTTATTGATTCATGGTGATGTCCTTTGCATATTTTGTCAGGAGTAATGGAAAGGGATTCGTTGTTCACCCTTCTATGCTAAAAAAAGGTGATTATTGCTGTGCTTATTCTACTATATTTTCCATGACTCATCTATGGATTTTGAGGTGCCATTTATTTATTTATTTATTTATTTATTTATTTATTCTGATGTAGTGTTCCATGATTCATTGTTTGCGTATAACACCCAGTGCTCCATTCAATACGTGCCCTCTTTAATACCCATCACCAGGCTAACCCATCCCCCCACCTCCCCTCCCCTCTAGAATCCTCAGTTTTTTTCTCAGAGTCCATAGTCTCTCATGGTTCGTCTCCCCCTCCGATTTCCCCTCCTTCATTTTTCCCTTCCTACTATCTTCTTCTATTTTTTTTTTTAACATATAATATATTATTTGTTTCAGAGGTACAGGTCTGTGATTCATCAATCTTACACAATTCACAACGCTCACCATAGCACATACCCTCCCCAATGTCTATCACCCAGCCACTCCATCCCTCCCACCCCCCACCACTCCAGCAACCCTCAGTTTGTTTCCTGAGATTAAGAATTCCTCATATCAGTGAGATCATATGATACATGTCTTTCTCTGATTGACTTATTTTGCTTAGCATAATACCCTCTAGATCCATCCACATTGTTGCAAATGGCAAGATTTCGGTTTTTTTGATGGCTGCATAATATATATATACATACCACATCTTCTTTATCCACTCATCTGTTGATGGACATCTTTGCTCTTTCCATAGTTTGGCTGTTGTGGACATTGCTGCTATAAACACTGGGGTGCACGTACCCCTTTGGATCACTCCATTTGTATCTTTGGGGTAAATACCCAGTAGTGCAATTGCTGGGTCGTACGGCAGCTCTATTTTCAACTTTTTGAGGATCGAGGTGCCTTTTTATGTGTGCCATTACCACCTTCTGCTGCAGAGACTGCGGGTTACCTATTCTCTCTCTTTCTACCTTGGTCTTATTCAGAACCATCAATAATGTGAAAGTGGAAATGTGTAACTACCAGAAAATTTTCCTAAAAGACAGCAGATGTGCACCCTTTGAACTTTCTGCCATTTCTCCCTTCCTGCTGCCTAGGAGGCAGAGGTAATGCATTTGCGAGCATGAAGGATGGGAGAGCTTAGTGCATCTTTGGGGCCCCCGGGACTCTGTGGAGCCAGTTTCAGGCCTAGGCTGCACTCTCTGATCTTCATTAAACAGACGAGCACAAACTCGTGCTTTTCAGCTTCCCTAGGAGGGTCTCTGTTATACACAAATGACCCCAGTCCTAACTGACACACTTTCCTTCTCTTGGTTATATGCCAACTGTTTTAAGAATCAGAGGCCACAGGAAACCAGCAGCAGAATATTAGACAGAACACACATTCTGAAGCAGGGTCTTGAAGACAGTGGTGTAGATTCTTTCTATTGTGCATTGGAACAGATTCTCTCATATGCACATTCACCGTATTTTACAGTCATATCTTACGAGGAGGAAAATTACCTCTTCCAAAGTTGTCTCCTCCAACCTGAAAAAGTGTAGGAGCTTGTGATAGTAGCACTACATAAAAAATTGTATTTAAAATACGAAGTGAAGCATTAGTAAACCAAAATTCTCTGGGATTGATTAATATGATAGTTGCAGCGCAGAAAACATGTTTGATGAAGTTCTTGTCTATATAATATCCAGAAACAGAGAAGTATGGCATTCCTAAATGTTTCCACCTCAGTAATATTTTTGAAATGTTGTCTTGTTTAACACTTGAAATATAGTTGACCTTTGAACAACAGGGGTTTGAACTGTGTAGATATACTTGTATGTGGCTTTTTTTTTTGATAAATGTATTACAGTACTGTAAATGTGTTTTCCTTACAATTTCTTAATAACATGTCTTTTCTCTAGCTTACTTTATTGTAAGAATACAGTATATAATACATATAATATACAAAATATGTATTAATCAACTGTATTTGTTATCAGTAAGGCTTCTGGTCAACAGTAGGCTATTAGTAATTATGCTTTGGGGGGTCAAAAGTTATACGCTGATTTTTGAGTGGGGGGGTCATGGGCTAACTTTATATCCTTTACTATCACTGTTACTTCAAATGGAAAGTCCTTGCTCCAAATCTGAAGTGGGAGCTGTAGTGATCCCAGCCAACAACCTGAAAGTCAAAGAGTAAAGTTTGGTCAACCCAGAGGACAGAGCAGCATAGATTTAGGAGAGCTGGGGAGGAAAGGTGAAAAGTAAAGAAAAGACTGGAAGTGAATGGAAGATGGTTGAGAGTGCAGGAGAACTCTCGTTTGTAGGTCTCGCTGGGTAAAGTAAGCTTTGCTAGAAGCTATCACCAGCCCTAAAGGATCATGGGATTCTTGGCTGTTCAGTAGCTCTAGCTTGTGACATGCAAACAACTTCTTCAAAGTCTATGGATACAAGGTCCAACCGTCTGAGTTGAATTCACTTCACTGCTAAGTTGGAAACTTCTAAGTTGCTTCTTTCCAAGTATATTTTCATCATGTACCTCATTCTTTGAAAAATGGTGGGGAAAAAATTGAAAGAATTAATTATTCAGTGTTTTCATAGCTAGTGAAATGCTGTTTTATGATAAGATCCTTCTAAAAATTTAGGTGCCACTATAAAAGGCACATTTTAAGTTTAAAGATTTAAGATGGAGACAGTTTTGATTTTTTTTTTTTTTTTATTCCCATTCTACGTATTATCTTGGCAGTTTGGTTCAAAGGACATTTGTTAGGAGTCAATGCCCCACTACCTGCTGGAGATATGGTGATGATGAGGACCCTATCCCTGACTCGCAGATAAAGTACTTTTACGGTGTAAATGCTATAATTCTGTCTGCAGTTACCTTTTATACTAGTTAAATGAGCAAAATGCTTACGTTGTCTCAGGAATATTCAGTCTCTTGACTCGGCACTAGGGGGAGCAAAACCGCAGAATAAAAGCTGAGAAAATTTGAGCTTCACAATCATGGTGGGAAGATTGAAAATTACAAAATTTCAGAAATGAATGGCTGAGAAGTGGTAGGATGTTTAACAGTCTGTGATGGTGAGCAACTGCCATAACCAGTCAGGAAAGTGCTTTCTTTCTTTCTTTTTTTTTTTAATTTTTTATTTATTTGACAGAGAGAGACACAGCGAGAGAGGGAACACAAGCAGGGAGAGTGGGAGAGGGAGAAGCAGGCTTCCCGCGGAGCAGGGAGCCAGATGCGGGGCTTGATCCCAGGACCCTGAGATCATGACCTGAGCCAAAGGCAGACGTTTAATGACTAAGCCACCCAGGCGCCCCAAGGAAAGTGCTTTCTAAGTGAGGTCAGACAGTGGAAGTTGGAGATGCTGGTCTGGATCACTGAAATCTGGTTTTTTTTTTAAGATTTTTTTTTTTTTATTAGAGAGAGAGAGAGAGTACAAGCAGGGGGAGCGGCAGGTAGAGGGAGAAGGAGAAGCAGGCTCCCCGCTTGGCAGGGAGCCCGACATGGGGCTCGATTCCAGGACCCTGGAATCATGACCTGTGCTGAAGGCAGCCGCTTAACCGACTGAGCCACCCAGGTGCCCAGGATCACTGAAGTCTTTTTAAGGGAAGTTTTTCCAAGACTGGAACTTGTCGAGTCCATATATTAAACAGCATCCAGGAAACTAAAGCGTATCATGCTCAAGGACTTTGCTGCCAAGTTTTGCTAATTAGCTGGGATAAAGCAAGGATGAGCAGGTAGAATAGTTTTGTGCCAAGAGCAATACAATTATGAGCTGGTTTTAATAAGTAGACCCCTGAAAACAAAGGACTTTTGGAATAATGGTAATTTTATAATGCAGAGAACATACTATGTTATTTCCTGGTAAGAACATTTAAAAAAAAATCAAGACTTTTTTTAAAATTAAAATATTTAAGTAGGCTCCACACCCAGCATGGAGCCCAACGTGGGGCTTGAACTCATGACCCTGAGATCAAGACCTGAGCTGAGATCAAGAGTCAGACACTTAACTGGCTAAGCCACCCAGGCGCCCTATAAAAAAAAAATCAAGAAATTTTGAATCAAAGACAATGAATTATGGGGAAAAAAAAGATTGCAGTACTGAGGACAGAAAAATAGTGAACATGTATGAAGTGCCTATCCTTATGATTTATATATGTTGTCATTTAGGTTTCCCTAGGATGGTAATGAGATTGGTGACGCCAACCATATTTTTCAACTTAGAACACAGGCTCATTATGAGCCAAGCATTATACTAATAATTATTTGTTCATCACACTCTAACATATTTATATAGTAAATATGATCAGAATCAACACAAAACATGGTTAACTTTATTTTATTTTATTTTTTTGCCTTGACAAATAGCTTTAGAAGATGGAGACTTTATTAAAATACAGTAGAAAGACATAGTTAACTTTATTTTAAAATTGAATGCAAACCCTGAAAGCGCAAATTGAGAAAAACTTGTAATATTTGGCATTTGACATTTAATGGAAAAATGAATTCTTGAAGAGTAAACTATATGTCTTATGACCAAAAGAGAAAGCTCAGTTCATATTGTTCTTGACTTTTAAAAGTGGTGGTTTTATTACTTATTTGAGCTGAGTATATAAATAGAATGTGTTTACTATCAGGAGTCACATATACCCTATAAAGTCCCTCTGATTCCTTATGCTGATTCAGGTGGTGTTGATGTCACTGTCTTTGGTTGTTTCATTACATGACTGTGTTGATGTGGATATGAGAATATGATATACCAACTCAGATCCCTTTTAGAAATCTCCTGGTGTTAGTGACTGGTGAGTAGGACCTGTTAAACTCCTAACTGAGAACAAAAGACACTGAGTTTACCTTTTAAGCACAAAGAATGTCCCCTGCTCCCTACTCCTAAATTATGGGACACCCTTCTGTTGGGTTTGCAAAGTGGTGGGTTCCCACAAAACCCTGAGGGGAAAGAGAAAAATAGTTATTTACCTAACCCCTAATTCCCAGATTGGAGGACACTAGACTTGCATATTCTGAAATTTGGGTTATAAAAATTGGGGAATGCCATTGACTTTTCATCTGGATATTTCTGAAGACAGGGAGCCCACTGGTGGGTGGTTTCACAGAAGCAGGAGGCCAGCAGGGCATGAGCGTCTCATAGGGTGCCTATGAAGAGGACATGCTGAGGGCCACCATATCCCTACTCCCAGAAGGCATGGGAGCTGGTGTTCAAGATTCCACCTGAAAGAGCCCAAAGTTGAGCAGAGAGATAAGAGCCACTTAGATTGTTGTTCCCAGAAGGTATACCCAGAAGGGTGTATGCACCACTGGTGAGGGTTTGGGAGAGATATACATTGGCTAAGAAAACCCCAGATACCATCTACATGGAGACTCCCATATCACCGGAATCAACTGACATCACACTTAAACTGATGGAGGATGGACGGGGACCTCCTCTCATCCCTCTAAAAGCACCTGACCATGACTTTGTCTTTGGCCAATTCCAGGGGCCAGACCAGAGGGTGACATTGGTGGCAGAAGCCTCTGAAGAGGAACAGATAGGAGGTGGGCAGAGAAAATCAGGGAGGTGGAGAAGGACGTCATGAGAAGACAACTTAAAACCTGACAGTATATGTTTTCATGAAAAGATTAAGGGACAAATATCAGTGGATGGGACTGAATTCATCAGGAAGGATTGAATCAGCATGAGTAGTGGTTCACAGGCTTTGAGCCAAACTACCACGTTTGAATCCTGGCTCTTCTGTTCACTAGCTATGTGACCCAGAGCCATTAATTTGTCTGCACCTAAGATTTTTTAAAAAATTAAAAGGCATACAACAGTGTCTTGGACATAAGAAACACTTACAACATGTTAGATATAATAATGATGGTGATGATGACAAATTCACCACCCAGACATGAGTGGGCTCATAAACGTGACACCAGTTAGAGAAAAACACATCCTAATTTTGTACATAACTGAGTTCCAATGCTCTATTTACACAAAATTACACATGGTTTATGTTTATATGAAGCATGATATAAAGTTAATTATTATTATTTTTTTTTATTTAAAGATTTTATTTATTTGACAGAGAGAGACACAGCGAGAGAGGAAACACAAGCAGGGGGAGTGGGAGAGGGAGAAGCAGGCTTCCTGCTGAGCAGAAAGCCCCATGCAGGGCTCGATCCCAGGACCCCGAGATCATGACCTGAGCCGAAGGCAGATGCTTAACGACTGAGCCACCCAGGCGCCCCAATATATAAAGTTAATTATTAATAAAATATCCTTTTACCAATTATATAGTTTATACTCTTAAAACTGAGTACATAAAAATAAAAAAAACTATAACCAAAGTGGTTGTTTTATTCAAACAAAATAAAGACATTCTTTACTTTTTAAATCAAATCTCAAAACATGGATTTTGGGGACATAAATTCTCACCTTGTGTTGAAATAAATGGCCATTATACACACTGCTTTTTGTAAGATTAAATGTTAATTCCGTTGTGCAGCACACAGACTTTAGATCTGGTCCCTGTCTGCCCATCCAACCTCTTATTCTTCAGTCACGATTTCCATTCTCTCGCCTTTACACAGGGTCTTTTTTCTGCTTGTACAAACACACACACACAAACACACACACACCTCTTTGCTATAGGCAGCTTCTTCTGTTTTCCTCAAATATAATTGTAACTCTTTTCTCCTCTGAAACACCTTCTATAAATTCATTCTTTCAACATTAATTTGCATTCATTTTCAACATTCATTTTAACATTCATTCTTTCAGCAAATATTTCCTGAACACACAATTGTTTCAGGCACCATTCCATGCCCTTGGAGTACAGTATTGAGCATAGATATGTCCCTTGTCTCAAGAAAGTGGCATGCTAGCGGGAAGAGACAGATGAATAGGAAGACAAAATAAATGAACAGCAGTGACATTTAGGTCAGTGAAGAGGAAAGACTTTCTAAATGATAAAACTGCTAAGACATATACTCTATAGTAGCAGAAACTACTTGTCTGTTCTCGCTACTGTAACCCCAGGGCCTAGGACAGTGCCGGGAATATAACTGATCCTCAATAAACATTTTTTTTTAATATAGCCATGAATGCAATGGATACTTCTGGAATGTAAGGGCAGAGTGTTCCAGGCAGAGGAAAGAGTAAGTGCAAAAGTCTTACAGGAGGAAGGAGTTTGGCATGGTTGAGGAACACAAAGTAGGCCAAGGAGCCAGAGCAAGAGCAGTAGGAAGTGTGGTCAGACAGGAAGACAGGACTTTGTAGATTCTGGTCTAGGGTACAGTAGGAAGCCATTGAAGGCAGGTGGAAACTTGCACATACTTCCATTATATATTATCATACTGTTTTATAATTTCTTCATCCACCCTATTAGGTATATTTTTTTTCCACTTTGTCATTGTTTTCTGCTCCTTTCTTTATTATTCCTTTTATTCTGCTTACTTTGCATTTATTTATTTTTTCACTTGTTTCTTGATTTTGATGCTTAATTTATTGTTTTTTACTAATTTTACTAGTTTTACTAATACATGAATATAACACTATAAAATTTTTCTAAGTCTTACTTCAACTTTATTCCGTAAGTTTTTTTTAAAGATTTTATTTATTTATTTGAGAGAGAGAATGAGATAGAGAGAGCATGAGGCGGGGAGGGTCAGAGGGAGAAGCAGACTCCCTGCTGAGCAGGGAGCCCGATGCCGGACTCGATCCCGGGACTCCAGGATCATGACCTGAGCCGAAGGCAGTTGCTTAACCAACTGAGCTGCCCAGGTGCCCTATTCTGTAAGTTTTGATAAGCAGTGTTTTTCATAACACATAAACTGTTTTATCTCAATTCGGATTTCTTCTTTGACAGTTTAATTATTAAGAAGTGTGTTTTTTTTTTAATTTTTATTATTTTTTTATTTATTCATTTGAGACACAGAGATACAGAGAGAGAGAGCATGAGCAGGGAGAGAGGCAGAGGGAGAGGGAGAAGCAGGCTTCCCACAGAGCAGGGAGCCCGATGTGGGGCTCGATCCCAGGACCCTGGGATCATGACCTGAGCCGAAGGCAGACGTTTAACCGACTGAGCCACCTAGGCGCCCAAGAAGTGTGTTTTTAAATTCCCAAATATATGAGCTGTTGGTTATCTTGTTTTTAATTTTGTTATGGTAAGAAAACATGGATTACTATATAGACATGAGTCACATGTGAGACTTGCTTTGTAGCCTAATATGAGGTCAAATTTTGTAAATGTTCCATATGTGCTTCAAAATAATTTTTTTGTAATTATTAGATACAAGTCTCTCTATATGTGTATTATATCATGTATGTTAACTGTGTTGTTCAAATCACCTACATTTTTAGTAAATTTCCATCTCTTTACCCTATCACTTACTGAAAGAACAGTTCTAAAGTTTATGATCACAGTTGTAGGCTTGTCACCTTCTCCTGGTAATTTTGTCAGTTTTGTTTTTCATATAATTCACGTATGTTGTTAGGTGCAAAAGATATGTATCTTGCTAATGAATTGCTCCTTTTATAAACCCTTTTAAAATATAATGGTGCTTTTGTTCACCCAAATGTCTCTTTCATCTGATACTGACTGATACGGCCGTATTAGCTGGTGCCGTGTCATTCCTGCTTCCCACTTCCCACATTTCACTTTGTGTCCTTCCTTCTCCTTTCCTATTGGATAAATCATGGTTTTTCAAAATTTCCTTTTATTCTCCTTTTATTATTGTATGACAAAAATGTAATCACTTTCTATCCTTTGAGTAGATAAATTCACAGTGTTCATATATGGCATAGAAAGTGTAAAGATGACTAGTATTTTGGGGTGCCTGGGTGGCTCAGTCGGTTAAGCATCTGCCTTCGGCCCAGGTCGTGATCCCAGGGTCCTCTCTGCTCAACGGGGAGCCTGCTTCTCTCTCTTCTTCTGCCACTCCCGGTGCTTGTGTGCTCTCTTTCCCTCTCTGTCAAATAAATAAGTAAATTCTTAAAAAAAGATAACTAGTATTTTACTCTCCTCTCAGATTATATAAAATTGGTAGAATGCATTAACTCTAATCTCCTCTGAGCTCTACTTACATGTTATTGTTTGTGAAATTCGCCTTGCTTTTGAGCCCTCACCTCTCCAAAGTGAGCATTTTTGTTGTGGGGATGGTAGCTTTCAGAGTCTATGGCAATTTAGTTGAGCCCATATCCATTTACCCACTTTCTTTTTTCTGTTCTGCATGGTTTCTTGGATCTCAGACCTTCCTCCTGGGGTCAATCTCTTTCTTTAGTGAAAATCTATTAATTACATTATAAAATCTCCCAGTCACTGTCTGAAGATTTTGTTTTTTTGTTTTTTTTTTAATGTAATCTCTACACCCAAAGTGGGGCTTGAACTCATAACCCTGAGGTCAAGAGTCACATGCTCTACCTACTGAGCCAGCCATGCACCCCTCACAGTCACTGTCTGAAAATGGTTTTATTTTCTCCTTCATTAGTGATATTTTAGTTTGGTTTATATTATATTGACAGTCATTTTCCACTTTGAAGACATTATTTTTCTGTCTTCTGGCCTCTTTTGTTGCTGTCCTGGTAGTCTAATTATTGTTTCTTCATGGCTAATCTACCTTTCCTTTCTGGTTACTTTTAAAATCTTCTCTCTGCTTTCGTGTTATGCAATGTCTCTTTCAGATGCATTTACCTTTTTTTTTTTTGGTCCTATGTAGGAATTGTGTTGTTTCCTCTCTTTCATCACTTCTGTAAACTACTTTTTTTCCTCTCCACCTTCTTTTTATTCTTCTCTTGGGAATTATTATTAGACCCATGGCCAACCTTCTCATTGTTTCCCTGTTGCTCTTAAACTCTCTATCATACTTTCCATTTTTAGTTCTCTCCATCTGTATCCTGGATAATTTATATATTCTGTCAAGTTGTTTTTCTAGTACACAAAGTCCTTAGTAGCCCTAAATACTTCTGTTGTGTCTGAAGACTCTGTCTCAGATGGATTTTTTTCCCTTGTATGTTTTGTAATTTTTTTTCTAGACAGTTTGTCTTTAGAGGTGCTTGTTTATTTGCCTGGGAGAATCCCATGGGAGTATATTGGGTTGCATTCCTCAGAACCAGACACTTGACATGAGGGTTCAGTGGCTGTGCTTATTAAGGGAGTGGAGGAAAACAGGAGAGAGAAGAAGAGGAATCTGAACAAGGGTGTGGTCTCGGGCAAAGTCCCATGGAAAACGATCTTAGGCTGATTCTGCAGGTGACTTTGGAGTCTAACTTATGCCACAGAGCTGTTGCCACTGAGACTAGAGAGCTCTGAAAAATGGGCGGGAGGATGTGTCTTGGAGGGCCATGCTCTGAAAAAGGAGGCCCAGTAGTGCTGGAAAAGCATAGGAAAGCATACCCAAGAGGGAGTCCCTGCCTTAAGAAACAGGAAAAATGGATCCAGGGGATCCAGGTGAAGCACAGACACTGCTGTTATCCACTCAGATGTCTTTGCAGGGCGATTTTACATTAGATTCTGCCGAGCACTTAAGGATGTAACTGGCTAAGGACCAATATTTATGTTTGCTTCTCAGTTTGAGGATTCTCTGATACCTTGTGGGTTTCTATTCTGAAAAGTGCAGGCCAAAGGAACAGATTTCTCATTTAAGACTTGTTTTCTCCCAAAGTGCAAGCCAAGATGAGCTTGCATGTCAGCTGCCTGGCTGCTGAGCCACTTTTTTCCTTCCTACCTTCTCTACATTAAGGGCACAGCTTCTCCAGGACAGGCCTTTCAACAAGGTTTCACTTCTAAACCTTAATCGTGTTCTATGCAAGGATTAAAATCCAATCCAGGTATTAGCTGGTCTAATTAGCCCTCCACATCCCTCCCCTATCACTTCTGAGGGCTGCATACATGGCTGCACACTGGTCTGGTTAGAGACTTGGGGCTGTGTTTGTGAAAAGGGTCTTACTCTTCTTTTGTTTAAAAAATTTTTAAAAATATTTATTTACTTATTTACTTACTTAATTCTTCAGTGTGGATCTTCTGTCTCTTCTCTCTTGCAGGTGAGTTTTATGTAGGAAGAAGTTCAAATTCAAACTCTAAGTAAGATTTTTGTCCTTCCAGTCTTGGTTTGGACCCGGTAGTCTTAGGTCCTCAGTGGGGTCCTAAATTGTCCTTAATTGTGAAGATCAGCGATGGAAAAAAGTTGGAGAGAGGAGACAGAGAAAGCCATGAGATCAAAGAGTTCCAGAAACAGAAGTGTGGAAAACTTGATATCCTCAAAAAGGATAAACGGGAAGAATGTGTCACCACTCTACCCAGAAGAGGAGGTGAACATAGTTGTGTGCTCTGTGACCTGCAGATATATT
Source organism: Halichoerus grypus (assembly GCF_964656455.1). Lineage (NCBI taxonomy): Eukaryota > Metazoa > Chordata > Mammalia > Carnivora > Phocidae > Halichoerus > Halichoerus grypus. The sequence goes on along the minus strand of NC_135717.1, from coordinate 95,845,477 downwards.
TTATTTCTGTAGCATGAAAAGAATGGGTAGGAAATTCGCTCTTTTAAATTCCTTTTTTTTCCCCTAGAATATAATATGAGGTTTCTGAGATAGCTGGAGAAACAACTGAAATGCTATTTTCCTCAGTTTTCCTTTTATCCCAAGGAAACCGAAAAATCTTCAAATGTATGACGAGAAATGAGCTTAATGTCTTGAACTCTGATAGTTTTCTTCAGTATTTTCTTAAAAGTACTGACACGATACTGCAGTATTACTTATAAAGTAGCAATACTTATAAGGTCCAGGCCAAATAAAGGTGTGCAAGAAGCGTTTAGGCTTCCAGCAAGGAAAACTTTTAACAAATGACTCCAATGTAGATTGTAGGACTGACACCGAACTTCAAGCTTAGTTCCAAAGTGTTAAGCATTATCTTGACTTCCTCAAATACAGATAGCTGGACTTAAAACATTCTAGGTTGGTATTAGTGTAACACATGGAAAAAAATCAAATAGAAGATTCAAGACTAATTATGAAGAGTGTTGATTCTGCCCAATTTGGCCAACAGACTTGTCACGATCATGATCCTGTGGGGCTGCTATTCTGTCAGGAAGAGTTCTTTACCTGTTTATAAAGACAGGAGAAGGATTTGTTGAGAATAACTGTATTTATGCTGTAGATGATAGTGGTATTCAGTTTCTTACAGAGACCATGCTGTAAAAGAGACCATACTGTAAAGATTATCCACGACTCCATTCCTTTCTAATAGTAGTTTTCTATTCCCTAGGAACTGGAGAAAACCCTTAAGCAAATATAGCAGTTATCTCAGCTTGCATCCCTGGATATAAAAATATCTATATAAGTCTGGAAGACTGGGAGTAGGCAACACAGCAAGAGTCTGTTTTCCTACCAAGAAAAACGCCTCAGGTAAGAGAAAGTAGAAGTACAGAAGTTTGGTCAAGTCTGATATATTACTGTTAGAAGGGAGTGTATTTGCATTAGTCACTTAGATTATCAATCAGTCCAGCCATCCTCATGTAAAATCAAGCATGTAAAATCTCCAAAAGCTGTTGCTCTACAACCTCCATGAGACATCGAGTCTTCTGGAAATGGTGGCACTGGGGACACAGGGACAGAATGTTAGCTGCACTGGTGGTGCAGATAATAATGAAGAACTGGTTGCAACACCTTTTAGTCTCTGGAATGGAACCCCTGACTAGATATGAAGTCTTGGGCTACTTGGCATCGTCAGTGGTACTTCCTGTGGGAGAGCGGGCAGTGATACTGTCGATGGGTAACAATAGCCTAGCTGCTACTCTTAACTTAGGCACCATTAGACACATTATCTCAGTGATCTGGACCAGGATGTAAGAAAAACAGGAGGTTTCCCCATGGTAGTCCACAGAATGTTCTTAAAACTCATGTGAGATGCCCACTGGATATTCTTAAATTTATTTGGAAAGTTCTTCTGCAGGTTATATTTCTTGAGGAGTAAGTAAGATTCTATCTAGATAGCTTTTCTTTTCTTTTTTTTAGTAGTTGTTTGTGTCATCTTGTTCTTAAATTCAAACTATTATGGCTCAGAAAACATAGGTGACATATGTATGGTCAGAAGAATGATCTCCATTCTGCTTTCTCTTCCCAAATCGTCCCAGCTCTGCTCCTCTTCTGTGTATCCGTGGCAGATGCTGAGGTGTGCTGTCAGACCCCCTTCAAAAGGGCCTGCTACCCAGCCACGAGGAGAGGAGGGTGGGAGCTGACAGTCTCCAGCCACTGGCTTTCTTAGGATCTGCCTCAGCTTTTGAACAGAAGTCAAGTTCTTCTCAGTGTGCGCTCCAGCCAGTGACTGAGCTGATTGAGCCAAATGGTGCTTCAAGGGGCTGCAAGGGCTTGGCTTTGCTCTGACAATTCCCGCCGGGCTGGGAGAGCTTCTGTCAGGTCTGTGTCGTGGTCTGACAGCTCCCTCTGTCCAATCCTATGTCCTCCTCCTTTCTTCTAAGGTGTTCTACTTTCCAATCAACTATATGCACTTCTAACTCATCTCGGTATTTGCTTTCTAAAGAGTCCAAAAGGAAGGGTATCCCACACTGTCCTCATTCCATACAGTTCTGTGTTATGATATTCTGTGCTGCACAAAATCCTTCTGTTCCAGCACCTTCGTTCTTAATTATTTCTTACGCAGTTAAACTGGTACTGTTACAGGAGACCTGATTTTGGATTCAGACTTGTTTTGGGTTTGAATCTCAACTTTGCCTTATACATAGCAGTATGAACTTGACCGAGTTGTTAATTTCTTTGGGCCCCTATTTTTTTCATCCTTCCAGCCTGGGACTCAGCTGGAAACAGATCCCCCCGTTGGATGGAAACATGAATGCATATAACTGATGTGCAAAACAATTAGGCATCCTCCTAACAGTTCCAAAGACAGAGATCCCATTTCATGCCCACTGTGGATGGCGTGGATTTAGTTATATTTACGTTAAGTTTTTATTTTCCTGTATAAGAAGAATTTACCACTAACATGTATAAAATGGAGGGAACGTTATTTTTTCTTCTTGCTATTAAAAAGAAATCCCCTGCACTGTAAAATTTGCTTGCTTATTCCTTCTCCCCTCAGAATTTCTAATTTTAATCATATCTCATCTTTTGCCTCTCTTGAAGTAAATCTTTTCTTCCTTAAAGTTTGGTATATTTTCCTACTCATTAATTAAGTTTTGTTATTTTCCTGTGACGAGAGGTTATTAGCTCTTGCTTTTTACAATTAGTAGTTCAGTTTTTGGATGAGAATTACGTCTATTGTGTTATTTACTGTATTTTGAAAGAGAGGTTTCACTCCATTTAACTTCCTCTTTGTCTTTTAAAATAACTACTTGAAATATTTTCCCTGGTATTTTTCCACAGAAACAAAAAATTGGGAGAAAGGCGAAAAGTGAAGGGGAATTATGGAAAATGTTTTAAGTTAGTTTTCTTTTTTTTTCCTTCTTTTCACTTTCCTTGCCAAGTTTAAACCCATGAAGTCTTGACTAGATACTAAGTACAGAAAGGACCCAAACAAACCGAACCTGCTTTAAATATGGTTACATATTCCTAAATTATATTTTGATAAGGAATCTTTTTTATTGTAACAAGTATTTATAATAAATAAACACCAGATAATAGTAACATCTTACCATTTTATGGTATTTTACAGTTTGCCAAGGGCTTTTATTTTACCTTATTTTAATCGTGTATAAAAATACCCAAAAAAGTTCATACTGTTCCTTTTGGACTTTTCAGAATCCTGTTTATACGGTACTAAGAAGACTGAAATGATGTGTAATAGAATGTTAAAATGAAAGCCTTGCTTGAGACCTTAAGACAGCAGAGCCCAGAGACTCCAGACACACAAGACAATCGTCCCCCAACTTTCTGGGGAGACAATGGACTTGAGAGCAGTCACAAATCACAGCCGAGCAAGCACAGCCCATAGGAGTGTAGTTCTACTATGTCTCAAACTTCACCTCTCCCTCCCGCCTCTCGCCTTTGGGAATTTCCAGGGATGATGCAGTATCTGTTCGCTTGGTCCCTCTAACCACAGGAGACACATATTAAGCTCACCAATTGGTCTCCTTAAATCTCCTCTCCCATGATTGGGGTTAAGAGGAAACTTCTCATAGTCTTTCTTTCCAGCGGGGGCTCTTTTAAAAGACTTTTCCCAAAGTGCCCTCCAGAAATCGCCTTCTATGTGCTAAGTCCTGACTCCTGCGGGCAAGGAGCCTTTAAGAATTATCTGACTGGTTTTAGCCAGCTTGTTTTTGCAAGTCCTACAGGGTGTTCTTCCTTATATTGATATCTGAAATCTGTTGGTCTCCGTCCAAACTTGTATTTTGAGAGCCAACTACAAATAAAATTTTGAAAAATAGTAAATAGTAAATACATGTGCAGCTTGCATTGAAAAATGTATGCCATCAGAGCTTGTCCTCTATCAAAAATCAATGACTCTGACTTCAGCAAATATTCACTTAGGATTTTTCTAGAGGCCAAACTCAGAAAAAAACAAAAGTATTTGAAAAAAAAAAAACCAAAAAACCCAAAAGTATTTGAAATAATTTCAGATATGTGGGCGGGGGAGGGGAGAAAAAGCAAATTCAATAGTAATTAAAAAATAGGACTTAATGCAGTGGCAACACATGAATGTGGGGCACTCAGATCAGATGGAGGGCCACCATATGTCAGGTGTCCCAGAAGGTGGGGGCCGGCAGCATGGGCAGTGAAAGAATTCACCCAAGGCAGAACAGAAGAGATAGAAGTTTATTGAATACACTGCAAGGGAGTGGCAGGACAGCAAAGGAGAGACAGTCTGCCAGGAGGTGGTGGTGAGGGGCCACAGTTATGGGGCCGAGTGAGGGAGTATGGGGACTATGGATTTTCCCTTTTTTGGTAACCATAGGAACTGTGCCTCATTGTAATCGGTCACTAGGGCCTATGGCTATTTCAAGGTGGGTCACTTAATAAGCCTGTTTGAATTCAGCTTGGTGGTCCCTGTGGGCTCTTTAGGCCTTGCTCAAGTTTCCATTGCTCGAGCCTATTGCCTAAAAGCGGCCTCTACAATGAGGTACTTTTTGTATTCTCTGTGACAAAGACTATTATTGACTGTTGCTTTCTCAGGCACATAGCTAGATTGGTTTTCCCATCCTATTTACGTTAATGCGTGACTGTGTGCCTAGCTTCAACCAATGGAATATATATCACTTCCGACGTGGCACTTTTAGGGAGCATGTGTGCCTTTTCCACGCTTTCTTTTCCCATCACTAATTGGATGCCTTAAGTGTGGTTTCCATAGGGAAACTTTCTGGACTAGGTCTGGTCCTGCAATAGCACACTGTACACTTTTCCCTTGCAGTCCCACAATTTTATTTTAAAAAGTGTTTCTTATTTATGTAATAGTTTCCTTCCTTGCTAGACCTAGAGTTCTAGAAAGACAGGAGGTATGTCTATTTGTATAGTGCTATTTTCTCCAACCACATATAAGACACATAGTAGACAGTCAAAAAGTATTTGCTGAAAGGATACGTTAATCCAAGTCTTAATACTCTTTGTTACAAGAAACAAGTGCTCAGTGGGGCTGGTGGAACCAAGAACATCAACCTGCTGGTTTTCAGGACTTCATTTTCACCAAGGACTAATGAATTGTACTTTCTTTGGCTTAAGACAGAGATCTTCTTTTCCCAAACGAGTCATTAAAAAAGGAAATGCACTCTTCAAAAGCCTCACATTTGCAAAAGAATGAACAATTGTTATTACGTGACTGAGCCAATGTAATCGTTAGGGCTTATCTAAATTTATTAAATGCCCTCAGGATCTGTTTCCCAGATTAGCCTCTGTGATCTGCTGTTCCAGGAACAACATCATGTGTTGTTGATTTGTTTTTTTTTAATTTTGACTCTAACCTTATGTCCTTTTATAGCATTTCCTAAGGAAGTTCGCCTGTATTCACATCCTCAATAAGAGCTATTGAATATTCAGTATCAAATGCATGTGTATGATTCCGTATTTCTAGATTTATAAGACGCATAGTAATGGAGATCTAGATCTTACTTACACGCTTTTTGTTTTGAATAAACATTATGAGTATCCTTCATGCCTACAAGCGTCTTTGGAGAAACCGCTCTCTGGTTTCTACTGCCCGACTCATGTAATTATAGCATAATTTGGAACAAAGTGCATTGCTTTAAAAACAATATACTTGACTCAAAATCCTATTTGGCTCACATCCACAAGTGTCTTCACTGATATCTCTCCAAGAAACACAGCTCATTGCTCTTAACTTCTGCAGTTCTCTCCATGTGAATTTCTGTTCTCATTTTCAAAAGACGTAAGGTAGGAAGATACCCAGGTGTCCACGAAGGTTGAGATGAGCTAGTGGGAATAAAGGAATGATTTAAGAGATGATAGAAGACTACTTGTTTGGCTAGAGTTCACTGACCTTTTCTCTATCCTCTGGGTAATCTATGTTTTGTACTTGCAGGGAGAAGAGAAGGAGTAGTAGCCACTGAGGCGGCTGCCTTCTAGGTTACCTTGATGTAGGGAGGAGTGTGCAGGCTGGAACCAGAGTTGTGCCACATGTCGGGGAAACACTGCAAATGCCACCCTGGAGGGGGTGCTATGACTGCAATTACAGAAAGAAAGGGCTGTAGCAATCAGCTTTAGATCCTCGGTGTGGCAAAAACACTGTGTTAGATCCATAACTGGGCGATGCAGGAAATGCGCTGTTTGGGGAGAGTATTGAAGCAGGACAGGCTTCAGAGAGGGAAAAGCATAAAAGAGATCATTTGGGCAGTTGGATGAGCAAAAGCAAGGATACAGAGGTGGTTAGCACAGGGGCTTTTATCAGAGTCGTAAGTAGGAGAGTTTGGTTGCCTCAGTGAGGATGAGGCAAACTTTATAAGGACCTTAAATGACAGAGGAGTCATGAAAAATGTATGAGTGTGGTAGCGAAGTCTTTGGAGATGAATTTGAGGAAGATGAATATAATCTCTATGTGTAAAGGAGTTTGGGCAGAGACCAATTAAGAGGTCGATACAATAATTAATTGAGAACTAACTCTAAGGGAGAAGGGAGGCAGAGAGAAAGGAAAGGGGTGGAGGAAGTCATTGCTAAGTGTAACATAAATGATTTAATAACTGTGAGGATGGAGGAAAAAGAATAAAAGAAAGTGGGCAATGAATTCATGATTAGTCCAAGGCTTTAAATCTAAGTTACCAGTGCAATTAAATAAGGAATTGGTAGGTGGGGCTAGTTTAGGAGGGGGGAAAGAGACACAGGGAAAGAGAAATATACTCTATTGTACTAATATAGTATACTAATATACTACAGATATTTCAATTATTATTATGCCTACAGGGCTCTAATAATAGATACTTTTTTTTTAGAATAGACAGTTTAGATTTTTACCAAAGTCCTAAAGAGATGGAGAAATTTTTCCTAATATTGATGTTCTGGGTTTTCTCTACTGTCCTCCAAAATTATGTCTAACCCTTATTGTAATTGTGAAGCAAACACATTGCAATTGCTTGTTTACTTATCTCTATCCTGCAGTGTTCTCTATGTTCCTCAATGGAGGCAGGGAAAATCCTTATTATATTCCCAGTACCACTGGGTTGGTGGTGGGGGTGGTAAGAAATGCAATCATTATTTTTTCCATTAGTGTCTTTATCAACATAAAAGGGATCATCAAATACTTAGCTGAGAAAACAGATGTGAGGTTGAGTAAGATGCTTAGCCTAGTGCCTGGCACATAGAAATTGCTCAAATTGTCTCTCATTATTGTTGCTTTTCATGAATAGAGAAGTAAATCCTGGTGCGTTCCAGCAAGGCTCATGAAGATAAGGTTTTCTATTTTCCCCTCCTGGCTCCTTCTCCAGCCAAATCATCTTTGTAATTGTGCTATTACTTTCTTTTTTTTTTTTTAAAGATTTTATTTATTTATTCGTGAGAGACAGAGAGAGAGAGAGAGGCAGAGGGAGAAGCAGGCTCCCAAGGAGCAGGGAGCCCGATGCGGGACTCGATCCCAGGACCCTGAGATCATGACCTGAGCCGAAGGCAGATGCTTAACCATCTGAGCCACCCAGGCGCCCTGTGCTATTACTTTCTTATTACCTAAGTTATGAGGATGACTGCTTCAGCTTTCTACTTCACAGTGTGGACAAAGAGCGAGCTGACACAATCTGCAGAGAGAAGAGAGGGCAACAGGAAGTTTGGGTTTGACTGTCTAAAGAGGGATTTCATTAGCCCGTGGCTAGCTGAATAAGGAAATAAAGTTAAACTGTGATTACCTTAGACTAGGAGCTGTATTTGGCACGATGATTCAGCATCATTATCTGTATATAAAAATATTTCTGGAAGTGATCCTGGTAAACAACCAGTGGTGAAGCCACTAGCCTACCATGTTTCTCAAACTGGGATATGTGCATTGGACACTTGATAGAACAGAGTAATCATGAAGCATATTCCTAGTGTGCTGATTTTACTTGGATGTTTGGGAAGATACACTTTTTTTCACTGAAGTCAACTTGCATATATTATTTGGTCATTCAACAAATATTTATTGCATTCAAGCAGAATGTCAGATGTTAGGAAATACTGATTTAGAAAATGGACTTGGGGGGCACCTGGGTGGCTCAGTTAAGTGTCTGTCTTCAGCTCAGGCCATGATCCTGGGGGCCTGGGATCGAGCCCCACATCAGGCTCCCTGCTCAACAGGGAGTCTGCTTTTCCCTCTCCCTCTGCCCCTACCCACCCCCCGCCACTTGTGCTCTCTCTCTGTCTCAAATAAATAAATTAAAATCTTTAAAAAAGGAAAGAAAATGGTTTTGGTGGTAGTATTGGGTTCATCAGGTAAAGTGTAAGATTCACATACATTTTTAAGTTGAAACATAAGACAACAAGAAATTTTGATTTTGAGGTGGGTTCCTTTGGATGAAACTGCCATGTCCTTGAAGGTATACATTCACTCTTCTCGAGTGCTCACGGTGACTCCTGGGAAGAGCTGGGGAGGTAAGCATGGAAAGCTGTAGAAGCGTGAGGTGCGTCACCAAGCAGACACAGCAGTCCAGCATTCCTACTCTGCCCGTGAGCTGCCATTCTTGTGAAAGCTTGGCAGCCTTTAGGAGGTAGATATTGTCTTCATTGAAACTAGATTCAGTTCCTGGCCCAAAGAATCCTCTTTGCTTGTGGCCCCTGAATGCTGGTGGTGCAAGAATGATTTTTCTCTTTGTTACAAGTTCAATTAGAAAGTTGGAAAGGACTGGAGAAATATCTTTTTACCCTTCTGCACCCTGTACCCTGAAAATAATGCCTTGTTAGATATACAGAAGAATAATGATAGTTTTAAAACACCCTTTATTTGACTTTGGAAACTCTATGTAACATATGTGGTACAGATAGGCACATGCACACAGAATACACATCTGGGGGTTTTATACATACCTAGATGAATCCAGAGAAGTATTAAAATTAGACATATTTAAATATGCTCTCTAAGATTTAATCAGACATAACTATATAACATCAATAAGAAATTACTTCTAGAATTCTGCCTACTAAATTCTTAAACATTTAAACATATTAAAGAGGTCAGTTTTAATAAAAATAACCGATTACAGAGTTCACAAAAGGAAAGCAATTATGTGACCTTTAATGCTAATTAATTTAGTGTAACAGCTCTGGATGTCTGTTTAAAGGATTATATAGGAAATACATACAACTAGGGGCGCCTGGGTGGTTCAGTCGGTTGAGCGTCTGCCTTCGGCTCGGGTCATGATCCCAGGGTCCTGGGATCGAGCCCCGCATCAGGCTCTCTGCTCGGCGGGGAGCCTGCTTCTCCCTCTCTCTCTGCCTGCCGTTCTGCCTACTTGTGTTCTCTCTCTGTCAAATAAATAAATAAAATCTTAAAAAAAAAAGGAAATGCATACAACTAGTGTATCAGATATTAATAGATTTCTTTAAAAATTTGTAAAGAAGTTTACTTTTTTGAGTCATGTAATTAATATCCTTGAAATGTTTACAATATTAATCTGATCAGCTATTTACATTTACTCCCAATATAAATAATGTAATCAAAATTGTTATAATACTCAAATTAGCAAGATCTAAACTTATTTTTTTTTATTATGTGTTAGAATCAAAATAGTTTCGGGCACCTGGGTGGCTCAGTCAGTTAAGCATCTGCCTTTGGCTCAGGTCATGATCCCAGGGTCCTGGGATCGAGCCCCATGTCAGACTCCCAGCTCAGTGGGGAGTCTACTTCTCTCTCTCCCTCTCCCTCTCCCCCTGCTTATGCTCTCTCTCTGGCTCACTCTCTCTCTCTCAAATGAATAAATAAAATCTTAAAAAAAAGAAGCAAAAATAGTTTTACTTCTTTCAGTTTGAAAAAATAAAAATGTATAATTTCCTCAAGTATTTCATTTAACTAATGACAAAAGTATGAATCACTAATTGTGGAGATATTTAGATTTACCAGAAGTCCTGTCTTTACTAAATTTGAACAATGTTGGAACCAGCCCAGTCCCTTTTATTTTACAAATAAAGACTTGAAGTCCTTGTCCCATTCTCGATCTACATTATTTTTAATGCTTGATATCATTTACATAATTTTTGTTTGTTTCACCACATCCATGTTGAATCTGCACCAAGATATAAACAGTGGATTTAGATTTGCCTGCCCAATTCAAAAAAACCCAATGCTCTTGAAGTTAATATTACTGAGACTACATTGTATCTTTCACATTGCCTACAGAGTGGTCATTTAAAAGCAAGGATTATTAGGGGTGCCTGGCTGGCTCAGTTGGTGGCACATGAGACTCTTGATTTTTGGGACTGTGAGTTTGAGCCCTATGTTCGGTGTAGAGATTACTTAAAAATAATATATATATTATATATCACATAACATATATTTTATATATATATAAAAGCAAGGCTCAAAGCTTCTCGTGCTTGCTTACAAAACCTAGGAAGAAGGTCCATATTGTTTACCTTGAAATATATCCCAATCACAAACCAGTCTCTAACAATCCTTCTAGCTCACTGTATTTTTATTTACACTACATTAAGCTACTTAGAGTTCAAGCATGCAAGATCTTACCAGCTTCTATGAGTCCACACGTGCTGTTCTTACTGCTTGGAAGACTTTTTGAGCCTCCTCTGTCCCCATCTCTGACTGGTAATGGAAAGATTCTATATCTTGGCTGCTGCTAGTCACATGGCAGTATATATATTGTCAAAACTCATAGAACTGTTAGATTTTACTGTATGTAAATTTTACTTAAATAAATCCTACTTTAAAAAATCTGAATAATCTCCATATACTTGGGAATTAAGACATTTCTAAATAACTAATCAGTCAAAGAAGAAGTTTCAAAGAAAATTAGAAAATACAAAGTGAATGGTACCAAAATTATTTTTAAGCTAAATAAAGTTGACAAGTATTTGGCAAAACTGATCAATAAGAAACAAGAGAGAAAATGTAAAAGACCAATATTAGGATGAAGTAAAGGATATCAGTAAAGATCCTATAGACATCAAAAGGATACTAAGGAAATATTATGAACAACTCTGGGCCAAGACATTAAAACAAGTACAAATTCCTTGAAAAAGCACAGCTTATATAAACTGACACAGGAAGAAATAGAATATCTGAGTACCAACATATCTAGTAAAGAAATTAAGTTCTTAAATAAAAGTCATTCTACAAGGAAAACTCCAGGCCCACAAGGCTTCTACTTTAAATCTATCAAAAATTTGAGGAAGAAACAATAATCTTACAAAATCCTTTCAGAAAACAGAGAAGGAAATACTTCAAAATTCATTTTATAAGGCCAGCAAAACCCTGATATCAAAATATTGCCCAAATAGACAAATAAAACTCCCCCAAAACCCAAAAACCAAAGAAAGGAAAACTACAGATTAATGTCCCTCATTAAAATAGATGCAAAATTTCTAAATAAGATATTAGTAAATTGAATTCAGGAATATATAAAAATTGAATTCAGACAAAACAAATCTGTAGTGATAAACCTCAGATCAGTGGTTACTGTAGGTGATGATGGTGAGATTGACTGGTCACAGGCACAAGAGAACTTCCTGGTGAGATACAAATATTCTATGTCTTTTGGGGGTCATGGTTATATCAAAACATTTTAGATTTTACACGTATAATGGATTGTTTTTATTTTAAGAAAATTATACTTAAAGTTGATTTTAAAATATAATGTACATATTTCTAATGAAAACAAAGATGTTTGTCTTCTTTTTAAATTTCATACCATTCTGGAATTTGGAGTTGATAAAATTAGAATATAAATAAGCTATAAGTATTTGAAAATGGGAAGTAAGTTGTCTTAGTCAGTTTGGGTTGCTGTAACAAATTACCCAGGCAGTAATTTGTTGACTAGGTGGTTTTAACAACAAACATTTATCTGTCACAGTTCTGGAGGCTGGGAAGCCTAACATCAAAGTACCAACAGATTTGGTTCTTGCTGAAGGCTGCTGTCCTGGTTTGCTGATATCTGTCTTCTCACTCTGTCCTCACATAATGGAGAGCAGAGAGAGCAAACTCTAGTCTCTTTCTCTTCTCATAAGGTCACTAATACCAACCTGGCCTCATCTAAATATAATTACCTCTCACAGGCCCCACCTGCTAATACCATCCCAAGGGGTGTTAGTTTTAACATGTAAGATTTAGATGGAACACAAACATGCACTCCATAATACAAGTGCAACACTATTTGTAGATAAAATCATATTTTTTGGACAGTCAAGGTAACATGGCAAAACAATACTAAGATTATTGAGAAAGCTTAACAAAATGGTTATATATAAGATAAATACATATCAGAATATATAAACAAATATCAGTACAAAATATGAAAACAAAAATATAAAATTTATGATTGATCATTATAAGAAATGTACAGATTTATATAAATTTGATAGTAAGATAAAAAGGAGGCTTAAGTAAATAGGAAACCATCTTTCTGGATAGAAGGAACACTAAAAATATGATTTTTTTGTAAATTACTTCCTAAATTTAATGAAATTCCAATAAAATGCCCAACAGAGAATAGCTAAGAAAATTTTGAAAAGAGTACAAATGGGACTGGTCCTCCCAGAGTTAAAAATATAGTTTAAAGCTATAATAATAAAATTCATCTGATCACAGTAATATAGTAAAAAAATATATATATAAAAAAGATCCATTAAATGTGGCTCCTGGGTGTTTCAGTTGGTTAAGCATCCAACTTCTGATTTCTGCTCAGGTCATGATCTCAGGGTTCTGAGATCGAGCTCCAAGTTGGGCTCTGCACTGAGTGTGGAGGCTGGTTAAGATTCTCTCTCTTCCTCCCCCCTCCCTAACCTCCCCCCCCACTCTCTCTCTCTCTCAAAAAAAAAAAGAAAATAAAAGATCCATTAAACAAAATAGTTAGCTCAGAAACAGATCTTTTATAAAATAATGATAAGTATACAACAAAGATGGTATTACACATCAGGGCAGAGGAAAAAGATTATTCAGTAAATGGTGTAACAAAGAAAATGTTAAGTTCTCATCTCATGGCATATGCCAAAATAAATTCTAGAACAGCATAAAATATAAAAAGCCCTTTCTTTTTTTCTTTTTTTCATTTAAATTCAATTAATTAACATATAATGTATTATTGGTTTCTGAGGAAGAGGTCAGTGATTCATCAGTCTTACATAATACCCAGTGCTCATCACATCACGTGCCCCCCTTAATGTCTATCACCCAATTACCCCATCCCCCACCTACCTCCCCTCCAGCAACCCTCAGTTTGTTTCCTGTGATTAGGAGTCTCTTATGGTTTGTCTCCCTCTCTGATTTCATCTTGTTTTATTTAATAAAAACCCTTTATATTTGTTTAAAGGTTAGTATTTATTAACTAAAGCATTGGAATACAATGTACTAGTAAAAGACACCAAATTTGCCTAAGTAAACTTTATCTTAGAAGAAAGCTCCAGGAAGGCAAAGATCCTGGAGGTCTGACTCATCACTAACCTCTGTGATCTACAGGAGATCTAGCCAGTGTGTGTGTTCAAATAAATCCTTACAGGATGTATGAAAACAACTGTTTCTATTTTTTGTAAAAGCAGCACCACTATCGTTTTCTTAAATGACAAACTGGGAAAAATATTTGTCATGTATATGTAAAGATTAATATCCTCTTATTAAAAGTTCATGCAAATCATAAGAAACTTCATTAATACCCATTAGATGGACCCGTATATGGACAAGCTATTCACAACAGAGGGAATACAAAGATTAATGAACATTTGGAAAAAGTTAATATGAATAACAAAGCATTGCATGTTATCTGTCAAATTACAGGATTTTTAAAAATAAATATGTATATTCAATGCTGGTTTGGGTGTAAGTGTAATAGGTCAGCTCATACGGTTTGGGGGGAGTTAACACAAACCTTTTAGAAAAGTAATTTTGCATTCTAAATCCACAGCCTTAAAAGTACTACTTTTGACGCTGCAATTACTTTTCAGAAAATGAACCTTAAAAAAATTATCTGCTGCAAAGAAAGAAGAAACTTTATTTTAAAAGTTCATCATAGGATTAAATATGGTAGTGAAAAATCGGTAACTATATGTCCAACAGTAGGAGAATGGATTTTAAATTATGATAGCCACACAATGCATTATGTAGCCATTTAAATGATTTCTATAAAGATTTTAGAATTCCATCAGAAAATAATTGTTTTAAAAGGTACTGTGAGGAGATAATTTATTTTGTGATTGCCAACAATATTAAATATGCATAGAAAAAATAGTAACCATGGCATACATATTACCTTTTACTGAAAGGGCAGGCACTCAGCACTCTAAAGGGATCCTCCCATTTACCCTCACATCAAGACTATGAAGATATATATATATCTTTATTTTATATATATATACACAATATAATATGCATATGTTTATATTATATATATATATATATTTTATTTTTCCCCATTGAACAGGTGAGGAAACTAATACACAAGGTGATAAGTAATTTGCCCGAAGTGTTTGAGTTGAGTGAGGTAGCAGGGTTTGATAGCAGGTTAGCTCTTGCGTCCATGCTTTTACTCACTGTTAAAATGCAATGAAGTGTTTTCAGTTTTACAGGTTTGGGGGTCCATTTGTCTCCCTTATACTTTTCAATAATTTCCAAAGTTTCTACAAAGCATAACTTGTACTCATTATAAACCATCTCAATAATAGTAATATATATTTTTAAATCCCAAAGTCAACCTGATTTTCTGTAGTAACGCTCAGATCTATATCTGGGGATTATCTGCACCCCCCATTTCCAGGTGTCTGGGGAGCCCCAGATCCCCCTTCCGGCTTGTTCACCGGGTCTTCCCGGGTTCCACCCCCAGTACCCGGATCCCCGTTCTTGCAGCACGCTTTCTCTGTGCGCCTGCGTCGTGGCAGACAGCTCCAGGGTGCAGTTGGCAAACTTTCAAGCGCCATGGGACCAGATTCTTCGGGACCCTCCCAGATGTCGCCCCGCGAGGCCCCGCAGACCTCTAGCGGCCGAGGGTTCAAGCTTCAGTCGCTGGCGGAGGCCCGGCACTCACGCGGGAACGCAGCGACCCTTTCCGAGAGTGAGGCGCCCGCGGGAAATCCCCGGGGCTCGCAGAGCGGGGGTCGGCCTCTGCCCATCAAGTCGCAGAGGCCGGGAGGCCGCCGGGGTTCAGGGTGCAGGTCCGGGAACCAGCTCCGGGTCCCCGCGCTCCTGAAGCGGTGCCCCGTGGCGGTCGCGCGCGGAGCCCCGGAGGCACCAGCCCGCCTGCCGACCATTCTTTAACAGATTAGGACAATTGCTGAAAACAGTGATTATTTCAAGCTGACTGAGCACTGGCCCCTGAGAAAACCGAGTGTTAATTAAAGAGGGTTGCCCGGGGACAAAATTTACGGCTTGGGTCCTGGGGGCAGTTATTTTGGGGTGAGTGTATTTTAAACCGGTTATCTCCTTGACAATTAATTCTCTCTCTGGTCGGGAGCAAGAGTGTGTGTGTGGGGGGGAGGGGAGGACTGTTTGTGCAGATGTGGGAGTCGAAGTCCCACTTTCGGGGAGCCAGGGTAGGGGTCGCCCTTCGGAAGCGCGGCGACTGGTCCTGAGGAGTAACCAAGTTTTCCGGGTCGCTGGGGCAAGTATTCGATTTGAGCCCGCCTCGCTCCTGTGAGCCATTCGCACGCGCCCATACAGCCTGGCAGCGGTGCCCTCTCCCTGGAACGAGCCCTTCGTGTCCCAGGTCCGCTTGGGGGGAAAACGGTGAACTCCCCAGATCCGCTTCCTTTTGTGGTTGATAAAAGGGCGCTTGTAGAGCCTGGGGAAAAAAAATTTGCAAGCGCAAGTGAGTACCTTGCGTGTTTTGACGTCTGAAAACCTGACTCCAGAGAATCATTGAATCATACGTTGCAAGTTTCAGTGTTTAATGAAGTTTAGGGGACGCGTATTACTTGTGTTTGTAAAATCTTTGCAACGCGCACCCCAAGTTTGTCGCCCCTGTACCGAAAGCAAGGCCGAGCGGGGGTGGGGAGGGTCTCCAGTCCCAGGCGCTGCTGCACTCGGGGCTTCTGCCCAGTTTCCTGCCTCGGAGTTGTCGTGTCCGCCCCAGCTCAGAGCAGTTTGTGCAATTTAGAAACCCGATAGGAGGCAGCAGCTGATCTCCCACCACCCTAAAAATAATCCGCTCCGGCGCCCTGCTTGCTTCGGCTAGGGGAGGAAAACTGCCTTCGGAGTAAGTGAGTCCGTATTTTTTACATAAATATGACTTAAACATTTTAAGAGTAACTGTAAACTGTCGATTTCGGCAACCAAAAGGCGCCTGCGCACTCTCGCAGCGCTGCCTTCGGGGTCGCTATTTCTAGGATTAAGGCACCGGGCCCCAGCCGGAGAAGAGAGGGCGTGGGGATCAGGTTTCCAGCTTTACTTACAAAACTCTGCCGGCTCCTACTTAAAACCGGCCGGGAATAATGCAAGGAGTTTACTAATTTTTTTTCTCTTAGACAATCTCCTGTATTGTTCATGAAGTAGTTTTGTGTCTGCTTAATTTTTGTTACTCTTTACTTTTTAGGAGTTCTGCGTCTGGGTTTGAAACTGACAATTAAGACAGTGTAGGAAGCCGGTGTTTTGAAGGTAGTGCAAGTGCACGAGTAGGGGTTTGAAGCATCAAGCGACCGCCCAAGGTATTTATTTTTTGCTTGTTTGTTCAATTTGGGATTAAAAAAATATCCTATTGGCGTGTCCGAATCTTATCTGTTGAGTATCATTTCCTTTAGTGTGCCATAGAACTTCAACGGGTGCATTGAGATCAGACACTAAATCAGAAGTCAGTGGTCATCTTTGCTAGTGATTTTCCTACTTGGATCTGTCATTCATAGATAGGGAAATAGACATCTTTTGCTTCCTATTTTGTGAATCACAGACTGAATGAAAAATTTCAGAGGTTATTACATGTGTTTCTTAAGTGATCTATTCCTGAAAATTCCCTAGATAATGGTAATGCCTTTACAATGTTATGTTTCTCTCTTATAACGTATTGTTAATCTCAAACAACTAAAGAAAGAGTTACTTTGTATGTAAGAATGAAAGTTTTTATAGTGCTTTTAGCATGTTTTCTTCAAGTGTTTCTAGCATGTTTAAGTTCTTGGAGGTTGCTACTTCATTAGAACTGACACTTTCTTCTGTATGAGCAGGAAAGAGTGCTAGTTTTTACTTTACTTTAGCCTTCAACCAAATCCAAATTTTATAACTCTTGAGGGTGTGGAACTTTCTATAATGCATTTCAAAGAATAAAAATACTGAGGGTGTGATTCTTGCCATGAAACCTTACGTTTGGGCATCAAGGATTATTTTCCTTCTATGCTTTCTGCTTTGCAGACCATCCCTATAATCAAAGTTTCACTTTTGACATTTGTCTTTAAGGTTCGTTCAGTCAAGTTCTTCAACCCTGTCTGCTGTCCTAAACACTTGAACATCTTTCAGTGAGTTTATGCCTGTGGGAAGAAAAGTGTCATGTCTTCCTATCTGGCTTCTTTTCCCTCTCCCTCCTCCTGGATGCTTGGGCCTCTGTCAGTGCTTAGTTGAAGGAGACAGCTCCAGAAGGGGCCGGGCTCAGGGGCGTCACGTGACAGAGTTTAGCCGGCTAGAGCAGCGATTTATACTGTTCTCAAAACGTCCCTAACTTAATCATGGTTCTGGGAAGGAAACCCTGAATGACAATAGGAGATTTAAAAATTAATTGAAAGTCCTGATTGAATAAAATGCCTATGGCAAACACGATAATTATCAGCATAGCTACTCCTTCCCTCTTTTTGCCCATGTTGAGTTGTAAGATGGGCTGACTGTTAGAATGCGCCACATGTGTACTCTAGGTTTGGAGAAAGAAGCTCAGGGTCAGAGGGAAAAGGATGGAGGAGGAGGAGACAGAAACAAAGACCCGAGAGATGCGGTGAGAGGTAGTGAACAGGTTGGGAGCCCTAGGGCATTTGAGGTTAGAGATTATGGTAGAAGAAAGGAATCATTCTAAAGCTTTCAGTTTACTGATCTGAAGTATGCACCTTAGTATGATTATGTCATTGTGTTATTTCCTTGTCTGGTAGATCATAACCTTTATACCAAGAGCTACTGGGATTAGTGTAGTCTGATTTATATGGTCTAAGACCTCGGGTACTGTTTGTCATGTGCATTCTTGGATTCCTAGTGCCTAGCACATGGTCAGCATCAATACGTATTTTTACACTTAATGAATGGCCTAGAATCCCAGACATCAAGTACGTGGCTGGAAATGTTCTTTGACTTCTGCAGGTTGCTGTAGTTCTCTGATATTTTCTTTCCACTGTTATACACATTTATCCAGAGGTTACTTGATTGGTACATTTGAGGATTGATTAAACATACCAGGTAGGCAATGCTTATTATAGCTAATGAAGTATATGTTTTGCAAATCCAGATTATACTTTAGTATCTGGCTCAGTGATAATGATTAAATATCTATCTTATCTATCTATATATAAATGTGGCCAATTGGAATATTATCATTTTGGATAAAATTATAAAACTGGCAAAAGTAAAAATTATTTTCTGGTTCATTTTAGGAAACAGTTTATACATGTCTTTCAGTAAGAGTGGGTTCAAGTTTCTTTTTGTCATTTCCACTCAATAAAAGAGATAGTCTAAAAGATAAAAGAAAGTCTTAGAAATTCCATTACTAGCTATTATTTTTCAGTTTGTTTTTTTTTCTATTTTTTCCCATTTTATTGATGTACATTGCTGTATAAGTTTAAGGTGCACAGCGTGATGGTTTGATTTAGATGTATGGTAATATGATTACCACACTAGGTTTAGTTAAGATCCATCACTTCATATACCTATGGTACATAATACAAAACTTCCATTTTACTGTTACTTAAAAAATCTCAAGCCCGTTTTGATTATTTTATGAGGCTTGGAGCCTTAATAGTTGTTAAGAATTTGCCAAGTATATACCCTCATCTTGAGTTTTTTTTAATATGATTTTTTAAATGAGAAAAGGTCTCAACTAGAGATCATATCAATGATGTTCAGTAAAAGGGCTTACTGGAAACAATGTGTGAGAGGAATTCCATATAAGAATTTACAGACTGTAAACACAGGTTCTTTAACTAGTTGTTCTATTCATATAATGCTTTATAAAACTTTTGCTTGAAATTTGGTTTCTCCAATAGTTTACCTACAGTTGCCAATCTTTTCTGTATAACACTGTTTTTTTTTTCTAGGGAAAAATACTGTTCGTGACCAGTGCTAAATCATTTCTCAATGAAAGGGAAGAGAGAAAAGGTACTAGTTTACTTATTTATACCTTTACCAACCTTTAATAATCTAACTCAGAATCCAGTGTGAAATAATGTGGAAAAGAGACCAAGTGCAGTGAGGTTAAAGTCTTAAACTGCTACGTCTTTTAATGACAATAGATAAAGATGTTTTTTAAAAAATAGGTTGGAGGCTGCATGCTGCAGGGGGAGAAACATAGTTTAAGTCAGACACGTGGGTGTGGATCACTGCTACCCTACTGGTTGGCAAGTTACTGAACCTCAGAATGCTCTCCTGTAAAATACAGATAACTAACATTGCATGGCTGTTCTAAAGACTAAAGATAGTGTATGCAAAGTGCCCAGAATTTGGCAGGTAGTAGGTAAATAGGTGGCATAATAAGAGAATTTTTCAGAAGGCTAAAACTCTTGAGAATTTCACAGTGGTATTTTGATGCAGACCCTTGCTCTTATATCATCTGTCTCAGGGCGGCAACAAGAGAAATGCATTTAAAATGTGAGTTGGAGTGTGTCATTCCTCTGATCACCCCCCCCCCCAACCGCCCAGTGATTCCATTTCACTGAGTAGAAGCCAAAATCCCAACAATGGCTAGCAAAACCCTGGGTTACCTTGTCCTCAGCTTCCTCTCTAAATTTGCCTACTACTCTAATGTAATATTGATTTCCAATTAAAAAACATTTTTTTTGTTTCAAAATTTGATTAGGGTGCATTTCATGTAAGAATATTCTCTGAATGTGGGACTTGAGTAATTTCATTAAATTATCATTTGAGTTATATTTAATTTATCTGAAGCACTTGATTTTAATAGTCTTCAGAGAAAGGCTGATTGCTGTTTGCCACCACATTGGCTTCTGTGTATTAGTATTCCTTTGTACAGTTAACAAAAAGTGGTGGTAAATTTTGTCCAGCTTAAGTTATTTGCTAATGCATTTTCAGTGAGAAAGAACGAGAAAGGATTTGATATTACACTATCTTGTAGTATCAATCAGTAGTTTCATTTTTTCTTTCTTTTTCTTGATATATCACCATTTTTGTTCCGTGAAATCATTTTAGTCACACACACACTTCGTTAAGGTACCATCATTGGTAGATATTAATAATTATATATTTTCCAAATTAAAATAAAATAATTTTCTCTGGAAAAAAAAGTTCTAAAGGAAGTGATTTATAGAATGTATAAGGCCTTTATAAGAAACTCTTAAATGACTTTGGCATACAGTTTCCTATTTCCTCAATTGCAAAAATAAAGGGAGTTAATTTTATAATAAAACCTCCTCCTTAGGACTATGAGTGTATGAAAGGGAATTTAATAATGAGAGCCTCTTTCTCTTGTCTCTTCCTTTTAGAGTAAGTGATATAAGAAGAAATGAGCCTTTCATTCTGTGGTAACAACATTTCTTCATATAATATCTATGATGGTGTGTTACAAAATCCCTGCTTTGTGGATGCCCTCAACCTGGTCCCTCATGTCTTCCTGTTGTTTATCACTTTTCCAATATTGTTTATTGGTAAGTGATCTATTCTCCTATATTTCCTCACCTAATATTCATTTTAAGCCTTATTAATGGTTGAGATTTGGTATAATGTTGACCTAATTTTCCCAACATGAAAACTGATATGTATATCTGTGAGAAAAGAGCAAGCAAGTTTTTTGTGCTTCCCAATTATTTATGTCTTGGCATATGATGTTTTGTAGATAAAATAGAAGTCACATGTCTCCTTAGAAATGGACTTCAAGTAGCAGCAGCAGTGTTTTAAAAAGAGGGAAAGAGAATTATGTGGGATAGATCTAAAGCCTTTGTTGAGCACTTGTTTTGTGTTGGTGAAGAGAATGGAAAATGGGTAAAACATAGTACTTGCTTGGAATAGTCACTGGAACTGTCCAGTGAAACAGATGTATCAAAGTCAAGGGAAAAATGACTATCCCACATTGTAAGCTCATTTGCAGGTACGGGAACAAATTATCCTGGGCATTAACTTGCTAGAACAACTAATTCATGGGGCCAGTGGGGATGATTGCACGGAGAATGGCATGTTGGGGAATCTGAGGACACAGAGCGTGCAAGTTCAAGTAAGAGTGATAAGGCTGTGTTCCAGGTAGAAAGAATACTTTGTGCAAACTATTTGCAAAGGAGCTAAAAATACAGTTTTCTCTATTATTTTACAGTTTACATATACACAAAATCCAATTATTTAAAACAATTATGTATGACTTGTATAACTTCCCCAAAACAAGCAAAATAGACCTTTAACTTAAAAATTTTTTAAAAATACATTTCACATATAAAAATGACAGAGACTAATATGATAAACATCTATTGAGCCTGTCACCACTCATCTTAAGGAATCTAATGGTAAGAACATAAGTGAATCCCTCTGTTACTGTTTCCTGAGCCTGTTACTCTTCCCACATCCTATGTCCCTGTCCATTCAAAAGAGATAACTACTCTCTGAATTTGGTGTTTAACTTTGCTCATAAAAATAAATCTGCTTATAAAAATAAATGAAAAAAACCATCAGACTGCTTTTCTTAAGAAAACTAGCATATTTTAATGATCTGCTTCAAAAGAAGGTTTAAAAATAATTTGCACGCTTTTATTTCTTCATTTAACAAATATTGATTGAGAGACTACTATGTACCTGGCATTGTAACGGTGATCAAAAAATTTCTGTTATAAGATATATCCTATGCATAGGCCAACGAAACTCTTGGCACATTGTTATTCATGTTAAACAAATATATAGACATTAAATATAACTGTGCCAGAGTGGCCATATATAGAAACACGAGTTGTTGTTTATGTGGTTGGTGTTATTTGTAGGACATTAACAATGCCCTTTGGCCAAAAGTAGACCATACTTTTTTAAATGCAATTTTACAGTTAATAATTTATTTTTAACATTCAACTCACTTCTTGAGGGCAATTACTGTGACAGTCTTGTTTGCATCAGTAGCATTGAACATAGGCTGGTAAAGGGTATTTGAATCAAGTGGAGTTGGAGTGAGCATTGTCAAAGGGGAATGGTGGAGGAAAATGTAGACTGTTCACTCTAACATTGGCTACTTGAGTTAGTGAAAGATCATAAATAAATCTCAAAGAAGTATCAGGCATAAGGAAAGCTTGCTTTCAAGAGTTTACAGTGTAAATTCTAGTACAACATGTTATATGTAACTAGTCTTTCCGTAATGAAGTTCATTTGGGAACAACTAAGACATGAATCAATTTTCTTTTCAAAGAATGCTTCAGGAGCCCCATTAGTCCTTACAGAAATTCCTTCCTGCAATATTTCAAGCACAAACCCCGATTCATTCTTGAAGTATGTGAGGCTTCTCTACAAACAAAACATTTCTTTGAGAAAATATCACTACCACTGTTGAATAGTGCTGGCCCAGTCATAGGTTATAATTTTTCTCACATGATACACCTTTGATTGAGTTGACTCAACTAATGAGTTCTACATTTCATTACCAAATATGGCTCTTTTCGTTAGTCCCCCCATAGATTCCATGTTTTGAAAGATTTTAGACACCAAATTGCTTTTATTAACATCATCAATTTGGTTTCCTCTTAAACGAATCAGGGACCTCTCAGTAAGAGCTCTGATGAGCATGAGAGAACCATGTTGTCACCCAGAGTTGGCCTTATTCTTGAGCAGTGCAACAAATGTCAATGTGTTAACCTAGGCAGTCTTGTAAAAATTCATTGAAATGGAATTGTTATTTTTTTAACATAATGAAAATAGACCAGGATTTTCATTGCTACCCTAGAAAGCACCTCTCATTCCTCTTTCAGGAATCTCCCATCCCCAAATGATATCACAATATGAATTATTTCCATGATTATAATTAATCCTTTTACTTCTTTTCTATTTTTTTCAGGGTGGGGAAGTCAAAGCTCAAAAGTACAAATTCATCATAACACATGGCTTCATTTTCCTGGACATAACCTGAGATGGATTCTTACATTTGCTCTTCTCTTTGTGCATGTTTGTGAAATAGCAGAAGGCATTGTTTCTGACTCGTAAGTGATTCAACATAGTTAATACGATTACACTATACTAGTGAGTATATTGATATGATTGGTAGTTAAGAGCATACCAAGTCAGGCTTAACCCTTGAGTTATAACTCATTAGGAACAACAGCTGTCACTCATTTTATAGCAGTCCTGCTTATCTGTGATTTCATTTACCCATGATCAACCGAAGTCTGGAAGCAAATGGTCCTCCTTCTGATGATGGGTAGTCAGAAGGTCAGTCTACTAACGCTGCATCACAATGCCTATGCCATTCACCTCACTTCATCTCATCATGTAGATATTTTTCTCATCTAATATCATCACAAGAAGAAAGGTGAATACAGTACAATAAATTATCTTGAGAGAGAGGGAGAGAGACCATATTCACATAACTCTTACTACAGTATATTGTTATAATTATTCTATTTTATTATTATCAGTTGTTAATCTCTTACAGTGCCTAATCTATACATTAAACTTTATCATAGGTATGTATGTATAAGAAAAACATAGTATAGGGGCGCCTGGGTGGCTCAGTCATTAAGCGTCTGCCTTCGGCTCAGGTCATGATCCCAGGGTCCTGGAATTGGGCCCCATATCGGGCTCCCTGCTCAGCGGGAGGCCTGCTTCTCCCTCTACCACTCCCCCTGCTTGTGTTCCCTCTCTCGCTGTGTCTCTCTCTGTCAAATAAATAAATAAAATCTTTAAAAACAAAAAACAACAAAAAAAGAAAAACATAGTATATATAGGATTTGGTACTATCTGTGATTTCAGGCATTCACTGAGGTCTAGGAACATATCCCCCACAGATAAGAGGGGGACTGCTGCATTTGATAAGCGTGTGTTTTGTCCGTATTTTTGTGTTGCCACGTAATTTCTCTGATAACAAAAATTCAGGTCTCTGTGACTTATGCTTATTCATGTGCTGTTTCTTTGTTCCTTCATCTGTGTAGCTCTTGCAGAAAGTTCTCTCCTTTTAAACATTTTGATGTTTACTTTACCTATCAATGTAAGTATTCATAGAAAGATTGTCTATATTGACATATAGCTCAAATAGCTATATATTTATATATAAATATATAACCAGTTCCCAGATGTTTCCATTTGTTTTATAAAGAAGCAAAGATAGATGAGGCGGGCATTAAAGAAGTCTGAGAACCAGTGAAGATATAGCCACAAATTGAGGCAAAACACAAAACTGTTTTAAAATCAAGATTTGCCATAACACCCATATTTTTGAAGGAATTGAAGGAATTTTGTCATTCTTATAAAAGAAGTTTGCATTAAGCAGTTAGAATATAATGAATTCTACTTATAAACCTGAACATAATGTTGAAAAAATATTTTTATCATGTATTAACAAAAAATAGGAAATAATTTTGATAAGCAATATCAAATAAGAGAATTTTGATTATGAAATTATGCTAAATAGTGCACCATCAATTAAAGAACTGATATGAAAAGTTCTTAAGAGTTTTTAAAAAGAAAGCTCAAAAATCATTTTTCTTTTATTAATAAGGACCTCCCCTGACATCTGTTTATGTTTTTCTGTTGCAATTAATGAGGAATGAAACTTCTAAGCTTTTGTTATGGAGCCAACTATTTTGTAATGTTTTATGACAGTTCTTTGCATGGATGTGCACGTCTTAGTTTCTGATAAAAAGAAAAATCAGGGACTCTGTTGATATTGCATGCCTTCAAGCATTTAGAAGCTTGATTGGCTATTATCTTATTGATTACTGTTTAAAACCCTTTGGTGTATTTGTATTCTATTGTATTAGCATAGGCAATTCTCGTTTTTGTTTTTAATCCCTTAATATACAGGCTGACTCTGTGTGTTTCTGTGTGTATGTATAAGATGGATCAGTCCAACATTTCCTAAAAACTTGACACCATGTAGGCAAGAATGTCTCCTTCTTTCCAGCCTCATGATTGATGTATAGATTCAGTCAGAGACTTAGAGGCTGGGCTAAGAAGGGTGAAGACATATGCTAACGGCAGAAACTTATTTTATAGTAGTAATGATATAAAAGGCCCATCCTGAAATCAAGTAGAAATGTACTCTTGATTTGTGTTACCCCCTCCCATTCCTTAGCTGCAGACTGCTGACTGCTTCTCCTTAGTCTTTTATTTATTTGTTTGTTTATTTATTATTTAAATTAACATATTATGTATTATTTGTTTCAGGGGTACAGGTCTGTGATTCATCAGTCTTATATAATACCCAATGCTCATTACAGCACATACCTTCCCCAATGTCCATCCCTTACCCTTTTTATCCAAGCTTCTCAAAAATCATTTTCCAATGATTCCTGAACTCCAAAATTTAGTTTACTTTCTTGCTTGCCTTATCCTGTTCTGGCAACTGCTTGTACAAGAATGCCAGTGAACATTAAAGACACTTTAATGAACAGCTTTTCTTCCTTATCGTACTTATTACATTTGACATTGCTGATCATTGCTTCCTTCCTTCTTTTTCTTTTTTTTTTTCTCATTAAGCTTTTGTTTTATTGGGTCTCAAAATTCTGTGACAGATTTTTGGTCAAGTTGTTTCCATTAAAAAGTACTGATTTTAAAAACTAATAACTTAAAACTGCCACACACACACACACACAAATGGTCCACAAAACAAAAAAACAAATGGTCCAGAAAACCTTCCTTCTTTTTCTTTAACAAAATATTTATGAACTATTCTTTGCTGAAAATGTAACATATGCTCATTATAATTAGTGAAACAGTGCAAAGACTTTCCTAATTGAATATTTGATTTTCTTTTTTAGTAATACAAATATTAAAGCTATTCATTTTTCTTTTGAAACATCCTTACCTGTTTTGCACAGATTTTTGTTAAGAAATGTCCTCTTTTTTATTTCTATTTAAATAGTTTGTGGTTCTGCTTTAGATACTCTCCTAGATCTAGGAATCATTTTCAGTTTGCTTTTTAGTCTAATATGATTGATTTATTAGTAGAGCATATAATTGGTTAAACAAATACCTTTTAGGACTCATTAGCATTTCCATTTTAGTTAAATATTTGATTATTTTATATGGTTTTAATGAGAATTAGAAAATAATATATTTGTTTTGTTGGAGACAAAATTTTATTGAGTTTACTGATTGGATTACCCAAGTTTTACGTGTTGATTATTTTTATACTATTTAATTCATCAAATTCTAAAAATGTGTATTAAAGTTTTCACTATTATTATTGTTTTCATTTCAGCTTTTATTTTTATCAGTTTGTCTTTTTTGATATTATTTTTTTTGGCCTCCATGATGAATGCATTTTGATTTTCTTCTTTACTTTCTGAGTAAAGATTTTCTGCTATAATGGGATGTGTGTGCTTCTACCAGAACCTCGAGGTCTGCGAGTCACACTCTAAAAATAACAGAGCTTAAGGGAAAGAATAGGGTTGGGACACCACTCAAAACTTGTGCAGCTTTGTAAGTAGACAACTAACAATATAATAGCAATCCTAATAAATAGGCTAGCGTGGTTAAAAGACCCATGAAATCCCTAACAAAGAAATGCCACAATAAGTATAAAACTTTACTGTAGCTGTTGCTATCTTTATTCATCCCTTACTATATTGTCTTCCTTAATGTTGTTTTGTCATTTTTTTCTAACTTCTTGAATTGACTACATAATTTATTTATTATAATGTTTTCTCATTGAATATGTTTAAAGTTAGTTATAAACTTTCTTCTGAGTATGGTTTTGACCACATTTATTTATAGGCCTTGATAGGTAGTATGCTCATTTTTAAATTTCCTAAATATTAGGCAAGTGATTTTTAAAATTCTTTCTTTGGTTCCATAGTAAAAGAATACTGGAAGCATTTCTTAATTTCCGTGCTGATGAAATATTTACTTCCTACTTTTTCTTTTTGACCATTTTGAACTATTTCTGGGGGGTGTTGTATACCATAAGGACATGGTAACAAAAATGTGAAAGTACCACGATAGCATAAAAGCTGGTTTAAAAACTACCCACCACTCCCCAGAAATAGTTCAAATCACTTGCCTAATATGGTGTATATCACTGGTCATGTTCCAAATCTCTGCATACACTGGGCCTATTAGACAACTCCTTTTGCATGTTTAATAGACACCTTCACGGTCTGCATGGCCTTGCTGGAACTTACTAGCTTCTTTTCTCCAATCTGCTCATCTTCTTCAAGACTTAAGTGGTTACCCACCATCCACCTAGCCCCCTTGGGAATTATTCTTTATGTCTCCTTCACCATCACCCTAAGACCCTAACACTATTAAAGTCCTGTCCATTTTAACAATGAATATTTTCCAGATGTTGTATTACTTCCTTGTTTTTGCTGCCAAAGCTTAGTTCAGGCTTCCATCATCTCTCGCCTGGCCAATACCCATAATTTGCTAACTGCTTTTTTTTCCTTCTATGTCTCTTTCCTCTCCTCAGAGGCACACACTACCTATCAACTCCATCATCTGTGTTATTACCAGATTGATTTGTCTAAAACCCCCGAAAATCTGACCATACCACTTACCTGTTAAAATATTTCGATTTTCCAAAAGATTAGATTCCAGCTCTTTACCATGTCATAAGAGCTTTTCACCATGCATCCTATATCAAACTTTCTATTTGAGAATATTAAACTACTTGGAATTTTGAACATGTCACACAGTTTTGTGCTCCTATGTATTTACACATTCTGTTCCCTATTTTTAAAGTGCTCTTCTACCATGTTCCTGACTAGTGGATTCCCTTTCATATTTCAGTTTCCACCTTCCACCATATCTTGAAGTGTCTTTTCCAAATGCTCCTCCTTCCCCCACTCTCAAACTAGTCACTCTCTATACCTTTTATGTACGAATGTATTTAAGTAATTTGAGAAAAGTTAAATGTTTTACTAGGTGGCGTTATTAATGTAAATGAGTTGAGGGCTGTCTACCATGCAAATCTGGTTTTGTCATGTTTCCAATCCATGTGAAGCTCTCCATTGCCCTCAGAGTGAAATCTAGTCTCTTTTCAGTCATATTCAGTTGCGTGTGATACACTGAAACATGTCTGGGTCCTCTGCCTGGAACCGTCGTCCTTCTTCCTCCTCTGGGTAGCATTCCTCAGTCTTAGGGCCTCAGTGCAGAAGTCGGTTCCTTCACAAAGCTTTCTCTTCCTCAGACGCTGGCCCTGCATGTGCTTATAGTCCCTTCACCTGTGTGATCATTTCCTATTTCCTATTGCTATCCCCAGGAGACTCTAGGGTTTGTGACCCCCGATACTATATCTTGTCGTGTTCACTGTTGCATCCCAACATCTAATAGTGCCTGGACACAGCAAACACACGTGTGTTGAATGCATCAATGCCAATGGTGAAATCACTAAGGGCCATAAAGTTTAGGAAAACTATCAAAGGAATAAATGTACTTTTCTTGTACATTGGAGTTCATATCCATGTGGTTGTTTTCTGTCGCTTTAGGTGTTAACTTATTTCAGCAGTTCTACCCTTCAGTAGAGGAGACGTTCCATGTTTGCTCTTGTTGTGAGTATTTAAGGGCTTGTTTAGCCGAGGTACCCGGTCCTCTGTGTCGGGGATAAATCCTTTCGGCGGAATTATGTCTCCCAACGTAGTCTTCCTTTGCATTGTTCTCTTAGCAACGACTACTGCATTCTGATTTTAAGTATCTTATTTGTAAGAGAAAGTTTTAATGGACAATTTGGAAACAAAGTGAGAAACTGTCTGGAACCTTCAGCTCTAAACACTGATTCTGTCCCGCTCTCCGTAGGCGGCGGGAGTCGCGGCATCTCCACCTCTTCATGCCGGCTGTGATGGGATTTGTCGCCACTACAACATCAATAGTATATTATCATAACATTGAAACATCAAATTTTCCTAAATTACTCTTAGGTAAGTACGATCAGGTGTCCTCCTCCTTCCCCAGAGCTATTTTTCTTTCTCCTTCTAGTAAATGCTGGGGCTGGGACTGGGGAGCAGGGGAAAACCACAATAGTTAATTCTTCCCTAGTCTACTGGTGAATGGGGGAGATGAAGATAAACTGAGTGCTCTGGGCTGTGAAAACTCTCTTCCCCCAGGACATCCATCCTCCACTAGATGCCCCTCGTGATGTGTTGGTGTGTGGCAGGGGGACCGAGGGAGGGGTGTGCTGGCCTTCTGGCTCGCAGAGGCTCTACTCTAAGAATTGAGCCCTTGCCCGGTCCTGCCCCAGGAGCAAGTCAGTGCATCTAGCTCTCTGCGTTTCTGCCTCTGTCTTGGGGTCCTGAGGCATTTTCTGAAGGTCCCAACTTTTCAGCGATGCTGCGGCAATGTCACATTCTTCGTAGCCCTGCTGCCCAGGCGTGGGGGACCCAGTGCAGCAGAGTCTGTTTCGCAGCGTGCTGGAAACTGTACTGTCCTGAGAAGCAGTGTCCTCAAAGCACGGCCCCTCACATCTGCTTCATGCCTAACTTTTCTTTTTCAGCCTCTCTTGCCTCTTTGTCCTGTGGAAAATAAGAGGCTATCTAAAGTGTTCTAATTTTATTTTTGCCTGCCATGGTAATAATATCGCTTATCCCAATTAGTTGTATTTAATACTCTGACCAATCCTTGCATTCCGTGGTGTATACTTTCAGAAAGAGAGCTAAGATGAAGGTGTAGAACATGGATCATGGCTGGGCTTCAAGGCCTGTAAATATCCTAAAATTGCAGGCAGAGTCTTGTGTGTTTGTGTGAATGAACACTTACAATTTTGCAAAGTACGGAGAGTGCACTTGATTGTTAAATGATGAAAGTGATGTTGATTACTGATATAAAAATTTGGAAAAGTAATAATTAAACCACACAGATATTTTATTTGCTTGTCCAGAAGACATTGAAATTTAAAATGAATTAGAGGAAAATACTGAATTTTTTTTAAAAGATTTTATTTATTTATTTATCTGAGAGAGAATGGGAGACAGAGAGCATGAGAGGGGGGAGGGTCAGAGGGAGAAGCAGACCCCCTGCTGAGTGGGGAGCCCGATGTGGGACTCGATCCCGGGACTCCAGAATCATGACCTGAGCCGAAGGCAGTTGCTTAACCAACTGAGCCACCCAGGCGCCCGAAAATACTGAATATTTAATTCTGTGTTGCACCACGTTATGTGATTTGGCAAAGGCAATCTAAGTACAAACAAGTAGACTGAGTTAAATATCAATTTAAAAGGCTTGTCAAAGTCTGAATTATCTTAAAAAAAAGCTGTTTAGTACAACATGAAAGGCAGATATTATCACAGAAATCTTTTTTTGAAGATGCTAAGAAAAAAGAGTGAAATTTTTAGCAGGCAAAACCAAAAAAAAAAAAATATATATGTACTGTTGGGAATCCAATGTTAGACATTTAAGTTTCTGAAAAATTGATGATGAATAAGATATAAGTTATAAGATGTAATTAGAAGGGAAATGTGCATTTTCATAATATTTTGAAGGAGACGTGGTCAGAAGCTGGCTGTAGATAGAAGGCAGAGGGCACAATTAGATCATACTGCTGGAAGGACTTATGGAGATAAAAGATAGTCTAAATTTCTCATTATTTTAGGAGAGAAATATTTGGGCCTAGAAAAATTACACTTATTTTCAGATTACAAAACTAGTAATTTTGTCCCAACATTATATTATGAACATCACCAAACATACAGAAAGTTGAAAAGAACCAAGTGAATACTCATAAATACCTAATACGTAGATTCTTTAATTTCTGTTTTATTCTATTTGTTTGATCACATTTCTGTATCTTTCTATCCCTCCATCCATTGGGCTTATTTTTTATACATTTTAAAGTAAATTGCAGACATTAATATACTTCACCTCCTAATTATTTCAGCATGCAAATCATTAACTAGAGTTAAATTTTTCTGCAGTTGTTTTTGTGAGATAAAATTTACGTGCTGCGATTCATCAGTCTTACACAATTCACTGATGAATCACAGACCTGTACCTCTGAAACAAATAATACAAAATATGTTAAAAATAAAAAAGATAGTAGGAAGGGAAAAATGAAGGGGGGGAAATCGGAGGGGGAGATGAACCATGAGATACTATGGACTCTGAGAAACAAACTGAGGGTTCTAGAGGGGAGGGGTGGGGGGATGGGTTAGCCTGGTGATGGGTATTAAAGAGGGCACGTTCTGCGTGGAGGACTGGGTGTTATACGCAAACAATGAATCATGGAACATTACATCAAAAACTAATGATGTAATGTATGGTGATTAACATAACATAATAAAAAAATAATAAAAAAAATTTACGTGCTGAAGTGTAGAAATCTTAATTTGCTGAATACACACACCTGTCTAACCCTATCATGCTATAGAACAGTGCCATCATCCATGAAACTTTTCTTGTGTCAATCCTCACTTTCATCTCCACAGAGGCAAAAATCTAATCTGATTTTTTCCCCACCATAGATAGGATTTGCCTGTTCTAGAATTTCACATAAATTGAATCATGCAGTATGAATTCTTTTGTGTAATACTTCTTTCTCTCAGTGTGATTTTTTTTGAGGCTTATCCATAATATAGTATAGATCAGTATTTTGTTCTTGTAATTGTTGGGTATTATTCCATTGTATAAAGATTCCCCAGTTTTCCGTTCTCTTGACAATAATACCTGGACTATTTCCAGGTTTTGGCTATCATGAAAAAATAGCTGGTATAAACATTCATGTGCAAGTCTTTCCGTGGCTATATGTTTTTTATTTCCTTTGAGTAAATATCTAGGAGTGGAATTGCTGGGTCATAGGGTATATAGGTAAATGTTAATATTTTGTTAAGAACCCACAGGATCTTTTCCCAAAGTGGTTTGCTTTACATACTCACTAATAATGTGTAGGAGTCCCAGTGTTTCCACATGCTCACCAACATTTGATGATTTAATCTTTCTAATTTAGCCATGCTGGTGGGTGTGTACTGATAATTCACTGTGGTTTGAGTTTGCATTTCCCTGATGGCTAATGATGTTGAGCACTTTTTGATAAGTTTATTAGCCATTTGTTATATTTGTAAAGTAGCTATAGCATATCTTTTGCCCATTTTTTATTGGGTTACATTTTTATTATTGAGTTGCAGGAGTACTTTGTATATACTAAATATTAGTATGGCATTGGATACATGTTTTGAGAATATTTTCCTTCCAGTCTGTGGCATGCATATTGGGATCTTTTGGTGAGCAGAAGATTTTAATTTTGATGTAGCATAATTTATCATTTTTTCATGCATAATTATTGTTTTCTGTGTCTTAAGAAATTTTTGCTTCTGCTCAAAATATGTTTCCCTCATATTCTCCTGTTTTGTTTTTTTTTTTAGGAACTTTATAGTTTTAGTTTTTATTTTTAGGACTGTGATCCATTTAAAATTAATTGTGTATATGATGTAAGGCTGGTGCCAAGGCTCTTTTTTCCCAAATGGATACCCATGTGTTCCAGCAGCCATTTGTGGAATAGACTTTCCATTTCTCACTAGGTTGAGTTGGGACCTTTGTAAAATATTTGAATCAAATTAACATTTTAGTCTGATCTATTTCTCGGCTCTGTAGTTTCTGTTCCTTTGATCTGTTTGTGAGTTTTATGAGATTATCATTCTGTCTTAATCTGATTACTATTGGTTTGGAGGTCTTGAAACCATATAGTGTACCCATACGACTTGTTTTCTTTGCTTTTCTCCCAAGATTGCCTTGGATATTCTAGTTCTTTTGTATTGTCATATATAGTTAGAATCAGGTTGTCAATTTCTACCCAACAAAAAAATCTCAGTAGGATTATGATAAGGATTGCACTGAGTGTTTAGAACAATTTGGAGAATTGACATCTTAACAAATTAAATTCCACAGTCTGTTCTTCATTTACTTAGGTCTTCTTTCATTTCCCTTAGCAAAATATTTTGAGGGTAGAGGTTTTCCATGTCTTGTTAAATTACTAGCTTTTTTGTTTTCCCACTGCTATTATAAATAGAGTTGTATTTTAAATTTCGTTTTCCAATTGCTTCTGTCATATATATAAAATACAGTTGATTTTGTATATTGATCTTATATTTTGAAACCTTGGAAATTTACTCATGACTTCTAATTATTGCTTTGTAGGTTTCTTGGCATTTTCTATATATACAAATCTATCATCTGAAAATAGAGACAGTTATACTTATTTCTTTTTGAACTTTATGCTTTTTTTCACCATATTGCAATAACTAGGACCTCCAGTAAAATGCAGAATATACATGGGAAGTGTGAAATCTTTGTCTAATGCCCAATTTTAGGGGAAACATGGTCAATATTTCATAATTAATTATAAAGTTAATTGTAGGCTTTTCATAGAAGACCTTTATCAGGTGAGTAAGTTTTCCTCTATTCAGAGCTTTCTCAGAGTTGTTTTGTTTTTTTAAAATCATGAATAGGGCACCTGGGTGGCTCAGTCATTAAGCGTCTGCCTTCGGCTCAGGTCATGGTCCCAGGGTCCTGGGATCGAGCCCCACATCGGGCTCTCTGCTCTGCGGGAAGCCTGCTTCTCCCTCTCCCACTCCCCCTGCTTGTGTTCCCTCTCTCTCTGTGTCTCTCTCTGTCAAAAAAAAAAAAAAAAAAAAATCTTTAAAAAAAAAAAATAAAATCATGAATAGATGTTGAATTCTATTAAAGATTTTTTTTGCATCCATTGGGACAATTAGATTTCCATTAATGTGCTGAATTAATTGGTTGATTTTTCAAATGATAAAGTAACCATGAATTCCTGGGCTATGTTACACATGGTCATGATATATTATCCATGCTATATATTGCTAGATTTTGTTTGCCAAGTTTTTTTAGATCTATGTTGTGAAGAATATTGGTCTGTTATTTTCTTGTAATATCTTTGTCAGTTTTTCCTATGCTGGGTTATACTGGCTTCTTAAAATGAATTGGAAAGTGTTCTCTATTTCTCTATTTTCTGAAAAACATTGTGTGCAGTTAATTCTATTTCTTCCTTAAATGTTGAATAGAATTTATCAGTGAAATCATCTGGGCCTTTTAACAAAATGAGGATTTTAAATTTAAACTTATTTCTTTATTAGACACAGACTCTTCAGAGTATGTCTTATTATGTCAGTTTTGGTAAGTTACAGGTTTCAAGAAATTTTCCCTTTCATCTAAGTTTTTTAATTTATTGTCATAAAGTTGTTCAAGGTATTCCCCAATTATCTTTCTTAAGTATGCAGGATATGTAGGGATAATTCTTTCATTCCTAATACTGGTAATTTATGATTTCCTTCTTTTCTTGATCAGTCTAGCTGGGGACTTAGTAATTTTCTTATCTTTTTAAAAAAATCAACTTTGTGTGCTTACGTTTGTTAATTTTCTCAATTATTCATTTTCTCTTTCACTGCTTTCTACTCTTATCTCTATCGTTTTCATCCTTTTATTTATTTTGTTCATTGTTCTTCTTTCCCTAGCTTTTAAGATACAAACTTAGATCATTGTTTTTGGATCTTTTTTTCTAAAATAAATATTTAAAGCCATAAATTTTCCTTAAAGTATTGTTCTAGTTGTAATCTTTAAAATTTTAGTATGTACTATTTTTATTATAATTTAGTTCAAATACTTTCTAATTTCCCTAGTGATTTCCTTTTTAACATGCAGTTAATTAGAACTGTGTTGTTTAGCTTCCAAATATTTGGAGACTTCTGGATATCTAATTGTGTAGAAAGTCTCGAAGTTTACCTTCATAGTCTCTGTCCCTGGTGTTCACACCCTGTATCATCCTCTACCCTTGAACGTGAGTGGGACATGTGACTTGTTTCTAGCCAATAGAGTATGGCAAAGATGAAGACACCAAATCAGGTGAGCTTCTATTGAGACTGCAGCCCCACTCAATGCCTGGCTTTTGCAGTCTGGTGAGACCCTGAAGCAGAGAACCCAACTGATCCATGCCTAGACTCTTGACCCATGGAAACTGTAAGATAATAAATGTGTGTTGGTATAAGTTGCTAAACCTGTCATAATTTGCTAGCAGCAATAAAAGATCAATACACTTACTGTTCTTTTTTGTTTCTTGTTTTTGTTTTTTACATTTAATTAATTTATTTAAAAGTTTTAATCTTTATTATTCATTTATTCATTTGTTTATTTTTATTTTTTATTTAAATTCAATTAGCCAATGTATAGTACATCATTGTTTTTGATATAATCTTCTTGTTCTTGATTTTTAATTTATTTTCATTGTGAACTGAGAACATACTTCATATGATTTCTTTAATTTATTTTTTCTTGTTTTCTGAGTATATAGCCTATGCTAGTACCATGTGCACTAACAAGAATGTATATTCTGAAGGTGTTTGGGTATTTGGGTGTATTTTTATAATATTAAATATTATATAGCCTTGTAAATATCAAGCAGCTCAAAGTGGTTGATAGCGTTCAGATCTTCTAAATCTTTATTAGGGAAATGTGTATTTTTTTATTATTGTGTCTCTAAAAAATTGACCCTTTGTCATTATTAAGAGTTTTCAAAATTTCTGATAATACTCTTTTTTTTCAAGTTTTTATTTAAATTCCAGTTAGTTAACATACAGTGTAGTATTAGTTTCAAGTCTACAATTTAGTGATTCAACACTTACATACATCACCCAGTGCTCATCACAACTGCACTCCTTAATCCCCCCACCCAACTCCCCTCTGGTAACCATCAGTTTGTTCTCTATCGTTAAGAGTCTGTTTCTTGGCTTGCCTCTCTCTCTCTTCATTTTCCCTTTGCTCATTTGTTTTATTTCTTAAATTACACATATGAGTGAAATCATATGGTATTTGTCTTTCTCTGACTGACCTATTTCGCATAGCATAATACTCTCTAGCTCCATCCATATCATTGCAAATAGCAAGATTTCATTCTTTTTTGTGGCTGAGTAATATTCCATTGTGTGTGTGTGTGTGTGTGTGTGTGTGTGTGTGTGTGTGTGTGTGTGTATACCACATCTTCTTTATCCATTCATCAATCGATGGACACTTGGGCTGTTTCCATAATTTGGTTATTGCAGATAATGCTGCTATAAACATCGGGGTCCATGTATCCCTTTGGATTAGTATCTTTGATGATAATATTCTTTGTTTTAAAGTCCACTTTATTTGATACTAATGTAGCCATTCCAGATTTCTTGTGTTTACTGTTTTCATTGTATATTTTTTTCTATCTACTTACTTTCAATCTGTTTCTTTATATGTAAGACGAATATCTTTTTTTAAAGATTTTATTTATTTGAGAGAGAGAGAGAGTGTGTGTAAGCATGGGGAGGGGCAAAGGGAAAGGGAGAGAGAGAATCCTAAGCAGACTCTGTGCTGAGCACAGAGCCCAATGTGGGCCTCTATCCCAGGACTCCGAGATCTTGACCTGAGCCAAAATCAAGAGTCAGACGCTGAACAAACTAAGCCACCCAGGTGCCCCAAGATGAATCTCTTTAGGTAGCATGTAGTTGCATGTAGTTTGGTCTTTTTTTTTTTTTTTTCTAAATCTATTCTGACATTTTCTATTTTATGCTAGAACAAGATAGATGATGAGCTTATATGCCAAAGTTTCAGTTCTTTTTCACTAAGGAGGCTGTGGCCACCTTTAAACTTCAGTAACTTCGATAAGTTTTGTACAATGGATTGTCTCATATTTGTTTCAGATTTCTTCTTTCTCATCCCGTATTAATTTGTACTGACCTTTATTCAAAGTTTGAAGTATACTGGACCTTTGATTTCTAATAAAGTGTCTGTGTCCATCTCATATTTGTTGTGAAAGGATGGCTGTGGTTAGGAGATAGTATAGATCCCTACCTTTCTCATCCCACTGCATAAAGTCTGGCTGTGTTCTGTAGGATCATTGTTCTTCTCTTCACTTTGTGGAGGCATGTGGTGTTTTAAGCCATTTGGGTGAGAAGAGTTAGTTACTACTTGAATGTTGATCTGTAAAGCAGAAACCCCATTATATAGCTAATGTGCATTCTGTAATAATTCCAGGGTAATACCATTAGACATACCCCTGAAAGCTGCAATACACCTATTGGACA
Source organism: Halichoerus grypus (assembly GCF_964656455.1). Lineage (NCBI taxonomy): Eukaryota > Metazoa > Chordata > Mammalia > Carnivora > Phocidae > Halichoerus > Halichoerus grypus. The sequence goes on along the minus strand of NC_135717.1, from coordinate 95,808,106 downwards.
GATCACGCAGAGAACAACTTGTGAATTCTTCATATAATATAATCGGGGCTTCTTAAAATAATAAAAACAAGACCAGGAGATAGAATCAATTTTAAAGTCAACAGAATTACACATAGGTTCTGGAATGTAGGTTATTCCTATTTACGTGTCTTTTTACATCTACCCATCTATTACAGAGTCGAGGCACTAGCATTTTAAAGTCATTACTGCACCTTCAGTTCAAAACTCCCAAAAGTGCCCTAGGGCATATATGTTGTTTTCTTAAAAAATAAAGTTATGTGGAAATAAAATATTTAAAATTATCTTTGTTATTAAAAAGCATTATATTTATATTGAAACTTCAGTGAAGTTAAAAAAACATCAGGGAAAGATTGCATCTTTTTCCTTTTCCTTTTTATTTTTCCAGCCCTATTTCTGTATTGGGTGATGGCCTTTATTACAAAAACCATAAAATTGGTCAAGTACTGGCAGTCCGGTTGGGGAGTATCAGACTTGCGTTTCTGCATCACTGGCATGATGGTCATCTTGAATGGACTCCTCATGGCTGTGGAGATCAATGTAATTCGGATCAGAGTAGGTATCTAATCATTTTTTTAAAAAGATTTTATTTATTTATTTGACAGAGACAGAGACAGCGAGAGAGGGAACACAAGCAGGGGGAGTGGGAGAGGGAGAAGCAGGCTTCCCGCTGAGCAGGGAGCCCAATGCGGGGCTCGATCCCAGGACCCTGGGATCATGACCTAAGCTGAAGGCAGACGCTTAATGACTGAGCCACCCAGGTGCCCCAGTATCTAATCATTTTTGTTTAATTACTGGAATTCAAGACCCCAATATTAAAGATTATAGTCAGCCAGAAATCATTAGTATTCAAGAGAATGAGCAAATGTATATCCTTTATGTGTATAAAAGTTGAACTAATCACTAAGTTTCAGGCCATTAGTGTTCCAGAAATCTCAGTATGACCCTAAAATCTATTTATTCATTTGTGCATATTGATTGAGCAATTGTTATGTGCCAAACATTATGCTCAGCTCATATTATAGACGAAATTGTTTTCATCAGGAAATTCCATCATCCATGATTTGTCCCAAGCACACCCATATTAAGCAAACTACTGTATTCCTAGAAATTTCAAAATGAAAAGAAGATAATACGTTTGCTCATTTCACTGATGAAGAAACTTCTACAGAGATAACTAGCTATATCCAAAGCCACACAGTCAAGACTCTTGCCTGGTCTGTGATTACAAACCTGTTGTGTTTTGCATCACAGAATGCTGTTATGTTGTGTGACATACTTGTGAATGATTTTTCAATATTCATTTTCTACCAGAGCACTTTGACTTTGCTCTGAATGGCATGTCACAAGCTGTAAGGAATAGTGGAGAACAGTTAGTGAACATCAGTCAAACCACAAATTACCAGAGAGTGACTCAATAATGGTGTCAACACATTTAAAAAATCTAAATAATGTAAAAGTCTTCATTTAGTTGACCCTACCACAGGATATCATGAAAGACTGGTTCTTAGTAATAACTATCTTTTAAAGGGATAATCTGGTTTTTTTGTTTTTTTTTTTAGAATTGTCCTTAAGTGGATTAAACATAAAATTCTGGCATTTAACTAATTAATCTAGTCACAACAGAAGGGAAACATTTCAAAATATATTTCCAAAGAAATGTAAGAGGTATTAAAATATACATTTCGTCCCCTTGAAATGAAAATGTAGAAAAGGTTAAAATTTTATTTTAATATGTGGAAAAATAAATGGGTTAATTATTACTCTGTGGAATTTTTCTTACCATAGAGATATGTATTCTTCATGAATCCTCAGAAAGTAAAGCCTCCTGAAGACCTCCAGGATCTGGGTGTGAGATTTCTTCAACCGTTCGTGAATTTATTGTCAAAAGCAACATACTGGTGGATGAACACACTTATCATATCTGCTCATAAAAAGCCTATTGATCTGAAAGCAATTGGAAAACTACCAATAGCAATGAGGGCCGTAACAAATTATGTTTGCCTGAAAGATGCATATGAAGAACAAAAGGTAATTTAGTATCTGTTTTTCATGTCCATAATTGTAGAAAATGGGTCTGTTAAGTATAAAGTTACTAAGCTTAAATTATCTATGGTTAAGGAAGATCAGATTTTCTTCATATGTCTTTCCCAGTAATTTTGAGTCATGTGAATTGGGCCACTGAGAATATACTAGAAGAGCCAATGAAATAAAGTTACATTGTGTTAATTGCCCAGTTCATACATGAAGAGGGATAGAGGGAACACTATTATCTTTTCTGGAACAAAGTGGAAGGTAAAAATTAAGCTCAACGATCATGTATATCTAATCCTTGTTACCATATATTGTTAATAACTCGTGGAATTGTTATTAAGTTTTTTCAAGTATCTTGTCAATAATTTTGTTATATAAAGGTAAAATAAATCATATAATAACCACATTTAATAAACTAAAATCCCTAAATTAATTATTGACTAAAATTTGGACCCTGTATTTCAAACTTGAGAAACTGAATTAAATAAAGTTATCTACCTATTCCATGTATTATCCTATATGTCTGTCAAAATTGGTTTCTTCTGGTACTTTCTTTGAGCAATTGCTTTAAAAACCTTAAGGAGTCTTTGGATATTTTGAATTTGTCTTGTTATTATTCTATATAGTCATGTGTGCTCTCCACAGTGATAGATGTAATTGATATGGCAGTCATCTACTAATATTGTTGCAATTGAAATTATTAGTATTCACAACAACATTGGAAAGGGGTAGGGTAAGGTGAATCAGTTAGAGTTTTTGTCTGTTCTAAATCAAGACAACAAAGCATTTATGGTAAATGATGAAAATGACCTCAGTTTTGTGTCAAAACTGTGTCTTATGAAATTAATATTGCAGGAAATGGTTACTACAATGAACTTGAGTCATCTCTTTGGTTTCACCTCTGGGAAAAGTATTGCATAATATTTTTGAAACTTCTTTGCTAAAGTAAAGATTAACAATATAGCCTAAGCATAGTTTAAGTGTTCTGCATACTCTTTATAATACAGATCAGCTTGAACTTAGTGCATTAACGTCTTGCATTAATAAACTTTTAAAAATAATCAGATTATTCATCTAACAGGGAATCAAATATGAAACACAATTGAATTCTATTCCATTGAGTTGGCTTCCCACAATGAAAAAACATTACCCACCTCCTCTCTAAGACTTAATTATGATGATTATTCAGGTCTTAAAATCCTTTCAACAAACCACTACAGATGTGTGAAGTCATGCGTTGGCTTAAACGTATAAGCCATTCTTCAATTTTGCATCTCTTTGTCAAATAACTAGGCAACACAAGTCTAACACAACTTTAAACTGTATTGACTAATATTCATGGAGATAGGAAATACCTGGAAGAGAAACAATTTGAAGTTGGGATGATCTGTTTTGTTTAGCTTCTAGTAAAGTACCTTGTAGTAAAATATCTTTAGCTTGTGATAAATATCTTGTGATCTAGTAACTCCAGAAATCTTGACTAGTCTTTTGATAAGCTTGATTTTTATACTTCACTATCTTCTTTTCCATACAATGGTATTTGGTAATATTCATGACAGATACACATGTTCCAAACAAAAAAAAATTAAAATTAATTTGACTTTAAGAATTTTGGGTTATCCTTTGAGAGCTAAAAATAATGCAAAGTCTTTGAAAATCTGGCCTATTTACTCTTCATTCTATCCCATTAAAAGGTGTTCAGTAGCTACTGTTTGCATAGAATGCAATGGACTATGGATTATGCATACTGTACTAAAGGGACTCATTAACACTGACTTATAAACTTAAAATATCATCAGAAATGTCAGAAGGAATTGCCATAGTTGCTGAGATTAATTGCTGTGCTAGCAGTTTTATTTTGGTTCATCTGTTTTGTTTTGTTTTGTTTTCTTTCAGAAAAAAGTAGCAGATCATCCAAACCGGACTCCATCTATATGGCTAGCAATGTACAGAGCTTTTGGACGACCAATTCTACTTAGTAGTACATTCCGTTATCTTGCAGACTTACTGGGTTTTGCTGGACCTCTCTGTATTTCTGGAATAGTTCAACGTGTGAATGAAACCCAGAATGGGACAAATAACACAACAGGAGTAAGTGTGTGGTGCTTTTGAAAGGAAGCATACTATTGGCAGATTTCATTGTAATTGTTCCTTTTTATTAATGCAGTTCTTTGAACAGTTCAAACAGGCTTATTTACAAGAATTGAATGCATTTAAAGCAAATAAAACAATAATTTTTCTTGTAGTGAAAATCATGTGCTTATGTATTCACTGAATGGATCTGTTCAAAATTATTTCTCAGATTCAGAGCCTATAAACATTTAATGAGTATCTACTCTGTGCTGAAACCATGTTCAGAAATTTCACATTGATTATTTTCTTTGATCTTTTCAGCAACCCTTTGAAGAATTTTCATGCATGAGTGCATCAGGGGTGGCTGGGTCACTTTTTTTGGAGGCCTGTGACCAATCACATTAGCAATGCGATTTGTACTATATACATTTTTCTTTTTTATACAATAAAAGCCATCACCCTGTTTCACAATGAGCAGGGCAAGTCACATTATAATATTTTTATTAGATATTATGCTATTATTTGGGGGCCATAGAGTATAAGATACTATATCTTTGCTGTTATAAATATATAGTCTTTTATTCTGTATTCTTAAGAAAGTCTCAGCATGAATTTCCCAGTTTCTTTCTAAGAGCTGATTTCCCTAGGTTCACAGAAACTCTAGTCTAGATGCATCAGTTTTCCTTTTCTATTCCCTCAATCTAATTTGCTGTTCTTTTTTCTTCACCTGTTAAAATTTCATGCATTCTCAAAGCCTACACCAAATGCCACCTCCTCAGTAAAGCTTTTCTGATTGTTCTGATTGGAATTTGACTCTTCTTCATGCTGTTCAACACATTGTTTATTTCACCTTGGCACTTGCTATAAATGTTCTTTATAATGAAGCAAGTTATTTATGGATATGCTTATCTTTCTAGGTGGTAAGCTCTTTAAACAGAAGGACTGCGAACTGTTAATATTTATGTTCACGATGTGTAGCCTAGTCACTTGCGCATATTGGTGCTCAATTATTATGGAAGCAAACCAGATATTTTCACCATTGAATGCACTTTTGTGATGTTTTGTCCCTATTAGTCTGATTACAGTCCATACCTTCCACATAGAATTTTTCTATCATCCCTGTCCCTTACACGTATTAACCACACGTTTTTCTGAGAAGGAACAGAACTTACATGTTTCTGTGCAACCCCATGGAAGAAGAGGAAGGGACCAGAAATAGAATTTGATGGATTTAAACCATAAAAAATGAAGATTTCCCAGATTGACATGATTTAGTTATTTGAGTGTTACCTTTCCCTCACTTCTAACCAACAAGTTATCACATACTATTGTTATAAACAAAAAGCAATCAGTTTTGTATGTCCTTATGATGACTTCAGTCATATTCCTACTCAATTTCATAAGTTGTGTTTTGTCACTGGAAGTGTCAACATCAATAGCCACATTACATAGTTTATAATTTATAATTTATTTTGTTAATATAAATTAAGATAAATGAAAATTAGATTAAGTCAACTATATAGAATTATTTTAAATTAGCAAAGCTATAGAAATTGTATTTCTGTTTCAGTGGTCTTGCTGACCAACTATCAGTATTGTGGTTTCTACTTCTAAATTACAGTCTAAATTAGCTTCGATCTTCAGTTACTACTTCTCAAGATGGAATAATATATCTTTGCGGAAAATACGCTCAAATTTTTTAAAAATTAAAATGTACCTTTTTTCTACAATCAGGCATTTCCAGCAATCTTAATGATCAATTTGGGATTTTATGCATTGAACTAGTTTGAATCTGTATCTGTGGACATGATGAAGAAAGGCCAAAATTGCCTTGTTGTGGCTCATTTCACTGCTGTTATAAAGACACTGAGTTTTTATATTTAAAAATCATGTATCATTTAATAGATGTGAACTGTACACTGGCATATGAAAAGACCAGTTTTAATTTATGTCTTTTTCTTTTGGGACAAGATTTCAGAAACCCTTTCATCAAAGGAATTTCTTGAAAATGCTTATGTACTAGCAGTTCTTCTTTTCTTGGCCCTTATCCTGCAAAGGACATTTTTGCAAGCTTCCTACTATGTAACCATAGAGACTGGCATTAACCTCCGTGGAGCTCTGCTGGTATGTACAAGCTTAGAATGATCTTTGTTTTTTGAAAATGCCTATATACCATCGGATGATAGAAGGGTAGTGGAGTCAATTTTATTTTTCATTCTGTTTTTACTTTGATACTACAACTCCAACACTTCTAGAAGCTGTTTAATTAAAAAAAACAGAGCTAATTAGTAAACCCACTGAATTTTTAAAACCTTTTGTAATAGTAAGAAAACTTTTGGGGCACCTGAGTGGCTCAGTCGATTAAGCATCTGACTCTTTAACCTCAGCTGAGGTCTTGATCTCAGGGTCGTGAGTTCAAGCCCTGGGATGGGCTCCACGCTGGGTGTGGAGCCTACTGAAAAAAAAGAAAGAAAGAAAGAAAACTTTTGAAAACTTTCTTTTATTTATCTCTGTTTCAGTTTGTTCTAGGGCTTATGTTTGAAATTGAATATGCATTTTGATTATATCACAAGAAAATAAGTTTGTATGTAATTGAGGACTGAAAGTATGCTAAAATGAAGATAGTGGTTGACTTAAGAAGATGGCATTCTAGGTTTTTTCCCCCCTTTTTCTCCAGGAAAATTTAAAATGTTATCTTTTCAATAAAAGTGAATAAACAGTGTTGATTAAGTTTAGAGCTTCAAGTACTTTTTTTGTTTTTATTTTTTGCAGGCCATGATCTACAATAAAATCCTTAGGCTGTCTACATCTAATTTATCCATGGGTGAGATGACCCTGGGACAGATCAATAACTTGGTTGCCATTGAAACCAATCAACTCATGTGGTTCTTGTTCCTGTGTCCCAATCTATGGGCAATGCCTGTTCAGGTAGATCAATATAAGTAATATTCTCATTTGCAGAGGAAACAAAACAAAAGGAGTATAAGGTATTTAGCTCAGTAAAGGGCAAACTTTTTGAATATGCTGATATTATACTGTTTTTATAGAGAAGAAAGTGGAGTCCCAGAAATGCTCTGACATAGGTTAAGAAAGTGGGGTTTGGAATTCTGCTTAGGTTCAAATATCTGCTCTACCCTGTTTGCACGAGTGTTTAAATCCTCAAAACATTCGTTTCCTCAACTTTAAAATGGGAATGATAATAGTATCTGCCTCGTAGAATTGTTGGAATTGTCAAGACTAAGTAAGTTAATATGTGTAGCACATTCAGCATAATGCTTAGCATTTCATGGGCATCCAGTATTTGTTAGTTGTTACCGTTATTGACCAAATTCAGTCAAGTCACAGAGCCAGGGCTTGACCCCTTTCATTTTAACAGACTCTCTTATAGCATTTCTAAAGTAGAACAATTGCTGTAATCCATCCCATAGTTTCAATAGCTGATGTATTATAAAATGTCAAACTTTATTAGGTGGTAGGAACACTAACAAGCTGGATGGCAATTTAGCTATTTTTTTTTTATGGAGAATAGCATTTTAGCAAAGATGCAGTTTTTTCCCCCCTAATTGGGTAAAAATAGCAAAAGAAATGTTTTCAGTTCTTTCTTCTGTGTGATGTTGAATATTTTTAGTTACCTCAAGTTTGTATCCTATAGATAGAGCTTAAACTGTAGATCTTATTCGATCCAGTCTGTCACCTTTGTCCCTGTGTGCCACGTTTATTAAAATGCATACAATAATACAGAATATATGGTAGTTTTAAAATGTGTTTGCCTTTTTAGTTTTAAATGGAAATCCAAGTCAAATAAAAGTGTGTATCATGCACAGTGCATAGCACAAGGAAAGATTTAAAATATGCTTGGTCTCATTTTATCAATATGTACTTATATACAGGTCAAGTAGGTGGCTGCCTACGTGATATAATTTAAAATGTACCAAAAATCCCAGGCTGCCTCTGAATGACTGCATCATGAGTGACGTTAAGGAAACTTTCATTTTGATTGGAATCCCTCAAAAGCCTAATTGGGTAGGCAGTAAATATGTGCACTTGCCTCCAGAAGGCCACTGTTAAGCTGTTATCATTGGCAAACACACAAAGATTAAATGCTTTAACTACATGGATATAGTTCATTAGCTGACATTTTTAGCCATGATAAACTGAGCTACTGGAGGAAAAAAAGTAGGGAGAGAAGATTCCGGGGTCAAATCCTAAGTTTTTAAAGGAAGAAGAAGAAAGTGACAAACCAGAGAGGGTTGGCTTATGTGGTTCAGCCCTGGGTTTGGGGAAATAAACTTAAAAGGGAAGTGAGGTGTGATGGAGTACCACCAACTTTAGCTTCCTCACAGCTTTAGTTAAGCTAAGCCTTCTTGTTGTCAAGTGACTTCTGGGGTCATTGAGGATGTGAGGAGCTCAGATTATTCCTTTAGCCTGCAAACAACCATCCAGCGCTCACTTACATTATGGTGCTGCCTCCTGCTTTCCATCCTTCCTGACTGGAAAAGCTAGTAGAATTCCATGACAATATGGAATGTCAGTTACAGTGGGCGATAACATTTTCAAGAAAAATTTCATGTCCTTTTAAAAATGTGAAGACTGTCTTAGAAGGTCAGAAGCTTCGGGGGACCAGTCTGTAGCCTCATGCAGTAAATTGGCTTGACACCTGTTGTACGGATCATCAGACTAAAAATAAATTCCTACTACTTAGCCTTCCCCAAGTAAAACATAGGAAAACCCAACTGTTCTTCACTGAGTTGACTTCCAAATAAATGTATTTATTAATCAATTACTAGTGAAGAAGTAGTACATTTCCACCAAAATATATTTCCTCTCATTGAGTGGTCCCCACACCCCTGTTCATTTTCCCTTTTCCGTATGTTTTCCTTTCTAGATCATAATGGGAGTGATTCTGCTCTATAATTTACTTGGATCAAGCGCATTGGTTGGTGCAGCCGTCATTGTACTCCTTGCGCCAATTCAGTACTTCATCGCTACAAAGTTGGCAGAGGCTCAGAAAAGCACTCTGGTAAGTTCACATCTTTTGGAAACTTGATTAGGAAAAATCTAGTAAGCTGTTTTATTTTTAAAATAATGGGAAATGAATACATACCACTCAGAATAATTTGGAAATTATCATATTTCATTTCAAATCTTAGGCAGCAAATGTGTATTTTCTGTGTTGCAAAAAAACCACTATTTAAAAGTGGATTTGAAACGTATGATTTGATGATCTTAGACTCAAAATACTGGAGGTACAATTCCTGATGTTTTTAAGTGCCGTGAGGTGATGAGGCGTTGGATCTTCTTCTAGATCACTTGTCTAGAGAATATACCTAAGTGTATTTGAGCCCATTGGATGTTAATTATTGACATGGGATACATGGATCAAAGAACAAAGAAAGCATCAGGTTTGTTGCTTCTGAAGTTAAATTTCCCTCAAGTTGAATCAAACCATGTGATGATCTATGGAGTTATACTCAAGAATTTTAGTGGTAGCTCTTCTGGCTGAATATGTTCATGGTCAACTTGGCAAGCAAGAAAAAGCCCAATTATTAACCTTTCTGGCTTCAGCGTACCATGAAATCATTTTTTTTTGAGTAAGAATTGGCTTCTTTTATTTATTTATTTATTTTAAAGATTTTATTTATTTGACAGAGAGAACACAAGGAGAGGGAGAGAGAGGGAGAAGGAGGCTCCCTGCTGAGCAAGGAGCCCGATGTGGGACTTGATCCCAGGGCCCTGGGATCATGACCCAGGCCGAAGGCAGCCGCTTAACCGACTGAGCCACCCAGGTGTCCCAAGAATTGGCTTCTTTTAAAGAAATATTTGCAAATAATAAAATTGTTGACAGCATGTTTAGAAATAAAATTTGATTAAATATGAGCAAGGATGTCTGTAAATCAGGCATAAAATGTAGGGATGCTGCCACTGATGAAATTGTTCCCCAAGTCGGTTTCTGCTGTGACAAGCAAGTTGCCTGTCATGCAGGTGGTTTCCATCACTTGTTTTTCTGCTGCTCCAGGTGAGGCTACTCATTATTTTTTGTCTGAGCCATCTACCCCTCTTTACTTCAGGACGTGAATACAGAGAGGTGAGGAAGAGGGGCACAAAGTGGAGACATGACTATCCTCAAACATGTCTTTCATTGAGCTCGCCATACTGTATTCATTTACTCATGCAACAATCATTTGATAGGCATCTAAGACCCTGTAGAGACCAGAAGATGAGTAAAACACAAGCCATTTGCTACTTTTGCTTCCTCCTCTCTGCCTTTTGGCCACTTGCCCTGCTCCTTTTGATAGTTCATAGATCATAATGTACCTTACTGATATTCTAATACTTGGTGGTGGTGGAATTTGTAGCAGTTGAGTAAATTGTGGCTTTTGTAAAAATCTTTTTACAGTTAATCCAAATTCTTAGTAATGAGTAAATCTAATTTAGGCCTTAAACAAGAGCGTATGAAGAAGTATATAGAAATCTCTTGAAGTTAAAGGTAATAGCCTTGGTTTCAGTAAGTGTATTATGAAGACACAATATGAACACACGCAATGTGAACATATAACAACCCTCACATTCCCAAATAAGAAGCAAACTGACTTTTCTTACAGTCATTGTTTTCTCTTCTAATTACGAGTGATAGTGCTGAGGAGAGAATAAAATGAGTTAGATGTTAGGAGGAGCCACTGGAAATCTCTGTATCATTTCCCTAAATGTCTATACACACTATCTGCAGACATTATTTAAGGAAATTGTGAAACTTTAAGAAACTGCTTTTATTTAACCTAAAGCAACAGAAGCATGAGAGTTTTTAGGTGGAAAGATATTTGAGGCCATTTCATTCAACTCTTCATTTTAGAGTTGGAGGTGGAAACACAGAGAGTTTGCCTTCTTCCCCCCTCCCCCCCTGCCCCCCACCCCCAAAGGATCTCAAAGCCACAATCAGTGGCAGGGCCAGGCAGAAATCAAGGTCTGGTCCATCCCTGTCTGTTATATATATAGTCCTGCCTCTTTGATTCACTTGGATGCAGCGTGCATTGTTTTTTTATTTTTGTTTTATAGGATTATTCTACTGAGAGACTGAAGAAAACAAATGAAATATTGAAAGGCATCAAACTTCTGAAGTTATATGCCTGGGAGCACATCTTTTGCAAAAGTGTAGAAGAAACAAGAATGAAAGAACTATCCAGTCTCAAAACCTTTGCACTTTATACATCACTCTCCAGTAAGTTGCCATTGCTCTAAGGACCACCAAAAAAACATGTGGCCTATTCACTTTAGGTTGTGATCCCTGAAACATTCTACTCATCTGAGGAAGCCCATTCATTTTCTACATATGTGCTGCCCAATAGCCATTAGCCACATGAGCCTATTTAAATTTAAATTAAAGAGCAGGGTTAGTGTAGGCTTAGAGTCAGGTAGACATAAATTTTTTTCCTTTTAAGATGTGTGCTTTTGTCATGTTACTTTGCATCTGAAATCCTTGGTTTCTTCATCTGTAAAATGGGGATGGTGATGAGCATAGTACCTGTAATTGAAACTATCACATCAATTACCACTGGGATGAATAGTGGGTTTTCAGTAAAAATTTGTTTACTTAAGTTGATCTGACTATAGTATTATTGACCTTCTTATCCCCAAAGATCCTCAAAAGTTATCTGTAGTTGTCTACCTGTCTCTCTGGGAGCTTATGATATTATATTTTCTTGAAGACAATACTTAAAATGCAATTTTGAAAATTGAGAAGAAGAAATGTCAACACTTCTGAGTGAAAGAAGTCAAGTTTCATTCACATAAAACCCTCTTTTCCAATACATTTTCAAGAACTTTTAAATATGGAGCACTTATATCTTCAATTCTAATTTTTATAAAGCAATTGTTAAAAAAATTGTTGTTTTTCCCTCAGAGTGACACTGAGTACTCTCAAGAATAATTAAGTTTATGTTAGTACAATTCTTAGAGACTTGGCCACACTACTCCCACTAACATTTGATTTGGTTCGTGTGTCAGTTTTGCTTATCTCTATTGTTCCCAAGACTGAACAAATTAAAATTCTGGAGGTTAATATATTGTTTCCTCTTGAATTCTAAACTACTTTGGTTCTTAGAGATTATAATTACTTGTTTGTTAAATAGATTTAGAGAAAATATTTGGTTTGTATAGCTCATTTATTCTAGCCCTGATGCCTGATGCATTAGAAATGAAATGGGAGGGAGGTTTATCTTCCAGTTCTGCACCACTGCTAATATGGTGTCAAAATGCTAGAAGATGGAATGATTGATATCCACTTGTTTCTGTAATAGTACTATAATCTGGTGACCCTGACAGAGGAATGTATATTTCTCTCTGCAGTGGACTGAAATACTCATGAGAAGGATGGATGCTGCCAGAAATAATGACAATAAAAATATATTGAGATACTCAGCCAATTATTGCCATAAGTGGCTTTACACATATCATCCCGTTTAATCCTCCCAACATCTCAATGATTTAGATTCTACTATTAATTCCATTTTAGATATTAAAAGATTGAGGTGGAGAGAGAGCTTAAGTAACTTGAACTTCCCTTAAATCATCCACCTACTAAATGGCAGAGGTGTGTTGTTAATCCAGTTTGTCTGTCTACAGACATGAAATTTGGGTTGGTTTTTGAAAGTCAGATACAAAAGAGGAGAGGACAGAGGAGGCCATAATAAGGGAGAAAAATGAGAAATCATGAAGGTAAAAATACAGAGTCATGTGTTTATGATAGGCAGCAGGAATTCTTGAGTCAATGGTGTAAAATTCCCAGTTGGACCACTTGTAAGATTTATGATATGGTTATGTACAGTGTTCTTAGTGATTAAGAGCTTGAACTATGGGAGTTGTGTAGAGCTGGCTATAAATCCCAGCTCTGCCCCTTTTTGGCAGTGTGACTTTGACCAAGTTACTTGTATCCTCCAAGCCCCAATTTCTTCATCTGTAACATGAGGTGATAATAATGTCTACCATGTAGGACTGTAGTAAAGATTAAAATAATGAATGATACAAATGTTGATTGGATTGTTGATTCTATTCCAGGCATGATGTCAAGTGCTTTGGACTCATTATCTCATATAAAGCACCTGGCAAATGGTTTCGTGCCCTCTAACCTCCATCCGTCAGTTTCCTCATCTAAAAATTAGTGTAATAATAATAAATCATTATCACAGGTATATTGTGAGAATCAAATGAGGCAGTGAATGTGACACTGTTCAGTAACTGTTAAAAATATTTTATAAATAAGGGCACCTGGGTGGTTCAGTCGGTTAAGTGTCTGACCCTTGATCTCAGCTCAGGTCTTAATTTCAGGGTCGTGAGTTCAAGCATTGCACTGGACTCCATGCTGGGCATGGAACCTACTTTAAAAATATATATATATTTAAAATATTATAATATATTAATATATATAAATTTTATAAATAGTATTTGTAGACCACCAGAAGAAAATAAAAAATAATGAAAGGAAAAAGTCAGCTGTATAACAGAGTGGTTACTACTGAGTCTTAGAGGGTAAGCTGACCTGAAATGATATCCTGTCTCAGCAACTTGTCAGCTCTACAGCCTTGGTTAGTATTTGGAGGAGTTTCAGTTTTCTCATCAGGAGGCTGGGAAGTATTAGGAGTGTCTTCGGGAATTAAATAAGATAATGTGTGTAAAGTGTTTAGAAAAGTACCTGAAACATAAAAGTGCTCAATCAGTGGTATCTGAAAATATTGAAAAGCAAAGTTAAACAGGACACTTACTAGTAGAACGGAAGATTCATCTCTGCTTTTATGAATCAGTGTTCTTGCCAGTTGAGATAATATCTAGGGGGAAGAGAAATTCTATTAATTTCCTAGTTTCTGTTGCTAAATGGTCTTGTGCTATTTATGGATTTAATCCATTGGTAAAAGGCAAAAAGACAGTACTGTATTTTTTTTCTCTTCACTTTGATAGTCTTATATGGAGAAGTGAAAAGAACATACAGCTTTTAAAAAAATTATTTATTTATTTATTTATTTGAGAGAGAGAGAGGGAGAGAGAGCACAAGCAGGGGGAGGGGCAGAGGGAAAGAGAAGCAGACTCCCCACTGAGCAGGGAGCCTGACGTGGGGCTCAATCCCAGGACCCCGGGATCATGACCTGAGCTGAAGGCAGACGCTTAACCGACTGAGACACCCAGGCACCCCAAGAACATACAGTTTGAGACCAGAAAGATCTGGATTTAAATCCAAGCTCTATCACTTCCTAGTTTGGAATCTTGCATGTTATCCTTCTTAAGCTGCTTCCTCATTATTGTATAGGCAGTTATGGTCATTAAATGTGAGAATGTATGTAAAGCACTCTTATCATACCTCAATGCTTGTGACATGTTAATGCAGAGCAAGGTGGTGGCGAGCAGTCTGAGAGGCCTGACTGCATTGGTTTGAATCCCAGCTGTGTGACCTGAAGCTTCTCGTTCTCATCTTTGTAATGGGATAGGAAAAGTACTTACTACATATACCTGGTGCAGATTGCTGTATAAATGGTTTTCAATCAAATAGCAGTTATTCTTGGTCTTCCTCATCAAGGGGATATTACCTATTCAAAGGAGTGGACTATGAAATGAATGATTAATAATGATGAGGGGAAAAGAAAGAAAAACACTTAAAGAACAGGGTGACAATAGCCAGAGAAAGAAGATGGAGGCAAAAACGTAGCTCCTCATCTGTGCTGTTATGAACCTCAGGGCAGTGTTTGGATTCTCAGTCTTGTACAAGAATTCAGATTTGAGGGGCGCCTGGGTGGCTCAGTCGTTAAGCGTCTGCCTTCGGCTCAGGTCATGATTCCGGGGTCCTGGGATCGAGCCCCGCATCGGGCTCCCTGCTCAGCGGGAAGCCTGCTTCTCCCTCTCCCACTCCCCCTTTTGTGTTCCTGCTCTCACTAACTCTCTCTCTCTGTCAAATAAATAAATAAATAAAAATCTTTTAAAATAAAAAAAAAAAAAAAAAAGAATTCAGATTTGATAACCGAGCCACATTTGGACCTGCAAAAGCACAATGTGGTTTTGTGTACAGTGGTCATGAGGACTGATGTTGATTTTTGGATGGATTCACTCCTGCCTGTCAAAAAAATCAGGTTCTAGCTTTCACTCTGTTACCAATTCACTTACTCTTTTACTCCTCAGTCCCTAGAATTCTATGGTTTATGAAAAATATAACTACAAATCATCAACTTGGCTTTTTAATTTTACTATGACCTCCAAATGCTAGCATTTTAGCCTAAAAAATGAGTTTTCCTTGTTTCAGCTATACATATCATGCTCACCCCAAGTGCAATATGTTCCTGAAGAGACGTTCAAACAAGCAGAGGGTTTAAGAAATGGAGTTATTTTGTTAAGCAAAAGGCCTATAATTGAAAATAAATATCACTTTTGGAAGGAGAACTTGAAGTGATGTCAAATTCTTGTTTTTATGCTGCATAATAACTCAGTTTTCATATATTTAAGTTAGCTTGGTGGACCAAGTGAAATATAGACTGGAAATAAATACTCTCAAGAAGGCACATTTGGTTGGATTCTAATTATTTGTATCATTAAAGGAATATTTCATCTGAATTTTGCAGTTTATAACAGTTCATAAAAAATAATTTTTTCATAAGAAATAGTATTTTCTGGGGCTCCTGGGTGGCTCAGTCGATTGAGCGTCTGCCTTCGGCTCCGGTCATGATCCCAGAGTCCTGGGATTGAGCCCCGCATTGGGCTCCCTGCTCAGCAGGGAGTCTGCTTCTCCCTCTACTCCTCACACCGCTCATGCTCACTCTCTCTCTCTCTCACGCTCTCTCACTCTAAAATAAATAACTAAAATCTTAAAAAAAAAAACAACCCTGTTTAAAAAAAATATTTTTGGATTCAGACTAATATGGGGGAACTCATACGACTTTAAACAAGGAAATACCAACAGAGCAATGTTGGTGGACTCCGGATAAAATGTTATTTAATGCACTCGGTCCTCTCTGTCTTTAAGGGAAGTTAAAGTAATAATAGATGATTAATTAAAGTTACTGAAAATGTTTCACAGTTCAATGAACCTAATGTATTTGATTTCTTTCCACAGTCTTCATGAACGCAGCAATTCCCATAGCAGCTGTTCTTGCTGTAAGAAACTTTCTCTTGCTTTTAGAAATGGAACTAAGTCAGTGTTTAGAAATGATTTATGAGCAAGAATATGTGGGTGGTAATATATATTACTTCACTTCTGCCAGTTTTCTCTTGCAGTCCCCATTTTAATAGTCCTAATCCAGGGTTTCTCCACGGTGACACTATAGACTTTTTGGCCCAGATAATTCTGTGTTGGTAGGGCCTTTTCTCTGCATGAGGATGTGAAGCAGCCTCCCTGGCTTCTACCTATTAGATGTCGCTAGCACTCCCCAGACATCGCCAAGTGTGCCCTGGGGAGCAAAATGAGTAGTAGTTGAGAACTAACTGTTGTAATCTTCATGACCTGGTTCCCAGACATTCTTACATCAATATAGTGTTAGATCAACAACCAGAAAAGTACATTACATTTCAAACTAAAATGACAAACTAGGATTACATTTAGAAACATAAATAAGTCTGCATCGAACACTAATGTTGGCAAATTTAGTAAAGATCCACAATAGGGACCCTAAAACAATGGAACATCTTTTTCTCTTAGAAAATTTAGTATTGGTTAGAAAGAACCTGATTGGTTGTTAAGAACTCTGGGTTCACTTCACAGTTATCCCCCTACTCAGTAATTTGACAGAAGTCCATTTCCTAATCTGTAAATAGAATCTGCTCTGCCCTTCTCACAAGTTCACTACTAGGATGGTATGTAAACCATTAAGGACTATCAATAAGAAGTCTTTTTGTTAGGGAGTAATTTGGGTGAAGTAATTGTTTTCAGAGTTGGGATGGACATAATGGCATAGCGAAATAGGTTAGGTTTGTAAAATTGAATGTAAGCATTTGTGAAATTTTCTCCAGCTTGCTCTAAAGAACTTTTCTCTTTGTGCAGACATTCGTGACCCATGCGTATGCTAGTGGGAACAATCTAAAACCTGCAGAGGCCTTTGCTTCCCTGTCTCTCTTTCATATCCTGGTCACCCCGCTGTTCCTGCTCTCCACAGTGGTCAGATTTGCAGTCAAAGCCATCATAAGGTATGCCCTGGAATGTCTGGAATTCTTTGCTTGATTATAGAAATAATATATGCTGGTGGTAGTCAATTTGAAAAAGTATAAAAGAGAACATTCAAATCACTGCCCAAGATAACCATTGTTAAAATTTTAATATGCTACTTTTCAGTCTTTTACAATTATTTTTAAATGAAAATAACTATTATTCTGAAATAAAAATTTTGAGTTTATGTAGCTTTTGACTCCTTATTTCACTTTTTGTTTATATTTTTTCCCCTCATTAAGATCAGGATGTTTATTGGTTATGCAATAGTCCATAGTTTTGAAGTACTGTAAGTTAATTTAATGATTCCCTCCTTATTGGGCACTTAGAGTTTTTCTACTTTCTACCCAACATAAATAACATTGATATAAACATCCTTTTATATCTTTAAACTTTTCTCTGATTATTTTCTTAAAACAGATTTCTGGAAGTAGGGATACTAGTTCTAACAGTATCCACATTTTAAAAATTTTATTAAGTTTTTTATTTTAACTCAATTATAGTTAACATACAGTGTTATATTAGTTTCAGGTATAAAATACAATGATCCAACAATTCCATATATTACTCAGTGCTAATCAAGATAAGTGTACTCTTAACTTCTTTCACCTATCTCATCTATCCCCCCCACCCATCTCCCCTCAGGTAACTATCAGTTTGTTTTCTAGAGTTGAGTGTTTCTTGGTTTGTCTCTTATTTCCCCATTTGTTCGTTTGTTTTGTTTCTTAATTTCCACATGTGAGCGAAATTATATGGTATTTCTCTTTCTGTGACTGATTTATTTCACTTAGCATTATACTCTCTAGCTCCAACCATGTTGTTGCAGATGGCAAGATTTCATTCTTTTCTATGGCTGAGTAATATTCTAGTGTGTGTGTGTGTGTGTGTGTGTGTGTGTGTGTGTGTGTATCTTTATCTTCTTTATCGATTCATCTGTTGATGGATACTTGGGTTGTTTCCATCATTTGGCTATTATAAATAATGCTGCAATAAACATAGGGGCACATATATCTTTTCGAATTAGTGTTTTTGCATTCTTTGGGTAAATACCCAGTAGTGGGATTACTGGACTGTAGGGTAGTTCTATTTTTAATTTTTTGAGGAACCTCCATACTGTCTTCCACAATGGCTGCACCAGTTTGCATTTCTACCAACAGTGTATGAAGATTCCTTTTTCTCCACATCCTGGCCAACACTTGTTGTTTCTTGTGTTTTTGATCTTAGCCATTCTGACAGGTATAAGGTGATATCGCATGGTAGTTTTGATTCACATTTCCTTGATGATTAGTGATGTTGAGCATCTTTTCATGTGTCTGTTTGGCCATCTGTAGGTTTTCTGTGGTGAAATGTCTATTCATGTCTTCTGCCCATTTCTTAACTAGATTATTTGGGGTTTCTTTGGTGTTCAATTGTATGAATGGTACGCACATTTTTAAGGTTCTTTTTTTTTTTCTCCTGGGATTACCTCTTTTTTTTTTAAATTTTATTATGTTATGTTAATCACCATACATTACATCATTAGTTTTTGATGTAGTGTTCCATGATTCATTTTTAAGGTTCTTAATGAATATTGCTATGTTGCTTTTAAAGAGTGGTAGGTCAAAAATTGTACACATTTAAAAAAATTTTTTAAAGATTTTATTTATTTATTTGAGAGAGGGAGAGGGAGAGAGAATCTGAAACAGACTCTGCACTGAGTGCAGAGCCCTATGTGGGGCTTGATCCCATGACTGCAAGATCACGACATGAGCTGAAACCAAGAGTCGGACACTTAATGACTGAGCCACCCAGTCTCCCCCATTTTTAATATTTTTTAAATGAAAATGGCCATAATATTTTCCAGTAAAGCTGTTCAGTTTATCTTTGCAGTTATAGTGATGGGCAATGTTCCCATCAACACATATTTACTGTTTTAATTTTAATTTAACCGGGAAAAAATTTAAGTAAGGGTCATGGCTTCTGCCAATGGAAAGACTTTGCAAAACCCCTCCACATTTTGCTCATTTTAAATATGCTTCTCTCGTTTTTTTAACCAGTGTATACTTTGTCTCAGACTTATAGTTTCCTGCAATGCACAACAATAAAAGTAGATGTGATATGATAATGACCATTTTCCCACCACTTTTCTTGTGTTATATAAATAAGTATGCTACCAAACTTTATTACACTATATTATATAATGCTGCATGTGCCACAGTCTACTGTGTCTGATGCTCTATTATGAACAGAGAAGTCTTCAAGTAGTATTTCGCTTATGTTATAAGATCTCATAAACTTCATAAAAACCCAGCATGTTTCATAAGCAGTCATTATCACAGCTGGCCTTTGAAAGAAATGTCAAGATGTTACAATACTAAGGAAAACTGGAAAACAGAGGCCTTAAATACATGAAGCCTGGTGTTGCCACTGATAGCAAGGTTGAATATTTTTTTGTAAGGGCTTTTGTTTTTTTTAATTAATTAATTAATTTTTCTTGTAAGGTCTTTTAAAATGAGATAGTTTTCCCCATGGCTATGTATTATGAAGAAAACTAGTATTTGACATCTAAAATTCCAGAATCTTCAGTTTTGGACAATTATTTATACTGGTTTAACAATGGCTCAGTCCCAAACAACGGGAAGATGCATGTGCATTATCTTAACTATAAACGGGAGTTCTGATTGGTTATAATAGTATCACAAAATGATTTTAGTCCTGTTCTGTAGGTTATGTCACGGGTAACCAATTCTGGAGCTGTCAGAGTTTAAGGGTCAGACTCTCTGGCCTCGTCTGCCTCCTTTGCTTTTCTTCCTGTTCTGCCTCTAGAAACAGTTGTACAGAACACGGACTGATTTTCGTAGCGCCACTTCCAAATTAGGCAGTGCTCTGGAAGGGAAGCTACTTCAAACAATAAAATTGATGAATGGCCAAAGTCTGCTATTTTGGTCCTTAGTTTCATTTTCTCCATTTCATAGCTGTCCCTCTCATGGTTTCATTTTTAATTGGAATTTGACTTTGTATCTCAAGTGGGGATAAAAAACATTTAGTTGATGACTTATAACAAATAACTTCTCTGAAATCAGGGGGTTACCAAGCATCAAAAGGACTTAAAGAATTTATGTGAAAAAGAAAAAAAACAGAAAAAAAGAAAAACCACCAAAAAACCTAGGCGTGCCCTCCCACTCCATAGTATACAATCCTGCTGCAATAAATGCTGGTGAAGTTGAGAGTGGATAATATTCACTGTATATTTCTGCATAGCACTCTTTTTTGTTTACATTCCAGGGAAAGGCATTTGCCAGTTTGATAAAGACCAGTCTGTTTTCAGGGCTCAGCTCCCGATTTCCTAAGCCATAGGCTGAATAGAATCAGCTTATAAAGACTTGCTTCTCTAAAATGAGTCTCAGTGGTTGATTTGTGGGTCCTACAGAGATGACTGGTCAACAGAGGAGCCAAGCCTTTTCCCCACCGTGTGCTGGTTCTAGGAACCCAAATGAGCTTTTTCCCAGTATTGACTGGGTTTGGCATTTTCTTCTGTGCCTGGGAACCCATGGCAGGTCTTTGATGCCAGTTGGCCCACAACAAGCTGAGCAGCCTGTTTATAATCGGAGACTTTGGTGAGCTGATTTTGAAACCTCTTCTTCAGGACCGTGGAAGTCATAAGTTCTTTGCTTCAGAGATTTGGTGGGCTAGAAGAGGGTGCAACATACTCCCAAACTTGCGTTACACGTGCCTGTAAGAGACTTACAAACTTCTCTAATGTAGGAAAATTCCATGCTATGTAAAATTATTTCCTACATGAAAATTCTATACTTTCTTTTAAAAATGTTTAGTTTGTTAGCCAAAATGGTCTTCATGGTGCTCAATGGACAGGACCCCAGGTATACATAATAAAAGGGAAGAAAGAGGCAGATATGATTCAGGTTATCTCCTTACAACCGTACATTCCACACCGTTTGAGTTTTCTGGACATTTTATGATATCGTATTCCAGTCTACATTTGCAAAAACGGAGTCACGAAATGAGGAGAAGTAGGAAAAGTCACTATTATCTAAAATATTAAAATACAGAGTAAGAGTGATTTTCCAAGATGCTTGCCTCATTTTTCCACTTTGCTTTATT
This sequence comes from Halichoerus grypus, assembly GCF_964656455.1. NCBI lineage: Eukaryota > Metazoa > Chordata > Mammalia > Carnivora > Phocidae > Halichoerus > Halichoerus grypus. Next base: position 95,786,709 of record NC_135717.1, on the reverse strand, counting down.
TGTAAGGAAATAATATATGTGTTTTTGCTTTTCTGGAGGAGGATATAAGTTGATATGTTCTATTCTTATACAAATAATTTCAGTGAAGTTTTCTGGTATTTGATGTATAATGCAATATCTATGTCCAAAGATGTTATTTGCCAAGAGTAAAATGTGTAAAACCAATCCTTTGCTCTGTTGGAAAATAACTTTTTATCCTTTCTCTTATATACCTCCCAAAGGAATGTATGCTTGGCTAGTCCAGGACAGTTACCTTTGATCAAATAAATTGTTATTGATATTTATCATAGAGCATGAGTACTTCAACCTCTGGTCCCTGTTTACAAAATGTTATAGTTCTTACAAGAAAAGCACATAATTGCCAGCAACAGAGTCACTTATTCCCAATTAACATAATAGCGCCTGTCCAAGGTGCTCAAGCTTTATCTAAACACCCAAAGTGAAACTTGAAAAGTGAAAAAATAACATGTGTAGCTAAAACCTTAAAGACTGGTATGAATTATCCAAACACACGAGAAATTAGTAAAACACTGACCAAAAAGATGGTGGAGGCAGGCTAGGAAATTGGTTGGTATCAAATACATCTGCTGTCAAATCCTAGTACGGCCTTACAGTACTCATTGTTCAACCTCCAGCATGTCATTTTGTGTCTCTATAGCTCAGCTTCCTCACTTATTAAATGAGCACAATAATAGCTCCTGCTTATGGTGATTGAAACAATTAAATGAGATAGTATATGAACAGGGCCTGGCACATTGCCTAAGTATTTTAGATACTTTACCAATTTCCATTTTACTAATTTACTCCCATTTTATTAATCTCCATTCTGTGCTTCAGAGAGATATCTTCTGTGGGTCTACATTTACTTGTTAATACTTTGGGTACATTACAAAGTATTAAGAATTGCAAAGATGAAAGGTAGAACGAAATCCACAGGGAACCTGCAGTCTAGTTGGAGAGACCAGGAGGGGAAACTAAGTACAATATGGTGTGTTAAGTTATTTACAGAGCTCTACACAGAATACCATGGGCCCATATATGAGGGTCACTGAAGTTCATCGAGTGAGAAGGCGGCAGTTTGGTCAGTGAAGATTTAAAAGAGTTAGTGGCTCCTTCATAAGATCTTAAAGAATAGGTAGGACTTGGTCAGTTGAAGAAAAAGGGAAACCATTTTCAAATGGAGAGAGCAATGTATTCACGGGGGAAAGGGTGAGTAAGTAGGTGAGAGATCTTGGTACATTTAGGGGACTAAACATAGTTCAGTGTAATTGGTGACAGGTTCTGATGTGGAAAGTGGAAGGGGATGAAGCTGGAGAGTAAAATCCTGAGCAGCCTGGAAATGATGCTAAGGATGCAGAAGGCAAAGGGGTGCCATTTGTTATTTTAAGGAGAGGAATGCTGCATAAACAGATTTGGATTTTTAATATATAACCCTGGCAGTATGGTGGAAATTACTTCACCCTTGGTCAGGATTCATGCATTTTCCATAATTGCTCTGCCTCAGTGATTTCTGAAAGGACCTCATATGAATTGGAAATGCTTTTTGTATTACCCATTTATTCATTCACCAGACATTTCTTGAGAAATTACTATGTTGTATTTTTGACATTGGCTAGATTCTGAAGATGAAAATCTTTGCTCTTAAGGAGTTCACAGTGTAACGGGAGAGATAGTAACAAAAAATGACAAAATAGCACTGCCAGGGACCCTCAGCCTAGAATGATGAGAGCAGGGGAAGGGAAAGGAAGAGGAGGTTCAGGGAAGTATTCATCTTGGGGTCCTCCAATAGTCCTTGTAATTGGAGTTCCAAAGTGGGATGTTATAGAGAGGAAAAAAGTTCTCTCTATGCCCCAGTTATGCTCAGAGACCATTGCTTCCTGATGTTTAGCAAGAATGGGGCTCATTAATTCCATAAAAGCTTCAGTAAGATTTGTGTGTGTATTAGAAAAGTGAAATGGAGAATTGAATCAACTGACTTTATTTAAATGTCTGAATCATTGGTTTATTCCTTCTTTGACTTATTCAGCAAACATTCATTGAGTAATATGTGCCAGGAGCAGCTAGATATAGAGTTAGAAAGGCAAAAGAGCCTGACCACTGGACTTCCCTTTGTGTGCAAAGACATAGTATGAGATTGTTTAAAAGGTATTCCTTAGAATGACAAAGCTGTGTTCCTTAAAATCCACTCTTCAAAATATAAGAACAGAATGACAACTAAAATCTATAAAGGTAAAGAAGATCTTTCACTACTACTTTTGAGGTAGATCTTAGACATTCCTATTCCAAGAAAAACAATTCTAACTCTGTATGGTAACAATGTTAGCTAGACTTATTGTGCTGATCAGATTGCAATATATACAAATACTGAATCATTATGTTGTACACCTGAAACTAATATATGTCAATTATACCTCAATTTGGAGCACTGGGTGTTATACGCAAACAATGAATCATGGAACACTACATCAAAAACTAATGATGTAATGTATGGTGATTAACATAACATAATAAAATAAAATTTAAAAAAGTAAAGAATGAATACCTGTCATTTAAGATAAATAAATGGCCATTTCATAAGGCATTTCTAATGTTGGCTTTCCAGTCTATATGGTCAGTATTTGCTGACAAAGACTCAAAGAAAGTACACAAACTGAAGCTTTTCTTTCTTTCTTTCTTTCTTTTTTTTTGAGGAGTCTAAAATTCTTTTTTAAATAGCAGTAAAACATACATAACATAAAATTTGCCATTTAAGCCATTTTATGTGTATAGTTCAGTCACATTAAGTACATGCACATTGCTGTGCAACCATGCAACCATCACCACAACCCATTCTGGAACCTCTTCATCTCCTCAAATTAGAATCTATATTCATTAAACAATAACAATTGCCTGTCCTACCAGCCCCTGGAAACCACCACTGACTTTCAGTCTCTATGAATTTGACTCTTCTAGATACCTCATGTAGGTAGACTCATATGCTATTTGCTGGGGTGGGGGGGGGGTTGTGCCTGGTTTATTTACTTAGCATAATGTCTTCAAGGTTCATCCATGTTATAACTCTATTATATTGTATCAAGAATTGCAGAACCCTGGTGCAGGTGCTGTTGAAAACAGTATGGTGGTTTCTCAAAAAATTCAACGTAGAATTAGTATTTGATGCAGCTGTTCCACTTCTGGATATATCCCTCCCCAAAAATTCAAAGCGGCAGGAACTTGGATAGATATTTGTACACCCAGGCTCATAGCAGCATTATTCACAGTAGCCAAAAAGTGGAAACAACCCAAATGTCCATCAGTGGATGAATAAATAAATAAATAAAATGTAGTATATATATATGAAGTATTATTCAACCAAAATTCTTCTTAAACAATTATCTTTTTTAGTTCTCTGTAAATGCAGTTTGGAAGCTAATAGAGTGCCGGAATTTATTCACCTTTCTGTTTCCAATAAAAAGAAGCAGTTTCTATGGCATGCGAGGCCACCAGGCTTAAAGATAATAGGCAAGAGACTGAGTTACTACTTTTCTTCATTTTATTAGTCTGTCAAACACATATGCACACACACAAAAAGCTTTGCAGACCTTTTTGGAGGCACTTAACTGGACTACAAGTTCAAATGAAAAAAAAAAATATAAAGAAATTTTTTGTTTCAAATCTTTATTTTCCAGTTTCCTACCACAGGCAATATATCCCCTGTGGTTGATGCTGCATGAGCCAATCTAGTTTGTTCACCTTCAGCATCCTAGGATGCTAAAAGGAGCATTTCTTTTGCAACTTCCTTTAGCATATTATTCTATTTATAGGAGGATGTTTTCAAATCATGTTGTTGTTTCCTTGGTTTTCTCTTTTTGCTCTTGATTCTATAATTGGTTTGAAAAAGTTAGAATAGGAGGGGTAGGTGGGCCAAGGAGTCTTGTGCCCTGCCCAAGGAGACCATAATAAAGGATGTTTGCAAACCACTCTTCTAGAGCCAGGCTTCTCAAACGGTAATGTGTTTATGAAGCATTTCTGGATCTTGTGAAAAGAGTATTTTGACTTAGTAGGTTTTGGGTGGGGCCTGAGAGTCTCTGGTAAGCTCCAGGTGATGCTGATGCTGTTGGTCCTTTGTCAACACCGAACAGCAACTCTGTAGAGGCCCGTCTTCTTGCCAGGTTCAGAAAATATGTGTAGTGTATAGTGCTTAAGCAAGAGAGCAGAATGGTCATGGGCCCCAGAGCTGTGTGTTATATGCTAAATGCTTTTAAGCAGGCTATGTAGCTTCTCTATAACTTATTTCCCCTCATTTGTAAAATTAGAATAATGGGTACTTCCCTCATTGGCATTATTATTTTTAACCACTCTGTTTCAAATTCCTTTGAATTTGACAAGAGACATAATTGGAAAAAAACTCTACTGTCTTTGACAAGAGACATAATTGGAAAAAAAAAAAGTGCAAAAAAATCTGGCTGCATTCAAGGGGTGACAAATTGTTCCTGGTTTTCCTGAGACGATTCTAGTTTTAGCACTGAAAGTCCCAGGTCCTGGGAGTCCATCATTCTTGGGCAATTTAGTTAGGATGCTTGTTCCTCGGAGCTGAATTCCCAGTTGGTCTTGAGAAATGACTCTCAGAGGTGGCTTGCTCAACATGATAATGAGTGAGGGAAATGCTTGTTTATTTTGGTAGAACTTCATTGTTGGTGGTTTTATTTTTAACTCCTTTTTTGTTTGGTTGGTTTTTGCAGTGTTCAAAAGCTGAATGAGTTTCTCTTGAGTGATGAGATTGGTGAGGATAGCTGGCGAACTGGTGAAGGTTCTCTTCCTTTTGAGTCCTGTAAGAAACACACTGGAGTGGTAAGTGTTTTTTCTTATTATTGAAGCTGTGAATAGGTAACAGTCCCAAGATTTGATGATTGTAAATGAGTGCAATTAGAAGAAATTGTAAGCTCCACTTTTAACCTATATAAAAAATTGCCACCTGCTTCTACAAAAACTTCAATAGTCTAAAATTCATAAACAGTTGTATAAGGTTTGTCATTAGAAATCATCAAAGAATTATTCCAAGAGGGACAGCACATGTTCAATTGAAAAAAAAGTTAAAAGGTTGTCTGCCCCAAACTTTATACGAAAATAATGCTAAATAAGCTTAACAACTCCCACACCATATTCTTTTAATACCTCTTAGCTGTATTATACTTTTTAGTTTAAAAAGTGCTTTTGATGCATTATATCTTTTGATTCACTTAATATAACATTATATCACCTTATTTTTATCTTCCAACTGAATATATTGAGTCTGTGTATTTTGTGGCTTAAATAAAGTCATAAACTTAGTAAGCAGCAGAGCCAGAATTAAAACCTGAGTCTTATAACTCCTGTTCCAGTTTATTCATCCATTACCCAAATATTTACTCAATATCTACATACATCCTGGAAACATGTTCAATATTATTTTGTCATGTATTACATGTAATATGACATGGACCATATATTTGCCTGTGTTTCTAGACTTATTGGCTACCCTGTACTTCAGGGATATAGCTATGAACAAGGCAAACAAGCTCCTCTTTGTCACAGTTAGCTGTTTTAATGCAGGAGTCAGATGATAAACAAGTTTAAAAAAGTGAGATAATTTCCTTTGGGAAGAAAATAAAATAGGGGTACGAGAGAGTGACTGGGATACTGGAAGCTGGGTGATCATTTCCCAGAAAGTCCCCCTCTGAAGAGCTGGCATTTGGGCTGAGACCTGAATGAAGAGTACATACCTGTTCAGCAAAGATTGGGGGAAGAAAGCATTTCAAGCAGAGAACCAGGAGATGCAAAGACCCTGAGGTGGGAATGAATTTGGTGTGCTCAAGGAACAGAGAAACACTTTGGTTGAAGCCTGGTGAAGAATGGAGAGATAAGACAAGGTAAGAACAAGGATTGAGGGTCTGGATTGTATTGACATGCAATAGGAAACCATAGGAGGGTTTTAAAGTAGGGCAAATAGAATTTTGATTATCTATCTATCTATCCGTGAAGCTTGAACTTGGGACCCTGAGATCAAGACCTGAGCTGAGATCAAGAGTTGGATGTTTAACGACTGAGCCACCCAGGCTCCCCAATTTTGGTTATATTTTAAAAGATCACTTTGACTACTGGGCTGAGTAATCAGTGGGAACAAGAGTAGAACAGATAGATCAGTAAGAAGATTATTACAATAACATAGGCAAGAAATGACGATGGTTAGAATTAGTTTTTGTGACAGTTGCAGTGGACATTATGAGAAAGTGATCTAATTCAGTGTACTTTTTTTTTGGTTGAGTTGATAAAGACTTGCTGATAGACTGGATAGGGAGACTAAGATGTGAGTGGACTGGTGTTGAGGTAGAATCAAGAGGTATATTTGCACATGACAATTTTGAGATATTCATTGACGTCTAAGAAGAGAAGTCAGCATTGGAGATGTAAGTTTAAGAGTCATTAGCCATTAGATATTTAAATTAATGAGACTGGATCACATCACTTTTTTGAAAGGTGTGTCTGAAAAATTCTGAAAGAAGTCTTTAAAATTAATATGTACGTTTCATAACAATAAAATAGAAAGATACTGTTCTAAAGTGGGTCATGTTATAATTAATATTAGTTATTTGTGTTAATATCAGACAAAAATATGAATATATTTACTATTTTCATAACCAAACAAAATTACACATGCAATCTTCTGACTGGAATTAATTGAGGCTTGGAAAGTCTTTTTACCAGGAAGTCAATCTATATTAAATTTTTCTCTATATCATGTCTAAAACTGCTAAAAATAGCTGAGATGAGCACTCAGCTATATTTAGATTTGCTGTTTTCTTCTGCTTTTCTGGAGTTTTACTTTACTTTTTGTTGTTTTATTGAGCCAGTGCGATTTTGGCTGAGAAGGAGATACCACCCATGCATGTATACACTGGAGTAACCATGCCTCAAAGTGCTAGTTTGCTATTGTGTGGACATGGACACAAAGACAAGAATACATTATAGAGTGTCTATACTTTGAGGCAGCAGGAAGGTCAAGTACTTGATTAGAACCAGTGTTGTCATCCTTTGGATTATAAGAGATTACCAAAGAATTTATGAGGTCATCTTTCAGAGATGTGGGGATGAGCAGAGTGGATGACCTCAAGAATGAGGATGTAGGAGGTCAAGTTTGTGGAGTTAGGGAAATCTGAAGAACCTTTTGTATGAGATGAGGGGTAGAAGAAAAATTGAACTGAGAAAAGGTTTTTGGAAGGAAAAAAGAATCCTCTTCGAATGTATTCAATATCTTCAGGGTTATTGAAACCAGACTGGACTTCTGATGTCTTTCAGGGTCATTCATCACTGCTGATGGGCCAAACCACAAACGACAAACTTTTTAAAATGGAATGAAAAAAGCTGTGTGTTTGAAAATAACACTAATGGAAACTTCTTCTTGAGAGCTTAAGATGCTATGTATTCTGTAAAAGCTTAGAGTTAAGTGGTTTTGGCTGTAGAATCTCCATGGAGAATTAGTGACATTCTAGAGCCAAAGTCTCTTCAAATTACATCTGTGGAACTCCGACTCAAATCTCTGTCAACACATCTCCTTCTCCCACCCTCTTCTTAATTTTGTGAAGAACATGACGTCATTCCTTCTAGACCTCTGGGGCAATAGTACTATAGAATTAAAGACTCTAGAAGACAGAGGATTTATGTAAAGACATAGACCCGTCTTGTGAGGAAGATACACTTAGCTTGAGGGATACCGACTTTCTACATCTCATGCAACATACTTCCAGGGTCATCTGTGACATTGTGAAAAGAAAAACAGAACTAAAATTTCAGGAACACTCTCTCTATTTTTTTTTTTAAGTTAAAATGCATTCAATATTTTCTATGCAACAGAACCACTGCTAGTTCTACTCAGTACCTTTTTAATCTGTGTATTTATTTGCACGTAGCCTAGCAATGTACTATTTGATAATTTGATGTTCTGTTGATATAACAATTGAATTTGGAAAAGCAATATCTTGTTTGGATTAAATTACTGATTATTTGAGTACATTTCTAATTCCCATAGTAGAATTCAGTGGATTTTTCAAAAAGCTAAGCCTGCAATTCCAGGCCAAAAGAAAAAAAAAAGTTTCACAGTTCTAGAATACTTTGCTTTTATAGGTAATTTAACAATTTTAAAGTATATTATTACTTAGCCTTCATAAAATCTATAAGGTGTTTAAGTAAGACAGATAATTATTTTTGTTGAAACACTTGTTCACTAGATTCCTTGCACAAATTTCGAGATTATGAATTTTTCTATATTAGAGGTTTACAGAGCTGAATTTTCTACCTTCTCTTTAGTCATCTGTCTCTACTGCATGACATTGAAGTCAAATTTAGAGAATAACAAATTTCTATTTCTATGACCTAACTTAAGTTCCTTTTAAGTATGAGAAAACTGTCAAACTTCAGCTAACATCCTCTTTATAATGGATGCTTTAGTCCTTTGACCAGGAACAATGCTATAACATTTGAGAAAGACTAGATCATTCTATTATACTTACATCAGCATTATATGTTTATATACTTATGTAATAATATATATACATATTTGGACCAAAGAAAATCTGATATCCTTATGCTTTTTCTCACTCCACAGTGGATCCTTGGGTGATGTGTAACCCAATCTGAGTTCGGTGAATGTGTGAGATTCACAATCCTCATGATTCAAAGGGTGATCAAAATGTACTGTTGGAACATTTACAAGCTCAATGGCTTCCCAAGTAGATTCTAGTTTAATCTGAGTTAGTCTGCTTGTCTTTTGACATACGTGCTGTTTTTTACTGCCTGGGTATATTTATCGGGAGAGCTATAGGAGGCATATCCAAAACCTAGTTTGGGGCTCTGCACTTTCAATTCCATCTGTTGCAAGTACCACATCTTTGTATTTTCATTTTTCTTAAAAGGCTCGTGAATTAGGTTGAAAAATGATAACTTAAGGCTTTTTGTTATTATTTGCTTTTTTTTTTTTTTGGAGAAGCCATCGAAAGAATTAAAATATCACATTCACTTTGCTTCTTTCTTTTTCTTGGAATTTCAAGTGGAGAAGTAACAATATGAGTTAATGTTCAGTAAAACGTCTTTTTTTTTTTCATAAAGCTTCAACTTGTGTTTTTTTCCATTTGGAATGCAGCAGCCGAAAACTATAAACAGGAAGCAGCCTGGAAGATATCACCTGGACAGCTGTGAGCAATCCACCCAGCGTCTACGTCCTGTAGAGACCGAGGATATTGCAATAAAGGTTGTTTTATTTCCCAGATTCTTGCATGGCTAGAAACATTTATGTTACTCTTTTATGGTGACGTTCTGTAAAAGTGTCCTAAATCGGGTCTTTTAAGTCTCTTTACTGTGATCACCGATCCTCATAACATTTTCAGAAGTGTTCTGATGAGTTTCATCGCCAGCTCTGCTTTGCCTCCTGACCACATTTCTTGCTCCAGCAGTTCTGTTTTAGTAATGGGAACATGAACCTTTCTTCGGAATCTGCGTTAGAAGCTAGTCTCCAACGTACTTCCTTTCATACTCTTACATTCCTCTACCTAGTAAATTGATTTATAGAGAACACCAATATTATAAATCCAGGTTTTAAGGAAATAAATTAGATAGTAGTTGTCTTCAACCAGGAGAGGCTTAGGCCAGTGTTGCATGCATTCCCTCCCGCCCCCCCGGCCCCCCACCCCGTGGGCCCCCCCCCACCCGCCTGGTTCCCAGTAGTGCCTTTGATCCAATTTCATTTCAAACAGCCTTTTGTACTTTCCCAGCAAGTGTTCTTAGGTGGAACAGGCCACCAGGGGATAACAAGACAAGGACTGATCGTGGGTCCAAAGAGGGGTCAGTGGTGTGCAGGAACAGATGCCCCAGCAGTCAAGGGCTTTTGGACATCAGTGCAGCCAGAGGCCTGGAAATTAGCCCTTTTAGAAAACTGTGTCAACTGCTGGGCTAACCAACTCCCTGTGCTGCCCAGGCCAGTCAGAGAGTGAGGGAGCCTCCGCGCGGAGTATCATAGAGCCGAGGGCTACATTTAGATCTTCTCTCTCTCTGTATCGCCTGACACAATACTTGTCCCACAGTAGGCACTTAGCAGTTGGAGCAAATGTGTGGCTGGATGGAATGAGTGAATGTTAGTTCAAACTCTGCCATCGATTTGATGTGTGACTTTTGGGCAAATTACTTTGCCTCTCTGAGCTGTGGTTTGCCCATCTTGTGGTGGGGATGCCATTTTAGCATTCTTGTTTTGAGGATAAAATATGTCACGTGAATTTTAAAGAGCTTTAGTGATTTTTAAAAAAAATTTTGTAAAGATTTTATTTATTTATTTGTCAGAGAGAGAAAGAGAGCATAAGCAGGGGGAGCCGCAAGCAGGGGGAGAGGGAGAAGCAGGCTCCCTGTGGAGCAAGGAGCTTGACGTAGGACTCGATCCGATCCTTAAACCCTGGGATCTGACCTGAGTAGATGGCAGACGCTTAACTGACTGAGCCACCCAGGCGCCCCAGGAGCTTTAGTGATTCTTAATCTTGGCTGTACATTAGAACCTCCCAGAAAGCTTTAAGTGTGTGTGTGTGTGTGTGTGTGTTTATGAATATGACTCAGGCATCATTGAAAACAATAGTTCTAGTAGTTCCCTAACAATTATAATGTGTAGATAGGGTATGAAGTACTAGGCTATGACAAAGTCTGGAATGAGAGAGTAGGAAGGGCCTTCTGTGCTTCTTACTTCCAATTATGCCCACATAACAAGTAATATATGCATGACTACAGAAACAGGATCAGTTTTTTTTTAATTGACATTTTCTATTCAATATAGTGAGAGTCTAAAAATACATCTTTTCCATGTGACTTACTAAATTTGTTTTTATTTTGAATGTAAAAAAAAGAGGCTATCATTTGTTTTTCTAAAGTGACCTTTCATGCACCAAAAAAAACCACGCAAAAAAAAGCAAAAAACAAAAAACTCGAAAAACTGCTTAGCAATGGGCACTGCAGTTTCAGGCCCACCATCAAGCCTTTAAGTTTTTATTCATGGTGGAAATTCTCAAGTTGGTAATAACTCATTTGTCTTTTTGAAATCTTTTTTTTATTGTGAAATAGAACATGCCTCCAGAAAAGTACATAAAATATATATGTACCATTAAATGAAAAAGTGAACCCCTATGCAACCAGCAAGTAAAGAACATCACCGGTTCCCTCTGAAGGTCCTCCCAATGCACACATTTGCTGTTCCCTCTCCCATCTCTCCAAGAAACAATTGCCACCCTGACTTTTATCATCATCATTTCCTTGGCTACCCCTGCTATGCATGCCTCCCTAAAAACATATTTTAGTTGTTTTAAGTTTAAACGTGTGCTTGTGTGTGCATGTGTTTTGTTTCTTTTGCTTATTATGTATGTCTAGTTAATCCGGATCGTCATGTGAAGACGTACTTCATTCATTCTCATTACTGTGTAACATTTCAATGTATGAATGTGCCAAAATTTATTTGTCTGTTCTACTTTTGATGGGCTTTTGGCTATTTTTCCATTTGGGGCTATTGTGAACAATTGCCAAGTCACGGGGTCTGTGCATCCTCAACTTTCCCAGATAATGGAAAATTGTTTCCCCAAGTGGTTTTGCCAATTTACACTTTCACCAATGGGGGCTGAGAGTTCTGGTTGCCCCGCGTCTTCACCAGTGCTTCCAATATTTTGCCAAAGTGTGTATTATGAGAAGGTGCCATTGTATCTTGTGCTTTTTATTTACTTTTATTTACTTTTCTGATTTCTACTGAGGTTGAGCATCTTTTCACGTATACATTGGCCAGGTGGATTTTGATTTCCTCTTTTGTGACTTGCCAGCTTATTTGTTCCCTCCACCTTTAAAAAATTCTGGGTACTACTTCTTTATACTTTATACTTTAGCTGTTTTGGCAGTTATATGTTACAGAACTCTTCTTCCATTTAGAGCTTGGCTTTATCGTATCAGAAGTTGTTAATTTTAGTGTAGTCTGGTTTATATAACTTTTCCTTATGGCTGATGCTTTGGGGCTTTTTGTCTCATTTAAGAAAACTTTCCCTGCCAGAGGTCATGAAGATGATTTATATTAGCTTCTAAAATCTTTGAAGCTACACCTTTCACTTTTAATTCTTGAATCAACTTCAGATCCATCTTTGTGTTTGGTATGAAGTAGGGATGTGATGTAGAAGGGAAATCAGTAACAAACAATTTTGGTTGAAATTTAGCAGTAGTAAATTTAGTGGCAGTAATTTTACTACATTTAGTAGTGAGTCTGTAAGCTCTGATTTAATTTTTTATATGACATCCGGTTGTTCCAGTTCCTCATATTGGTCACTGTCCCCACTGACATTCAGTGTAGTCTCATACACACTTCAAGGATCTTTATATGTCTAGACTGATTGCTGGCCTCTATTATTTTTTTTCATTGGTTTCTCTCACCCAGATTCCACTGTTATGATCATTATAACTTTCTAATAAACATTGACATATTTTAGGACAAGTTCTTATATGTTATTGTTTTTCTTCTGAAATATCTTAGCTATTCTTGTCCCCTTTTTGGGAAAGAGGCTTAGTGTGCTTCAGGGCTTACAGCTTGTCCTTTTCTTTATACTTGGACTTGGTATTTCCTTACTCCTTGTTTTAATGAACTTCTTTACAAACTACAGTTTATTCAGCATTTTTCCTTATTTTTGCTTATTTTCAGTAGGAGGAAATGGACGATGGTCTGTGTAATGTCCTGCCTTTAAATTCTTAAAAAACTATTTAATTGAAGTAAAATTCACATAGCATAAAATTAACTGTTTTAAAGCGAACAATTCAGTGGCATTTAGTACATTCACGATATTGTGCAACCACCACCTCTCTCCCATTGCAAAATATTTTTATCACCCCAAATGGAAATCCCATACCCATTAAGCAGTCACCCCCCATTTACCCCTATTTCTTGCCGCTGGCAACCACCAATCTGCTTTCTGTCTTTACAGATTTATCTGTTCTGGATATTTTATATAAATGGGTCATGCAATAGGTAACTTGCATCTGTCTAGTTCCTTCCTTTACTTTTTTTCTTAAAGATTTTATTTATTTATTTGACAGTGAGAGAGAGAGTACAAGCAGGGGGAGCAGCAGGCAGAGGAAGAGGGAGAAGCAGGCTCCCTGTGGAGCAGGGAGCCTGATGCAGGGCTCGATCCCAGGACCCTGGAATCATGATCAGAGCCGAAGGCAGATGCTTAACCGACTGAGCCACCCAGGCACCCCCTTCCTTTACTTTTAATACATTCTTTCCCCTTATCCATGATCCCCACTCCTGTTCTGTACCACTCCCCTGCCACAAGCTCTAATGTGCTCAATATATGTGCCTAAACATACTCATATCCTTGTAAAATATGTAAAAAGCATCTATGTGCTTTCAGTCTCCTGAAATGTTTTCATGATGGCTTGCTCCTTCTTACAACACTACTCTGTTCTATAGTATACATCACTGTATTTTCCTTATCCGCTAGGAATGGACACTGGCTTTGCCTCCATCTTCCTTCTATCACAAACCATGCTGTGATGTTCATTTTTGTACTTACCCTTTTATGGACCTTTGCAAAGATGTATATGTTGCCTGATTTTCCAAGGTCAAACAACTATTTAGGGAAACCTAGGATTTTAACCCTGGTGGAGACATGAGACTATTTTGTAAAAGGCAGGAGGGAGTGGAAGTGCAGATTGCCGCAGGAGAGATTAACTTGGACCCTCTTCCATCATCCTTCTTGAACGGAGGTTGTCCCCTCTTTTACTTCTGTGTAGTGACACTGCATTCTTCTAGCTCCTTCCCTGCTGCTTTCAGACCATCTTTTCAACTGTCACACCTTTGTGAAGTTTTGGCATTTTCTACCTTTGTGGGCCTGTTTCCCTGTCCATCTCCCTAGCTTACTTGGTGCCATGCATGGATGTGGTTTAAACTTCCAAGTGCACAGCTCTTTAGTATCCCAGCCCAGAAATCTCTTACTTTGCTCTCACTCCATTTCTACTACCTTGCCTGTGGTCATACCTGGCCACCACTGGGAACTGCTCTCCTCCAAAATCTTAAACTCTATTGTGTCAGGCAGTCACTGACCCCAGAACCCTACTTCCAGCTCTCTCAGGCCTCACCATTGCTGACATTGCTTTTTAACCTTATCGAGACCTCCAGCAACCTGAGCCACTTCTTTTTCCCTCAGTCCTTTAGCACTTTCTGTAACCAATCCAACTTCGTGCTTTCGACACTCCTAGAAGAGGCTACCGAGCACTATAGAGGAAATGACACAATGGACCGGTTGGCAGAGCCACACATTTAGGATCTCCCCGCTCCGATGCCCCTCAGTAGTTCCTGGTGATCCTTTACGTGCCTCCCGTCAGCATTAGTTTCCTCAGCCTCCCGTGGCTCTTCAGCTTTCAGCACTGTCTTCTCACCTCCTTCCATGTCCCATTTGACCTTTTCTCTCTGCCAATAAGCTTCACTCTCAGTTCGTTGAAAACACAAGATTATCGGGGAGGGCCTTTCTCAGTTCCACGCTGGCCCACTTCCAAACCCAGTTATATTTGCAGCTCCTTGAGCCTCAGAGAAACAGGGATCCTCAGGCTGTTTAAATTTTTGGAGCGTCATTTATCAGTCAGCCACAGTATCTTAAACCTCTAACCCAGCCAGCTCTAGTCATTATTTCCCACAACATGTTTCATAGTTTTCTGATCCTGCGCCTATTTGTATTGTAGGTCTTTACCCCCAAATGCCTTCATTGTAATTCAATATATTTTCCAAAACTAGCTAAAAGACTTCTTCTTCCAAAAAAAATTTTAAACCCCATCTCAGACATAAATGGTTTTCTTTCTCAACTGTGAATGGTTTTCTTTTTGTTACCCTTATTTGCCTATCCCCTCTATTTGTTACTTAGCCCATACTGTCTTGTACTGTACTTGCTCCTGTCCATGGTCTATTTACTCAACTGGCTACAAGCTCCAAGCAAGTAGGCAGGAGGTATTATACCTTTTTTGTAGCCCACATCAATACAATCAAAGCACCTTACAAAGAGTGGGTGCTCAGCAAATATATGTAAAGCAATCAGTAATGCAGCCCTTCCATGCCACCCTCCTCCCGGGGCTAATTTCATGTACATCTATGTGACGGATATTACTAAATGAGCTACATTTTACAAGTTAGAGAAAACCTATGTGGAAAATTGCAGCCTTGTCTTTTCAAGCAACTTCCGTCCTTTGGTTCTATTGTACCTCTTTTGTTTCCCATTTTTGTAACTATTAAAACTATCAAGTCCACCTCATGCCTGTTAAATAGATTGCTTTGGATGACTATAGGTCTTGTGATCTTTGCTGGTTGTTGAGGTTTATCCCACCAGTATATGTTACCTCATTTCTGTGTTTTATTCCACTCTTCCTTTTACTCTTTGTTTTAACTTCATTGAATAGAGATTAATCCGCACAGTTCAGGAAATTCCTTTATTACAAAACCTTCCTCCTGGTAACAGAATCATTTTGTTGGAATAATTTGTCATTATTTCCACTCTATACATTGCATCACCAGGATGCTGCAAATTGCCTAGCACTGAAAAAGTAATCAGTGTTGGGGTTACATTAAAAAATATTTGGGATGATTGCTTTTTAAGAATGCTCACATGTAAATGATCTAGTAATCCCAAATTTTCAGAGAAAATTGTAATTTTTAGCTTTTTCATAATATCACAATTCAAAGACCCTCCTTTCACTTCCATTCTTTTTTGTTCTTCATTTATACCTCTCAATAGCTACAACTCTAGATTAGAATTTCACCACTGTGTGTTCTACCTTATACTGAAAGTCTTCCAGTGCTCTAAATAGAAAATGTATTTTAATTGGAATTATTCTATAACACCAAAATATATATATAATTTTATAATTTAATTTATATGTTCTTCTTTTCTAGGTCACAAATGGTTACTTTTCATGGGGCAGTGGTTTAGCTACATTATCCAATATAGATATTCGAATTCCAACAGGTAAGTCATTTGTTACTCATTTTTTAATTGTTAATTATCACAACCCTGGATTTCTAAGATAATTGATCTTAACAACAAAAAAAGACTTTTTAAACATTATAAACATTATTTATAGTTGTTTATTTGCACCATGTAGCTCATGAGCCACTGTATCATTGTGGAAATGACTGGAAATGCTGAGACTTGCTTTTCACTACAGAGTGTGTAGACATTTGGACAAGTTATTTACTGCCCAAATAAGCTGTTATCAGCTCGTTTGCTGATTTGTCCATTTAAATAATGGGGTAGTTGATTTTTTGTTTTGTTTGAGAAAGGATTTAAAGAAAGACTATTTAAGAGAATTATTTTCTATCCCTGAAGACAACTAAAGTTTTCAAGATATTTAAGGCTCAAATGCCCACTAATTTTTATTTAAAATGTCTAGGTAATTGAATAAAAATACATTTTTGACCTGGCCTGATGGCAAATAGGTTGGGATTTTTCTATTTTACATGCATATCAAAGTATCAAATTGGAGAAGATGTCTTAATGCCAGCCTAAATCCCTTTCAGCCCAATTATCAATCTGAGTCAAAACTGCCCTCTCCTGAGTGAATTGAATAATAAAATTAAAACTAATCGAGATTATTTAGGCAATTATTTCATTGCTCTCTTCATTAATGTCAGCCATTCTCATAGTTGGAAACAGTAAAGCAAGACCTATATCTTTTAATTTTTCTCTCCTTTTTCAAAAAAACTTGTGTATCAGAGAAAGGAGTTACATATACCAAATGTATACCTTATTGCTGGAGACCAAATGTGAGCCATTGATTTTGAAACATCAGCCTTTCTAAATGTATTTTGGATTTATTTTACGAAGAGGATTCTATGTCCTCCTGTTCTTATCCTTTGTTTGATTTCTCTAGGTCAGTTGACCATGATTGTGGGCCAAGTAGGATGTGGGAAGTCTTCTCTTCTTCTTGCTATTCTTGGTGAGATGCAGGCACTGGAAGGCAAAGTTCACTGGAGCAAGTATGTCTATTTTTAATTGGTTTCTATTGCTCTGTCATACATCTGATGATCTTCCAAGGGAAGAAATTAGAGCAATAGATTCCTAGGTTAGGAATCTGAGGATCCCCTCAGAAATAGGTACAGCTTTTTAGTAGAAACCTTAAATGTCATAAATTAAAAATTACAAAACAGTTTCTTACAGAGGTTTAAAATAGCATAAACTAGTATGATTGGGATTGTAAAGTTAAAAGTTAAATGGGTAACATTCAAAGAAATAATTTGAAAATTCATCCTGTGTTAAAAGAAGTTATGGAAAACTGACATTATTCAGAAAGCTTAAATGCAAACAGAACTGTAATGGTTCAGTGTTCAGTGAAGAAATACCAAATAATATTTTCCAAAATCTTCATAAGGGACTGAGAAATCAGCCATTTCTTTTCACACCCAATTTAAAGTAGACACTAGAAATATCTAGTAAGAGACATATGGGTAGGTCAGAGTGATATGGTGTGTCACTGTAAAGGCTTGAAAAAGGAAATATCTAGCATGGGGTTTCTTCTGAATATTTGAACAGTTGACTTGCGGCCTTCAAAGCACATTGCAGTAATAAAGTGACTCAGAACCATAATATTATATAATTGTGTAATAAAGTGTTAATCCTATTTATTTAGTTTGACCTACCTAGTAGATTCCCCATAAGCAGTTTATGAAGCAATTGGCTACAGCTTATCTAAGAAATTGGATTGTAGACCAGTGGTTCTCAACCAGGTGTGATTTTGCTCCTGGGGGAGATATTTTTGGTTGTCACGCTGGGGAAATAGGCCGCTTCTGATCTTGTTGGTAGAGGCTAGGGTTGCTGATAAACATTTTACAGTGCACAGGACTCCCCTCCCCCTCCCCCGGCCACACAAAACAAGGAATCATCTGGCCCCAAACTTCAGTTGTGCCGAGGTTGGGAAACTTTGCTCTAGATCTGTAGATGTTTGCTAATATTTTGCACCCCACCATTGTGAACTCTATTGCTGCTGACTCCACTGTTTACACACAGATATGTCTCAAGAGTGAGTAAAGACTATTTAAAGGCATTTTTAGGATTGATTCTATGTTAAACTCCAGTGAAGAGAAGAAAATGCGTGGATGTGAAATTTGAATTGGAAACATCCTATATTTGGTATCATGGACAAAAGAAGGAGACTGAGAAATGTTGAGTGTACATTTTATTCCTGGTGGGCCAACCGAAAAGACAGTAGACATGAAACTATTTAGTGAATATCCAGAAGAGAGCTTGGTAAATAATTGCTACCTACAGTTTGTTTCATGACAAGTTCCTGGTGATCATTAAGGTCAGGCACCAGGCAGTCTGCTCTGTCACTATCTCCTTCCATCTTATAGGTTTTGAGAAGTAGGTTTTACTTGATTAAATTATATTGTGTGACATGTACAACCATAATCAAGTTATTCAGGTTTTATTTTTTATTTTTTTTTAAGATTTATTTATTTATTTATTTATTGAGAGAGATAGTGATAGAGAGCATGAGAGGGGGAGAGTCAGAGGGAGAAGCAGACTCCCCGCCGAGCAGGGAGCCCGATGCGGGACTCGATCCCGGGACTCCAGGATCATGACCTGAGCCGAAGGCAGTCGCTTAAACAACTGAGCCACCCAGGCGCCCTAGGTTTTATTTTTACCTTTGTTTCACTGTCATTAAAACAGAAAGAAAGAATGGGAAACCGTGACAGAAGAAGCTTGAGATTTTATTTTCAGTCCTCTAGGATGTTCTTCTAATCTAGTCTTCTCTAGTGTTAAATTTAAGATTCCACTTAGGCCAGATCAACTTCCAATATTATCATTAATATCTTTATCATTTTGTTAATGGATAAATAAATGATATGCTACTTAGGAAAGTATTTTACATAATCTAGGGACACCTGGGTGGCTCAGTCGGTTGGGCATCCAACTCTTGATTCCGGCTCAGGTCATGATCTCGGGGTCCTGGGATGAGCTCTGCATCAGGCTCCGTGCTCAGTGGGGAGTCTCCTTGCCCCCTCCCCCTCCCCACTTGCTCTCTCTCTCTCAAATAAATAAATAAATAAAATATTTTTTAAAAATAAGTAAAATAACATAGTATAATAAAGCTTGAAAAATAAAGATAAAGATATCAAAAAAATAAGATTTAAGTAATCTGAGACGTGAATGGGTAGAAATGCATGCACTAGAGTCCTGCGTATTTATAAAACATGGAGCACAGATTCCACTCTGAGCTTCATGAAATATAGGCAAAAAGGAAACTAGAGATAAAAACATACAGTTACTCAACCGAGGTTAAGAAATCTTTCTTATGGATCCTAATAATAAAAGCTAATAAAAAAGATTATATCTTAGAGATAAAGCCAATAGGATGAAGGTGTAAGAAGGGATTTAAGATAATTCTAAGTATTTATAAAATCCTCATAATTTAAAAATCATCTTTTTATGAACACTTGCCTTCGCAGACAGTAATTCCATCTCTTAATGGCAGAAGGACTGAGATTTTCTTCAAATACTGTTTGTGTTGGCTTAGAGACACAACTCTTAAAAACTAAGTCTCTAAGAGATTCGATAAACTAACACAAATTCTATTTTCCTTTAACTACAAGAATTACTTAATTTTCTTCCATGGTATCCTTAATCTCTGATAAAACATATTTTCAGATCAGGAATATTCAGAAGATACTGACCTTCTTTTAAAGAGTTATTTGTAATTACTCTTCATTCCATAAGAGGTTGTTGTGCCTAGTCCAATAAGGAAAGGCATAGAAATGTTATTAGAGTGAAGCTAACTTAGAAATGATCAGTATTGTGGTTTGTCTCCCTCTCTGGTTTCGTCTTGTTTCATTTTTCCCTCCCAAACCATAAGAGACTTTTAATCTCAGGAAACAAACTGAGGATTGCTGGAGTAGAGGGGGGTGGGAGGGATGGGGTGGCTGGGTGATGGACATTGGGGAGGGTATGTACTATGGTGAGCACTGTGAATTGTGTAAGACTGATGAATCACAGACATGTACCCCTGAAACAAATAATACATTATATTTTAATAAAAAATAAAAAAAAAAGAAATGATAGGTTGATGATGTGCAAATGTTAAGAAGTACTATATGTTTGATATTGTTGAAAGCTCAAAAAAAAAAAAAACCCCAATAAACTAAATGTTAGCATAAGGCATCAAGTGCCTTGCTGTCATTATTTCACCATTGCATGTATCTCTGGTTGCATGAATTTTATTTTATTTTATTTTTTTTATTTTTTTATTTTTTTATTATTTATTTATTTTTTTAAAAGATTTTATTTATTTATTTGACAGAGAGAGACACAGCGAGAGAAGGAACACAGCAGGGGGAGTGGGAGAGGGAGAAGCAGGCTTCCCGCGGAGCAGGGAGCCCGATGCGGGGCTCGATCCCAGGACCCTGGGATCATGACCTGAGCCGAAGGCAGACGCTTAACGACTGAGCCACCCAGGCGCCCCGCATGAATTTTATTTTTACATGTGTTCTCATAGACTGGCATGAGCAAAGTCCAATAAAATACTTTGCCCTATTGTGGTGATAAATATTTACTTTAGGCGGGAGAGAAGGTACTGCTGCTCATCTAGGACACACCTACATGGATAGAACCAGGTACACAAAGACCTCTATAGATGTTTCTTTGGAAATTGCTACCTTTGACCTAGTCTGCCATGTTGTAGCCCCAGAAGAGAAAGGTGAGAGAGACAAGGAAGGGACTAAAAAATTTTCCAAAATTGTCAGAATGTCAGGGTTTTTACTCCTGCATCTTGGTGTGCTCAATATTTGTTGAAAAGCAAATGTTCTGGGGTGCCTGGGTGGCACAGTCGGTTGAGCGTCTGACTCTTGGTTTCGGCTCAGGTCATGGTCTCAGGGTTGCGGGTTTGAACCTTGAGAAGGGCTCGGCATTCAGTGCAGATTCTGTCTCCCTCTGCCCCTCCCCCTCCTCTCTAAAAATAAATAAATCTGAAAGAAAGAAAGAAAGAAAGAAAGAAAAGAAAGAAAAGCAAATGTTCTGCCTGAATGAATTTGTTTTCCCTAGTTGTCTTAATAAATAGTAATTCCTACCGACATCTTAGGAGCTAGAACTAAACTGCTCTACCTAATGGGCGGTTCCAGTGAGGGAGTCTGGAATGTGTAATAAGTGTGGTAATCATGTGAGACACAGACATCATTTGTTTTTGGTTTCCCTTTCTTTTCCTTTCCCTATTGCCCAAGCTATTAACAATCCTCCTGTCAGGCCCCATATGTGCTGATGTTCTATCTTCTAGTGTCCTGATATAATCAGCTTTGTAACAGTGGTTCAATTATTCTAAGACAGGTGAATTGAGAAGTTATTCCTTTTCATGTGACTTTGCCTGGTAAGAAGGAATAATAACACATTGAGTCAGCTTTCCTGGATTAGATATAATACAGCATGTTTGTGTCCACATCTAGCTCCCGTTCTAAATTTTAGCTTGCAAAAGTCACTCTTTCCCATTCCATAAGTATCATCCATGATACTTGAAAGTTGCTAGCTCTCAAGTTTAATTTTTACTCTTGAAAGAAAATACATTCAAATCCTGCATGCAGAAGGGAAATCTTATGCCATTTTCCAAAAGAGGATTTTCCATATGACCCCTTTGTTTTCTTTTGTGGCTTTCAGTGCGGTTCACTGCCACAGTGAATGATAGAGGATGGGTCTGGATGTGGTCCTGGTGATTTTCATGTAATCAAATAAGATCCGATGTTGGAAGTCAGAGATAATTCTATTGATTTTGGAAGAGAAAAATAGTCCTCCACAGTTGAATTCGATTAAACATATTACTGCTGTGTAGAAGGTTGTAGAGGTGGTCTTTAGAAGTTAAGGACTATGAAGGACTATGGAAAACGAAAGAGTAAGATTTTTTTTTTTTAATTTGTTCATGGAAGATGTCTACCTACAAAAGGAACCATATCTATTTTATCTTTCTTACTCTAATACTAGTATATCTTTGACATGCAGATCACTGTGTTAGTTGCTAGGGGAAAATAACTGAGCAAAACAAGTCAGGCCCTGTTCTCATGAAGCTTACTGCTTAGCAGGGAAGGCCACAGGAAGTAAGAAAATAATTCCATAAGTAATTATTTGGTTAAATTTTTATAAATGCCAGGAAGAAGAAGTACAGGATTTTATAAGAACAAATAATAAGTAACCTAACTGACTTGAGTCTGTGGGGTCAACAGGCTTTTTTAGGGGAATGCATAATGAATGATACTTGAACTTATATTTTAAGGATAAAGCAAAATTAAAAGTAAGGAGCTGCAATATAAGTGGAGATAGAAGGTGGGGAAGAATATTCTAATTCTCCTTCAGTCTTTCTGTGGTCTGCTGTAGTATCCTCTTCCTTTACATGGCCCTTAATGTATATCTTTGATTTCAGTTCTTCTCTAAGTATTAACAGCATACCAATGTACATTCCTGGCCAAAATCTTTCTTCTGAAGACCTAATAACTCCTCCAAAAAGTCTTATATGAGCTACATATTGAACACATCCAAACTGAGTTCATATCCCTTATATCTCCAATACCTACTTCCCCTGTATCTTGGCAGGGGTGTGTCCCCACCCACTGAAATCAGTTGGTGGATGCCCAAGTCAGAGCTCAAAGGTTCAACCTAGATTCTTCTCTCTCTCCATTGCCCCCACATTCCAACCAGTCACTTTCCTTCTATCTGTCCTTAACATTCCTATGCCTATTTTAATTTGCCCAGTTCAGGAGAATTGCATTTGTGAACTATTCACTGTAATAACTCCTTCACCTTTCTTCATACTATTAGGAGATGTACCTTTCTGACGTGAAAATCTAATTACCTCTTGCTTATAATTTTTTTTTTTATTGACTGGCCAAAGCATACAAGAAATATTCCAAAAACCTTTGCATACTATACCAGACCTTTCATGATCTGGTCCCTGTCTAACTTCTTAAGCTCTTATCCTGCCATCCCCGTACCCTTACTATTGTGCTCTAGTAACTCTGAATTGCAGGCATTTCCCAGATGCACACATTTCCTCTGTAATGCCCTTCCTTAGATTGTTAGCCTCACCTTTTTTCTAGTGTTAACTCACATATTATCTCTTCGACAAAACCTTCTCTTATTCTTCCAGGTAGATTGAAATGTACCTTCTCTCCTGGTCCCTCTGTATTTTGTTTAAGTAACTAATGTGGATGGTCTCCTTAGTAGACTGAGATACCCTATATCCAAAGCATGTTGTCTTTTTCTCTTTATCTGCTTCACATCTAGTCAGCCCCGGGCTCTTTTCTATTTTTATTTGTGGAAAAACAGCACTCTCCCATCTCTGTCTCTATCTCTATCTCTATCCTGTCTCTGTCTATCTTTCTAATCTCAACCTACAGCCCCCTTCAGCTACTACTCTAGCCCCTTCCTTTTGTCCGTTCCTCTTATACTCCTCTTGCCTTAGCCCACTGCACTCTGGTTTCTACCTCTGCCACTCCACTGAAACTATTGAGTCCATCACTGGCATCCTAGTTTTTAAATTCATCGGGTACTTTTTGATCATTATGTTACTTGATCTCCTGGCCACTTGACATTGTTGCCCATACCTTTTCCTTTAACAGGTCTCCTTGCTTAAATTCCACTCACAGTTGAGTTTACCTCAAAGCATTTGCCTGCTCCTTTTGGTCCTTTCTCCAGTTTCTCTTCCTTAGCCATTTATTAAATAGTGCTGTTTTTCAGGTTCTGACTTTGTCCCCTTCATTTCTGCCTCTGTATATACTCACCAGGCAATCAGATAGCTTCCTATGAATTTAGTTTCCTCTATCTGGTCCTGTACCTGTGTTCTATTATGAAACAAACTACAATTGTTGGAAGTCATTTATTGACTTTTCACTAATTAAAGATGGAATCCAAAGCCCTTGATACCTAAGGCATATATTAGGAGGGAAACATCACTACAAAGTCTTCATTTGTTTACCAGCTCTCTCTCCTAAGCTTCAAATTCTGCTTCCTGGCCATGGTCATTCGGGAATCCCTGGGGTACCTCAAACGGAATGTGTCTGATGTTGAATTTGCTATCTTCCCCCAACATATGCACTTCCTCATCTGTGTTCCCTGTCCACAACTTCTTCCTCTCCTGTATCCCCTCCCATCTTGGTATCTTTGAAGGTATCTACTTCTCTTCATTCATTCACCATTATTCTAATTCAAAGCACTGCCTTCATATCTTGATTACTGACCACTTCCAGTGGTCTCTCTGTCAGTCTAATCTTGCTCCTCCAATTCGTTTGGTACATTCTGCAATTAGAGTGATATATCTAAACTGAACCCTATCTCACTCTCTCTTGTTTAAACCTTTTCAGTGTTTTTCTGTTGTTCTGAAGACAAGTTCAATAACTGTAAAAATGTTTTATGAGCCCCTTTGCTTTCTGGCTGTGCATGCTTTTTAAGTTCACTCATACTTTTTTTCTTCACTTGCCATTTACACCCACATTTTAGCCATGCCGAATTTACATCAGTTCCTTGTAAGGCCAGGATAACTCAAGACCATCAGTATGTGTTTTAGTGGGTCTGAAATACTCTT
This sequence comes from Halichoerus grypus, assembly GCF_964656455.1. Taxonomy (NCBI): domain Eukaryota; kingdom Metazoa; phylum Chordata; class Mammalia; order Carnivora; family Phocidae; genus Halichoerus; species Halichoerus grypus. The sequence goes on along the minus strand of NC_135717.1, from coordinate 95,762,100 downwards.
CACCTTTACTTCAGCTAGCTCACTCTTGCTTGCCCCTCTGGCAGCAACTCTGCTGTATACCCTGGCTTGCCAAACGTGGACTGGATGTTCTTTTCCTAGGGAGATGATCAATATATACTTTAAAATTGATATTGAATAAATATAGTTGGAATTTAATGAATAGTAATTGAAAAAATCTGATGCCTTCCAAATTCATATGTCCAATCTGGGCTGACATTTTCAAACATCTGGTGAGCATTTTCATGAGTCTAATTGGCACTTCTGGCTGAATGGCCAGTGGGCAAATGAATCCATTAATTTCTGCCATACACCTGCTTTTTTTCATCTGTTTTCTGTCTTCCTCAAATTAACTAAAACCATTGAGGTCATTCACTGGCTTTTTACCATTAGAAAATCAAATTTCTTTATATCTAAAGCATATTATATGGAACTATCACTTAAGGGAAATTGTATATTTCATTTTTGTGTGTGTGAGCAACTTAAGTTAGGGAATAATCATTTTTGAGAGGGAATTTTTAGTCTGAGATAGTTTTTTCCTGCTTCCATTAACCATACCAAGATGTTATTAGCAATGTGCATGCGTGAAAATCTTATCGTTAGTAGCTCAAAGCTAAACATCACCAGGCAACGTACTTAGGTATATTTTCTCCACAAAAGCATATGGTGTTTTCCAAAGCCAAATCAGATCTATTTTGGGGGTTCCATTGGACTTTAATTTTGTGTGTAGTTTTTGAATTCAGGTCTTTCAGAAGGATGGAATTCAATTACATTATTAAAATTCAGAACAATAAAATGAATAGGTCTTCAGGTGTTTTTTTCCCCATAACATAGACATAACTAAATGTTTTTAGACAAACACCTTTTTGTACATGAATCATATCAAACAATAATTAATTTTACCCAAATGTTGCAGTTTGACCTATTGTACATGTCTGTCTTTCTCACCAGTTCCTTAAGGGCCAGGCTGTGTCTAAACCTTTTAAGTTTAGAGCCCCCAAAATGTTCTTCTTTTCATGCCACAGGGTAGCTAATTAAGAATTTAAGTAGATTAAATTTGAATTTTAAAGGTAGGGAGGCCTTGGAGATACCAAATCCTTATACAGACTAGGAAACTATTCTAGGAAGATTACCTAAATTTATACAGCTTGTTGGAACAGAGTTGGGGTAGAACTCAGGTCACTGTATGAACCCAGATTTTGTATGTAATAGAACAGTACTGTCTATCTTTTGGAAGCTTACTAAGTAATTATTTCCTAGCTGATGGAGACGTAAAAGAAAACTATTATCTGTCTGGTTTGTCTTTGAAATTAATATCAAAAACCATTTGGGAAACAGCTCTTGAATATGTTCAATGTTTATTTTATTTCCAACCTGATATATGCACACATTCATTCTATATTTATATTTCATAATTAATGAACATTGTTTGCCATACTTGCAGTGTAAATGAATCTGAACCTTCTTTTGAAGCAACCAGAAGGTATTATTTCTATTTTAATCTGCGTTTAATAAGAATAACTTTCTTCCTCAGACTTTACTTAATACTCAGTCTCTTACTCCTGGTCATTTTATTCATTCTTATAGTGAAGTTTTTATTAAAATGTGCCTACATATTTCCAAAAGCAGTGGTTCCCAACACTTATAGGCTGTTAAAAAATTAACTTGCCAAACAAAATGGCCCATTGTGTCAATGGTTTTCCTCTCCATGATTCACAAAGTTCTCAACTTTGGCTGAAATTCAAACTGTTCTTTCTTAGCAAATTGGTTTTGGGACTTCATAAAATAAAAATGCAAGAATATGTATATTGTTTATGAGTTAAACAGTGATGGGATCTGTCCATAAGCTAGAGATAGGAAGACTGGGGGGAGGGGAAGCAGACATGTCAGAAGTTGGGAACCACTGTTTTACTGTACATATGGTTATCTAAGAGACTACTAGCATACTGTGTATCATCATGTCTTTTAAACTCCTAAGACATAATGTTTCAGGATGATCACTGAGAATTTCTAATTACTCTTTTTCTTAACCTTACTATCTTTTAACCTAGATTCCTTAATTAGTACTTACAGACCATGAACTAACTGTGGAAGTGTGACTTTAAAGCTGACCCCTTTCTTACCCCAATCCCATCGTATTCTTTATCTTCAACTCACATGTATTTGTTACTGCAAATTGAAGTCTGATATATAGACATCTGGTAGAATTTGCAAGCAAAAAAAAAAAAAAAAAAATGGGGGAGGAGGAAGAGGTTATAATTTTTTAAAAAATAAACTATTTCAATATGTTTTGAAATATGTAGTTTTTAAATGTGTGTTATTTCAATATTAAAATGGACTCCTCAATATATGATTCTTTGTTTTGAAATAATTATATATTACCTATTATCTTAAAATATGTTGATGTGATTAAGCCACAGACACAATACCAATTCATGTCTTTTTCTAAGGTCTGCATATAAAATTAATAATTACGTAAAGTGCTTTTAATAAAAAGTAAAAAGCTGTGGCAATCAGAGAGAGTGTGTTGCTATTTATCTTTTAATTATTTTTAAAATTACAGTCATTTTAGAAAGTAAATTTTCAATTTATTTAAACACTTCTTTAGCAAAGCAAAATCAAATTTTGCACATTGGGAGACATTTTGATTAAATTCAAATCCTTTTAATTTAGGTGAAATACTTAACCATTAAATAATAAGGTTGGTGGTTATTAAAATGTTCTTTCTTGGAAGTTTCCATTTCTGTGTCTGAGATATTTTATCAACTTTTATTTTCCTTAGTTTTACTAAAATACACACAGCACAACACCCTGGTATAATTTTGGCGTTTTGTTTTTCTTTTCCATTTTCCAGTAGGAACAGGTATTCTGTGGCTTATGCAGCTCAAAAGCCTTGGTTATTAAATGCTACAGTAGAAGAAAATATTACCTTTGGAAGTCCTTTCAACAAACAGAGGTAATTTTGAATATATAAAATTTAGAACTAAAATGAGAAACTATTTCTAATCCTTATATTTGGTCCATGGGAACCTTTATAGCCATGACTTCCTTTTTCCCTGCTTGCCTGCCTCCCTCCTCACCACCAGGTCTTCTGAGTCAACTTTTTAAAGAGAAGTCTTAGTGGAAGTCTCAGCCCATCTTGTACATTTATTGAGAACAACTTGTACACCAAACTAAACAGCTGAAATGGAATTGGGGGGGCAGGGGGAGTTACTGAGGTTATTGATAAGTAGAAGGAAAAAAGCAAGGAGCAGAAGGAAAGTTACTGATGGAAAGAAGAATAATGTAGGATCTGAGAGGTCTAGTTACTGAGAGCAGACAGAATACGCCATCTCTCAACCATCTTTAAATACCACCAGAGTGCACAAAGGCATAACCCTTTCATGAAGCCATCATCTCAGGACTGGGTCTTAAAACCCTACGTCAAACCTTGAAAGTTAAGAATTAGGTCAGGGGAGAGGCATGAGGAGGGGAGGGAAGTGGAAAGCAGATAGTGTGGGAGGAAGAACCTAAATTACATGGGAACATTTGAGGCCTGGGGAACAAACCAGTCAGGAAAGGATTTATGTGTATTGACAGTGGCAAACTAGTTTATAAATAAAAACTGAAATGATGTAGTGGAGTGCCTTAAAAGACAACTGGATATAATTCAGTGCATTCTGGGGAGGCACTGTAAGTTTTAGAAAGGGGAATAGCAAAGTAAATGTGATGTTTAGTCTGGAAGTGTAATGGCGGATACATACAAGATGAATATGAATTAGTAGCAAGGAGACATTTAGATGTTTGTTGGAATAATCGTCCAGGCATGCAGTGTTCATTGCCTATACTTGGGGGTGACTGCAGAAATAGAAAAGAAGAGACAGTTGACAGAAAACCATTCTAGAAAAAGAATGGAAAAGTAAGAGCAGGGAAGAAGAGGGATTATTCAAGAATGACTTTTTAATATTTTAAGACTAGATGATTGAGAAAATGAAACTATGGATATTTTCCCCAGCCTTCCCTATTTCTATGCTTCCCTAAACTTCCAATTCATCATTTCCGGTCCCAGCCTTAGATCTATTTGAGTATCGTCAATCCTGAACACCTTCTATTTCTCCTCCCTTCTGCATGCATGATCATATGCAGACACCCACCTGCAACCTGTGTTTCAGCTTGAGTGAGCCTCCTGTTGTCCCTGAGATGCACCATGACCTTTTCACCTTCGTGTGGTTCCTAAAGCTTCCTTACCCTCATTTTATTCTGGGCAAATTACAACTCATCCTTCTGGGTACAGCTTATGTGTTGCCTCCTTTGCAAAGCCATCGCTAGTTTCTCAGAGTGGTCAACCATTTCTATGTATTCGAGGAGCATTTTACACCTACCTCTGCTGTGGTGCCTAAGGAGATCCATCTTATTATATGTTTCTTTATCAGTCTTCTGCTCCATTTGATAGTTTTATAAGAGTGGGAACCAATATCTAATTAGCTTTGTGTCCACAAACCTACTGTAGAGGCTAATCTGTACTAAATTGTTCAACAAATGTTGTATTTCGGCTTCCAAGATATTGAACCTGGGACTTACTTTATGGGCAGTATATTAATAGTGATCTAAGAATTCAAAATAATTTCTCCCAAAGGTACAAAGCTGTTACAGATGCCTGTTCTCTTCAGCCAGATATTGACTTACTACCTTTTGGAGACCAAACTGAAATTGGAGAGAGGGTGAGCTATGTATAATTTAAACAATAAACAAAAATCTAGAAAAGTCTTCTGGTTGTCTTTAACCTTTAATGGAGCATAATGAAATCTGAGAGTATAGGAGCTGTGTGTTGTCCTAGTGACAGGTTCCAGAAACAGGAGCACAGGAGCTTTAATTCCACTCTTAAGTATTTGTTGGGTAACCACCATCTATGTAACATCATGCTAGCTACTAGAGAGTTCTTAAGGAATATAATGCAGTTCCTGCCTTTGATCAAATGTATTTTTCCTTACTTAGAGTTGAAATTGAGATTATTTCTGACTTCTTCCACTCTTGTCCACATCTATTTATTCTTGTTAAAGTCTCCTTTTTTTTTTTCTTTGTGTAAACATGTTTTACAGTGATGTCATACTATTCTGGGCAGCTAAAAAATATTTATGCCTGTATATAATCTTTATAACAATTTTGGCTAAAATTTTTTGACCCTTATAGGTTTCAAGTACTGGGCAAAAATTTTATGCATTATCTATGTTTACAGCAAATTTGTTATATGGGTGTTACCATCTTCTGCATATTGCAGCTGAGGAGACTAACCTGAGAAACGTTGAAGAACTTGCCCAGTTAGTGGTGTAGCTGGGATTCGTCTAACTCTGTAGTCTGTGTTCTTAATGCCTATTCTTGATTGCAGCACAGTATAGTATTTAAGAGTATGGACTTGTAGTTTCCTCGTGTGTAAAGGGAATGATACCTATATATTGGAATTGCTATAAGGAATAGAAGAAATAAGGAATGTAAAGGCATTCACACAAGCCTAGCACATACCAAGTGCTCCACATAGTTTAAAAATGTTTATAATTAGTATTTGATTATATAAATTATAATTAGTACTTGATATATAGTACATATATAGAACATAATTGGTAATATCAAATTTAAGAGGTATATGTTAAGTAAACTACAGACACAATTCACAAAACTAGTAAAAATTCTGTAGTTACTTGCTGTGTTTAGCACTCAACTCACCATGTGTTTGGTTATTGATGTTTTTGTACAGCAGAGCTGTCTATCAGAGTGAAAAAAGGATTTATGTTAACAGTCAAAAATTATCTTAATATAAAGTATTGACCAGTACTTTATAAAGTATTAATATAATTATAAAGCATTGACCAGAAAATAGACAATTTTCATTTTACCTTAACAATGTTATCACAATTTAATTAATAAATTACCATTAATTTAAGATTTTTTAAAAAGAAGTTTGTATTTTAAAGAGAATTTTTACTATTGGAAAGGGTGGATGTTTATGGTTATTTCTTCTCTAGGGCATCAACCTGAGTGGGGGTCAGAGGCAAAGAATCTGTGTGGCACGAGCTCTCTATCAAAATACCAACATTGTCTTTTTGGTGAGAATATGACCTTTATTTCTACCTCATTTTTCCCTCTGGACAAATGAGCCTTTAGAGACAAGTCAAGTGACTGAAGGACAGACAGTTTAACTTCTGAAATCATAAAGAATATAATGGAAACAAAATCCCATAGTCCAAACGTAAGGTTGAAAGTTGGGGTATCCGGATTGGTGTCCAAGTGACTTAGGTGCCCTAAATTGTTGCTTATATGAGTTTCATAACCATGAGGATCATTAATGAAAAAGTCTGTATGGTGTTGGATCAACTGGACAGGATCATGTCTTCTCATTTATATTTGCTGACAAAAAAAGGACTAGAAAATATACTCTTGGTGGACAGAGGGGTAAGTGAGCATAGTACTCCATTCCAGTGGTATGCAATTCAAGCTGTGCATGAGCTTTGACTGTGAAGCTTTCTAAAACTATAGAAATTTTGGTACCACCCTCGACCTACCAAATCATAATTTATGGGGGTAGAGTTTAGAGCCTGAGTCTTAAAAGAGCTCCTTGGATGAATCTCATGTATATCCTGGGTAAAAAACTTGGTTCTACCTATGGATCCATAAACAGAATTTGATGGTTATGTTGATTATGAATTTTGTTCTAGTTTGGTTCCTCCAGCAGGAGGTAGCCAAAATAACTTAACTTACAAGTATGTATATTAGACACCAGTAGACTATGTAAATGCATTCTTCCTCTGCCTTCTCCTTCTGTGCAATTATTCACCATTTATAAATCTGGTTTCCAGACTTACTTTAGAGTTTTCACTCCATCTAATATCTAGAAGCTCTTCAAAAAGTAGGTTGGTTTTGGAGTTTCCCACTAAATTTGGATCTATTGCTGGGGATAGGAATAGAATTGGGACACACTGGAGATGGTTAATATCCCTAAGAATACCTGTCCCCAAAATTTTCCAGAAAAACACACCATTAAAACCATAGCAGGATCTAGCAGTAACTTATGTAATTGTAAATCCCTTTCACAGTGGAGAGACCCAAACTGGCAGTGACTTCTCGAATTTGGGGATCATTAAATGGCTGACCTACCTGAAGACCAAATGACTCGGGAATCTGAAAGAGACCAAGGTTCTCTGGGTGTAGTATTCTATCCCTGTTCATTCCATTGCCATCAATTTAATGACCCTTACTTATTTCAGTTGTAGAGTCATGGAATTCAAAGAAGTCATAGGATTAATTTAGTGTAGATTCCCATCCATTCTTTATAGGATTACTTTTCACATCGCCTCTAAGAGCTTTTTTTCAAAAGGACCTGCGCCCAACGTGGGGCTCGCACCCACGACCCTGAGATTAAGAGTCTCGTGCTCTACCGACTGAGCACATGCCTCTAAGAGCTTTTTGATGACTCTCTCTCAAGACAGATTGCTTAACTTCAAGGTGGCCTTTTCCTTGTTGGTCAGTGTATAAATTTCCTATTGCTGCCATAACAAATTGCCATAGTTGGTGATTTAAATAATATGTACAATGTGATGGTTCTGTAGATTAGAAGTCCAATATGGATCTCACTGAGTGAAAATCCACGTCAGCAGGACTGTGTTCTCTTCTGGAGGCTCCAGGGGAGAGTCCATTTCCTTGCCTTTTACAACTTCTAGAGGCTGCCCACACTCTTAGGCTCATGGCCACATTCATCATCAAAGCCAGCAACTTTGTATCTCTGACCTTTTTTACTACTCACATCTTCCTCTCTACACAGCTGGGAAAGTTCTCTGCTCTTGAGGATTCATGTAATTAGTTTGGACCTATCTGGATTATCCAGAATAATCTTCCAATCTCAAGGTCTTTAATCTTAATCATATGTGCAAAGTCCCATTTACCATGTAAGGTAACATATTTACAGGTTCTGGGAATTAGGACATGGACATCTTTGGGAGCTGTTATCCTGCCTACCACGGATAGCTCTTACTGGAAAATTATTATATGATTAAAATTTGCTTCTGTGGATTTTTCCTTAATTGGTTTTCCTTCTGCTTCTGCAGCAGCATATATTTCTTTTATGCAGCCATATTCAACATTTTAATATTATTTCCACAACTTGCCTTAGTTTACTTTTCTCTAAACTAAGCAAGCTTAGTATTTTTAATTCTTCCACAATAATGTGATTTCTATAACTTTTGTTAATCCTGGATATAATAGTGCTCGTCAGAGTCCCTTTGAAAAAATGTGTTCTAGATGCACTCTGGTCAGTTCAGATAACCTTTAAACTATTGGATCTTATGATCCAAATATTGTATGTACTTCATTGCAACCTGAAACTGAATAATATTTTAGCAGCAAAAAAGATACTGTTTATGTGTTTTAATAATTACCTCAAAATGATATCTTACACTTCCATTGTTTAAAAATTCACAAAGCACTCAGTGTTATCCCATCTGATTTTTATGAGTATGCTGTGAGGGTAGATGGTATCCCCATGTTAGATGAAGAAACATATGCATAGAGTTCCTTACCCAAGGACTAATGACTAGTGAGTGGCAAAGTCTGGGCTAGAATAGCATGTTTGTTGAGTATTGTTTTTCTGATCAGCAAAGATTCTCTGGTATTAAAAATTATATATTACTGTCAAATTACTACCTATATTGTTCTATTTTTCCCTTCCTTTTGCCTTCCCCCCTTTACCTCCTTCTCTTCCTAGCTTCCTCCTTCCATTCCTCCATCTCTCTCTTCCCTTTTCCAACCCTTCCTCTTCCTCCCTTCCTTCCACCCTTCCTTCCCTCCTTCTTTCCATCCATTAATATTTAGTGAATGTCCTCAGTGCCATCTTCTGTGCTGGGTGGAGGAAACAAAGGAGAAAAAGACATTTCTCCTATCTTTAAGGACCTTGAGCAAATAATTACTTGGATGATGTTATGTTTTGCTTTAATTAACTTTATCATATTAGCCTTTGCACAATATCAAAGCCAAGTGGAAACATCTTAATGATATTTCAAGTATATTAGTTATTTTTGAAGCTTTATGGCATCTACAAATGTACTGTGTGTATCAGTGAATATACTTATGTTATTTTCAAAAGTATATCCATGCAAAGCTTATACTACTTACACATTTTCATTGAATATAGGAAGACTATATTAGTGAGAACTGTATATATGTATATAAAAATAAATAATGTGCTCTTGAAAATAAAGAATTGTTTATTCATTGAATTAGTCTTTTGACAAATTGTCTTGCTTTCTTTAAAAGAAGTATCTCCCCAAAATATTAATATACAAACTGAATCTTAAGGAATGATTCTCAACTCATCAAACTTAGATTTTTATTAAGTTGTAAAAAATACTACATTTGATTGTAACACCAAGATGCTCCATAATGAAGCTATGGCACATAAATGATAGCAACCACTCTTAAAGGCTTTCTATGATGTAGGCATGATTCTAAGTACATTAACTCACTTAATTCTCAGAACAGCCCTATTAATTTTGGCATCATTGCTATTATTATTATTATTATTATTATTATTATTGCTATTTATGAATGAGGATGCTGAGGCTTTGGGGGATAATTTATCCAGAGTCACACAGTAATAGAGAAGCAAGGATACAAACCCTGATGACCTGATTGCATAGCCTGTATTCTTTTTTTTAATTTTATTTTATTATGTTATGTTAATCACCATACATTATATCATTAGTTTTTGATGTAGTGTTCCATGATTCTTTGTTTGCGTATAACACCCAGTACTCCATTCAATACATGCCCTCTTTAATACCCATCGCCAGGCTAACCCATCCTCCCACCCCCTCCCCTCTAGAACCCTCAGTTTGTTTCTCAGAGTCCATAGTCTCTCATGGTTCTTCTCCCCCTCTAATTTCCCACCTTTCATTTTTCCTTACTACCATCTTCTTTTACTTTCTTTTTTTTAACATATAATATATTATTTGTTTCAGAGGTACAGGTCTGTGATTCATCAGTCTTACACAATTCACAGCGCTCACCATAGCCCATACCCTCCCCAATGTCTATCACCAAGCCACCCCACCCCTCCCACCCCCCACCACTCCAGCAACCCTCAGTTTGTTTCCTGAGATTAAGAATCCCTCATTTCAGTGAGATCATATGATACATGTCTTTCTCTGATTGACTAATTTCACTTAGCATAATACCCTCTAGTTTCTTCCACGTCGTTGCAAATGGCAAGATTTCATTTTTTTTGATGGTTGCATAATATTCCATTGTGTATATATATATATACCACATCTTCTTTGTCCATTCATCTGTTGATGGACATCTTTGCTCTTTCCATAGTTTGGCTATTGTGGACATTGCTTCTATAAACATTGGGGTGCACGTACCCCTTCGGATCCCTACATTTGTATCTTTGAGGTAAATACCCAGTAGTGCAATTGCTGGGTCGTATGGTAGCTCTATTTTCAACTTTTTGAGGAATCTCCATACAGTTTTCCAGAGTGGCTGCACCAGCTTGCATTCCCACCAACAGTGTAGGAGGGTACCCCTTTCTCCGCATCCTTGCCAACATCTGTCATTTCCTGACTTGTTAAGTTTAGCCATTCTGACTGGGGTGAGGTGGTATCTCATTGAGGTTTTGATTTGGATTTCCCTGATGCCGAGCGATGTTGAGCACTTTTTCATGTGTCTGTTGGTCATTTGGATGTCTTCTTTGCAGAAATGTCTGTTCATGTCTTCTGCCCATTTCTTGATTGGAATATTTGTTCTTTGGGTGTTGATTTTGATAAGTTCTTTATAGATTTTGGATACTAACCCTTTATCTGATATGTCATTTGCAAATATCTTCTCCCATTCTGTCGGTTGTCTTTTGGTTTTGTTGACTGTTTCCTTTGCTGTGCAAAAGCTTTTTATCTTGATGAAGTCCCAATAGTTCATTTTTGCCCTTGCTTCCCTTGCCTTTGGCGATGTTTCTAGGAGGAAGTTGCTGCGGCTGAGGTCAAAGAGATTGCTGCCTGTGTTCTTCTCTAGGATTTTGATGGACTCCTGTCTCGCATAGCCTGTATTCTTAACCACTGCACTCTTCCTTGTTAAGAGATTCCTGGAAGTCACTGAACTCTCACTGTGATGCTTGAAAGGGATTAGCAAAGTATTAATCTACCACGACTTTATTTATAAGAAAATAATAATAAAATAACACTTCTAAAACACTTTACAGAGACTTTTACAACACTCTTTTATTTGATCTTTGCAACAATTTTATGTGCTGACAAGTCTCTCTATTATCTTCATTTTGCAAATGAAATAACCAAGTTTGAAAAATTACCCAGCATCAGAGAGGTGGAGTCATGACTAAAATTTCAGCCTCTCAACTCAGAGATAATGGACTTTCCACTTGCCTTACTATCTTACACATTTAAAGTCAGAATTTTATAGAAAACCAAACTGAATTATTATTAAAAACTCATTTCTAATTCATGTCCTATTTCTATGTGAAAAGTTCTCAGAATTATTTGGAATAGTTTTGTCTGTATCACAAGGGATTCTTAGGGTTTTATTGGAATCAGAGGCAGTAGGTTGTTTCAGAAACAATCAGATTACCTCTACAATCATTACCTGATTTTCGAAAGTCAATGATTTGCTGGTAGCTTAGTTTTGGTCATTATATCCTTGCTGCTTTATTGGAAATGGAGATAAAGAAACCTTTGTCAGTATAACCCTGATACCAGTGCTATTTTTCCACCTCTGTGGAAACATTGCTTTATCCCATATCACTTTCTATTGATATCTGAACTCTCCTTTTTAAAGTAATTCTTAAGTTCCATCAGAACTTCTGTTAAAAGAAATTCCATATATTAGCAGTTGGTCTTTCTATCACTTATCCAAAATCTAACAATTAGAAAATTCAAATAAGAGATTTTCTTGTTATTAAAAGAAGCTAAATGACAAGTAAGAAGCTGATGTCTCTGATGATTCAAAAAAGAAACTCAATGGATGGTAGTAGAAAGCTAATTCAATCTCTTATACTTCTTCTTGGAACATTTCAAAAATAATTAATGTTCATTAAGATGATCCAGAGGTTCTGAAAAATTTTGAAGTATCTCCATGTCATCCAAAGAAATTTCAGGACAATCAAGACAATGTGTCATTAAGCCCGTTTTGTTTAATTATATGTTTAAGATACATACACACACATTAAGATATATATGTATATGTGTATCTATATGTGTGTGTCTGTATAACGAAATCATTTTATTAACTGAAATATTACATTGTCCAAAATGTTGCATTATTTAAATGATTTAAATAAATGAGATTACTGTAAGCATGTCTCTGTGGTTAAATGTATTCCCATAAAAGCCGTTTGAAGACATTAATTATATCACCTCTTTATTCATCACTATGAAATCAGTAGACTGATTTTTTTAAAAGCTATTATAATTTTAAATCACCCTTTAACTATCTAAATGCCTTGCTAATATTTCTTTTTCATACAGGATTCTCCTAAATACTTTAATAAAGCCTTCTTGCTTATAGTTTCTGCTGATGCAGGCAGAGATTGATGGAGACTTTTGTGAAATTATTGAGCTAATCATATCACTAGTGTAATGACCACATACATGCATTTATTCTAACTTCCAGATATTAATTTCTATCTCAATAGAAATTGTTTCTGTATTTCACTGTCCAGATAATTAGCCAATGCAATTTATCTGTATATACACTATGATTGTGCTTACTCAATTGTTTAGAAATTTTTCCCCTGTTGTAATTTTTAAATATTTCAATATGTAACCTATGTGTAGTTGATCGAGTGGACACCTTTTTTGGTCCCATAAGACAAAGTAAAAATTTGTTTCATATTGCATGTATGGAGGACCAACGAAGAAATAAGAATGATGAAGAAGACATTTATGAATTCCTTTTTCATTGTTCCAATCACTCTTCCCAATTCTTTACCAGAAACCTCCACCATTTTCTACTATTTTGTCCCTGAGTTTCTCTCATCCCCTGCCATGACTGGTGTTCTAATTGGTGATTAATTATCTCTTCACCATCTTCCCTGCATGTCACTTTGCTTTTTAATTCATTGTTTTCTGGAAACATTCCAGTTTTCTCTAGTAGTTCCGAGTTTTCTTCTTTTAAGGATTCCAAAACGTCATGCTGTATATAACATTATAGAAATAAAATGTATGTTAAAATAATTAACAGGAATGTCATCACCAGTCAATTATTTCCCAAATTATTTTCTAAATGTCTTAATTGATACATAAAAACTTCCTTTCTTCCCAAGATGATTGTTGGTTAGTTCAGTGGTAGGTATGATATCCTTGTAGTTACTACTATTAATATTGATAATATAATAATAGCTGTCATTAGTTTAGTGTTTATTAGTTACCTGGTACTATACTAAGTACTTTATTTATGTTATCTAATTTGATCCAATTAATATTTTTATGCTTTTTTTACCATATATTTTCAAGTCCTTGAATATGTCATAATAACTGTTTAAATGGTTATTAATTCTTACATCTGAGTCATAGTTTCTACTGACGGCTTTTTCTCTTGACTATGGCCCAAACTTTCCCATTACTTTATATATCTGTTAATTTTTTCTGTATCCTGGGTATTGTAGGTGATATATTGTAGAGCCCCTAAATTCTTATATTTTCCCGTAATGATAGTTGATTTGTTCTAGCAAAGGTAGTTAACTTGGCTACAGTCAGACTCCACCTGAAATTTCTTTTTTTAATTGAAGTATATTTGACAAATAAAATATATTTAAGATGTACAACATGTAATTTGATATATGCATACATCATGAGAGTTAATCATTGAGTTAATCAACACATCCATTACCTCACATATTTACATTTTTGGGGGGGAATGAGAACACGTAACTTCTGCTCTCTTAGCAAATTTCAATTTTACAATACAGTATTACCAACTATAGTCATCCTGTTATACATGAACACAGAATATCTTTCCATTTGTTTGTCTCTTAATTTTTTTCACCGATGTCCTCAGTGTACAGATTTTCACCTCCTTGGTTATATTCATCTAGGTATTTTAATCTTTTTGAGTGATTGTAAATGGGATTGTTTTCTTAATTTCCCTTTCTATAGTTCTCTCTTAGTGTACGTAAATGCAAATGATTTTTGTGTGTCAATTTTATGTCCTGCAATTCACTTATTAGTTCTTTTCTTTTTAATTTTTATTATTAACATGTAATGTATTATTTGCTTCAGGGGTACAGGTCTGTGATTCATCAGTCTTATACAATACACAGCGTTCACCACAACACATACCCTCCCCAAAGTCCATCACCCAACCACCCCATCCCTCCCATCCCCCTCCACTCTAGCAACTCTCAGTTTGTTTCCTGAGATTAAGTCTCTTATGGTTTGTCTCCTTCTCTGGTTTCTTCTTGTTTCATTTTTTCCTCTCCTCCCCTATGATCCTCTGCCTTGTTTCTCAAATGCCACATATTAGTGAGATCATATGATAATTGTCTTTCTCTGATTGACTTATTTCGCTTAGCATAATACCCTCATTCCATCCATGTTGTTGCAAATGGTAAGATTTCATTTTTTGATGGTTGCATAATATTCCATTATATATATATACCACATCTTCTTTATCCATTCATCTGTTGATGGACTTCTGGGCTCTTTCCATAGTTTGGCTATTGTGGACATTGCTGCTATAAACATCGGGGTGCAGGTGCCCCTTCGGATCACTACATTTGTATCTTTGAGGTAAATACCCAGTAGTGCAATTGCTGGGTTGTAGGGTAACTCTATTTTCAACCTTTTGAGGAACCTCCATATGTTTTCCAGAGTGGCTGCACCAGCTTGCATTCCTACCAACAGTGTAGGAGGGTTCCCCTTTCTCCACATCCTCGCCAACATCTGTCGTTTCCTGACTTGTTAATTTTAGCCATTCTGAATGGTGTGAGGTGGTATCTCATTGTGGTTTTGATTTGGATTTCCCTGATGCTGAATGATGTTGAGCACTTTTTTATGTGTCTGTTGGCCATTTGTATGTGTTCTTTGCAGAAATGTCTGTTCATGTCTTCTGCCCATTTCTTGATTGGATTATTTGTTCCTTGGGCGTTGAATTTGATAAGTTCTTTATAGATTTTGGATACTAGCCCCTTTTTATTTTTTTAAAGATTTTTTATTTATTTATTTGACAGAGAGAGACACAACGAGAGAGGGAACACAAGCAGGGGGAGTGGGAGAGGGAGAAGCAGGCTTCCCGAGGAGCAGGGAACCCGATGGGGGTCTCGATCCCAGGACCCTGGGATCATGACCTGAGCCGAAGGCAGACACTTAATGACTGAGCCACCCAGGTGCCCCTGGATACTAGCCCTTTGTCTGATATGTTCTAACAGTTTTTTGGTGGATTCTTTAAGATTTACTACATATAATATTTGTCATCTACAAACATTGACAGTTTTACTTCTTCCTTTCTGATTTGGATGCTCTTTATTTCTTTTTCTTGCCTATTTGTTCTGGCTAGGACTTCCAGTACTATGCTGAATAAAAGTAATGAGAGTGGACATCTTTTTCTTCTTCCTGATCTTATTGGAAAAGCTTTCAGCTGTTCACCATTGAGAATGATTTTAGTTGTGGGTTTTTTTTTTTTTTAAAGATTTTATTTATTTATTTAAGAGAGAGAATGAGAGACAGAGAGCACGAGAGGGAAGAGGGCAGAGGGAGAAGCAGACCCCCTGCTGAGCAGGGAGCCCGATGTGGGACTCGATCCCAGGACTCCAGGATCATGACCTGAGCCAAAGGCAGTCGCTTAACCAACTGAGCCACCCAGGCGCCCTTAGCTGTGGGTTTGTCACCTGTGGCTTTTATTATGTTGTGATATGCATTTATATCCAAATTTTTGAGAGTTTTTATCATGAAAAGATGTTGAATTTTGTCAAATGCTTTTTCTGCACCTTTTAAGATGATTGTATGATTTTTCTTCCTCATTTTCTTAATGTGATATATCACATTAATTGATTTGCTTGTAATGAACCATCCTTCCATCCCGGGAATAAATCCCACTTGATCATGATGTATATTCCTTTTAATGTACTGTTGAATTTGGTTGCTAATATTTTGTTGAGGATTTTTGCATCTATGTTCATCAAGGATATTCGTTTATAATTTTCTCTTCTTGTAATAGCCTATCTGCTTTTGGTATCAGGGTATGCTGACCTTGTAAAATATACAATGTTTCCTTATTGAGTTTCCTTATTTGATTTTTTTGATTTTCTGTCTAGATGATCTATCCATTATTGAAGGTGGAGTATTGAAGTCCCCTACTATTATTGTATTGCTGTCTATTTTTCCCTTCAGATCTATCAATATTTGCTTTACATATTTAGTTGCTCTGATATTTTGTACATATTTATAATTCTTTTATCCTTTTGATAAATTGATCTCTCTATCATTATAAAATGAACTTTGTTTCTTGTTATAGTTTTTGGCTTAAAGTCTGTGTATTTGATATAAGTATAGCTACCTCTGCTTTCTTTTGGTTTTCATTTGCATGGAATATCTTTTTTTATCCCTTATTTTTAGTTCATATATGTCCTTAAAGCTGAAGTGAGCCTCTTGTGGACAGCATATTGTCGGGACTTGTTTTTTAATCCACTCAGCCACTCTGTGTCTTTTGTTTGGAGAATTTAGTCCCTTTACATTTAAAGTGATTTAATAGGTATGGACTTAGTTTTGCCATTTTATTAATTGCTTTCTGGCTGTGTTGTACTTCCTTTGTTCCTTTCTTCCTCTCTTGCTCTCTTCCTTTGTGATTTGATAATTTTCTATAGTAGTATGCTTTAATTCCTTTGCCTTTTGTGTATAGACTACAGGTTTTTGCTTTGTGATTTCCATGAGACTTACATAAAACATAGTTAAAGCAGTCTGTTTTAATTGAAAACTTAACTGTAAGTACATACAAAAGCTCTGCATTTTTACACACCCCTCACCCTACATTTTATGTTTTTGATGTCACAGTTTTAATCTTTTTATATTGTGTATCCACTAATAAAGTATTTCTGTTTCTCTTTGACCTTAATATTAGAGTTTTAAGTGATTTACCAACCACTGTTACAATATTAGGATATTCTAACTTAATTATGTATTTACTTTTACTAGTGAATTTTATGCTTTCATTTGTTTTCCTCTTCCTAAATAGTGTCCTTTCATTTCAGCTTGAAGAACTCCTTTAACATATCTTGTAAGGGCAGTCTAGTGATGATGAAATTCTTCAACTTGTGTTTGCCTGGAAAACTGTCTTTCTTTCCGTTCTGAAGGACAACTTTGCTGGGTAGAAGATTCTTGGTTGGTAGTTTTTTTTTTTTTTTTTCTTTTAGCACTTTGAATTATCACCCCTCTATCTTCTAGCCTGCAAGGTTTCTGCTGAAAAATCTTATACACTTATGGGGATTCCCTTGTATGTAGCAAGTTGTTTTTCTCTTGTTATTTTTAAGGTTCTCTTTTTGTCTAACTTTTGACAATTTAATTTTAATGTGTCTTAGTTTGGCTCTCTTTCAGTTCATCTTTTTTGGCACTTTTGGGGTTTTCTGGATCTGGATGTCTGTTTCTTTCCCCAGGTAGGGGAAATTTCCAGCCATTATTTCTTTGAATAAACATTTTGCCCCTTTCTTTCACTTCTCTTTCTGGGACCCCTACAATGAATATATTGCTCTTCTCGGTGGTGTCCTCTGAGTCCCTTAAGCTATCTTCAGTCTTTTTCATTCTTTTTTCTTTTTGTTCTTCTGACTGGATTAGTTCCACTGCCCTGTCTTTCAGTTCACTGATCCTTTATTCCTCTTGATATAGTTATCTGTTGAAGTCCTCTATTGAAATTGTCAGTTCAATTATTATATTCTTAGCTCTATGATTTCTGTTTGGTGTTTTTTAATATTTTATATCTCTTTGTTAAAATTCTCACTTTATTCATGCATTTTGAACTCTATATCAGATAAATCACTTACTTCCATTTCATTAAGATTGGTTCCTGGAGATTTATCTTGGTCCTTTGTTTGGAACATGTTCTCTTGTTTCTTAATTTCCCTTGACTCTCTGTGTTGCTTTCTGTGCATTAGTAAAGTAGACAGCTCTCCCAGTCTTGACAGACTGGTCTCCTGTAGGCGATGAACCTCATCAATCAGCCTGACCCAAGCTTTCGGTTGCCTCTCAGAACTTTGTGACTGCCCAAGCTGCTGTCTTTATTCTTACTGATTCCCAGTAGTTGATGGTGTGCTAAGACCCATCAATGTCCCAAAGGGGAGGATTTCAGTCAGCACCTAAATGGAGACTGATTAGAAGCTAGACCTTCAGGCAGCAGCTGGGAAAATATTTAGTCAAACCCCTTCCAGGGAGAAACTGGGAGATGAGCATTTTTGCCTGCTCCATAATGCACTGAGTCAGGGTGTATAGCCATGTGGCGTGCCCCTATGCCTATTTAAAAACTTCTTCTTTGTTTGCTATAGTGCTGTGGGACTCATGAATGCAAGCCCTGTTGGCTATCAGAGTGAGGTGATGGGAGCCAGTACATTTAGTGGCCCCCGTAACAAGTGGGACACTAGAGGTGAGAAACTCCTTCCAGGGAGATATTGGCAACTTGGTTTTATTGTTAGAGTAGGATGGAAAGAAAAGACAGAGGAAGTGCCCAGTAGCTCTTTCAGGCTACAGGAAAGATCATAATCAGCACTGTTCATGCTAATTAGAAGTTGGACCCTCCGGTAGCAGCCTGTAAAGTATACAGTCAGACTCCTTCCAGGGAGACGGAGAAAAGGGCTTTTTTGTCTGCTCCCTCTGTGCTGAGTCTTGGAGAGATAGATGTGGTAAGTGCTCATGTGCCTATTACCAGCTGCTTTTTGTTTCCTATATTTCTGTGGGACTTATCAATGTAAGCCCCCTGGCTTTCAAAGCTTAGTGATTTGGGGGCCTGTCCCTTGGGTAGCAGCCATAAAAGTTTGGGCACTAGATGTATGGTCCCAATCCTCCACTACTCAGAGAGAAGCTGGGAGTTGGGGATTCCCTCCAATTGTATGGTGCTATGCAGCGGGTGAGGTTTGTGGTGAGACTGTGTCTCAGCCTTTATTGTCTTTTAGATGGGGTATTTTTCTAGTTTTCCAGTGTGTAGAAGTCACTCAACTAGTTTCTGGGTTTCTCGCAGAGGGAATTGCTCTGTGTGTAGCTGCACAGTCAGAGCACCCAGGGGAGGAGGGAAACTTAGGAGCCTCCTATGTTGCCATCTTGATCTGGAGTCTATGACTGTTTTTATTATCTAAATTTCAACTACTGGAATTATTGTTTTATTCTTTCTTCGGTCTATTGTTAAAGGTTGTCAAGAAGTGTTGTCTTTTGAGCTTGAAGTTCTTATATATAATAATACAAACCACCTGGGATATTGTTATTTACTTTTTAAATAATTTTTAAGGTGAAAGAGAAAATAAAAGCTTCACTTTTAATTTAAAACCTGTTCTCAACAATTTAAATATAGACAGAGTCTGTTTTTTTATAAATTGGATGTTAGAGATAATTTACTCTTAGTTATTTATATTTCTACTTTCTAGAGAAATTGAGTCATATCAAGAATATAGAAATTGTTTCTTCTTCTCTCCATTTTACTGGTTGTAGGATGATCCATTCTCTGCCCTGGACATTCACTTGAGTGATCACCTAATGCAGGAAGGGATTTTGAAATTTCTCCAAGATGACAAAAGGACACTTGTTCTTGTGACTCACAAATTACAGTATCTAACACATGCTGACTGGGTAAGAGTTTAAAAGAAATTTCATTAATTTTAATGTTATAGTCATATTAATAAATAGGGACATTAAGAAATGCTGTCTGAGATAAATTAATTCATTTGGCCAGTTAAGGATTTTTGTCACAGTTATGCTAATATGTGCTTTCTTTAGATCATAGCCATGAAAGACGGAAGTGTATTAAGAGAAGGGACTTTGAAGGACATTCAAACCAAAGATGTTGAGCTTTATGAACACTGGAAAACACTTATGAACCGGCAAGATCAAGAATTAGAAAAGGTAATTGCTCATAAATCAGAAGAGTTCAGAGTTCACTTTAAAAGAGTCATGAATATACTGTATAATTATTAAAAATTTGTTTAAAGGAGTATTACCATTTAATATTTAATGATATAATGGTCCTCATTTGAAACCTAAAGTAATTATGAATTTATATGTCATTAATAAATAGGCTACTTTGGGGGCACCTGGGTGGCTCAGTAGATTAAGTGCCTGACTTCAGCTCAGGTTGTGATCTCAAGGTCCTGAAATAGAGTCCTGCGTCAGGCTGTACGCTCAGTGGGAAGCTTGCTTTTCCCTCTCCCTTTGTCCTTCCCCCTGCTCGCGGATGCACATGCTCGTGCATGCTCGCTCTCTCAAATAAATAAAATCTTAAAACAATAAATAAGCTACTTTGAAACAATACAATTCTAATGATATCTTTTGGAGGAAGTGCTCTCAGGTTTTTAGGAGATTTTGATTTTAATTTGAACCATATTATAATTATATGTGTTTAAAACTTAAACTTTGCTGAAGCATGGTATATCATTATTTTATCTTAATTTTTCTTCTGTGTATCTTATTTTATTCATATATAATGTGAGGATATTTTCACTCACCACCTACGAGTACAGGGTCATGGACGAAACAAAATCTAAGATGATTTTGAAAGAAGGAAGAGCTGTGAGCTGTGGGTGAAGTTGTTAAGCATGCCTGGAATAAGGCTGGGAAGTGAAGGAAGGTGATTAGGAGGAAATAAAAATTAATTTTTACATTGATATAGTTTTTAAGTTTAAAGCCTTTTTTTACATAAGCTCATTTGATTTTCACAAACCCCCAGAAAAAAAGCAAAGAAAATATGGGAAATCAGTAAAGAAAATATGATCTCACTTTTATAGGTGAGAAAACTGAAGCCGAGAGTGGTTAAGTAACTTGTAAGTTGTACAGTACATATTATAAGTGGTACTAGTTGGACTTAAATCCAGGTCCATATTCAGTGTAATTCTGGTGTAATGTTATGTATGATATAAATATAACATTGAATGAGGTGATAATGGAGTTGGAGACCAGACTGAGAGCAATGAAAGAACAACTTGTGGTTGAGAGGTGAAATTATAAATTGTATTAGTAAATTTTTTAAATGTTTGTTGACTTGAGACTAGAAAGTGTCCAGAATTTGGTACTCCTGGCCAGGACTCAACATTATAAAATGAAATTTTTGTATCAGCAAATTCCTGAGAATATCAAGAAATTAAAATGCATTATTTTTATAAAAGAATAAAAGGATCTCTGTTCCAATAGAGAGAGGAAGATAAAAAGTCAGACAGACCCTAGGATTGCTCTGTCTTCTGTGGATTTGCCAAAGACCTCAAAAGCAAACTACCTAAGGAAGAAAAGATATTTGTAAAAGTAGAAGTGAAGTAGAATGGGACACAACACAGAACCATTTAAATGAGGATATTCATCAAAAAAATTATAAGGTACCATCAGCACGTGCCCACTTAGGAATTATACTGTGAGAAACTTGATTGGGATGGCTCCAAATGACATTTTTTACAGTGACCTAGATGCCAGGGACAAAAGAATATGACGTAAGCTTAAGGAATGGGGCCACTTATGGTTTACTTTGGAAAGAAGATTTGGAAAAAAAAGAGAGAGAGAGTTGTTGGCTTGATTTTATAGTAATACTGACTGTTAAACAAGCCAGGAAGAAAGTCCATTAAGTTGTATTTAGAAATGAAGTGATCACTTGAGATAGCATAACTCTATAATTAAAGACACATTACAGGGTTATAAATCAGCTGGCGAAGATACAGAACAAGTTAGGGTGTGGACAAAGCAAATGCAGTTGTGAGGTTGAACAGTGGCCAGTAGAAGCCAGAAGGAACCATGCACCTGTCCAGAATCCTCACCTGGGGATGCAGGGAGGTTACTGCCACCTAGGGACGGGCCAGCATTGGAAATTCATTTGAAGGCAGTGAGATTCACACTGGCGGGGGCTGGGGGGCGGGGGGAAACAGTTTCTTGTTCACTTTGTTATGTGGCAGGATGGGGTGTTTGCCAAGGGCACTGGTTCTCAACCAGGGTCTTGTTTGCTTTCTAGGGGACATTTGGCCACATTTAGAAACATTTTTGGTTGTCACAGCTGGGGGGCAGGTGCTACTAGCCTCTCGTGGGTAGAAGACAGCGATGCTGCTAAACATCCTACAGTGCAGCCCCCACAACAAAGAGCTATCTGACCAAAATGTCAATAGTGCCAAGGTTGAGAAAGGCTGACCTAGAGCCAGACTAGATCAAGTAAGCAGAGAAGGCTGGTGAAACAAAACATCCTGTCACTGGGCTTTAGACACAACTGTCAGTTTGAGGACTAAGGTGTCAACAAAAGAATATGTTGCAAGGATAGCAATGAAAACTACAAGAAGGAAGAGGAGATAACACTTTGAGCTGATTTAAATATTATTAAAAATTCTAGCTTGGATGACACCTTTATCTTCCTGATGTTTTTAAGCAAAATAAACTAACATCATTTGATATCTCCTGCCCCAACCCTCACCTTGATCCGATCTGTAACAGGCATTCAAGAAATACTTATTAGATAAATGAAACAAAATTCACATTTACTTAAGCCAAATATCCATGTAATTTAAAATATTTAACCTGTAATGAGCTTAATATGAGCATTTACTTGTAAGAAAAATGAATAAAGATTTTTTTAAGTATCTGAGATGTTCCATCTTTTGCTCACATAGCAGGGAGAGTTGAACAAGAACCAAATCTGCTGTTTTCCAATGTGCAGGGTCATTTCATTTTATTACCCTAAATGCAAAGGATCGAGTCAGCTTTAATTTTGTATTTAATTTTTTTTTTTTTAAAGATTTTATTTATTTATTTGACAGAGAGAGAGATAGCGAGAGCAGGAACACAAGCAGGGGGAGTGGGAGAGGGAGAAGCAGGCTTCCCGCCGAGCAGGGAGCCCGATGTGGGACTCGATCCCAGGACCCTGGGATCATGACCTGAGCCGAAGGCAGACGCTTAACGACTGAGCCACCCAGGCACCCTAGTTTTGTATTTAATTTTACATACGAGCTTTAGTTTTCATATCATTAGACAAAATTAAAAGCTGATATGAAATTGTCTCTGAAAAAAATGTTATTCAAGAGACACTTTAGTTTTCATTCTTTTTAAACCAAGAATCTGGAAGCAATAGAGCCTTCTAGCAAATCTCCTAAATCACACATGTTGTATAAGGCCAAAACGAAACAACAACAACACGATCACTACCTAGAGACTGATCACTAAGGGTTTATTTGTTTATTGATATAACAGTCAAACAGTGATGTGTGTGTGTGTGTGTGTGTGTGTGTGTGAGAGAGAGAGAGAGAGAGAGAAAGCATATACAGAAAGCTCTCAATTTACTATGGATTCCAAAAGTTTGTGGGTCAGTTGTTTGGAACTCAGAATGCATTTCCCCATAGAAACAAGGCTATGGTTAGTTTCCCAAACTGTCCTGCAGCAGCAGATTTAACCCACAATGTGTCAGAACTGATACTACCACTCCAGTTCTGAAGCCAAGGGAACTAGGGTATTGGAAGCAGAGGAATGGAGAAAATGAAATCCCGCTCCCTGTCTTGAGTGCACAACCCTGACAAGTTTACAGATTGTTTGGGGCACGTTTCCCTTCTCCTTCTGCATATTTCCCCCTCTTAGGGCTTTCTCTTAAGCTGCTAGGCACCTAAGTACCCTCATTTTTCATTTGCTTCAAAATTACCTACCTTCCTTCACTGCCTATTGAAGTCCATTTCTTTTGTGCAGCTACCCTAGTGAGATGCTAAGGAAACTCACTCTGATTTAGTAATTTATAATAAGAGGGGATGAGTGATGGAGCTCTACCCAGTCTAGAACTGCATGCATTGTTGAAGGAAATTATTTATTAACATGGTTAAATCTTTAGTTAGAGAATTACAAGGAGTATCTGAAAGTGATGTCAAGATAAAATAAGTAGCAGTGGGAGAATTATGTTTTAAGACTGGAGGAGGTGTCCCTGCTCCTGGGGTTGGCGCCACTGTGTTGTTGCTACTTGCCCTGGCTTCTTACTGCCCAACACTTCGGAGCTCTGAAGCCTTACAAACCTCAGACGTTGCGTCACAATTACTCTTACAACAGGAGTTGTTGATCTCTAGAGAGAGCAGAGAGCTCAAGACTGGTATAGATAACTAACGATTGATATGTGTGAGTCACTGATGGGTAAGTCAAAACCTTCCTAGGGCTGTGAGCTCCTTGAATGATGATATCATGGTGTTTACTGCAGGATATGGAAGCTGACCAAACAACTTTGGAGAGGAAAACCCTCCGAAGAGCCATGTATTCGAGAGAGGCCAAAGCCCAAATGGAGGATGAAGATGAAGGTAGATCTTTTTCTTATATCTGAAACATTCAAGTGGGACGTGACTGCTTTACCTTGGCTACTGATGCACAAGTATGTCTGTGAAGAATAAAAAGCCACTTTGCAGGGAGAAAAGAGCTAAGCCAAATATGTAATACTGAAAATGAAAAGAATAGGAGCAAAGAAAAGGTGTATGTAATCCATCAACAGGCATCGTGAGCGGTTTCTAAGTGTGTCTTAGTGTATTTGTGCTGTGCGAGAGAGAGGGCTGAGAGGAAAAGGCCCTGTTTCGTAAATAAATCTAGACCCTTGTTCATATAAATTGGAAAGTCTAGTAGAATGACCAAATCAAGTTATTAATAAAATGTCAGTCCTTCAGAAATAAGCAATAAATGGGGAATATGAAGAAAATACTGTTTTGAAATATTTATACTTGAATCATTCAGTAAGTCCTCAGGGAATTTTCATGACAATACAGCAACAAAGAATAAGAGAATTCCACGAAAGCCATTTGTTATGTTTCAGTTTTCTGGATCTAATCAGGTACAGTAGAGAAAAAAAGATTTCCTGGAAAATAGAGGAATAAGATGAAATAATTACATTGCCTTGACATTTGTTGCCAAGAAGTTTGTAAGATGAATCTCATTTAAGTCCATAGGGTAAATGCACTATACTTCATGTTTCTTATACAGTTTTTGCTTAAGACTGCATTTCTACAAGCCAATTAAGAAAGAGAGAAAATTGTAATTTCAAGGCAAAGAATACCAAAATATGCTACCTTTATATTTCAGATAAGTATTCAGTATTTCAATAAATACTCATTGAGAGAGTGAATGAATGAACAAATGAATGAATAGATTTTGCACTTCAATTCCTTAGATTTAAAAATATTTTTAAAAATGTCTGGTGCTATAAACAGACATCAGTTTCTAGAATTTAAAACCAGTTATTTCTAATGCACTCTAAAAGTGGAGTCATGCCCAGTTACTCTCTCCAGTGTTCCAGTGGTTTGTATATGGCTGGATACTCTACCCTGGGCTTGTTGTGTTAATCCATTCTCTCGGGCATAAAATAAGGTAGTACTATTTTCTTACAGAATAAAATGATGTAATGCATATTAAAGAGCACGATATGCTATGTATTTCCTACTAGGTTGTTATTCCTGGTCCTGGTCAGTACGTCTGTTTCTAGCCACCAGGAAGGGAAGAAGGGAAGTAGTTGCACATATTGTTCCTAACTCCTTACCATTGGCTACTTCAATACATGGACAGATTAGGTACTGGGAAAAGGATGAAATCTTGTATTTAGCTGGGCAGCCATAGGCCAGTTGAAATTTCAATTAATATGGAAACAGAGAATGGATGTTGGGGAGACAGCTAATAGTCTGCAAGTGTCTAGCACTTTCACCATGCAGATTTCTAATCCTGTCTTCACACATTGACCCCACACTTACCAAAGGACATATTATCTGAGACCTGTTCATTTGCTGCATCCAGTTCGAAATACTAGGATCTTTGGTGATGCTCATTCTTCCCATAGTGTCCATATTTAGATCTCTGTGGTCTGATAACCTGTAAACCAAAGTTATCTATCTTTGCTACCCACAACCTACTCAATATAGAGTAGTGGAGTATGTAACAGGATAACTGCAATGAAAATGGTCTTTGGAAAAGGAAAGGATGGGAAATGCACAACATTCACCAGACCACACAAATAATCAAATTTTGCCGGTGACGAAATGCTGAAATTCCATCTTCATTATAGAGTATGTTCTTAGGATAACCATCTTGGAGTTTCCAGACGGTTTAAACATCTGAGAGGAACTCCCTGACTCTTGTCCTCTGTCCTCTGCTTTTGCTGTCTGGAAGGTTTCTTCTTGCTCATGCTCCTCCATGACCACATCTAAAATGGACCATAGAGAGCATAGATTATGCCTTCTTGGGCAATCCACAAACTTCAGAGTCTATTTCCTTCTGCTGAAGTTTTACAAATATAAAAATTTAGAGTTCAAAAAATTGTAAGTGTCTAAAGGCCAGACCTGTGGTTTTATTGGCAACACAGTTCTTTTGATAACTTTGTAAACTTCTAGTCTATACTTCCTGTCAATTTGATGTGTAATAAATTGGCAAATTATCTCATCCAGACATAGATGTTGCTTATTGTTTTGCTCATTCATTCATTCATTCATTCATTTTTCACCAATTTTTTAAATGAGGTTTTTCCTGGCTAAAAGCATTTAAAATTTCTAAGACTAACACTTGTATTTCTATAAATCTGAGGGAGATTTTTATATGCTTTTTTGTGAGATAATATGAATTTTATCTACTTGTTGATGAGGAAAGCTTAAACTAATATTTTACATGCAGAGGAAGAAGAGGAGGAAGATGAGGATGATAATATGTCCACTGTAATGAGGCTCAGGACTAAAATGCCATGGAAAACCTGCTGGCGGTACCTTACTTCTGGAGGATTCTTCTTGCTCTTCCTGATGATTTTCTCTAAGCTTTTGAAACATTCAGTCATTGTGGCCATAGACTACTGGCTAGCCACATGGACTTCGGAGTACAGTATAAGCAATTCTGGAAAAGCTGATCAGGTATAGTGAATTCTGTTTTTAAATCATCAAGGAAATAAATGTTGAGATTAACATGATACTCTTTTGTTTAGTTTGATATTAATAGCCCAAATGTCATAGGACTTTTGTAATGATTCAGTAAGTTAATTAAAATAGGACCTGAAATGGAATGACATGTCAAAATGGAATCTATTAGGATCACTTTTGTGTTTTAAAACTTATCATAAGAAACATTTAAAGATAATGTTTGGATTTGGATTCAAGAGACGTATATGCACATGATGTGTGTGTGTGTGTGTAACATATACACGGGACTTTTGTGTTATTGTTTTAATGGTATTGATTTTAACTACTGATGCCAATGTATTAGCTGGTTAATCTGAGATTGGGGATAGGAAGGATGAGCTCTACAGTGTAGAAAGCCAAGAATATTTCAACCTGAAAACAGACTTTAATGCTTCATCTGCCTTTAGGCAAACGTTGGAAGAGAGTGAAGGAAACAAGGAGGGACATGGTGGGGGTACTGTCTTTAGTCTCCAAAAACTGCACTCCTTCAACTGTCTAAATTGATACAAGATAATGAAGTTGAAAATATTGTCTGACTTCGATATTTTGTGTTCTAGTAAGAAAAAACTGATAATGTCATATGTGGGTTTTTTGGTGTCGGTTGCTTTTTAGACCTACTATGTGGCTGGATTTAGCATACTTTGTGGAGCAGGTATTTTTCTCTGCCTTGTTACATCTCTCACTGTAGAATGGATGGGCCTCACAGCTGCCAAAAACCTTCACCACAACCTCCTCAATAAGATAATTCTTGGACCAATAAGGTAAAAATGTAATCATTTCTTATTCCCCTACACAAAATCATAAAAACATACATCTTTAAATTTAAGTGAAATGTGAAATTTTAGAGAGTGTATTTGGTCTTTGAGCAAATAAATAGGAACCTTCTCATTTTCCCGACTCTAAGATGTCCATTAGCAGTGCTCAGGTTCCAGACAGTTTACTGTTATCATACATTCCAATCTGTTTATTTCCTAGATTCTTTGATACCACCCCCCTGGGACTGATTCTCAATCGCTTCTCAGCTGATACAAATATCATTGATCAGGTGAGTGCCTGAGTTACTTCCAAGTTCAGAAACAATTTTTTCAGTATAAACTAGATAACATTTAAGATAAAACATGATTCCTGTTAACAATAGAGGATGTCTAAAACTTAAAGCCTATAGGCACACTTATCAATATTATATTCATAACAGATTTATAGAATAAAAACTTAAAGGAAAACCTTAATTTGAAATAATTTGTGCATGTAGAAGAGGATACTTAGAGAATGAGCATGAAATAAAGGGAAATGGTAAAGAATAAACTGACATTTAATTTTTTTATTATAAAAAGGAATCATTTTGATCAATGTTGTCTCTCCATTCACAGCAAAATTCTTAAAAGTTTAGTATTGATGCAGGGTGTCTCCCAGAAGCAAAGGATGGAATGCCAAGCTGTCTTAGATGTCCTTTACTTCAACTAGACTGGCTCTTTAATAAGAAAAGTTTCAGATGGTGTGATATTTTAGAGAATATTCCAAGGATGCCCAGTTTAGTTTTAGATCCCTCTGCCCTTCTAGAAGTTTGTCCTACAATTAAAGTCCTCAAACTCTAAAATTGGATCACTCCAAGAACAGACCCCTTAAGATAATGGACAAAAGAATCCATCAAATCCAGCACTTATCTTTTCTGACTTTTCAGAGTTACCTTCAGAATACCTAAATTACCCTCAGTTTAGGAAAAGAATGCTTGATGCATGCAGCTGACTAAAAAGTATACTGAAAAATTTGATGTTTTCTTTGGTGGTTAGTCACACTGCATCTAAAACACTTCATAAGGAATACATATGGAAAAGAAGAGACAAAACAGTCCTTATTTGGAAGATGATATGATTGCCGCCTAGAGAATCCAAGTCAATTAGTACAATAAAAACCAGCTAGAAAGTTCAGAAAAGTATCTGCATACGGTATATGATATAAAATTCAATAACTTTCTCTACACCAATTAAAAAATTAAGTGAAAAATAAATTCTATTCATAATAATAACAAAAACAAAAATAGAGAGAAACCTAATAAGAAGAAAAGAGATCCAACAATCCTAGAAATCCCAAAATCCTGGATATATGGAGAATTCCCCTATCAGATATCCAGAAACCATTATAAAAATAAAATACTCTGGTGATCACAGAAAACAAGCAGATCAAAAGAAAAAAATGGAGAACTCAGAAACACCAGCATATGGAGGGATTTAACACAGGATAAGTGTGGTATCTGGAATCAGTTAAAAAAAGGATTATTTTTTTCAATAAAGGATGTTGGGACAATTAGCTATCCATAAAATACAAAGCAAATACATATGGAATAAAGATAGCCATATAAAAACATAAAACTATAAAATAAAATGTGGGAGAGTAGTTTTAGAATTTTGGGGTGGGAATTAAGTAAGACACAAAACTCTGAATAAAGAAAAAAGCCAAAGGAAATGACTATATAAAATCTTAAACTTCTTTTGAGCTAAAAGCATCAAAGACAAATTTAAAATGTAATAGATTAACTGGGAGAAAATCTGGCAACATATGTAAAGCAAGAGGAAAACATCCATAATCTGTAAAGAGCATCTAAAAATCAACAAGGAAGATAAATAATCCAGTCAAAAATATGAGCAAGCAAGATACAGAAAATTAATGTAAATGTCTTACAGAAGAGGAATAGCTAACTATGTTTTTAATAATATGCTATGTTTTTAATAATATCCATTAAAAAGAGAGAGAGATTTGTATATGGTAACATGGGAAGGTTTATAGTCTATCTTGTTAAGTAAAATAAATCAAGAACACATGGACAAATAAGATTTATAGTATAGTACCATTTCCATAAAATCCCCAAGATAAACAGACCGACAGACTGACCAATGATAAGTAGATAGGTAGATAGATGGGTAAAAATACTGAACTAAGGGAAGTGAATGAAGTTGAAGGAGTGAAGACTTGCTTACAATGAAAATGTTCATATACTACTTTTGTAACTAATTATATAACTTAACATTAATATAAAGTGAATATTTTATTCCATTGTAATGAATATTTTCTTTGAGCTAAAATATTTTCCTTTCAAACTACCTTCTTAATAGCACATCCCTCCAACTTTGGAATCTCTAACTCGCTCAACACTGCTCTGCCTGTCCGCCATTGGCATGATTTCTTATGCCACCCCTGTGTTCCTGGTTGCTCTTGTGCCTCTCGGGGTCGCCTTTTATTTTATCCAGAAATACTTTCGAGTGGCTTCTAAGTAAGTAAAACAAAGTTCTATTCATTTTCAAAAGCCTATATGTTTGATTTGCTGTGATTCAGATTTGCTGTAGTGTTTTTCAAGATTAGGTACGGAATTTGGAAATGCAACCTATTTTTAACATGATAAAACCTGTATTATATTTCATTTGGAGATCTATTATAATTGTTTCTGTAATGGGCTGTTTAAGCCCTGGACATATATTAACATGTGGATTAACATGTTGAGTTTTGAGTCCACAAACTATGCCAAATTTTTCATTCTGTTGTCCTTTTTCTGAACATGACATTGACAGAAAACTTGTAAAACCAAACACAGTTCCAAAGGGTAAGTGACTTCATATTGTTCTATTCCACAAATGGGGAGAAAAGATAAAATATTGTAAAATGCTAAAATGCCTTCTGTAAAAATCTAGGAGAATTTAAAAAGGTTAAAAAGATAAGCCAGAGTGATGACTAGGAAAGTAGATAATCTTGAAATGTCTGATAGAAGAGCTGTAACTCCAAGAGATTGGAACTTTCCAGATTGGATCATTTAACACGTACTTGAGTACCCAGCCAAAAATAAATAAAAGAAGCCACGAATCTTACATTCTTCTATTAACATAAGATTTATCATTTGCTAGATGTACTGTAGTTAAATGAAATGTAGTACAGTTGTTTTAAAATTTCCAGTTTAGCTTTGAAGGCTTTCTATATATATTACAGTGAATTTTATATCATTGCAATAATCATCTTATTGCAACAAACACTCAGTAAGCATTCTGTGTTGAAAATAATTGTGTAAGCCATGTGGCAGCTGAAGAGATCCACCTGACAAGACCCTATTCTCAAGAAACTTAATCTCTGGGGAAAATAAAACATAGATATGGTAATCCTTGTATGTGGATTAAGTGCTGGAATAAGAAGGTAAATACTGAGTTTATTCAGTAAAATGAGAATACTTAATAGGACTTGAGTGCAAGGAAGATGATGAAAAATTGGGGAAGGTAACAAGAAAAGCCAAGACTGTAGTTGGGATCCTCTCAATATATCATATAACATTTTTTAATTTAAAAAAATATGGTTGTTTCTCCATTTCAGCTATGATTTAAGGTCCTTCAAATGTTAGAGATCTGTACTAAATCTAGAATGTTTTTTCATTCCCAACCTCATCCATTTTTCTTGTAGCAAATTCAGACCAAAAGGAAGAAGTTAGTCATGAGTTCACTCTTTCATTTCTTCTGGTACTATTGCTAATGCTGCTTGCTGGAGGGGCAAGATGTTCAGTTAATTCATTTCTGTTGTTTCTAAATCTATCCTTGTCTTGTTACCATTAAATATTACAGTCATGTCTTACTTCAGTCATGTACCAATTTGGGCCTATTTTTGCCCCTTTGCAATACAAATTGAGTGCAAAGGCCAGGCAGATATTCCTAGTCCGTTATAAATTGGAATTGCAAATAATCAAATAAATAAATAAATAAATAATAGGAATTGTGAATTTTGTTCATTATAAGAAAGAACAATCTGTTATTAGCATTGGTAGTGACTAAAATACGAAGATGATCCTTTTTAAAAGAGATTTATTTATTTATTTTAGAGAGAGAATGAGTGGAAGGGGCAGAGGGAGAGAGAATCTCAAGCCAACTCTGCGCTGAGTGCAGAGCCCCATGTGAGGCTCGATCTTGGGACCCTGAGATCAGGACCTGAGCTGAAACCAAGCGTCAGATGCTTAACCGACTGCGCCACCCAGGCACCACATGGAGGAGATGATCACTTTTGAAGAATTAACACTGATAATGGATTATCAACCATTCTTATTTGAAATTTTTTGAAAGTGAGCAAATATGACCACATTACATTAAATTTCACAGACAAAAAAACCTTTCTAGGGGCACCTGGGTGGCTCAGTCGGTTAAGCATCTGCCTTCGGCTCAGGTCATAATCCCAGGGTCCTGGGATCGAGCTCCGCATAGGGCTCCCTGCTCAGCAGGGAGTCTGCTTCTCCTTTTCCCTCTGCCTGCAGCTCTGCCGATTTGTGCTCTCTCTCTGTGTCAAGTAAATAAATAAATAATCTTTAAAAAAGAACAAAAACCTTTCTAGATGCTGAGGCTCTGCAGGACTCACTCATATTGAAAAGCTCAGGCAACTTAACAGACGTTTTGTAAACACCCAAAGGAATGAAAGTGGGAGACAGGAAATGCCATTGAATTTGGAATCTCTGAAATCAAAGACCTAATGTGTGGTTAGCTATGTAAGGAAGTGTTTCCTACTTATAAGAATACAAGGTCAATGGGACGCCTGGGTGGCTCAGTCGGTTAAGCGTCTGCCTTCAGCTCAGGTCATGATCCCGGGGTCCTGGGATCGAGTCCCGCATCGGGCTCCCTGCTCAGTGGGAAGCCTGCTTCTCCCTCTGCCTCTGCGTGCTGCTCCCTCTGCTTGTGCTCTTTCTGTCAAATAAATGAAATCTTTAAAAAAAAAAAAAGAATACAAGGTCAAGCTATACGCTCACCTTTTTGGTTTCACAAAGTATAGTCCTATAAACAAAGGCTTCTCCTTCCTAATTTTTTCCCTTCATTACAAACCTCAAATGTAGTGACCACCTGATACTTGTGTCAAATTGACAAATAGCCACTTAATTTTATGTTTAAAGTAGCAAACTACTCACATTCCTTCATATTCATTTTCCTCCTCCCCTCTTTCTTTCCCTTCCCTCTTTCTTTCTGTCTCCTCATCTGCAGTTTCTAAAGTGGACAAACCCATTGTAGAAACTCAAAAGAGATTTGCATTTGTTTGTGGCACTACACAGGCCACCCAGAATGGCCCAAGTTAATTGTTGAAGATTATGTAACAGTATAATTCAGTTGACTCTGGAAGGTGAATGTTGATGCTGCAACTCTAAATCCTCAACCCCAAAAACCTAAAAAAATGGCAGAAAAAAAAGACTGAAAAGAAAAAAGAGGGATGTTTTGAAACATATGGTATAACTCTTGCCTATCTTCTAGAAATGCAGGCTTATGTGGTTTAAGGAAATGTATTCATCAGTAGTGTGCATCTTTATCAAAAGGATGATTCAGGGGTTTGTCCACCAAACATTCACTGGATATCGTATATATGTAGTTTCTTGGAGGACCTATGAAAAAAAGTTCTATGAAGCATGGAGGCAAGGATTCAAACTCATGTGGCCAAGGGCAAACTCATTGTCTTTTTCTTCAAATTCCTTTATTCTGTGGCCCCCATCCTGGTAAATAATATGGTCATTTGTCAAGACTGCTAAGCTAGAAACAGCAAAGCCATATTTGACTCTTCTCTCTTACTCACCCTGCTACAATTCATTGATTGTTGCAGTTTAGAAGCCTACTTTTGGAAGACTATCTCACAATCCTTCCCTTGTTTTAAATCTCACTAGCATCCCAGTAATTCAGAGCTTTAAAAAAATCTCTGATGTAGACTATCTTAACTTACTTACTCTTTTTCATCCTTTATAGCCTCCCAAGTCATGTTGCTTAAGCATAGCCTGATCATTTTATTTCTAGTCTTCAGTGATTTTGTCCAAGCCACCCAGGATCCTCCACCACCTAGTCCCACCTCTCCTTTATACAGCCATTCCCCACTTCGGCGCTCGCAAAGGATTCTTGGCACCAGCCAGACTGAACCTGCCAGGTTCTTTAGTCTGCGGTGTTTGCTCTTGTTCTCATAGCTGGAATGCACTTCTTCTTGTCTGTTTTATTGAAGCCCTCCTCAAAGCTTAACATTTGGCCTAAATTCCACCTACTCAAAAAAAAAATATTATCCATCTCCTAGGTATGAGTTAAATATCCATTCCTTTGTGTCCCCATAGCAGTTTACTATAGTTGTTATACAAAGCAGTAGTTTTTTTACAATACAGTGTATATTTGGCCTGGACCAAAATTCATTATGTACTCATCTTTCTCTTCCTCTTCAGATTATAAGCTGTTTGAGGTTTTTGTTAACTGGGTTCTAGAAGAAATTAGTTGCAATGACAAGTAAAAACCCTAATTTAGGATGAACACAGTAGCCTCTGAACCTGAAGGCATATGAAGTTAATTTTGTACTTCTCTCTGTTCTAGGGATCTCCAGGAACTTGATGATAGTACCCAGCTCCCTCTGCTTTGCCACTTCTCAGAAACAGCTGAAGGACTCACCACCATTCGGGCATTTAGGTAAACAAACATATTTTCATTTTGCTGATTAAGCAATTACATCATCAACAAATCTATCTGCAAATAACTGATAATTGCTACCATTCTTTGGATGCCCACAGTGTGGGCATGGCAGTGTTCTAAACTAGAAGAGAGAAAAATATGGCAATAAATGTTCGGAGTTAGTCTAATCCTCTGAAATTTTAACAAGAATAAAGAAAGAATGAAACACCATATTGGGAAGATACTAGCTGTGTAATATAGACCAGGCTTGTCAATTCCCTAGCCTCAGTTTCCTTATCTGTGAAATGGAGAAATCAACTTTGCTTCTTAAGGTCATTGGGCTAATTGACAAATGCATGGGAAGCACTAACCATGGTGATTAGCAAAGAAGCACCCAATAAACAAATTAAAATAAGTATATTAATAATAATAATAAAAGAAACACTACTAAAAATAAAATAAAATAAAAACTACTATATCAAGTTATTTTAGGATTTAATCAGTTTTCTTCAGTTATTACTGGTTAACAGTAAGAACCCAAGCTTTTGATCAAGAGCATTTGCTTAACACGCAGAAAATTATCTGGCCCCTATTTTCCCTGTTCAAGTAAACTCAGAAGAGAAGGTGGCACCAATGAATATTTCATTTAATCTTGAAAATTGACATCTTAAAATATGTCTTCTTGGAACCCTAAATGCAAATATGTAGTGATTTCAATTAGAGCTTTTTCTAACCTAAGAAATATTTATATTATTATATATATAAACTTGAGTCAAAAAGTAGAATATAGAGATATAACCACCCACAATATGTATCACAGAATTTCTACATAAATCTACATAGACTTCATCATGAAGATTCACACTTTCTGCAGTGATGTGTTTTCCCATGAGAGTGCCTCTTATTGGAGATGGCAAAGCTATTTATTGATATTGAATGATAATATTAAGACCAAATTTGTATCCTGATAGAAGCCAGCAATGACCAGTGGTACTCATAAGTCTATCATATTAAATATTACATTTTTCAGCGAATAAGTCCTTTCAAGTTAATCTATTTGAGTATTGAACATATGATAGGTACTACTCTTGATGTCGATATTTAAAGATTACAAAGACATGGCCTTCCACTTCCATCCCAGATAAATACCACAAAGAAAATAGATAGGATAACATGACAGGTGGGGGGCAAGAAGTGACTGGATTCAGGCAAGCTGGTCGATGGAACAGAAGGATGTTAATGAGTTCAACATATAACAGCCTCTGCTCTGTTTTCTCCCTGAACAAGGTGAGGTTATTTTCTAAGAGTGATGAGGACTAGAATCAGGTAAATCGTCTTGAAGGAAATAACAATTTAGAATGACAGAGGAACTTGACCACAAGTCAATGTTTAGGGTTTTCTTTTACCTTCTTCGCTAGACACATGGACAGAATTTAGCATGACTATTCCTAATAATTTTACATGAGGAAAAGTCTAGGTAGTTGTAAGAAGAACAAAATACTATGTGTTAAACCTTCAAGGCTTGAATTATGATTGGAAGAAACAAAAGACAACCCAACTTTTTATGGAGAAGTATCTGTGTCATATTCATTCAGATTTACATCTTCCAACATTCATTTCTAAAGTAAATATTAAGTACCATAAATATCAGCATTTTTAAACCAAAGGAAGTTTTAAAATGTGGGACAGTCCTGCTGTCATGAATAAAATTCTAGAGTCTTTATGTTTGGTGCTTTTGGTCAAGAATCAAACATGTTCTTTCCATCCATTTCTTCCTTTCTTTCAGGCTACCCAGAGTCCCCAGAGTCTTCAGCTCTTTTGGAAAGTTAGTATTTACTGATTAGGCTGCTTTTCCTCCCCTGCATTCAGGGTTCGTGGTGTACTCACATGTGGCAGTGAACTCCCTCAAGTAGTTTACCACGAAAGTATCACAGTTAAATTAGACTGAGATTTCAGTGACCTTTCCTATTTTTTTTTTTTTTTTTTTTTGGTCCAACAGAATAAAGGTCTAAGAATGTTCAGAAGATGAGCTGGATGTGGATGAAAAGATACAGACTGAGTGTGTCAAAGTTTCCATTAGGAAAACAGAAGGTTTCTTGCCAAATAGAAACACACAGAAAGAATGTTCACTGCATTTCCACCCCTCCCCTCTCGCTGCTGCTTCAGACCATTGCCAATTCCATTTACAAACTCTTTAAGAGTGCATCTGAAACAATATCCCAAAACTAAATGAAGAGTAAGAAGCATCCCAGACAAAGCACTTTGTCAGAATAAAGTGTTTGATGTTTATCCCAAATGTGGTCCAGTGGCTTTTGTCCAATGGGCCCCACCTCCGATCTCCCCATTACCACTGTCCTCTAGGGAGAGAACCTTGTCCTGAGCCCCTGAACGTGATGAGTTTTCTCATTTCTGTGCCTTTGCTCATGTTGTTCCTACTGCTTCTAATGCTTTGTCCTCCCTTGTTCACCTGAAGAATTCAGCTCATCCTTTAAAACCTCACTCGGATCATCCTCCCCGTCCTCGGTGAAACTTTGCTTAATCCTCCTTCTCTCCCCATCCTCCACCTCATTCCGTGTGCAAATCACCCCCTTCCTTTATATTCAAGTAGCATTTTGTGCACAGGGCCATTAAAACCAGCTTCTGTGTTTCATGGTCCTTGCTTGTTAACACCATGTTTACCTCCTTCCCTAAAGACTGGGCTCCTCAAGGGCAGAGGTTACGTATTGTATATATATATACATATATATATAGTCTCGTGTAGAGTTGGTGCTTGCTAAATGTTTCTGAATGAATGGCTGAAAATCTCCCTTACACTGCAAATACAGAAAGGTGGTTCCTTACGTGGATATTATCTCATTACCACTATTACACTATTACAGAAAATATCCACTATTACAGAAAATCCTCTAATCCTGTGGGCCATCCTCCCTTTTCTTATTCACTCTCTTCATCTCTAAAGGGGCCATCCCAGGACAAGGTAGCCATGTTCCCGGGACTGCTCAGCCCCACTCGAGTGTGTTGCTCTTCAGTGTAGGTTCTCCTGTACATGGCATTTAGGTCAAGTCTGCAAACTCATAACTCAAAGTGAGGTAATTATTTGGCTCCGATTGCCAAATCCTTTGATTATTGTAGATCAGATGTTGTCTGACTCAGTTATCTGATTTATCTGGTTTGGCATATTGGAATGATCAGATGGATTGGACAGATACCAAGTATCTGCTTTATATTGGCCTGTATGGATGGCTTCATGGGCCAAGTGAACGCCCCACCCAGGACTTCTTCGTGCATTTGACATAGTGATGGTTTAATATAAGGTTTTGCAAATTGATTTGAAGATTTGGTGACACTTGGGGCAGTCTTTTATCAAATGGGAATCACTGCTGGGCTGTCAAATGAAACTTGGCTATTCCTTAGGAATGTAACGCACAGACAAGTGGTCCATATAAGAACAGTCACAGCCACGGAGAGTGAATAGACCACATTTTGATTTGGCATTTCTTCCAACCTTCCAACCAGTTATTTTGATTATATTATCCAGTTTTCCATTGTTTCTGTTATTCAGGGAAAATAACTGAAAAACGAAAAGAGACTATTTTTGTTATTTAGAAAGATTTATCACCATGGAGCATAAGTTCTGTGAGAAAGTAGCTCACATGTTCAGATGGATAAGATTCTTATTAGAAGTTTCATTTATAACATGGATTACCCAGAATGGGTAATGGGTCTGATGATGTTGATTTCCAAGAATGAACTTAATTTAGCCAGGGATCGATATCTAAACTGTATTTGTCATAAAATCCTGTAAGTACCATAGACTGAGGGTTCCTTTCGTTCAGTGACCATCCTTATAAATATTTTAGAACCTTGAGCAAAAGATTTCTCATCGAACGAGAACATCTGCCGCCTCCAAGGACCCCCATCCTCTACTTCTTTCCACTCAATTTCCTTCTTTGGTTCCCAGAAACACCGGCAGAAGGAGACATTTAAAAGTATATATTTGCCTGTAACACATGCATCATTTCCTGTCTTCCCTGGTCCTCATCCAGCACCTCCCACCCACCTCTAACTATGTTATTTGGAAAAGTAAAAAGTGCAATAAAATGTAGGTAGAGCATATTGCATTTCTGTACAACTTACTCTGGTTTTTGTAAGGCCCTTGCAACATAGGCCATGCCTTGTTTTTGTGGCCACAAAATTATGTGGAAATTTATGAAGCGATCCTTAATAGGAATTTGTCATCAGAAAGCTTCCTTTTCATAGCAGGGGTCTGAGAAAGGAAGAAACCCCGGACCACACCCTCTCCAATAAGCGTGCAGCAAAGCAGTAGCAGCTGGCCTTTATTTTGAAGTAGGAGTCCATTTACTAGTCATTCCATCCCATCCGTTTGTCACTGTGTTGAGTAAATAGTGTAGTAGTAAGTGTGACTGTTTCTTATTATTTTTCCTGTTGTGTGGCTAGCTAGCATGATAATATTTTTGTTCTCTCCAGGCATGAAACCAGATTTAAGCAACGTATGCTGGAACTGACGGACACAAACAACATTGCCTACTTATTTCTCTCAGCAGCCAACAGATGGCTGGAGGTCAGAACGGTACGTTCATTTCATGATTTCGAAATGGAAACTAAACTGATGCAAAGGCTGATGCAAAGAGGGAGACAGTTGTAAAAATTAGTCTTGCACCGAGATTCACACTAACTTCACTTTTTCCAGACGTTAAAATAGCTCAGGTTTGTTTATGTTACAGGTGAAATTTGTCATAATGTTTTAGCTAATGACAAGACAAATACCCCAAAAAGCAAAAATTCATTTTGTGTTCATTAGTCTCTAGATTATGTAAGTTAATGGAATGGCAAATGTTTGTATAACTTAATTTTTTTTCAAAAGAGCAAATTTGACAAGTGAACAGATGTACTCGTTTCCTTCACTGAGCAGGACAGGCCTGGAAGAGCTGGTGACTTTCTATGTTTTAAGCCAGTGGAGGATCACGTTAGCACAAAACATAAAAAAATGCAATTAATCATCTGTTGCCTTCTTCTGTCCCTTATAAAGGAGGATGCTTTGGCATCATACAGACTTGATCTAGCAAGTTAATTAATTTGAGTCTGTTCCTCATCTGTAAAATAGGAATAAGAATATGTACTTCATGGTGTTATTAGGATGAAAAATAATAATATAAGTCCCCTAGTTCACTGATTCGCAGGTGCACTCAACAAATGTCTTTTGAATGAATGGATGAATAAATAAGTGAATGGAAACAGCACCTGCTGTGGTAAGTGGTTCATAAGCCAACCAGCTGGAGTATGAACCAGGAGACGGATGGGACACAAGTTCCGGGAAGGAAGGAAATGTAGTTTGCAGACCTGTCTACATAATCTGCACTATAAATAAGCTACTTTGGTGGTAATGATGAGTTGTCTGTAATCTTTTTTAAAAAAATAATTATCTATCAGGGAGCCTGGGTGGCTCAGTCAGTTAAGCACCTACCTTCAGCTCAGGTCATGATCTTGGGGTCCTGGGATGGAGCCCTGCATCAAGCTCTCTGCTCAGCGGGGAGTCTGTTTCTCCTTGTCCCTCTGCCTCCCCTCCTCACCCCCCCTCACTCTCTCTCCATCAAATAAATAAATAAAATCTTTAAAAACATAAAATAAAAAATAAAATAATTATCTATCCATTTGTCAAAAGGAAAAGGAAGTTTATCTGTACTATTATAAGGATATCACATCTACTAATTAAACATCCCTAGTATATTCAGGCTTTCAAAACTCAACAGACCAAAGAAGGCAGATAGTAAAACGAATTTGATGAGATGGAAATGAAGGAGCCCAAGTTATAAGCTGAGTTGTTGATGGATGGATACAGGTGGATATGGATTCTGTGAGCTTTACTTGTCATGATTTCCCACTGGTTTACAGAGATCCTCTTCCACTATATTAGTTATAATGTAGAAATTATTCAGTGACATAACACAATTATATTTTGCAAATTTTACATAGAAGCATTGGCTGTTGATAAGAAATTTCTTCCAGGTAGCTGTGGGGGCAGGGCAAAATGTCTCCTGAATTACCTGTAGATAGCATAAAGGCAGATGAAGTATTGCTTGGGATTTATAACAAAACTAGGACATTATTCCTAGATCCTATCCAGACCCTAATTCCTTGTTTTAAGCTTCTATTTGTTTGTTTAAATTTGTTTTCTCTAAGGAAGAAAAAAAAACCCAATCATATCTGAAAAACAGAATTAATCACGCAGTAGCTTAGTGAAAGAATGTCCCCCAATCATAAGAGAAAATGTCAGTGGTTACATTTGTTATTTGATTTTTCTTAACTTGGACATCAAGCAGGTTTTTTTAGGGAGCAAGTGTGTTTGCTTTGGACTTGAGGTGAATGTCTGACTTGACTCCTGTTACTGCTCTTTAGCACTTCCTACTGTCAGGTTAATGGACAAGTGTTTAACAACAATCTTCAAGCAAACCATATGTTCTGCTCTCGTAGCCAAAAGACAAGATATTAGAGCCTTCAGACTGCCAAGAAAGGGGAGGTCAGGAGAAATTAGAGAGGAAGAGTGGCCAGATTCAGAATGGCTTGGTTCATTTTGACTCACAGCTCATTACTTTAACCCCCATGTGAAAAGGCGGCGGACCAACCCAAAAGTGAAAACATTCTAGTTCCAGCTATAGAGACCTAAAGAAAATACTGATGTTTGAAACAGAAAGGGCAGGTTCTGCCATCCATTCTGTTCCTTGATAATACATTTGTTAGTGTGTCTTGTGTTTGTTTGCTGTGTATTATGATCCTTCCAAGAATTCCTGTCTAGTCTCATTACCAGACCTCTCCCTTAAAAACCAATACCAAAAAAAAAAAAAGGGGGGGGGGAGGGGATATTTTGCTTCTGTTTCTGATGGGTAAAGGTAAGTTTTGGTAAGGAACTTGTTGATTTATTGCAAAATTCCAGGCATCTCTGCTGACAGAAATCAAGGTCCGAAGTCTTATATGTGTATGATTTGTCTCCTTTGCCTAATCGTGTGTGTCAGTAAGTTTATGAGGGTATGCATACACACACACACACACACACACACACACACACACACACACACACACACACACCCCTCTAGACAATCCCAGTGATCCAACTTAAAACTAGTCAGATTCACTCTCTTTCT
Organism: Halichoerus grypus; assembly: GCF_964656455.1. Taxonomy (NCBI): domain Eukaryota; kingdom Metazoa; phylum Chordata; class Mammalia; order Carnivora; family Phocidae; genus Halichoerus; species Halichoerus grypus. Next base: position 95,720,461 of record NC_135717.1, on the reverse strand, counting down.
TTCTTCTGAGTATTTTGAGAGTGTTCATTAGAACCAGGATATTATTTAGAATGTGTGAATATAGGAGTCTTTATTCGAATATAAGTGTGTAATTCAAGAACATATACTACAGTAAGAGTATTGAATAAGTTAACTCAATAACTCCTATGAGGAAATAACCTTTCTCCCAATTGTACACATATAAATGACCTCCTCACTACTGTGATCCTGTGGACACGTCCACATCACTGGAGACACAATTTCAGTTTGAAATAAATGGATCTTGTGTCAGGAACATGAATGTTGAGATACAGGACCTTGGAGACTAGGGTGTGAACTGTTCTCTGACCCCCACAGCTGGACATATTCTGCCTTGTAAGTCGTTAGAAAAATAAGTAATGAAAACTTCTGTTTGGTCCAGTGAGTCTGCATTGATCTTACTTACCCACAGTATCAACACAACCTCTCCTTTCTCTATTCTTTGCCGTATTCCTCAGTTAGCAAAAATATTTGCTTATAACAAATATTCTTAGAGTTTCCAGAGCAGAAACACAACTAAAATGGTACAAGGAAGGTTGAGGCATTGGGCATAAATCAGAAGAAGCAAGCAGGATTTCCTAAGGCAGATCTGGGGATTTCACCAACTCTAATTCATGGACTCATCACCTTCATGAAGAGAAAGAGGAGAAAACGTATTATAGCTTTCTGTGCCTATTTTTCGCTTCCACTGAATTCCCCGGACAGAAAATCTCAAGGAGAAGGAAGGAAAAAGAACCAGAGAAAAACACCTCTTGTGGGATTCTGGAAGATCCATGAGCCCCATCCAATTTTTGTTTATTTTCTAATTTATTTTAAATATATGGCTCTCATTTCTTTTCCTGGTCAAGTTAAGAAAGAGGTAAGACAATCACAAGTTATTCCCTTTCTCTTAGTAAAGAGCTTTCCCTATGGAAGACATAGCCCTACCCACCATAGTCACTTCATATTCACTCCAAATTAGGAAAAAAAATAAAGGTCACAATATACTCACATCAAAAAAGGACAAGAGTCTAAAAGAATAAAATAATTTGGCTGGTGGGAAAGGAGCTAGGCTGTGACCACCCGACTTGCTTTGGCAGAGAGGGGAGTGTTTTTCCTCTGGGTGCCAAGTGAGTGGACCACAGTCACGTGCAGCGCGTCGCTGCAGCCTAACCTTTGAATGCTGCTTACGCTCTTTTGTTCAGCATGGCGTTTTCTCCTCAGCCCTCTGCACTAAACAGTTCCAGTTCTTTGGCATCGGTGTTTCCATTTGCGAAAATTGTGTAACTCTATCTAAAGGCTGTCTTTCCAAGGCTTTGTCTTGCTGTGTGGTGAAAGGATAAAAGAAAATTCACATCAGGAAGCCAAAAAAAAAAAAAAGTCTTTAGAATCAACAGGCTCAAGTGAAAATAGCCTTCAGGGTGAGCTTGCACGAGAGTTGATTTTATGAAACAGCACAGAGCTTTTTTGTGTGTTCATAACTCCACCACAGACAGGTGTGCCCTGACCTTGTCATTGGGAGGCCCTGATATATGCTCCCAGATACTCAGTGGTACCATAGACTGGTACTTCCGAGGGCTACGTGAGGAAAGAGATTGTGTTACTGTTAACTATTTGCAAGTCTGTTTTATAGAAAATTACAGTTTTCACTATAATTCTATAGATGGATACATGTCCTTGAATCACTAGAAATCTGAGAAGAGGCCTCTCTTTTGACTTGGAAATCAAAAGCTTCTCCCTGGGGGGAGTGTTGAATTCACAAACTCGATGGAAGTTATAATTCATCACTATACAGATACAATGTCCAGACATGGAGCCCTCTTTGAGAACTGGCAATTCCCATATGCAGTAGCTTCTGTTTCCTAAATTGAATCTCTCATTCCATTGTATCGTTTTGACCACAGGTGTGTTTTCGTTGAATTGATTGGTTAGGATGTGTAAGGACTAAGCAGTAGAATGAATGCTGCTAGTGATCCCTAAGTACTTTTTCTCCTTTGTGTGGGTTATTCAGACGAGCTGCTTCTCCTTTCTTAATTTATTGCCTTGAAACCATTTTGTCGTTGGCATATTTGCAGAGAAAATAAAAAAGATATAACTATAGAATCACTTTGTAATTCATTAAACTTCAGTTTGATGGTGAAGGAAGTGAGGGATGCCTGGGTGGCTCAGTCGGTTAAACGACTGCCTTCAGCTCAGGTCATGATCCCGGGGTCCTGGGATTGAGTCCCGCTTTGGGCTCCTTGCACAGTGGGGAGTCTACTTCCCCCTCTGCCTATTGCTCCCCCAGCTTGTGTGTGCGCTCTCTTTCTCTCTCTGTCTCTGTGACAAATAAATAAATAAAATCCTTTAAAAAATGGTAAAGGAAGTGAAAATAGGGAGCTAACACAAGCTCTTACTATCTATCAGTTCCAAACATCTATATTCTTGTACAATTTGAAGGGAAGTTAATGGAATTTAGTGATTTTGCTATGAGGCTTCTTGATAAAAATGGTGCACAAAGGAGCTTCCTTTCTTATGCAGATCAAGGCCTCCAAAACATTCCAAATTCATTACAAAAAAGTTTTGTGTTTTTTTTAGAAAAAAGATTTTTGAGCAGTGGTAATAATCCAGGAGTGAGCTGAAAATATCTAGTTGGTATAATTAAAAGACGAGAAGAATAGCATTTTCTAAAAAAAAATGATGAAGGGGGCGCCTGGGTGGCTCAGTCGTTAAGTGTCTGCCTTCGGCTCAGGCTGTGATCCCAGGGTCCTGGAATTGAGCCCTGCATGGGGCTCCCTGCTCAGCGGGAAAGCCTGCTTCTCCCTCTCCCACTCCCCCTGCTTGTGTTCCCTCTCTCGCTGTGTCTTTCTCTGTCAAACAAATAAATAAAATCTTAAAAAAATAATAAATAAAATAAAAAATGATGAAGAATATTTTTTATAATAAATAAAATAACTTTGTTATAGCTACTAAACTGTAGACATTGGCTTTTAAACTCTCATGTCTATTTGAATTTAGTAGACTGTAGATTTTGAAAATGGGTTCATCCCCTGGAAAATGTGCTATAAATGTACTTCAAGAAGGTATGTCTTATTTCTGAGATGTCAAAAACATTTATCTCTATACATTATCTTTAATAAAAAATAAAACAAAAAAATAAGATAAAAACAGAGAGGGAAGCAAACCATAAGAGACTCTTAAATATAGAGAACAAAATGAGAGTTGCTGTAGGGGGGGTGGGTGGTGGAGGGGTGGACGAAATGGGTGATGGGTATTAAAGAGGGCACTTGTTAGGATGAGCACTGAGTATTGTATGTGGGTGATGAATCACTGCATTCTGCTCCTGAAACCAGTGCTGCACTGTATATTAACTAACTTGAAATTAAATTAAAATATATATGTATATATATATTATCTTTATATACACATTTCAGCATATTTTATATACTGGACTAATAATTAAAATAACAGTGTCTAATGATCATACTGAGAACCTTTCAAGTAGTTTTTTTTTTAATTTTTTATTGTTATGTTAATCACCATACATCACATCATTAGTTTTTGATGTCATGTTCCATGATTCATTGTTTGTGCATAACACCCAGTGCTCCATGCAGAATGTGCCCTCTTTAATACCCATCACCAGACTAACCCATCCTCCCACCCCGCTCCCCTCTAGAACCCTCAGTTTGTTTCTCAGAGTCCATCGTCTCTCATGGTTCATCTCCCCCTCCGATTTCCACCCCTTCATTCTTCCCCTCCTATCTTCTTCTTTTTTTTTTTCTTAACATACATTGCATTATTTGTTTCAGAGGTACAGATCTGTGATTCAACAGTCTTTCACAATTCATAGCGCTCACCATAGCACATACCCTCCCCAATGTCTATCATCCAGCCACCCCATCCCTCCCACCCCCCACCACTCCAGCAACCCTCAGTTTGTTTCCTGAGATTAAGAATTCCTCATATCAGTGAGGTCATATGATACATGTCTTTCTCTGATTGACTTATTTCGCTCAGCATAACACCCTCCAGTTCCATCCACGTTGTTGCAAATGGCCAGATCTCATTCCTTTTGATGGCTGCATAATATTCCATTGTATATCTATACCACATCTTCTTTATCCATTCATCTGTCGATGGACATCTTGGCTCTTTCCACAGTTTGGCTATTGTGGACATTGCTCCTATAAACATTGGGGTGCACATACCCCTTCGGATCCCTACATTTGTATCTTTGGGGTAAATACCCAGTAGTGCAATTGCTGTGTCGTATGGTAGCTCTATTTTCAACTTTTTGAGGAACCTCCATACTGTTTTCCAGAGTGGTTGCACCAGCTTGCATTCCCACCAACAGTGTGGGAGGGTTCCCCTTTCTCTGCATCCCTGCCAACATCTGTCATTTCCTGACTTGTTAATTTTAGCCATTCTGACTGGTGTGAGGTGGTATCTCACTGAGGTTTTGATTTGGATTTCCCTGATGCCAAGCGATGTTGAGTACTTTTTCATGTGTCTTTTGGCCATTTGGATGTCTTCTTTGGAAAAATGTCTGTTCATGTCTTCTGCCCATTTCTTGATTGGATTCTTTGTTCTTTGGGTGTTGAGTTTGATAAGTTCTTTATAGATTTTGGATACTAGCCCTTTATCTGATATGTCATTTGCAAATATCTTCTCCCATTCTGTCGGTTGTCTTTTGGTTTTGTTGACTGTTTCTTTTGCTGTGAAAAAGCTTTTTATCTTGATGAAGTCCCAATAGTTCATTTTTGCCCTTGCTTCCCTTGCCTTTGGAGATGTTTCTAGGAAGAAGTTGCTGCAGCTGAGGTCGAAGAGGTTGCTGCCTGTGTTCTCCTTTAGGATTTTGATGGATTCCTGTCTCACATTTAGGTCTTTCAACCATTTGGAGTCTATTTTTGTGTGTGGTGTAAGGAAATGGTCCAGTTTCATTCTTCTGCATGTGGCTGTCCAATTTTCCCAACACCATTTGTTGAAGAGACTGTCTTTTTTCCATTGGACGTTCTTTCCTGCTTTGTCAAAGATTAGTTGACCATAGAGTTGAGGGTCCATTTCTGGGCTCTCTATTCTGTTCCATTGATCTATGTGTCTGTTTTTGTGCCAGTAACATACTGTCTTGATGATTACAGCTTTGTAATAGAGCTGGAAGTCCGGAATTGTGATGCCCCTTTCAAGTAGTTTTAAAAACATTAGCCATGTGAAAGAGAGCCAGAAAATATATATTAGCTCAAACTTACTCATCAGCCTCCTCCCTTCCCTCCCTTCATCTCTCTTCACTTCTATTGCTGGCAATATTGCCAAGATAAGACTATCTATCTATCACCAAAATTACCATTTTAATTCAATAGAAAATAATTTAAATTATCATCTAACTGAATCTACCATTTAGTTCTGTATGAGTGAATCCAGGCCCCAATATAAAATATTCCATAGTCAATTTAATGGGGGGGGGGGAATGGTGTGAGAGAAAGAGAGAAAAAGAGAAAAAAAGAGGCAGATTGAGTGCATAATGTTTTGCATTTCTTTTATAATGTTTACATTAAGCCTACTGTCTAATTTCCATTTTTTGAAACTCAGTGATTATTTTATTGTTACACTTTTAAAAGAATGTAATTTTGAAAAAGAAAAGCAGAGCTGGAGGCATCACCATTCTGGACTTCAAATTATATTACAAAGCTGTGGTGATCAAGGCAGTATGAGACTGGCACAAAAACAGACACATAGATCAATGGAACAGAATAGAAAAACCCAGAAGTGGACCCACAACATAATGGGCAACTAATCTTCGACAAAGCAGGAAAGAATATCCAATGGAAAAAAAGAGAGTCTCTTCAACAAATGGTGTTGGGAAAATTAGACAGCCACATGCAGAAGAATGAAACTGGACCACTTTCTTTACATCATGCACAAAAATAAATTCAAAATAGATGAAAGACCTAAATGTAAGACAGGAAACCACCAAAATCCTAGAGGAGAACCCAGGCAGCAACCTCTTTGACATCAGCCATAGCAACTTCTTACTATACACTATGTCTCCGGAGGCAAGGGAAACAAAAGCAAAAATGAACTATTGGGACTTCATGAAGATAAAAAGCTTCTGCACAGCGAAGGAAACAATCAACAAAACTAAAAGGCAACCTTCAGAATGGGAGAAGGTATTTGCAAATGACATATCTGATAAAGGGTTAATATCTAAAATCTATAAAGAACTTATCAAACTCAACACCCAAAAAACAAATAATCCAGTTAGGAAATGGGCAGAAGACATGAATAGACATTTTTCCAAAGAAGACATCCAGATGGCCATCAGACACATGAAAAGATGCTCCACATCACTCGGCATCAGGGAAATACAAATCAAAACCACAGTGAAATACCACCTCACACCAGTCAGAATGGCTAAAATTGACAAGTCAGGAAACGACAGATGTTGGCAGGGATGTGGAGAAAGGGGAACCCTCCTACACTGTTGGTGGGAATGCAAGCTGGTGCAGCCACTCTGGAAAACAGTGTGGAGGTTCCTCACAAAGTTAAAAATAGAACTAACCTATGATCCAGGAATTACACTACCAAGTATTTACCCAAAGGATACAAAAATACTGATTTGAAGGGACACATGCACCCTGATGTTTATAGCAGCATTATCAACAATAGCCAAATTGTGGAAAGTGCCCAAATGTCCATCGACTGATGAAGATATGGTATCTATATACAATGGAGTATTACTCATCCATAAAAAAGAATGAAACCTTGCCATTTGCAACAACGTGGATGAAGCTAGAGAGTATTATGCTAAGCAAAATAAGTCAGTCAGCGAAAGACAAATATCATATGATTTTACTCATGTGGAATTTAAGAAATGAAACAGAGGAACATAGGGGAAAAAAAGAGAGGCAAACCATAAAACAGACTTTTAACTATAGAGAACAACCTGAAGGTTGATGGAGGGGAGGTGGATGGGGGGATGGGCTAAATGGGTGATGGACATTAAGGAAGGCACTTGTGATGAGCACTGGGTGCTATATGTAAGTGATGAATCACCAAATTCTACTCCTGAAACTAATATTACACTATATGTTAACTAAGCGGAATTTAAAAAAAGCTTGAAACAATATATATATGACTGTATGAATGAATGAAGCTCTTCCCAATAAGGTCAGCTGGGAGGAAGTGGAGAACAGAAATTAATAAAAATGTGCCTTGTTTCAAATCCTTAATGTGTATATTACCCACAGAAATTTCTCAGAAACTGAATGGTGTATTTCTTTATATCAAGCTGGGAGGGAGGGCCTTGCTCCAAGTATCCCTTGATACTAACTTACTTTCTGGGACTCATCACAGAAACTTCTTATGAGTCTTTTTAGAAAAGATATAGAAATTACAAATTTACACCATAACTTCAGAAGTGTTAACTTTACACAGAGGGCTGGAAGAGAAATTCATGTTGCTATAAATATTTTAGAAGTATTTGGGGAGCATGTTGCCATTTGTCAGATGTAAGAGTGGCCCAGACTGGTTAGATTATGCAGCCATGTAGTTGTTGCTTCAAATAAAGGGAAAAAGAAGAAGTACTGTCTAATTGGGATGTAACAAGTTGTTAACACATGGTCTGACTGGAAGAAGCGATCCAAGGAGTATTTACTACCTCTTGGGAATTTACTACCTCAAGAGAGTAACTCTGCATGATTCCCTTCTTTATTCTTTGTAAAGATCGTGGAAATCATTATGGAATTAAATTTTAGTGCCTCTTTGTAACCTTTGATGTTTTATGATGCACATAAACTTTTAAGCTTGCTTCAAACATTTGAAAATCATCCAGAGGAAGAAAGATATCCTGGTACATGGAGGTGGTGAAATGTAACGGGTATTTAATCTTTTTTTAGTCCTTTCAACGTCTTTGAATTAGGTATCATTTCTATTTTCCAAAGAAACTGAGTTTCAAAGGGGTTTAAATTATTTGTGTGGTAATTGGCAAAGTCAGCATCTGAGCCCAGATCTGTGATTTCAAGGCTGGGATTACTGATTGTTCCTCAAGAGCTGGATCTTTGGATCTGTTCTAAAAAGAGGCAGGAATGTGCACATGTGAGCTGACTTGAGTAACTTCATTTGTTGTCTCCAGCACGTTAAACACTCCATTACAGTCATTAAAGTCTTATCACCTAGTTATTAGTTGTTTTTTTTTTTTTTGAGGGATCAGAGACATATCTAGCTAAAAAGGTCACAAGTGAGATGAAACTTGAAATAGTTCTAGAAGTACTCGTGCCTGAAATGCTACCTGCTTCCAGGATATATGACTCATCAGCATGAAAAGTTTTTAAGATTTCTTTTTCAATTGATAAGACAGAACAGTGCCTAAAAGTGCTGGGAAATGAGGAAGAAAGAAGTGTTTGAAAATGGACAGATGTGGGGTGTCTGGGTGGCTTAGTCGGTTAAGCATCCGACTCTTGATTTCAGGGTTGTGAGATCGAGCCCAGCGTCGGACATGGACTGTGCTTAAGATTCTCTCTCTCTCTCTCCCTCTGCCCCTCCACATACCCCCTGTGCTCTCTCTTTCTCTCTCTCTAAAATAAGTAAATAAAATCTTTTTTTTTTTAAAAAGAAAAGAAATGGACAGATGTGCCCTGTTTCTTATTTGAGTTAAAGACTGACCTCAATGAATTTTTAAAATTTCACAGGAGAGTTTATCACTGATAGACCATAGATAATTCAAATGCTCTAAGACTGGCCCACACTTCCCATTTATGAGTAAATATAACCCTTATTCTTATTTACATGGAATCTGGAGATTTAATGTCCTAGACTCTGAGCCCAGATATTTGAAAAAAGTTTAGATATGAATCTCAACAAGGTAACCAGATGCAAATTTCTGCAGGGCCCTTACTGTATTGCACAAGGGAGATAGATCACAATCCAGATATAAGTACACATGAAATTTAAGGTAGTAAATCAAGTCCCCAGATAATTACTTATCTGGCAACACAATGCAATAGAAAGGGCCTGTTGTGGGGGGGTGCGGGGGAGGGGAGGAGAAAAAGAAACCCTATGTCTGACACTGGTTGGGCCACAAATTGCAGCTGAATTTCTGGCAAGTTATTTAACTTCTATGAATCCATTTCTGCATAGATACAATTAGAGCATTGAATTACGCCCATTCTAGCCTTAATATGGTGAGTTGGCATTCATCCATATCTTAGGTAGTCTTCCTCAGAAACTTAACAGGACACACAAGAAGTGATGTGTACTGTCTTAGTGATAACCTCTCCAAATCGATTGGGATCTTTTGTTTAAGAACTTGAGGAAAATCTTTTAACGATTTTTCTTGCTCCTTTCTAGGATTATCTGGGAGCTTGCATTGTCCTCACTGCGTCTATTGCATCCATCAGCGGCTCTTCCAATTCTGGATTGGTGGGTTTGGGTCTTCTATATGCACTTACGGTAGGTATGGATGAAAACATCACTTTTCATGTAGTGTTGAAGGTGCTTTCTATAGTTATTATCAATTCCTATTCATGGATGTAAGAGGAGCAGATTGAAATTCATAACAAAATGACATCTTGCAAATAAAAGGAGATTGGGGCCCAAACCCAGCATTTTAGGGCAGCGTGGATTCAGTTCTGATACTGCAAATTGGTTTTTAGAAACTCCTCAAAATCTATGGTGAGAGCACTCCCAAGGCTGTTTGAGATCCCTGTCCCTAACTTGTTCACAGCCTATTTGGGGACACTAAAATGAATATGAATATAAATGAGATAAGTGCAATCAGAGCTACATTCAACTTGTGCAGGGAAATCAGAGGACAGTTTGTGAATCATTGACATGTGAGGACCCTTGAAGAAGAGTGGACACCTCCTTTGCCTGTTTTATCCCATGACACCCTCCCTGGTCTCTGATATCTTGCAGCACTTACGAATTGTACCACAGGATGTACACTAACTGTCCAAGTCATCCTATCCTAAAATATCCAGTGATTACAAAGATTGTTACTTCATTTTAAATGTGTTAATTTCTTTTTGTCACCTGACACAGATAACCAATTATTTGAACTGGGTTGTGAGGAACTTGGCTGACCTGGAGGTCCAGATGGGGGCAGTGAAGAAAGTGAACAGTTTCTTGACTATGGAATCTGAGAACTATGAAGGCACTATGGGTATTGCTCTAAATATTATTTTGTTTCACTTAAATATTTATTTTATACAAATATTAGTTGTGTGTCAGACACATTGTCATTTTTGTTTTTGTTTTCCACTTTAATATCCAAGAATCCCTTCTTGTCTTGGCTTTGCTTTATGAGATACACCTGAAATGATATGGCTATTTAGGCCTGAAAAGTTTGGGATATGACCAGACTCCAAATAGATGTTATGTAGTAATATTTAAAGAGAATTATAAAAAGTATTTGGACTTTATTACATTCATTATCAACCTACACTATGAACTATTTATTGTGTTCTCTTTCTCAAGATCGTATTAACTTAGATGTCAAGAAACTTGGCTCTTACTGAGATTCTCAGCTTTGCTAGAATAAAATTGGCAGGAAATTCAATACTGAAGATGGAATGATCTTTCTTAAATTCAAATTTCATGCTTAAAATGAATTATTTTGCCTAAATCCTTCAATAGCTATCTGGGTCTTCAAGGACAAAATCCAGACAAGTTAGTTAAGACCACTAGACTCTTCATTAGTCGATCCTTGCCCACCTACCTGGTCTCATCTCTCATCATCTATCCAACATGCCAAGGTTTCTTTTTATCTTTGTTCTCTCCATATATATTTGAAACAAATCTCACCATCCCTAATCCTTTAAGACTCATCTCAGGCACCATCTTCTCTTGAAACCCTCCTGGAACTCTCGGGTTACCACCATCTGTGCTCCCAGAGCACCTTGGTTTGGACTCCATCATGTGACCCTGCATGCAGTACTGTAGATCCTGATGCTTCCCCAGGACACAGGGAGCACTTTGTGTGGCATGTCTTTCATCTCCATATTCCCATCACCTTGCACAACACCTCTCATTTTAAGCACTCAAATGTTTGATGACTGACTGAACAAATGAATGAATTCGCAGATGAACTATCTTCAATAGAACCAAACGATGGAATACAGAAAAGACATGATAGTTCATGCTTCCAAAAGAAACACACACAAAAGCTATTTTGAAATTTCTTAATCAATAGGCCTTTACTCTGAATGTAATTTTAATTTTAAAAAGACACAGAATTTGGTTCAGTATTACTTAAAATTTATTTTTAAAATGTATATGTTTGTATGTATAAATGTATATAAGTATGTGTATGTTTCTTCCTGCCCCTCTTTCCTTCCCTCTCTCTCCCTCCCTCTCTCTCCCCCTCTCTCTCCCCCTCTCTTCCTGTCTCCCTCTCTCCTTCTCCCTCTGACTTCCCCTACTCCACCCTCACCCCCCAGACCCTTCTCAAGTTCCAGAACATTGGCCACAGGAAGGAGAGATCAAGATTCATGACCTGTGTGTCAGATATGAAAATAATCTGAAACCTGTTCTTAAGCATGTCAAGGCGTACATCAAACCAGGGCAAAAGGTATGGAATTCACTGCCATTTGTTTCATACAAATCAGAGGATGGAGCCACTTGATCACTATCTAAGCTCTTGAGACATTCAGCCAAGTACATTTTCACTGGGCTCACATAATACTCCCTATACTTATAAGTCAAATTATCTACATAAGAGAGAAAAGAGAGAGAGAGGATCAGGATAAAATACATGTTCTCTAAGTTGTATTGACATTCATTATTCTCCCGGGAAGATCAGGAAAATCAACAATATGTGTGTTTGTCCAAATTTCTGGCTTCTGGCTCACAGCCATATCAGACATCTCCTTGAGGACTTTTGCATTTGTACTAGCTTTAGTCCCAAAATGATTTGTTTTAGCTACTTTAAAAAGAGAAAATATGCAGAAAAGAAGTGGAGCCAGTCTACTTTTTGTTATAAAATCATCACTTCTAAGATAAAATTGAATACTTACTTATTAGACCAACAATATACTAAATGCAAAAATTAAGCCACGAAGGAAAAACAACACAGCCACATACAAATAAAAAGAGTTAGAATGAAATCATTGAAGATTTGGTGAGGACTCTGTGTTTTTATCTTAATGTTCATAATAAAAGAATGACGATTTATTAGCTATTTAAATAGAGGTACAGTTTCCCCATGGTATCTTGTCAAAATTAAAAATACTTTGTGCCCATCTTCTGCCTTTTTTCTGAGTCCTTTTCTGTCTGAGTGACATTTGCTTTTTAGGTGGGCATATGTGGTCGCACTGGTAGCGGGAAATCATCATTATCACTGGCTTTCTTCAGAATGGTGGATATATTTGATGGTAAGTTACTAACTAAATGTTCTCATTCGCTATATGGTGCTTTTCCTTAAAAAAAAGTGAGGCATCAACTTACCTAATCCTGCAGAAATAAAGAGCAAATATTTATAAGGACTTTGTGTCCTGAGACCCATGATTTGAGGCAGATGTCCCAGGTCAACAGTCTAGAAGTAAAGAATGAACATAAAATTGCTAATAAAATTATTAGCTCTAAACTCAGCTCTAGAGATTGTTGTTAAAGAATTCTAATAAACTGGGGAAATGAAAACAAAGCCACCCATTTTGAACAGCAGTAGATGTAGGTGGCATTTCAAGAGGAAGGGAGAGAAAGGAAGGCTGTCTTGCTTTGCTCAAACTAAAAACACATCCATTTCCATCAAAGGAAAAAAATGCAAGGAGGTAAGTAATCTGCATTATTAATTTTGGTGCATGACTCTTACTTTCATAACATGGTTTAATGATGCTGAACATTTTGTGGGGTGGCAACTTGCTAAGTGCCAAGCACATGTTGACAATATACAAAAATATTTATTCATCCACAAAATTATTAATAACATGATACATGGGAATAATTTAATCTTTGCTTTAGAGAAATATGTCACATTATTTAGTCTATCAAGTGACCTATAAATAGCCTAGCACATAAACCGTCTTGAATAAAAGGGGATCCAGCAATGTGCTTGATCATCAGCTCCAGGAAGCGCTTCCTACTATTATCTGAAATGATTGTGATGATGATTATAGTACTTCACATTTTTATTGTACTTGACAGTTTATATTACTTAATCTACACAACAGCTCTGTGAGGTGAAGAGGTCAGTTTATGAACAGAGATGAACTACAGTAATTGCAGTCTCCTTGGGGGTTAGATTCAGGAGCAGAGTAGGTAGGCATCAGCAGCTGGGTTAGCAGCTTGCTCTTCCATGGCTAGTAATGATAAATAATACACAGATACTTTAAGGAATTTCAGTGGATTTTCATTATAAGTCAGTTACATGATCCAAAGACAATTGATTGACACTTTCCATTAAAAAAAAACCAAAAACGGTGGTTATAACTGAACATATTAGATTAGCCTGTTCCTTATGAATCCAGAAACATGTTTTCAGGCCCCATGTGGACTATCAATGACTGATTCTCTTGTTTAGCATTAGGCTATTAAGATTTTAATAGATAATGTGTTATTCCTGAAAGAAAGGTTAAGCTGACCACCTTGCCTCCTCTTGAATCTACATCTAGCTGGAAAAGGGACTCCACCTGCCATTCTTTGCTTGGCCTGCTCATTTCATATGGCAGTACTGTCTTCGCACAAAGTGACATAATCTATCTTAAAATAATCTATCAATCTGAGGTCAAAGATATCAAGATGGCACAAGTCTCTAATAAGTCTAAATACAGTATGGAGAAATTCATTAAAATTTGATATCTATGTCATAGAATTTCTTTTCTTATTTACAATGCACTCTCCTGTTCAATCAATAAAAGAGTGAATAATTTAGACAAAATCACTGTCTTCAAGGAGTTTATATTCTAGTTGGGAGAGAGAGACAATAAAAAAAAGATAAGTACATGTATATAAAATATCTTGTGAAGGAAATAAAGCAGGGAACAAGGATAAAGGAATATTGGAAGGGAGAGGACCCATTAAGGAGAAAAAGTACTTTTGGTTTGTATGAACCATGGAAACTGAATAAAAACTGAGAATCTCTTTAAGAGAAAATACAGAGGAAAGAGAACACCACCAAAATGTATATTTTTCATCAAAATGCATAATGATGCTTTTAATAGTTAAATGGAAAGCTTTATCTTCTGATAAACCCTGAACTAGGAAGGTACTTTCAATTTGTAAACAAATATTATTTTACTTTTGATTTTACTAAATGCCTTCAATTTTTTGTTTCTGTTTAACAGGAAAGATTGTCATTGATGGGATAGACATTTCAAAACTACCACTGCACACACTACGTTCTAGACTTTCAATCATTTTGCAGGATCCAATACTATTCAGTGGTTCTATTAGGTAGGTGATGTATTCAATAGAAACCCGAATGTCTCAGGATTTACCTTTTGGCTCATAGGAGAGTTTTACTCAGAACTGTTTTTCAGGTAGGTGTGAATGACATTTTCAGGATGATAAGAAGGAATATTCTAGTCAACAATTCTGGTCAACCCTAGAGTTGCTAAATTAACCTCTACAGAGGCCAGTCCTTTATTTATTCCAGGAGCTCTGCTCTTTCAATTTGACTCCACAAAAGTCACTTCCTCCTCAGTACTTGGGGCAGTGATTCTTTTTTTTTTTTAAGATTTTATTTATTTATTTGACAGAGAGAGACACAGCGAGAGAGGGAACACAAGCAGGGGGAGTGGGAGAGGGAGAGAGAGAAGCAGACTCCCCACTGAGCTGGGAGTCTGACGAGGGGCTCTATCCCAGGACCCTGGGATCACGACCTGAGCCTAGGGCAGATGCTTAACAACTGAGCCACCCAGGTGCCCCTGGGGCAATGATTCTTGGCAGACATTTCTAAGGTGTTCTACCCTACAGATATCCTGCCTATCACTATGTGTCTGGCTTGGGCTCAGCAATATTGAGTTTGGTTAATCCCTTGATTCCCCCATCCCTCATAATTTTTCTTTCAGTGAAAATTGCTTTTAAGAAGCTGCTACAATCTTCTCCATGCCTGGTTTATGGTTTCCCACAGTAAAAAAAAAAAAAAAAAAAAAAAAAAAGCAGTATCTACTATCTGCTAAGTGCTTTAAATATATTGTCTCATTAAATCCTCAAAGCACTGCTCTAGTATACATATTATTATCCTCATTTTACAGATGAGCATTTTGAAACTCAGAGAAGCTCTAACTGGTTCAAGTTCATACACTTAGTAAGTGGTAGAGTTTGTCTGACTCCCAAAGTCCACCATGGCATTAACCACCAGGTCATGTCTCTCAGTGCATCCATCTTTTGTTCTCTCTTGCTCCCCTCCTCTACCTTAATTACAAAGAAATATTGCCACCTCCTTTTGTCTTGAAGAGAAAATGGATGTAAGATTGCTCAATATTCAGCTGCAAAATCACTTCAGTTGAAAGTTGTGGATGTATGCAGTTATTTAGCAATGCCATAGTGAATTTACATGTCCCGGTAGATTTACTGTGAATACTACTATTGTGGTTGGTGCAGCACAGCTCATCTAAGATAGCATTACGTGTTCCCATATAATCATCGGTTCTGTAGAAACACTTTGCTAGACACTATTCAAGTTACATTAAATATAATATCAAAGTGGATAAATCCACATAATGAATTTTATCATGTTGTATCTTGCATATAAACTTACTAATTATATCTTTGGAAAACATTTTTCAGAACATTAAGGTCATTCATTTATTCATCCAACATGAATTGAATGCCTGCTCTATCCTGAGCACTGTTCTAGGTATTAGGGATATAGCAATAACCAAAACAAATGGAACTTATATTTTAAGGAAAGAACAGCAATAAGCAAACGTATGTAAAAATGCCTTTATTTTTATTTATTGACTAAAAACTTATTTTTTTCCCTTACAGATTTAATTTAGATCCAGAGTGTAAATGCACAGACGACAGACTCTGGGAAGCTCTAGAAATTGCTCAGCTGAAGAATATGGTCAAATCCCTACCAGGAGGTCTAGGTATATTTTCTAGAGAATACACTTATTTTTACATATGCAATTAATTCTATATATCTCTATATTTTATGCTAAAATCACATTATTCCTGTTAAGTCCCCTTAAACTTAAAATAATCTCCAAAAGGTCATTAGGATACTTCAAAATCTAATGTTTTTGCATAGGATGCCAGAGGATGAAACTTATAACAAATTCTGTTCTATATGAACACTCCAAAATATTCCAGTTAATACATTTAACTCTTCAGTCTTTTCACCTTTAGTGGTACAGTTATTTTATTTTATTTTATTTTATTTTATTTTATTTTATTTTATTAGAGAGAGAGGGCGCAAGAGGGTGAGTGGGGGAGGAGGGGCAGGGGGAGAGAGAGAATCTCAAGCAGGCTCCATCTCATGACCCTGAGATCATGACCTGAGCTGAAATCAAGAGTCGGATGCTTAACTGACTAAGCCACCCAGGCGCCCAAGTGGTACAGGTCATTTGAATCAGAATATTTCCCTGTGGTCATTCTACTCATGTGATTGACATGACCCCTGACTCCCAGTACATGGGTAGGAGGATAGAAGAGGCTACTAGGTTCAGAGTAGTCGGTACCATGTAGGAGCAGGCAGTTTCTCCACATTGGCAGCCATTTTCTTTGTTGCCAGAAGGGCCTATTCCTTATATTTATGTGACATAATTTTGTGAAGACATTATTTTCTATGACCTTGCTACAACCTCAGTTTTAGCCACCTGCGTAAGAGATAAAACATGTACTCAAACAATCAGATATAAATTTAGTCCCAGAGGTAGACAATTTCTGGCAAATAACTGATGACAGAATAAAACAACAACATGAATAATTAAAGAACATGATTAACAAAACAAAACAACAGAAAGTACACAATGCTGTCTTTAATTCATAAAATGATGAATATCTATAATTTTGGACTTTTGCTTCCTTTGATAAGGAAAATCTATGTCCTAAGATGGCCGACAGAGCCAGTGAGAGAGTCCCAGTCCTTGCGCCAGGGCTCTTCTGGGTTCTTTTCCCTGCTCTGCTTCCCGCACGCACCAATCCGGGTTCTTCTCCCTGCCCTGCTTTGTGCATGCGCCAAAAGTGCCAAGTATTCGGAAGCAGAAGTGTATAAATTGCCCCCTTTGTTTGTGCTTGGGGCTCAGACCTTTGGAGACCACTCTTCTCTGAGCCCGCTGGCATTAAACAAACCTCCTATCCTCCAAGATCTCCGAGTGCCGCTTGGTTCTTCCATCAGGCGATCCAGTCCAGGTTCCGTAACACCTTAAAATCTGAACTCATTTAAGAAAGCAGTCAGAAAGATAAGAGTTGGTTGATATTCTAATTTTAATACATAATATGTAGCTGCCATGTTGATTGTGTTGTTTTGGCATCTAGAAAAAAAATCAGCCCACAAAATAAAACATGTTTATTTGGGAAGGAGGACCTACTCAAAAACAATACCTTTTATGATTTTAATTAAGTCCCAAGGGAAAGGCCTCCCACAAACAGAAATTGAGATAGCATGTCTTTAAAGATAGTTTTATTGACCTTGCCAGTGTTAGACTATGGGAGCAATTCCAGGGATCTGGATGAACTTTCCCATCATAATTTTGATGTCTCTCATGGCGAGCCAAGCAAGTCTACTTGAGAAATTGATATTGCATATAGACCCTTCTCCTGTGATATTTAGAGACACTCACACCTTTAGTAGTTGAGAATACAGGCAATTATGACTTTGTAGTCCTCTTCCTTCACACAAAAGATGTATGCACCTGTTTTGAATCATGGGCACGATGTTCAAGGGTTATGGTACAGTGTAAGCAACAGGGGATTATTTTTACACTATGTAATTGACTTGTTTATGTTCATTGTCTTCATAAAGATTACATCAATTGCTTGATAAAGATCTGGTTCAGGCCAATTCTGGTGAAAAACATCCATCATCTCTTGCACCCTCCTTATTTATTATGTAAATTAAAATTTAGAGAATAAAGGCATAGCCCCCAAGCATGAAAAATTACAAGAATCTGATGCAATGAGAAAACAGAAAATAGAAATTTATCCCTAGAACTCTACTAGGTTGTGTTTGAATTCTAATAAAAGAGATGTTTTGAGAACAGAATTTATCTTAAACTCACAAGAGGACAGTTTATGAAATGTGGATGGAAACCAAAAAAGAAAAAGAAAATGATAATGAGGATCTAACATTCATTTATCTATCCAACAATGTTTTATTCAGCTGCTATGTCAGATACCAAGTGCTGAGGATACACTGATGAACAAAAATAAATCCAGTCTTTAACCATGTGGAACTTACAGTCCAGTGGGATGGTATAATAAAAAGAGAATGGACATTGGAGTCAAGAATGTTCTGTTTCTTATCAAGCTCTACTGCAAATTAGCTGTGTGATCATGGGCAAGCCACTTCATTTCTCTGGGCCTCAGATAACTATGTTAAATAATCTCCTTAGATAATTATATTAAATAATTAAATAACCTCTAGGGTCTTCCAGTTTTCAAAATGCCTTACCAGTATTTTATATCCTGTATAAGGAGGTAATTTACCACCTTTTGTCAAAAATAGGATGGCCCAGGATCATCTTCATTTTCCCAAAGTAAAATTCCTCTTTGCCTCTCCAGTATAAAATGTTTGCAGCAGTACAGTGAGATCCAGTATCCTCTTGTGGGACATTCCTATTTTTCCCTACTTTGCTCAAGGAAAATGTTAGTAGCATTTTAGTGAAATCCTTGCTTCTCTCTCTGATGTAGATGCAGTTGTCACTGAAGGTGGGGAGAACTTCAGTGTTGGACAGAGACAGCTGTTTTGCCTTGCTAGGGCCTTTGTCCGCAAGAGCAGCATTCTCATCATGGACGAAGCCACGGCTTCCATTGACATGGCCACGGTGAGTGCATTATCTATACTTCTTAAATTGAAGATCTGGGGAAATGCACATGAAAATTACAACTTAGTTTTTCCCGCTTGGGTTCAAAGTCCTCAGTACTGTTGTTTCAGTGCCTTCTCATTCATTTCTTTAATCAATTGATGATAGCACATTGAGAATTAAAATAAAGGAGACATGACAGTCTACTGCCAGTAAACATAAAATAAATTGGCCATCAGTTTTTGATAAATTCTTAAAACAATATAATTCCAGTGCTCAGTTGACAAGAGTACTGTACTGTGTTCAAGCGTTCAAGTCTTACACTGTGGAAGTTATAAAATGAAGTATGCAAATCTCTATTTAATAGAAATTGCTAACCAAAATCAATCATTATTTTCTAAAGCAATTTGAAGAAGAAGGATTCACTAGAATTAATAATGATCTTCTCAATGTGTTCATGGTAACGAGCCAGAAACTTTGCCTTTTGAAAGAAATTATTTAAAACTGTTAAATACGCCAAGAAGGATCTGTCTAGAAGGCTATGATTAAGTGGAGAAAATGTCACATTAAGCCACAAACTGTACGCATGAGCAATTAATGTTGTTCTTATACAAGTTAACTTGATATTAAAAGTTTGGCATCAGAAAGGACAAAAATAAAAAACATCCACAAACATGATATTTTCTTGCTGCACACTCTAGATTGGGTAAAAAATATCCAAAAAGCTGAAACAGTTTCAAGATTATTAACAGCCCATTATATATGGAGATGCTAATTGACATCATTTTTTTCTGTTAAGACTAATCAGTTATACAAAGTTATAAATCCTTCTCAAAGTTAACATAATTTAAAGTAATAAATAGTTTCTAATTAAGCCAGTTCACTAAATACATAACTACATCAAAATTAGTATTAATTGCTAAGGATTTACAATATTTACAATTTACAATAAAGGTTATTATAATACAGCCTCAGTAGAGGTGGGAGAGAAAGGGAGAATGGAGCATATGGAGCCTTCGGAGCCCAGCAGAAGCTTGCTGTGGGGACTGCTCAAGAGAAGACAGGAGCTGGGAGTTCTCAGCAGGGATTGGGCCTGGGGGGGGGGGGCGGCGCGGGGCGGTCTTTGCTCTTGGGGACAAAATAGTATGGAGAGAAAAAGGACTCCAGAGAAAATTCAGACTTAATTTATTGATTTTTTGGCAGGAAAACATTTTGCAGAAAGTGGTAATGACAGCTTTTGCAGACCGCACCGTTGTTACAATAGCTGTAAGTATTGGAGACAGGGTTGATTTACTCCTCTTTGGTTTTTGTTCCAAGATTCAATAATCTTTATTTTGGGGCAATTCAAGTATATGTATCTTGAATTATGTATTTCTCTACCAATGTTTCTGTATCTGTGCAAAACAAAAAACCAAAACAACAACAACAACAAAACACAGCTATGCTCTGAAAGCCTTTATATTGTTTTTTTTTTTCCCCAAACTGTTCTACCTAGCTCCCGTAATTTACAGTGATGGGATATCTTAAGTCTAAGGATTCCAGCAGGAATGCCTGCGTTTTTTTTTTTCACCAGATACAGATGGTAGTTCATGTGGGATAATTCTCTTTTCAATAATCTAATCATCCGATGAGCAGTTTCAGAAGCAAAATTCTTCTACATGACTACCAATTCTGCTACCGCTTACACTTAATTTCTGTTCCTATTCACCTAACTGTTTAAAAAAAGAAGGCAATGAGATACATCACAGCTGAGGTAGATACTTTCTCTGAGCACCAATCCAACTGAAGAATTGCCCAAATCTTTGTAATTGTAATAACTTAAGTTACAGTAGGCCATGGTTTTCTTCTTCCTCTTTGCAGGTGGATGGATTCTTGCTCACATTTAGGCTTAATGTTTAACAAGAACTTTTTTGATCGAATCACCTGGACATTTTACCTCTTGCTGATTCTCGTCTTTCCATTTCTCTTTTCTCTCCAGCACCGTGTTTCTTCTATTTTGGATGCAGGTCTTATTTTAGTCTTCTCTGAGGGTATTTTAGTGGAGTGTGATACTGTTCCAAACTTGCTCGCCCACAAGAATGGCCTCTTTTCCACTTTGGTGATGACCAACAAGTAGACCATCATCAGCTACCCTGCCAACTGTCCCATCCTCTGGTAGTTATCTTAAGGGCATCCCTCTCAGCCAGGCAGGGCTAAGGCAGTGATTAAAGGGGGTGGTGCGGTGAGAGAGCTACCTACAGAGTGTTCTCACATAAATCAGCTCAACCAGCTGATTCAGTTATGTTCAATACTGAATGAGGCGCATGCATAATTTTCTAATATATATATATATATATATATATATATATATATGCAAAAGATAGTATTTACAAAAACCCAAGAACCAGATTCACCTCTGTTGTAAGGACCAATTTCACTCTTCTTTGGGGGATATATTGTAAGTGTCCTTAAAAATACTGTACATGTTCCTTACCTGCCCTGAAGATTGCATTTTTTTAATTTACAGAATTATTTAGGTTTAACTGTTGAATACTGGGAGCTATGTATGGAGTGCTTGCTTATGCTTCCATTTTTGTGAATGATGCATGGAAAAAGAGCACCCTTTGAAGTGCAGCGTTTTTTAAAGTGGCAGGAAATCAGGGCCCACCTTCTGTACACTGGGTCTAAATAAAGAAAAAAACACTTTTCTCTCAATTTCCCAATGAACTCTGCCCTGGAGGAGAGTTACCTGATTAAGTCATTCATACTAGAGTGTGAATGATTTAATGGGTGAGAGAACTGGCTAACTTGAAAAACAGTTCTCTAATATTTTCAAGAATTTTCTCACTGGAGAAGGTAGGAAGATATTTGGGGGTGGGGGAGAAAGAACGGACTGGTAAAGGGGGGGAAGCAGACCCTTGCATACTCAAAAGACTAGTTTTTTCTCTCTTCTGCATGAAGCATGGTATTGTTGAGTGGCCCCATTTAGTTTACACCTGGAAGATTACTTGAGCATAATTTGTATTTTTAACCAAAAAATTATGTTCTCTTTCTTGTCCACCTACATTCACTGAATACTTTTCCATAGACTTCTGTATCTTTCACTCATTCTTCATTTCAAGACCACTGAAGTGGAGGGGGCCACTAGGATACCTTCCCACAGGGACACAGAAAGCCATGGGTAGGATGAATTACTGTGGGACCAACTCCTCTTGCCAGGCTCTTAACAGAGAGAGACACCAGCAACCTGTGGAAGAACCCTTGTAGAATGATTCTCAGTTCTGTTAAACAGTAACTGTTCTTTCTTCCCTGCTAAAAATTGTTCTGTTAATTTTGTTAACTACCACTGAAAATTGTGAAAGAACTTCAAACGATAACTTCCTCTGGCTTCTAAAAGGAAGCCTTCGTGCACCAAAATAGTGGATGGCATTTATTTATGAAAGTGATTTTTATCCTTCACTCTTGATTAGATTAATTCTCTAGAGCATTTTAAAAATTGCACCAATGTTCTTATAATTGACACCACACTTTCTCAGGCAAAAAGTAATT
Source organism: Halichoerus grypus (assembly GCF_964656455.1). Classification (NCBI taxonomy): domain Eukaryota; kingdom Metazoa; phylum Chordata; class Mammalia; order Carnivora; family Phocidae; genus Halichoerus; species Halichoerus grypus. The sequence goes on along the minus strand of NC_135717.1, from coordinate 95,698,052 downwards.
TGGATTAATGGAATAAGCACCACATATATTTCTTTCTATTGGCCAAGATTTTTTCCATGTTTTTATTTTTATTTCTTAAATAAACATTATTTTAGTATAATAAGGCAATGTTTATAATATTCTCTTTAGGGATTTAGAGGCCAGATTCTTTTTTTAGCATCCTGATATAGTTACTGAAGAATTAATCTTTTTTGGAGGGAAAATACACAGCGGATATTAAACAGTTCAGTAATCTTAAGTTTATTTTTTTTCTAAATGCATGGGTACACAAGTGACTCTGGTCTTCTCTCAAAGATAAATAAACATTATCCTGCGAATTTTGGTAATTCCTAAATACATATTATTCATTACCAATATTCAGTGAATGATAGGTTTGTCTATGGATGTTGGAAATAGTGGTACATGTTCTGAGCCGGCATCTTTATTATCCTCTAAATATGTCTTACTTTTCTCCTCTAGTTGTCCCAGCTGTGACTGTTTGCTTTTCTGAAAGCATAAGCATTGAGACTACCCCATCTACATGGCCCAGGGCAGATGATAGGCCTTTGGCCCTAGGGATGGCTTTAGGTTGGACTCTGGGTTGTTAGGAGAAGGGACTTTGGAAAACTGTGTATCAGATAAACAGACGATATTTCTGAGTTTGGCACTCCCATCAGCGTGCTGATGTTTTGACCACAAAGTCCAGCTCCAGGATGGTAGGTAGCCCAGAACCACATATGGCTATTGAGCACTTGAAATGTGGGTAGTCCAAATTAAGACATGTTGTAAGTGTGAAATGCACACTAGATTTCAAAGACCTGGTACTAATAGAAAAATGTAAAAGATACCATTATTAATTTTTATATTGGTTATATATTGAAATATTTTGAATATGTTGGGTTAAAATATATTATTAAAATGGATTTCATGGGGTGCCTGGCTGGCTCAGTTGGTAGAGCATGTGACTCTTTATCTCAAGGTCATGAGTTCAAGCCCCGCATTGGGCATGGAGCTTATGTTAAAAAAAAAAAACAACTGTATTTAATATAACTTCACATAGATTTCACCTGTTTATTTGTGCCTTGAAAAAGTGGCTTTTAAGAAATTTAAAATTAGATGTGTCTCACATTTGTAGTCCACATTATATTTCTACTGCACAGCACCTATCTTACCAAGAAAAGTAAAAAAGGCCCACGGCACAGATTTTTCCCTTGTAAATTTTTAAAAATAAAAAATAATTTTAGCTGACATTTAGTATGTGCTTGTATGTGTCAGACAAGGTGCTGAATTCTTTTTACATGGATTATCTCATTTGATCCTCACCACCATTCTGCGAGGCAGGTGATTATTACCATCATTTTATAGATGTGGAACTTGAGGCATACAAAAGTTGAGTTTGCTGATCAGGATTGCACAACCACACAGGTAGGGAAAGCAAAATACACATCCAGTCTAACCTCAAAGCCTGTGCTCTTTTAACCATAATGCTAATAATGGCAGGTGAGCAATCCTCGAAGGTAGCAGATACTCCCTACAAAACAATTTGATAGCAGGGTGGAAATATCTCATGCTTTGAACTTAATACGCCTGATTTTATGCTGGTTCTGCTACTTATTATCTATGTGATCTCCTTTTTTTGCTTTATCTCTATGAGCCACAATGGTCTCGCACATAAAGCAGAGAGAGAAAACACCCACATTTGAGGAATGTTTTGATGATTAACAAGTATGTGTGTGGAGCACCTAATGTATAATATATGCTCAATAAGTGGTAGCTTGTATTATTATTAATTACTAATCCCAAAGCTTCTCTCCAAAGGGTGCCAGGAGAAAAGAGAGAACAAGTGTGTGGCAATAATCTCTAAAGTCTAAGAGCGGGCTTGTCTGAAGTCCTGGATAACCCATTCTAATACTGCATGCCAGAATGGAATTCCCCATATTGTGTTCCCAGAATCGAACCACCTTCCAAGGCTCTTCAAATTGTGTGTTAGCCCACGAATTAGTTGACTCTACCCAAGAGATAATTTTAGTCTAGACTAAACTATAACCCAACTGGTTCACGATGGGTCTTCTTATCATTTAATTATTTGACAAACAAAATTAGCCTCCTTACACTTCCATGAAAGTGCTGAAACTACTATATTAGCTACACTCAATTTAACACAGCCCATCCAAGACCCAGTCACACTCGCCAGTATTTAAAAGTATGTAAATAATGATATGTTAAGTAAGACAGAAAAAGAGGCTGTGCTTCTATTCTAGTACCTCCTAGCACCTCAAGATAAATAATCAGTGAGATATGCATATTCCATTGCTTTGGCTCGTGAAATTTGTAACCAGTACATGTATTTTTTTTTTTTTTTTCACTCGCAGCATCGGGTTCACACTATTCTGACGGCAGACCTGGTTATTGTGATGAAGCGAGGAAATATTTTAGAATATGACACTCCAGAAAGCCTCTTGGCTAGGGAAGATGGAGTTTTTGCTTCTTTTGTCCGTGCAGACATGTGAAGGGATGTCTTAAACCGATACATGGATTTAAAATAATGCAGTCATAACCTACTTAGTGGATCATCAGCTTGACCTTCAAAAAGTGGCATCTTAAATTTTTACACTTTTGTAAAGCATATTTGTTGTGTTGTGGGACTTTGTAATTAGTTACAGTGTCACTTTACCAATGAATATTGTATTTCCTATGTTGATATTTCTTTTTTGTTTTGTTTTCCAAGATCTTACTGCTTAATATGTTCATTACTGATGACTGTCTAATGATTAAGCCACTTTACCGTTAAGAATAGCAGGCTGTATGAAAACATGTAAGCTACTTTAAGTGGTAAGTCAACAGCTATAATTTCTCATAATTTTAAGGCTGGTAAATACCTCTCAGGCATAGAAGTCACCATGAGTATTCAGTATGGTTATACTCTTATTTGGAAGAATATGTTCTCCGTTTTGTTGGTGTCCCCAGATGTTACTGGAAGAGAAATAAGAGGACAGGTTTTCTAATCAGTGAGAAAAGAAAACACTCAAATCCATTATCTACCGGATGAAAATATTCTCTGTGTTCATTACCATTAGTAGCAATACTGATGCTTCCTTTAACAGTCTCTTTTCCTCATCTAAATTGTTTCCTGCTACCAAGAAGTCATTTATGGTAGCTTTGGAAAGCCAAAGCCTTAATCAGAAAGATCATGGGAAAAGTTTGGATATTTGAAAAATTATACTCAAGGTTCCATTTTTCCCTGTCCAGTCAGGAGAGAGTTCCTAAGGTATCAGGAATAATGTGCTTTTTCCAGACTAAAGTTCAAAAAGTAAATATATTCAGTCCTTCCATGGCAGGCCAGCTAAAACTCTCTATGGTTTAATTCACCACTAAATGTGGTTATGATCCTGAGCCCTAAAATTCCACATTTTCAAGATTCAGGAGCATAGGCAAGTGGCCTCGTTTGCCTATATAAGTAAATATGAAACAAGTGCCTATTTCAAGGTGGAAGAGTATATTTCTTTTTGACATTTCTGCCCAGTGGTGTCACATGTATATCCATTTGGTACTGCTCTAATTTTAATGCACATGTAATAAAGTGAATCAAAGTGTTATTCTAATTTTAATGTACATGTTAAGAGTGCATCAAATATGGATTGAATATTAGTGTTATGTTTTGTTTAAATATAAATTAATAAATTTTAAAATACTAAAAGTTACCTGCATTGTCATACTAAGCAGCCAAAGCTTTCTACTATAATTCTCTGCCCATCTAGTATAAATATCATGGGTTTTCATATGAAGACCGCGTGCATTGTTAGATTTTGAAGAATTATGATTGATAGAAAAAGAGAATTTGTGCCCCCTCTCTGTAGTTTTTATGTTCAGTTTATTGTATTGTGTACTCACTCTTGGGAAATCTGTAATACTAGTTTATCTGGCATATATGACTGGGCCTTCACCTAAATATAGAGTCCTGATGTTTACCTAAGATAAGTTCCATAAGGATGGACGGATGTGTTCTGTGTCATTTAGCTTGAATTGTCACCCTTTGTTGTATATCTAAAACCTCATTGAGAAAAATCCTCTTAATGTTTCCTGAAAGCTAAACAAAACAGAATCAATAACTATTAAATCAATCTTGAAAATATTTTCTAAAAATTCTACCAATCTCCTCAAAGTATTTCTGGCATGGAAATGTTTTGTAAGGTTGCATTTGCATGGTGCTGGTTATCAACTTACTCCTCATTCTCACAGAGAAATGGGATTTACCCGTAACAGTAACCCCTCACGTATGTCCACAGCAGCATAGCTGATGACCCTAAACTGAGAATCACATTTCTCATTCTGACACCCAAGTGGTCACTAGTTTTGTCATAACTTTTAGTCACTTAAGTTGAGTGTTTAATAGTTTACAAAACTGAACTGACTGAATAAAGTCAGGAATGACTTTTTTAATTGTTTAATCATCTATTATGCTATATGTATGATCTATTGAATATAGAAATGACTCATCCTGAAATAGTTTTTTAGTAAATACGTACATATCTATAAAAGATGAGCCTTAACCAAATCAAATTTTACACTCCCCAATTTTACACTTAATTAACCAAAATCCATTTTATAGATTTTAATTCCTTAATATTTGTTAAAAGCAATAAATGCATAAAGATTTATATGAAAAATAACAAGGTTACTGATATCACTTCGAGGTTTTTAAAAAATTTCTCTTGAAGGACTGTGCATCCTCTATTCTTGTGCTACTACTCATGATCCATTTAAAAGTCAGCTTAGCTCTAGATTAGATACCAGAAGACTGGTATTTGAGATCCCATAACTGATATTTGAGATCTGGGACCATGTCTGTTTATTCTTCATGTCCTTTACATTTAATACAAGTGTCTAGCCCACAGTAGGCCCTAATAAGTATAGTTGATTGACCCATTGATTAGTCTCACCACTAGCCATGGGCCTAAAACTCTGGGTTATTCTCTGCACTTTTGTGTTGTGTTGATTCTACTGTGAAAATATACTGGCTTGGTATTATATAATAAATTACTCTTTCTCTTTGCTTGATTAAATAGGGTTATTATTCTATCACTTATTCTTTCACTTATTGGGTATCAACTAGGATGATCAACAGATATAAATCAACACCATTTGCTGAGATAATACCCTGTTTTGACAGTTTTGTTTCACATTTGCCACTTGTCCTGTACTTCACTAGTTTTATATATAGGTTCTATGTGGAGTTCCATTAAGTGAAACAGCTGTATCAATAATTTTATGACATCTCTAATTAAATAGCTGGATGTCTGGACTTTTCCCTAAGGTTTGTTGATCAATTTTTATAGTTATCTTCCAATATATCTTTTATCACTTATTTTGTTCTATACTCTTGTGGACCTCTGTGATTTACAGTACCATGATAATTCCATTATTGACCCATTATCTAAAGTTAAATCCAATCTTCTTATCTTAGCATCTTAGCATAAGAAACAGTAGTCAAGAGTATGTGTCCTGTCACTTAGGTTTATTTTTTTCTTGAGTAACTACACATCATTCCCAACAGTTTTTCTTGAGCACTAGTAAGGTGCACCTGGCTCAGACTTTCCAATGAAAGGGCTTGGAGCTGTATTTCTCGCAAGTGTCTCCAGATGAGATTCATAACTAGCCAAGTTTGGAATCACTGGTCTACCTCAGTCATCATGTAAATAACATGGAGCCACAGAATACTGAAGGTGATTTTCACATGCTCCTGCCTCTTTCCTGACATTACCTTCTTCCAGATGGCTAAAACGGGCCTCTCAGCGTCACTGAGTGAACCCCTTAGTTGCATCGTAAAAGAAACGTAGAGGTAAATGAACCGAATCTTACCTAGACGATATAAACTGGGGTTCTGAATGCTATTTTCTTTTGTTTTGTGGTTTAATCAGCAAAGAGGCAAAGCCTCTTCCCCCCACATCTGAATTAGCTGTCGAATCATTTATACATTATTCTGCTAAATTTGGAGTCATATTTCCAAATGTTTGCAGTCCATAAATGTGAGGACTTTGGGTAGGTTTCACTATTGATGTCTCACAATGTGGAAATAAGGTAAGTTATCTGATGATTATTCCCCTTTCCACCTTCACCTTTTTTTCTACAGGTGTTGTCATCATTGCTGATATGTGAAGGTTGACATATTCAGTCTGTATATCTACTATATAAGATTTAAGTAATTTCTTTTTGGGGGTGGCTGGGTGGCTCAGTCGGTTCAGCATCTGACTTCTGACTTGGGCTCAGGTAGTAATCTCTGGGTCGTGGGATCAAGCCCTGCATTGGGCTCCTCGCTCAGCGAGCTACTCCTGCTTGTGCTCTCCCTCTCCCTCTCACTCGCAAATAAATAAATAAAATCTTTTAAAAATAAATAAATAATTTCTTTTTCTATGGGTAGTAACAAATTCCTCTTAGCCATTCACACTATGGTCACCAATGCCCTCTTTCTAAACTGACAAAGATCAAGGGAGTCATACCTGGCTAAAGAAGTTAGTAGGCTCTAAGAAGAATGTCCTCTGTGACCTTTGTGCCACCAACCATCACAGATCATCTGCAGTTATATACTACATACTAATGACAAAGAACTTTGTTTTCTTTTTTTAAATTTTTTAAAATTAACATATAATGTATTATTTGTTTCAGGGGTACAGGTCTGTGATTCATCAGTCTTACACAATTCACAGCGCTCACCATAGCACATACCCTCCCCACTGTCCATCACCCAGCCACCTCATCCCTCCCACCCCCCATGACCCCAGCAACCCTCAGTTTGTTTCCTGAGATTAAGAGTCTCTTATGGTTTGTCTCCCTCTCTGGTTTTGTCTTGTAAGAACTTTGTTTTCTGAGCATTATTTTTATCACTTAATCTGCCCACTGCATAAAATAAGTAATGTGTTCATAAACAGCAACAGTATAACACTGCTTAATGCCACTTCATTCCTGTTTTTCTCTTAGAGCTACACTATGCACTATTTATACACATTATCAGTTATTGTTAAGTGAAAGACTATTGACCTTTAATATTATCAGAGTCAAGTGGATTTAGACCAGCTCTTCCATATCTAGGTATTTGCTCTTTGACCCATAGTAGTTGGGGCTTTGTTCCAACACTAGTTAGTTAAGTAAAGAGCAATTAAAAAAAAATTAATCTCTTTCAGAAATCCAAAATGTTTATCAAGCCTTTGAATGTAGACATAAACAGAATTCTCAATTGTTTAAATCCCTTAATGTGTACCGTTAAGCATCTTTCACAGGTTACAACATATCCTCCAAACCCTCACCCAGTGTGCATGCCATCCCCCATGTGCACATAACTGTTCACATTTTATCTTGCTGTCTTAAAGAATAAAGCTGCATGAATCTTTTCACCACATATTAATACCATGCATAGAAAAGTCAAATACAGGTGCCCACAATAGATGGCATAAAGAGAAATTCTTATAATCACAGTAATTTTTAAGTGTATCTTCTAGCCCTAATGCCACTTTGGGAAGATATTTAACTTCTAGATGGATCATAGAATGTGTTTCCAGTGAGAGGAGATTCAGTGTTTTTTTCTATCATTTTTTAAGATAATCATGGCAATATATTGATGGGTTATAGTGATCAGGCTCTTTTTAGTTCAACAAAGGGATGATAATTGTTGTCATAAAGGTAGTGACCTGGGTTGGGCATCTATGAAAGAAAGATGGTTGTCTCCTTACTAAGGGATGCTACAGGAAAATGAACTTGGGTTTTTCATTTGGATTAATAATTTTATGAATATCTGCTATGTGTTCACCTTTGAGTAAATCAGGTGTGATTCAAGGAGACTTTTTGTCAGGGTAGTACAGAACTTTCTGGTATGTTAAAAATAGTATGAAATCTTCTGAAATAACTATCTTTATTGTACTTCTACAGGGAAAGAACTGAGATTAGAATTTAAATGAATCACCTCCAAATCATGGATCTGTCTCCAGAGATGGCACTTTAAGCACCAGGGGATGGGAGTGGAGAGATGGGGGTGCTGCTGAAAGGACACATCTGCCTTAAAATCTAGGGAGAGCAGAATTATCAGGTCCTAGGACAAGTGCAGGCTGGGCCAAGTCTAACAGCCTGTCTGGGGACAGTCCACTCCCTCAATTCCATCTCTCTATCTCAAGCTTCTCAGCTTCCTTCTACCGTTCTGTGCCATTCTATCCTTCCATCCACTTCTGTCTCACCTCGCATGTAGCCTTGATTAACCCACTCCTATCTTAGATGAAATCATCTAGCACGGCCCACAACCATCTCCACTTTTCAGATTGTCCTTTTCAAAGTATCAAGCAAGGAATCTATTTTGCGCAGCTCATCTTTCTATCTTATGCATGACTGGACAACTTTTCACTACTTCACTTTGGGTCAGGGATTGACTTCTGGCCTAAAAAGCTGTGGCCAGATAATATAGCCAATTGAAAGTAATGCCTAGGAAAATGTAACACAGTCTGGAAAGTGCCATGAAAGCAAGAATACAAACCAAAATCACAACCAGTAATTTTAGAAAAAGAGTGATGATACTGAGTTGGCTACTGATTATTTTCCTTTGGAAAATAAAAAATTAAGGGAGGGAGAACCATTCTTCCATCACATGAGCAGTAGAGTGAGCTTGTTGACTAAACCCTTTGGACATTCTTTACATGGTCCCACCTTTGCTCCAGAGAAAGGGAAAGTCCAAAGTAGGATGTAATTTTCTTTTAAACAAGAAAACAAAACAAAATCTCCTGCCATAAGTAATCACCTCTAAATATTGACTTTTTAAGCCCAAGTTTTATTTCCCTGTGGGAATGACTGCATAACTCACAGCCTGTGAGACACTTTCTCACAACCACCCATTCAAAACAACCAGTAACACCCACTTAGAATTGCACTCTCTCACCCATTTTAGGATCCCCAATACATAGGACAATTATAAGCATACCTCAGATAGGGCACCAGTTCCTCCCAGGGACCTGTCACTCTCAGACACTTACAAATGCCAAGCACTTGGCCAAGGCACTGAATTTGCTGTGTCATTGGCAAACTGGAAAAAAGAGGTGGCAAAATGCTGTGATTTGGGGTACAAGATTTCACCTGAAAAAAAAATGAGCTTCTTTTCTTTGTTCCCACTTGACTGAACTTCTAGCATATATTAAATACAGTAAAATATTATATTGGAAACACAAGGCATCTAGGCTTTTGGCCAAAAAACTTAGGGAAAAAATTAGCAAGCCTAATATTTCATGAGAAATTCTTGGCTTAAACAATATTTTAATAAAGCTTAGCTATGTGTGCCAATAAAGCAGAGAGATGACATAATGACTTATGATTTAAATATCATATAATTTCTGTAATGTCTAGTACCATCTTGTATCAAACAACATGAGAGAAGCAAAATTCCTGGGGGAAAGAAGAGCAATGTGAAATCAATTCGGATATCAGTAGAATGCATATTGCATAAACCATCTCATTAAAAAATTTGATGAAAGGATAATTACAACTAACATATTGAGCAGATATGATATGAGCCTTATAAGTATAATCTCATTTAATCTTGACAAAAATTCTACGAGGCGAACATTATCACCATTTTATAATTGGGGTTCAGATTGGCTAATTTGCCCAAGGTTTAATGGAACAGAGATTCAGGCAGTCCGACCCCAAGGCCCACACTCCTGGCCATGCGCTATACTAGACTGATGATTCAGTTAGTGAATCCATTGAGTTCTCTTGGAAGTAAGTGCTTTACATGGTCTGTGATATATAATAAAGAATAATTATGTTAGCCTATGGAGAATATATTGAAAAAAGAAACTGGACCAGGAATTAGAAGACCTGAGTTCTAGTCTTGTTTCTATCACATATTGGATGTGTGGCCTTGGATTAATCATTTAAAACCTGAGTTTCCATTTCCTCATTTGCAAAAAGGAAAACAAAAAGGCGGGATAACTACTCTGTCAGCTTCACTGAGTTTTTGTGATACTCCAATTAAATGGCGATGAGAGGAATTTTATAATTTGAAAAGCACATTCTGACATGAAATATCAGTATTGAGAATCCACTACATATACCACATCTTAATATTATTATGTGGGATTATTTTGTAAGTCACAGAATAAACTTTTTCCCTCTTAAAAAATTGATATGATTCCAACTTTACAATGGTGAAATGACATACTCAAGCTGAGATATGATACAAAAATGGCTCTAGAATATTGATATCCTTGGGGTTCTGGAAAGGGCAAATGCAAAATCAGTCTGTTGGGGTATAACCTAGATCTCCTGAAAAGTGAAAAAAAAGCAACAGAATTAATTCACATTCAAAATTAGAACCACATGAGAAAATGAACCACCATGATGAGAAGCAAGAGACACAACAAATAGGAATATTAGCACAAGAACCAGAAATAGTAAAACGATCTATAAGAGATTTAAAAATATGTATGTTTGCCAATAAGGATGTAAAAATGTGCTCAACATCATTCTTCACCAGGAATGCAAATAAAACAGCTAAAACTACAAAGACTGACAATAAATCACTGAAACTGCAAAGACTGACCATAGCAAGCTCTGGTGAAGCTGAACCTCCCCATACCCCGCTGAAGGAAATGTAAATGGCACAACCCGTATGGAAAACAGGCAGTTTCTCTAAGCCTAAATATGTGCCTATACCAGGATTCAACAATTTCACTCCTGGGCTTGTATCCAAGGGAAATGAGTGTTTATGTCCACAAAAAGACTTGTACAGAAATGTATATAGCAGCTTTATTCATATTAGTCTGAAAAACCCCCAAACAGCCCAAATGCCCATCAACAAGAGAATAGACAAGTAAATGGTGGTTTCTTCACACAGTGAAATACTCACATATAAAACAATGTAACCAAACCTCACAAATGCAGAATCAGTACAGGAAGTCAGGTGCTGAAGAGTACCTGCCGTAGGAGCCCACGCACACCCACTCAAGAAGCAAAATAGACAAAAGAAGTCATAACAGAGTTAGCTCTGGGAGGGAGCAGTTAGTCCGCAAAGGCGCAGGAGGAAACCTAGGGTGATAGATGACATATTTTATGTCTTGATTTGTGATCCACGTGGCAGTTATATGGTTGTATGTACAGGTTTTTAAAAGGTGAGAAAAAGATTAATTTGGAATAGACAAATGGAACTAGTAAAGAAAAGAAAAGAGCCATTAAAATTAAAAGTTCAATGGACAGGTTAAACAGCAATTAAGCTTAGATGTTGAGAGACTTCTTTCCAATGAAAACAGGTCTAGAATGTATCCAGAATGCAGCACAGAACAAACTGATAGAAAATATGAAGCATAATGAAAAGATATGAAGGACAGTATTAGAAGGTCTGAAATAGGGGTCTTAGAGGGGAAAAAGAAAAACCCAGAGTGAAGAGGATTTAAAGAGCCAAGAACTATTCCTTAAAAAATTCAGACTCAGATGATTTCAAAATTATTGCACTTTTAAGGAGCTAATCCTTATCCAATTAAACTATTTCAATCCACAGAGAAAGAATCTGCATCAATTCTTTTTACAAAGACTTATAACCTGGGATGCTTGGGTGGGCTCAGTAGGTTAAGTGTCCGACTCCTGATTTCAGCTCAGGTCACGAAATCAAGCCCAACGTTGGGCTCCGTGCTGGGCGTGGATCCTGCTTAAGATTCTCTCTCCCAAGGGGGAACCCTCCTACACTGTTGGTGGGAATGCAAGCTGGTGCAGCCACTCTGGAAAACAGTATGGAGGTTCTTCAAAAAGTTGAAAATAGAGCTACCATAAGATCCAGCAATTGCACTACTGGGTATTTACCCCAAAGATACAAATGCAGAGATCCGAAGGGGTATGTGCACCCTGATGTTTATAGCAACAATGTCCACAATAGCCAAACTGTGGAAAGAGCCAAGATGTCCATCGACAGATGAATGGATAAAGAAGATGTGGTGTATATATACAATGGACTATTATGCAGCCATCAAAAAGAATGAAATCTTGCCATTTGCAATGACGTGGATGGAACTGGAGGGTATTATGCTGAGCGAAATAAGTCAATCAGAGAAAGACATGTATCATATGACCTCACTGATATGAGGAATTCTTAATCTCAGGAAACAAACTGAGGGTTGCTGGAGTGGTGGGGGGTGGGAGGGATGGGGTGGCTGGGTGATAGACATTGGGGAGGGTATGTGCTATGGTGAGCGCTGTGAATTGTGCAAGACTGTTGAATCACAGATCTGTGCCTCTGAAACAAATAATACAATATATGTTTAAAAAAAAAAAGAAGAAGAAGATAGCAGGAGGGGAAGAATGAAGGGGGGGAATCGGAGGGGGAGACAAACCATGAGAGACTATGGACTCTGAAAAACAAACTGAGGGTTCTAGAGGGAAGGGGGGTGGGAGGATGGGTTAGCCTGGTGATGGGTATTAAAGAGGGCACGTTCGGCATGGAGCACTGGGTGTTATATGCAAACAATGAATCATGGAACACTACATCAAAAACTAATGATGTAATGTATGGTGATTAACATAACATAAAAAAAAAAAGATTCTCTCTCCCTCTCCCTCTGCCCCTCCCCCTGCACACTAGCTTTCTCTCAAAAAAAAAAAATAGGGTCGCCTGGCTGGCTTAGTCGGTTAAGCCTCCGGCTCTTGATTTTGGCTCAGGTCATGATCTCAGGGTCCTTGTATGGAGCCCAGGGCTTGGCGCTCAACAGAGAGTCTGCTTGAGGATTCTCTCCCTCTGCTCCTCCCACCACCATCCACCCCCCCCCCCCCGCCACACACTCACATGCTCTCTCTCTCTCATATAAATAAATCTTTAAAAAAAAAAAATTAATTAAAATTAAAAAGAGTCATAACCTTCATCCAAAACCAGGCAGAGAGAACAGACAATAATACAGACCAATCTCACTTATAAATATTGATGCAAAAATCCTAAATAAATATTAGCAAAAACAATTCAGCCTTATATTAAGATAATATATCACCATGACCACATGCAGTTTATCTCAGGAATGTAAAAACTATTTGACATTTTTTAATTCAGTGCTTTAATTCACCATATTAATTGGCTAAGGAAAAAACAAAAAGATAACTTTGATATATGCTAAAAAGGCATTTTTTGTAATTCACCATCTATTATTAATTTTAAAAACCTAGAAAAGTAGAAAGAGCACACTACCTTAAAATGATAACTATGTAAATTATATATTCTGGAAGCATTTTCTCAAAATCACTAAGGAGAAGAACATGCCTGTTATCACCATCGTTATGGACTACTGGCCAGAAAATACTAACAAAAGCAGGTAAAGAAAATATTCAAATAACAAGTGATAAGTTAATTAAACACTAATTAAGGAGGTTGTATCAAAGTTATAATTTTTTTTAGAAAATATTGTGTTTTAAGTGTATCAGCCTGTGCTAAATTCTTTACATACTCACCTCATTTAATCTATACAACTATGAGAGGTAGATGTTAAAGTGTCCATTTTCCAGAAGGGGAACCAGGATCAGAGTGATGAAGTATGTTGCCCAAAGCCACCAACTAAGTAAGTGGCAGAATGGGCAACTGATCCCACATCTTTCTGACTCTAAAACTCTGTGCACTTAAACAAAGGGTTATGGCATATTTCATGCATCTTCCCCAGTTCCTCAATTTTTTTTTTTTAAAAAGATTGACCCAACTGCACAATAAATTTCTGTAGGTTTACAGAAAGATCATATTATTACCCCATTTATTCTAACAATAAGTAAGGTAATTTGGCATTTTAAATTAGTAACAAATATCAAATATTTAAATCTAATATGAACCTGTTTAGAAAAATGACTTTGTGAAAGCTTTCCTGGCACAGATAATTTTTACCTAAAGGAAAATCCAGGTCACTTAATAGCAGGAAAAAAAATCCTGGCCAGTGATCATGGAGTCTAAATATCACTTTAAACCTCTATAATCCCTTCCGCAACTGGCACTTTTGAAAGGTGGCAACAAGGAATCACCCTACAGAGAGTTGTGGAAAATGTCAGATTTCTCTTTTCCAAGTACCATTTGAGTCACTGAGTTTTCAAAACATTGTGACATGAAAGTTTAGCAATACATCAGGACGTTGTTCGGAATTGCTCTTTCCCTAAGACCTTCAGAAAAAACCTGTGAAGACGTCCTATGGCAAGAAAGATCCCAGGCTCATGTGAACTTGCCTTTCTTTGGCACAAGAATATCAAAGCATTAATTTCAAGGCCTGGAAAAACGAACAGTGACAGCCACTATTCCTCATCTTCTCTTGGAAGAGACCCCACCAGCTTTATTTAGTACTAGCATTTTGTGCCCTGCTGGCAGAAAATAATTACCACGGGTACTTTCTACTTGACTGAAGAAACCACTTTTATCTTGGAGACATTAGTATAGTAAAACAGACAGGTTGACTTTCTAGGTCTTTATTTTACTACCACGGTCTTAACTGGCTTCTTTTCAGTCCTCAGTGTCTTGATTCAATTCAAGAGTTGAGGAGATACCAGTACAAGTGTTGGTTAGTTAGCACTCTGAAGGTCAATGAGGTCTCAAAAATAATTCTCAAGTCTATAAAATGCTATTGTCATGTCTCCTTAGGTTAGGAAAGATAGTTAACTAATAGTTAAAGGAATCTGTGGGTCTATACCTTTCCCCCTTCCCACCTCCACACCCAGCTCTGAGATCTTTTGGACCATCACCCAACCAAAACCAGTCCACTATATGAATAAGAACTGACAACTGATGAGCCACTACATTCTACCTCTGAAACTAATAATACACTGTATGTTATTACATTGAATTTAAATGATAAAAAAAGAACCAACATTTATTAAGTACTTACTACAGGCCAGTAAGTACTGAGCACTTTATAGGGATTGTGTCATCTTGTCCTCAGGACAATTCTATAAGTTTCCTATACCTGACTGAGCAAGAGAATCTCCAGGGGAACTTTTATTAGAAGTATTTAAAGCTTTTCATTAAAGATATTTTCATTTTGGGGCCAAAGATTTTATATCTTATTCTATCCTTACTCAATAAAAGCCTGGAGGGGCATAAAATAATTATACCAGGCATTTCTCATGTAGCTGAACAATGGAGTAACAACCATCCCTCTGAGATACTGTCCAGTGAGAAAAGCATAGGATTTGGGATTAGATGTTTTGAGTTTGTTGTAGCTTTTCATCTCCTAGGTATTTGATTTTAGATAAGTCATTTAGCTATACTCTAACAGACTCACGTGTAAAAGGAAGAAAACAACCCAGCGTAGCCATTATCAAGGATTAGGTCAATGTTTTTCAGAGTTTAGTATATGCAGACTCTATCTATTCTTTGGGTAAATGGAGAGATGGATAGATCAGTGAATTCCCTTGCCACTCTTCCCAACTTGTCTACTTTTTCTCTTCTCCATTCGATATATTGATCTTGTTCTGTTCTTAGAATACACCAAACCATTTCCTTTATATTTGATCTTGAGCTGCCTGAAGCACTCTTCCGTCCCCACCCCACCGCACCCTCCCCCGTTGATCACCTGACTAATCTTTTGTTCAAATTCCACCTCTTAAAGAGGTCTTTTCTTTTTTTTATTTTTCTTTTTTAATTTATTTTTTTTATTATGCTAGTCACCATACAGTACATCATTAGTCTTTGATGTAGTGATCCATGATTCATTGTTTGCGTATAACACCCAGTGCTCCATGCAGTACTGGCCCTCTTTAATACCCATCACCAGGCTAACCCATCCCCCCACCCCCCTCCCCTCTAAAACCCTCAGTTTGTCTCTTGGAGTCCATAGTTTTAAAGAGGCCTTTTCTAAACTGTATATAAAATTGCCAATTTCTGGCTCCAGTTACTTTCAATACTGACTCCCCTGCTTTATTTTCCTTCTAAATCTTGACACCATTGATAACTACATAATGTATTACTCGTTTACTTGCTTGCTCAGAGTTTCCTCCCCAAGAATGCCTTGGTGCAGGGGCTTTGTTTTGTTCACCTAGATGTACATTAAAAGGTAGTGATTGTTATTAATGCCTCCCTTCTTGACTTGCTGATCCACACCTGTGAGCTGGCATAAGTTTAAGGAGCTGAGCATGCAAGCTGAATGGATTCTTTTGCACAAATGGTGCTGATGGTTATCCTTAAAGAAATGGGGTGGCCTAATTTCAAGGACAGTGAGGTTTTTTTGTACATAAATAGATACATATCTCAAAAAGAAATATTCTCTAAACTCACTGGAACAGATAAATAAGAAGAGTTGTATTGTCATTCCCATTTCATGATAACTCAAAAAAAGTGAGTTTATAACATGCTGTTTTGATTACTAGTTTATGTAACAGTTTTATTAAGCTGATTCCCAAGCAATATGTTCCAAAGTGGTTTATATGAGGACACTAATAAAGCAGCATACCAAGCAAATAGACCAACCGTTATTTGGGCTGCTAACATAAATCATTTCCATTGTCATTTTGAAGACTCTCCAAATTCTTACGTCTAATATGGCTCAGGAAGTCCAAGACTTCGAAATTCACAAGTCTAGTCAAAGGCAAGGTCATTAAATGCCAGGACTTCACCCTTAATCTAGAGAGTACTTTCAAGGACTACACTAATTTGTACTTGATAAAGCAGCAGACAATTGGAAAAAGCATCAGCCTAATACTTTCTCCACTTGTTTGAAGGCACCTGACAAACTTTGTTTTTAGGAGAACAGGAATTGCAGAAATGTCTTTATCCACAAATAAAATGCTCATAGGGTCTAAAAGGAACCTAACAGATGTTTACTTAAAAGTGAACAGATATCCTTGAATTGTTTCCCAGTTGCATAAATTTCTCTGGTATGCAACATGAACAGATTCTAACAGAATTCTTAAAGTCTTATAGTCAAGAAAATCATAAGATTTTAAAAGTTAACTCTGTTCTAAATTTATTACTGGTCTCCTCAAGAGTGGTGCACAAAGTAGTCTTTACTCTTGAAAGAACAAATAGGAAAATTATAGAACAGTTAAGAAAACACCTGTAGCTTTTAGGGGATGATAGCAAAATAGTGATTTAACAAGTAGACCAATAAAGAAGCCCTAAGTAGTAAATGTGTTCTTAAAAAATTAATTTCCTTAACAAATATCTCAAGGTAAATTTAAATGTTCATATTTGGGCCATAATATGAGAAGAGGAAGATCAAAAGGGAGAGAAACTGGATATCAATCAATAATAAATACAGTTGACCCTTGACCAACTTGGGGGTTAGTAGTGCCAACCCCACCTGCAGTTGAAAATTCATGTATAACTTTTGACTCCCCCTAAAAACTTTACTAATCACTTGACTTTGACAGGAAACCTCATGGATAACATAAACAAGTCTGTTACCATGCATTTTGTATGTTTTATGCATTATATACTGTATTCTTACAATAAAGTAAACTAGAGAAAAGAAGACATTATTAAGAAAATCACAAGGACGTGACGTAATGAACACTGGATATTATATAAGACTAATGAATCATTGAACTTTACCTCTGAAACTAATAATACACTATATGTTAATTAACTGAATTTAAATTTAAAAAAATAAAAAAACCCAGAAAATAACAAGGAAGAGAAAATACATTTACAGTACTGTACTGTATTTATTGAAAAGAATCCACCTAGAAGTGGACCCGCGCAGTTCAAACCTGCGCTGTTCAAGGGTCAATGGTATTTCCCAGTCACAATAAATACCACAGTCAGCTCTGATTTTTCCCTCTCCCACTACTGATTCTGTGTAACATTCCTTTTGTATATATTTGCTTATTAGCCCCAGAGCTCACTTCTTCTCTAATTAATATAATAGTTTCCAGTATCCCCTTCTGCCAATCACAGAGTTTTGGAGCCCAAGGAACTCTACTCAGAAATGCAACTCCCAAAGCCATTATATCCCCTGCTTCCTGATCAGTCCTACTAAATCAGACTTACTGTGTTGTTTTCTAATCCAAATCTTTCCAAGGCTTGTCTCTACCTACTGAAAACTGCCACGACTCCTTTGTTGAACATTTAAGGCCGTCTATGCATTTATTTTCAAGTCCC
This sequence comes from Halichoerus grypus, assembly GCF_964656455.1. NCBI lineage: Eukaryota > Metazoa > Chordata > Mammalia > Carnivora > Phocidae > Halichoerus > Halichoerus grypus. The sequence goes on along the minus strand of NC_135717.1, from coordinate 95,680,000 downwards.
CAGACATGGTTTTCAGCCTTGCCTTTTCCATGCATTGGTTCCAGAGTAATTTTTCAGCACCTCTGTCATTTGAGCTGTGATAGGCCAGAGGCTTAGGACACAAAGATAAAGAAGCCCCAGCCTGGCCCTCCAGCAGCCCTCAGTTTCATGGGGGGGTGAGTGATGGAGGGGACAAGTACATGAATAACCCATGTGTTGAGAAGAGTGGTGACAGAGGCTGCTGCCCCAGCAACCCTGGACTCAGGCGTCCAATCTGGCTATCTTGTTGACCTTGCTTCATCAATGCTAATTCATTTAGTGCTGTGACTAAAACGTGGCCCACTCTGGTCAGTACTCCACAATTTTGTCCCTGATGTTTCCTCTCTGTGGAACATCCTTTCTTTGCTTTTCTGCATACCCCAAATACATCTGGTCCGAAGACTGGATCAGATGTCAATTAATCCATGAAGCTTTCCTTATTGTCTTTGTCTTAATATCTCTCATTTGAATTTCTATGACACTTTGGTTGTATTTCCCTTTCTTGTTCTAATCACATCCTTGCTTGTATTGGAGTTTATTATCAAAGTCTTGTTTCTCTTACTACAACTGTCTGCCTCTTCAGAACAGCAACTATGATTTTATATATAAAAACCTAAAAAAAAAAAAAACAACCAAATGCTTCAGAAAAGGATGAAAATGTGCTCAGTGAATGTTCCCTGAGCTAAAAGAATAAGGAGTAAGTTGTACACTAAACTCAATTGTAAAACAGAACAATGAGGGGATTAACTAAACAAATCGATTCCCACACACTTAGAGTAAATCTACTACATAAATTACTGTAAATATTAACATCAGTAGAGATGAGAGCTGCCACTAACAGATTGCATTTCCCGGCTGAAAGGGGTTAAGCAGATCTATCCACAATGGGAAAAAATTCTTCATTGCCTTTATTAAAGACTAATTTTAGGTCTTTTGGTAATTAAATGAACACACTGTTTATGCTCCATACGCTTTCTGCCCTGAGTCTTGGAAAATACGTGAAATTTCCAAGAATTAAAGTTTCCATTAACACAAATGCCAAATCAGGAGGCCTGACCTGTGGGAGAAAGCACATTTGTCTTTGCTGGAGCCTATTCAAAAAACTATAGAAAGATATTTACTATATAACCTTTCTTGTGCGCAATTGCTCTGTTTTATCATTCAGATCATCTAGACAAGATGAGGAAGCTGCAACATTTCAGAAAGTAACCAAGTACTGAAGAATGGCCATTTGAGTTCTAAAGTGTTGACAGCTTTCCCTTTTTTGGGGTAAACTTTCTCATTGGAAGAGACCTCGACTTTTTTTTTTTCTTTCTTCTTTTTTGGGGGGGGAGGGGGGGTCGTTGCGTGCGAGTGTGGGTGTGTGTGCGCGCTTAATTCCCTGAGAACTAGCTTTGGCTGAAGAAACACTTTACTTATAGTGGGTTCCAAAACATCTTCCACCTGTATCATCCCCACCAGATGGAAATTTAATGTAAATAAATGTGTGCACACAGCTTGAACACTTCGGAAAACTGTTTTCTGATCTCTGTATCTGGTTTTATTCAATCTTAAGTAGCCCAGTTATCTACCCAGATTACAAAATAAAAATAAAAAATAAATTCTCTTTACGTCAGTGAACTTGGACTCATAAGTTCTCTCCTGAGCAGGGAGCCTTTTAAAGACGAGCGGGTCAAGCTGGCAGCGGGGGGTCGCAGCTACTGGGAAAGAGCTGGTTCTACAGGTCCCGCCCTCCCCACCCTCCCTTTGCCCCTCCCTCTGGCCGGCTCCTCCGCGGGATGCACCTCCCCCCACTCCCCTCCGGCCTCCACCTCGCCAACTTCGGCAGCCTCGGAGGTCTGGCGCGCGTCAAAGCCGGAACTGGGAGGCTGATTTGTGGAGCATCACCCCCAAGGTCCTCTCCCCCCCCCGCCCCCCCGGCCCCTCCTCCGTTCGGAGCAACGGCCCGGGGAGTAGAGCCCAGCAGGGGGAGGGGAAGATCCACACCCATCCCCCTTCCTCTAGCCCTCCCGCATTCAGATTCAATTGCACCTTTTATTATTTTAACTCTTCTCCCTAGGACACGCGGCCCCCGGATCTGTCCCTCCGGCGTTCGCGGTCCCTGCACCCGCGCGCCGGGATGGGAGAGCGAGGGACCTGCCCGCGGTCGGCCGGCGTGTGTAGGGAGGTGCAGCCGCCGCACCCTCTGCCCAGAGTCTGTAAGTTTCAACGCTCCTCCCGGGGAGGGGAGGGGGAGGCTGTTCGCATCCCGGCAAAAGATTTAAAATGCCAAACACAGCAGAGGTTTACAGTGTTGGATGGACTTTTCGGGGCACACTCTTTTAACTCTATCTGCAGCCCGCGGGCTATTGTCCGGGCTTTTCCTGCAGCTTCTATGTTTGATCCCTTCGCTGTAAAGTTTTCAATTAATAATATTATGAATTCCACTGGGAATTTTTCTTCTTTTTTTTAAAAACGCAATTCATACTTCTTTAAAACGTAAAATACTTCATCATTTTCAAGTTACGGAGCACATCGCTTATTAGTATTTTGTCAAATTTCACTAAGCATGTTATTTATACTGCGCAAGAGGCCACCGCCTTTTCTTTGCGTACTTCTAAAAATAACGGAGGAAGAATTTCCTCTCTCTACTTTTAATATTGCTGTATCGTCTAAATAATAAATGGATCGTGATACCCAGCTGGCTTTAATTTTCATCATAGACGCCGCATGTTTGTATCTTTACACTAATCTACAGACGCGGTTAATCTCGGAATTATCGTTGAGCCTGCTGTTTACAGGAAGGCTCCTGGTTTTGTTTAACTAAGGCTATGCCCTTATGTGTTCAAAACGATAAGGAAAATTGAAACAGTTCCGATTCAGACCAAATAATTTCTTCTCTGCGATCCCAGAACTCAAGCACAAACTAGATTCGTGTTTAGATTGATAAAATCATACCTTAGCTTTGCATGTCACCTAGAACGTATGGACATATCCCTGAATGCAAGAACTGAAGAGGTGAGGAAATGGGAGAGGGGAAAGTTTTAAATCGTCGTTTCCCTTATGCAGGAGGACGTCCCGAGGGAAGGAGAGGCAGGTCAGAGACAGGTGAATAGGCGGGCTATGGTGACGGGACGATGTTGGCCAGAAAGAGCATCATCCCCGAGGAGTATGTGCTGGCGCGCATCGCGGCGGAGAATCTGCGCAAGCCGCGCGTCCGAGACCGCCTCCCCAAGGCCCGCTTCATCGCCAAGAGCGGGGCATGCAACCTGGCGCACAAGAACATCCGTGAGCAAGGACGATTCCTGCAGGACATCTTCACTACCTTGGTGGACCTGAAATGGCGCCACACGCTGGTCATCTTTACCATGTCGTTCCTCTGCAGCTGGCTGCTCTTCGCCATCATGTGGTGGTTGGTGGCCTTTGCCCATGGGGACATCTACGCTTACATGGAGAAGAGTGGAATGGAGAAAAGTGGTTTGGAGTCCACTGTTTGTGTGACTAATGTCAGGTAAGAATGCAGTGGGATGAGGCAGGGATTGAAAACGGTATAGAGAGAAATATTAAACTGCCCTTTTTCTATCACAGTTATTTTGTTGAAAGCGAAATAAAGCATTTGCTTTAGTACCTTCAGACACAAAGAAGTAAAAAAAAACTAATCTAACACATTAAGAATCTTTTTAAATGCAGCTTTATGGATGAGGAGTCTCTGAAAACGTGGAGCTTCAATCCTTCTGATACTATATCAGTTATTTAAAGAATGGTTGTGGTTCAAAGGATTACACAGAGTTCCTTACTAAAAAAAAAAAGCACACATTCAGTATTTAGTATGAAAAAATTGCTGTGTCCACAAATAAGTATCTCTGATCGACAAAAAATATTGTGCAAATGCTAGTAATATTTTTCCCTGACTTCTCTTACCTGTGACATTTCCAGAAATCATGAGGAAAATGGGAAAATACTGGTGGAGAGGTATCCTAGATTAAAAATCCACTAAAAATGAAATAAATAGATATTAGCCCTTCCTTATCAAGATTATCTTAAATAGCTGGTTGCTTGCATTGGATTCCAAAGTTTAAAAGTTATGCTAAGATGCAGAACTAGAAAAAATTAGTTTTTAATGGAAATTGGTCCAAGTTTTTCATGGAAGAGATTATATAGGAGTGAATTAATGTTGTGGTTTTCTTTACAAGTCTTAATAGAATAGGAACAAGACAGTCCTCAGATTGCCTAACGTTTGCTTCTTTCTCTTATATTGTGTTTCAAAAGTAAGTAAAATGAATTTGATTTCAGTCATTCCCCTCATATTTTCACATGGTCTAAGAACATTTAGTTGGGATGATCTGTCTTTTAATTTGTTTTGTTGGAAGACAGAAAGAGATCATTTATATCAATTGCAAAAATATTCACTCTTGAAGCGAAACAATGGTAATAATACTGGAAACTTTGCCAGGACATTTTCTGAGTAATGTTCCAAATTCACATAGTGTACAAAGCAAAACAACTTGAACAAGCACCATTCTGCCAGGCAACTGTAAAGAATGAGACCTTTACTGACCCTGAAGTCTTCTGAAATTAGCATACCACTGCAAGAAGCAGAAACCCAGACTGTGAACTTGTCTGTCCTTAGTAACCGCAATGCCAACGTATGAGGGAGGGATGCAGCATTTGTGTGCCGGGATCACACGTCACAGATTTCAGCTCGGATTTTGAGGAGAGAAAAATATGTTGAATTGATCTATTGCCTTTATCACCAAGTAGCTATTATTTTCTTGTCTTGAACTTTTTACAAAGTTTTGTCTCCAAGAAAATATAGATGAAAAATGTTGGTGATCATCAGCATACCAGATACAAAGGAAACACTTAAAACACTGTGTTTAACAGGCATTTGTAGGTCAAATATCATTATCTATAATATTTCTCTTTAAGAAATTTATGGGCACTGATATTGGTGAATCACTTCCATATCAAGATAAATTTTTAATAAACATGAGGTAGACAGTCATAAAAAGAGATAATAGAAACAAAAATGATAAGCCTCGAAAATAAATGACAGATTTTAATTACAAGACAAATATGTTGACTTTTCCTGTGAAAAAGGAGTCATAAAGCAGTTTATTAAAGGTGTATCATCAACGTGACATCCTTCCCATGATTTTTTTGGAAAGAACTTATGGAGTGCACTGGTTGTTAAAAGCTGTTTTAATGTTAGCTCTCATTTTTCACCCAGATGTGTTCTGAAGCATGTTCATTCCCCTGCTGCATTCCTTCTGCTGGGAGAATTCAGTTTACTGTGAGAAATGGTGTCACAAATACAATGAGATAAAGTTGATCTTATTAGCGTGACAATTTTCGCATTTTTAATTGCACTTCTTACCTTAAAAAAATTACTTGACATCTTTTAAGGTTAAAATCTTGCTAATTTTATTTTAATGTTATGATACTGTTTGTGCTTTAAGCTCAACATACAGCTTAATCACAACAAACCATACATAATACAATTTTTTCACCAAAAATATAGAAACAAAAAATCTCTATTCTCTCCCAAAGGGGATTTAAAAGATGCCTAAAAGTGTTTCTTATTCTTTGCATTTCCTTTCAGAGGTTTAATGTCCCACCATTTCATCGAAATTAGACACACCTTATTGTGATGGTTACTTACCAGTATGTCCAAATAACATTTTACCGTTCTTATTTTAGGATGGCTCACTTTCCCTTTCATGTGGATGACTTTTCCAACATGAGTCAGAAAATAAACCAACATATTTCTTCTTATTCAGCCTAACTCCCTCTGTAGCAGAACAAACAAGCAACTGAACACTTTCATCTTTTGAGAGTATGACAGGTGTCCATAAAAGGTTGGGTCTTGCTACCATATAATGTTTAGAATTAAATTCATTCATAAAATAAACAATATGTAAAATATGGCACTTGAATAGTCCCTCAATCCATTAAAACGAAACATTTGGGAATATTCATCCCCAGGCTGCTCCATGAAGTATATAGACGTTATTCGAAATCAGCGTTGGGTCCAAGCCCCTCCCCTGGGGTCCATTCTTATTCTTCACAGAGTTTTTGGATCATACAACACATCTGTGTAATTCGTGCAAAAAGCAATCATGTGGTTCTCCATGAATCTTTTTAGATGCAGGGGTTAAAGGGTTAAAAAGGCAATTTTCACACCCCACTTAAAAGTTAATCTAAAGAGTCATTTATGCTTACCGCTCATGGTGTTGCACCAAAGTGCAGTGTGTCTACTCAGTATTCAAATGTTTAAGCATTTTGCTGGCTCGTTGTACATGGCATTAATGGATAGATTATATGGATAGCCTATGCATGGTTAATCTTCTGTAAAATTAGAGACGTTTGAAATTGGCAGTAGGGGTAAACACAGGACTAACCCTGTTTTCGTTAAGAAGTCACAGCAGTGTAAGATATGTAAGTTAAGTAAATAAATTAATCTTAAGAATAACCAAATGTGGTGCATCTTAAGCAAGGGGATAAATCAGACTTCCCTGAGAGCTTTTCAAAAGTCTTAACCCAGGTCAACCTTGGACCTACCAAATCGGTGTTTACATTGAGATATATGGAAGAGATGTACAATTTGAAAAAGCTTCCCAAGAAAATACTGACACTTGTTCACTCTCCCTTTGCCTCTTTCAGAGCACCAAGCCAGAACTGAGAGGATTCAAGTTCTCCTCAATTATGTGATCTTGACACAGTTACTTACTAATCTCTGCCTCAAATTTTTCCTTTAATAGCCTCAGTATTCTCTAGAATTAGAGAACAAAATGAGACAATCAATAAAAAAAGTTTTCTTTCCAAATGGCAAAACATTAAATCATTCTTTTTTATTAAAAATACTAGTACTTTTGAATGATGTGTTTTGTACCACCTTTTGGTAGCACTGTGTTTTCTCTGTATAAGATACACAATAAGTGTTAACCAATGAATATGATTTTAAGGGTTATAAATAATAAAAAGTTCACTTTTTACTCAGGATCTTCCCACGTGACTCCAGTCACTGAAACTCAGATATGCAATAAATAATAAACATCTACCTGGAAAGAAGTTTCACCAAGTAAACTATGACATTGTGAAAGTATTTCACAAAGTAAAATATGTCTATAAATACAAGTATGTATTTATTATTTTAACTTATTATTTTAATGCCTTCATATAAGTAGGCCCATCATTACATGACACAGAAAACAATAGAACTGTATTCCAGAAGTCTGGGAGTAGATGCATTCCGATGAGAGAGAGAGGGAGAGAGAGAAAGTGCTTGTGTTTAGAATCAAGCATTTGACAAGTTAAGTTGCCAAGTCTTTCCAAAAGCATTTAATAGCCTTTGGAGGAAGAAAATGGAAAATTCAGCTTGGCATGTTATTTCATTATTCAAAATGTGATCTGATGGCACTGTTTTCTGATATCATTCCTTACAGGTCTTTCACCTCTGCTTTTCTCTTCTCCATTGAAGTTCAAGTGACGATCGGATTTGGAGGGAGAATGATGACAGAGGAATGTCCTCTGGCCATCACAGTTTTGATTCTCCAGAACATTGTGGGTTTGATAATCAATGCAGTCATGTTGGGCTGCATTTTCATGAAAACAGCTCAGGCTCACAGGAGGGCGGAAACCTTGATTTTCAGCCGCCATGCTGTAATTGCTGTCCGAAATGGCAAGCTGTGCTTCATGTTCCGAGTGGGCGACCTAAGAAAGAGTATGATCATTAGTGCCTCAGTGCGCATCCAGGTGGTCAAGAAGACAACTACACCTGAAGGGGAGGTGGTGCCTATTCACCAGCTGGACATTCCTGTTGATAACCCAATTGAGAGTAATAACATTTTTCTGGTGGCCCCTTTGATCATCTGCCACGTGATTGACAAGCGCAGCCCCTTGTATGATATCTCAGCAACTGACCTCGCCAACCAAGACCTAGAGGTCATAGTGATTCTGGAAGGAGTGGTCGAAACTACTGGCATTACCACACAAGCAAGAACCTCCTATATCGCTGAGGAGATCCAATGGGGCCATCGCTTTGTGTCTATTGTAACTGAGGAGGAAGGAGTGTATTCTGTGGATTACTCCAAATTTGGCAACACTGTTAAAGTAGCTGCTCCCAGGTGCAGTGCCCGAGAGCTGGATGAGAAGCCTTCCATCCTGATTCAGACCCTCCAGAAGAGTGAACTGTCCCATCAAAATTCTCTGAGGAAGCGCAATTCCATGAGGAGAAACAATTCCATGAGGAGAAACAACTCCATCCGAAGGAACAACTCATCCCTCATGGTGCCAAAGGTGCAATTTATGACTCCAGAAGGAAATCAAAACACATCGGAATCATGACAGCAAGCCAACCTCAAGAAAATCTTTTATCAAGTGTTGGATGGTTTAGGCAAAGCACTGTCAGACTGCACCAGAGCCGGAACACAGTAATTTGTTCTTCTATGTCTTCATGCACCAAATGATACTCATATTCAAGCAACAGCACTTTCTGTGTCAATAACCAGTAACACAAGGTGGAGGATTCATGGCTCACACTTGTCTCACACATGTGGTATTTGCAGTGACATGCTTCTATTATGTATAGGAATCGTATGCTCTCCTTTCTCTCAATTTGAAACCCAAGAATTCCGTTCATAGTAATAGACCTTGAATACCAAAGTTGGCCAAGGAATGATTCTGTTTGAAATGCTTAGTGCTTGAAACCACAGATCTCTCTGTTTCCATTGGTCACTCTGAAAATGCAATTAGGATGGGCAGGGGAACCCCAAAAAGGTGCTGTTAACACCTCTTGTGTATCAACCAGTATGTTGCCTTCTCCTTTTTCTAGATGCTGCGCCTGGTAAGAAGCCTGAGGCAAAAACTGCTTCTCTCTAGTTGCTTCTAAACTGATTGTGTTCAGTTACTTACTTCTTCACAGTGACCTTTGCAGGTTTCTTCATCCTCCTCGTTGGCAGAACTGGACAGAGAGCTTTGGAGAAAAGCTAAGAACATTCCTGTCTGGATATTAGGACTGGATTCCCAAAAGTGACAGTTATTTCTTTTGGCTTCTCACTTCTTAAAAGCCCCCACAGGGAAATACTGTATTGAATATTTTATTAAAATATTTTCTTTGTATTCACTGTAGTTTTGTGATTTCTCTTTCACAAAATCATCCCTAGTCAAAGCTCAAGGAAGAAAAAAGCATTTTTAGAAGCATGTGAAAGAGATATCATACAGTGATAACACCTCTCAGATCTTCCTGTCTTTGAAATTGTTTATTCCAAGGGAACTACAATTTTTGTTTCATTTTGATTTTATTTCCTTCCAAGATTTGAAAAGTTTTCTTAGCTCTTCTATCTGAACCTGATGTATCATGGAAATCTTACAATGTTTTTTCTTTGGATCTCCAACCTCCCTTCTTAAAACTCTGCTCTCTTCCTGAATTCAGGCCTGGCATGTATTGGTTTAGAGTTATTTCACTTGTTAAAGTGAGATTTTCTATCAGAACTTGATCTAATCATCCTTAGCTCTTGTTTCTTCAGGGAAGGGATGAGGGCACCCAGGGAAGCACTAAGTTGAGAGACTATGGGTTTATGCTTCTATTTTACATACCTGAACATCGGAAAGCTGAGCTCTTGTATAGCATTTTACACCGATTTGGGGTTTGTATTTATTTTACTTCATTGATGAGCATTTGAAATAGGCAGGTAATCATTAATATATTCAAATCCTATCTTAAACAAATGACTCACGATTCTAACCAGATGAATGGAAATTGTTTCTTGGGTTACTGAGTTAATCATTTCTGAACAATTCTAACCACTCTTTGAACTCCAGACTCATGTATCAAGCAGGTACTTGAAGCTCCACCTGGATACCCAATATGCATTTAAAATGTGCCTAAAGCCAAATGCCCCCTTTCCACTAACAAAACCTACCCTCTACCCCCAGTCCTTCTTCCAATCAGGCCAAAACCTGGGAGTCATACTTGACACCTCTTTTTTATACCTCACATGCCATCCATTAGCAAAATCTGTTAGGTCTGCTGTCAAAATATATCCAGCATATGACCAATTCTCTCTATCTCTACCATTTCTTCCAGAGTCCAAGCTGGGCACTCATTACCCAGTATATATGGATGCAGCTGTACCAACTGTCAGAATATTAAAACACTTTTGAATAGGATGCCAAAGAAAGAAATCTATTTTTTTTTTTTTTTTTTTAAAGATTTTATTTACTTATCTGAGACAGAGAGAATGAGAGAGAGAGAGAGCACATGAGAGGGGGGAGGGTCAGAGGGAGAAGCAGGCTCCCCGCCGAGCAGGGAACCCGATGCGGGACTCGATCCAGGGACTCCAGGATCATGACCTGAGCCGAAGGCAGTCGCTTAACCAACTGAGCCACCCAGGCGCCCGAAAGAAATCTATCTTAACAAGAGCCCAACAGAGGCTTCAGAGATGGATATCAGACTTCCTAGCAGTTCTGGCACTGATGCACGTCCCCCACTCCCGCCCTGGGGCAGCTGAGCAGAGCCAGAAGGCAGCTACCGCAGCAACAATAAGAGTATGGAGGATGCCCACTCGCAAGCTAGTGTTAGTGGAGGGGCGCAGGCTGCGGGGCGGGTCATGTTGGGGCATAGTCAGTCAGACTGAAATACAGGATTTCTGAGTCCAAGGGATAGAGTGCCCTGGCACCCAGGGGCAAATCTAGCTAGGAAGCATGAGCAATTCCCCGGGCCCCCTTCCGGCTGCAACCAAATGCTAATGACTATCAATTCAATGGGGAAGTCGATCAAAGTGTTTAATGGAGCCTCCTATGTCTAGTCGTGGCTCGGGCAGGGGCATCATTTAGCTGGTGACCACCACAGCAGAGAGAAGGTCACATCCCAATTCCTAAAAATATACAAATGTTCTAGAGTAATACAATGATTTGAGAACCTATTTTTGTTAAAATATATTTAACTGGCTAAAAAGGTTCAGGAACTATTTAGTTTAGTTTTAGAGAACAAGAAGACTCTGCATGTGTGTGTGTGCGCGTGTGTAATTTTGACGTATGTATTGAATTTAAGTATTATTTTATATTAAATATTTAGAGTCTCCGCTTCCACCCTAGTCTTCATACATAGTCACAACATTCTTTTTTTTAAATATTCTATTTATTTATTTGAGAGAGAGAGAGAGAGCACAAGCAGGGGGAGCGGCAGGGAGAGGGAGAAGCAGGCTCCCCGCTGAGCAGGGAACCAGATGCAGGGCTCAATCCCAGGACCCTGGGATCATGACCTGAGCATTGATCATCCTTAAGGCAGACGCTTAACCAACTGAGCCACCCAGGCACCCCACAATATTCTTTTAAATACTACTACACCACACCTCTGCTTAACACCCTCCTATGGCTTTCTGTTTTTCTAAAAATGAGAACCAAAATCTTTCCCAAGGTCCATGAACCATTCCAGCTCATTATTACCACTCTTGCCTTCCACCATTTCCACTCTGTACCACAGGGGCCTTGCTGCTCTTTGAAAAGGAACCATACATACTTTTGTATCATGGGTTTTCTTCTACACGGAGCATTTTCCCCATAGAACCTCCTGGGCCTGTCCTATCATTTAGTGACTAGAGTGTCATCTCATGAGACAGTATAGTATTATGGTTAAGGAAATAGACTCTGCAGCCAGACTCTCTTGGTTTAAACTCCAACACTTAGCAACTGTGAGATCTTGACAAATTAATTAATTTCTTTTGCCTCATTTTCCCCATGCATAAAATCAGAATGATTATAGTACCTACCTCCTAAATTGTTATAAGGAGTGAGTTAACACTTATAAAGGGCTTAAAAGACTAATTGATTTGCCCAGAACAAAAGCTTGAAATGAAGGACTGCTTCAAAATTAATTGCATTCTTAGTAAATGATTAATTCAATGCATTACATTTGTTCTCTAGGACAGAGACAAAAGATCTTTGCCATGTAAATCTGATCTCTTAAATCTGCAGCAGAGACCTTACATCTGCCCACTTTTTCCTGATTCTTTGATACCTGCCACTTGCGTGTCATCAAATAGCGTAATGTGTAAAATACTATAATGTGTAAAAGGGAAACATTTTACATACAGAGGATATTTCTGGTTTTACAAATCTATCATTTATTTATTCATCCAATAATATATAGTGAATGTCTGATATTTACTACCTGGAAAAATAGCTAGGTGTGTTTGTTTTTGTTTTTGTTTTTTTTAAGAAGGACTAGAAATTTACAGGTAAGATAGGTGCTGATTCTGCTCTTAAGTAATCTGAGATGGAAAGTATGAGGAGAGAAACACTGGCTTATGTACCAGAATTACAGAAAAGACACTTCCATCTCAAAATCAAGATTAAGATCTACTCCTAGTTACTGAGCAGGCAAGGGAAGACAATAAAGATCCAGATCTGTTGCCCAGATAGCTTTGCTGAGAGCGAGGTGAGAAACGAGAACACTGTTCATGCTTAGAAATGATTTTCTCCTGCTTTACCTTAGCCCCAAACCACAGTTTTCTTCTACAATTCCTCATTATTTGCCACTTGGCTCAAGATTTTTTCTGAGTAAAAATCCCGTTTCCCAGACCACAGACATTTCTAAATCCCCTGGCCAAGGGTTTTGGCACATAAGTGTCTCAGAACCAGCAATGACTTAAAGAAATGACCTCAGTTCCCAAAGTCTAACTCCCAGAGAAGTTTTAGCCACGTAGTCAACACAGGGGAGTATTCTTTCCCCTCCATCGATAAGAATCATTTTTGTTGTTGTTGTTTAATAATTTGGCATTTAAGGAGCAAGTAGTTTCCTCTTTGAAAATAAATTAATTATAGATGAAGAAGAAAGAATGAAAAGATATCTATATCTCTTGGGGTTCCCACTCCCAACTTTTGTCATTTTCAGCATGTCAAAGGTAGAGGCAGAACTGAAATTAGTGTCTCTAAGGACCAGTGCATTAAAATAACCATAACAAATCCTACAGGCTATTTAAGAGGAAACCCAAGGGCCATGCTCTTCCCATGATCTTTATGCACAATTCTCATCAATGGTGATGGGAATTTCCCCACAGACCTAGGAAGGAAGTGACTCTAATTACACCCCTTGATAACTTGCTGCACAGATTCAAATTTAAGTTCATGAAAATCTTAATTAGCCTTTAACTTCAGATCAAAATATCACGTCAGGGCGCAATTTCATGCCAGATCATTCACATCTTCATTAGTACTCTTTTTTGATTGTCGTCCTAGTTCTCATGAAGATTTTCTTGGCGGTACTGTATGACGCCCTTCCCCCGACTCTTATACTCTCTGGGGTAATTTAAGTGAAACTATTACTTTGCACAGTGTTTATTTTAATCACTTGAGAAAACAAAAATATTAAGGTTGGATCTCTACTTACTATTGGATTACTTTGGTTTGTATTGAATAAATATTGACAAAGTGGAAGATAAAATAGTTATCTGTAAAAGTGAAGTTAAAATAGACTTTTTGTATTTGTCATTGACTGTTGAAAAAAAGCCCACATTCTTCAAGGCTCTCGTGGTCTGATTCCAACATATGTTTCCAGCCTCCTCTCCCGCCTCCCTCCTCAATCCTGCCTCCCTCCTCAACACCTTAGACTGCTTCAGGTTCACTGAATGCTTCATTTGGTCTCTCACACAAGTCTGCAAGTCTCTGAGGTTGAAATCTGAGCTTTTTCTATCTACCAAAGCTATTGCTTTTACAAAACCTTTACAAATCTTCCACCTAACTTACTTCTTCCTTTCCATCATGTGTACCTCTGTGTATTCGTTATTTCATAATAACTGGTATTATATAACGTTTTGATATCACCTTCACCTCTCCTCGTTAGATTAAAAGTCTGTCTGTTCCCAAACTACTTACCACAGTGCTTGCCTAAAATAAATGGTAACAGCAGCTTGATAACTACCTTTCCCCAAATCTATTCTTCCTTTTACAGCAACAGAGTGGTTCAGCTAGTGATACTACCTTCCCCAGACTCTTTTGCTGTTAGTTGTAGCCACGTGCTTAATCTGGGGTCAACAGCCCATGGACAGAAGTCAAATGGACCTCTTCCCATTCTTGATTTTTAAAATCCTGAGCTTATATTTCTCCACCTTCTTTTTCCTTCCCATGGACCAGACACATATGTGGTGGAGACCAGCTTTCACCAGGATAATGAGGACAAAACCCAAGGAGCAAAAAGATGAAAAAACTTGTGACACTAAATGACTTTGTGGAACAGAGTCACACTACGCTGGACTATCTACCTCTAGACAGCAAGTTACATGAGAAAGAAGGAAATATATTTTTTATTTTAGTGGTTTTTTCTTTTTAGTTTTTCAAAATTTGTTCGTATGTTTTGTTACTACACTCAAGCTTAGTGTTTATCCTAAATAATACAGTGCTACATTAGGTCAAATGGCCTTGCAACCCACAGAATGGCAGAAGATATTTGCCATCCTCATATGCTACAAAAATCTCATATCTATAATTTATATAGAACTCTTACAAATCAATAGGAAAAATACAAACAGCCAAATAGAAATAATTGGAAAACAACATGAAAAAGCCTATCACAAAAGAGAGAATCCAAAATGCCAACATACATATCAAAAGATGCTCAATTTCACTAGTAACCCAAAAATGCAAATGATAACCACAATGCAATACCATTTTAAACCACCAGAATGGTTAATCTGGAAAAGATAAAAGCAAGTGTTGGAGATGAAAATGATCATTATATAATGACAAAGGGGTCAAAACATCAAGAAGATATAACAATTGTAAATATTTATGTGCCCAACATTGGTTATATAAGTTTATGATATATAAATATAACATAAAAACATAATATATAAAACGACAACTAACAGAGCTAAAAGGAGGAATAAACAGTTATACAGTAATAGTTGGAAAGTTTTTTTTAAAGATTTATTTATTTTAGAGAGAGAGGTGGGGGGGAAGGGGCAGAGGGAGAAGGAGAGAGAGAATCCCTAACAGGCTCCATGCTCAGCTTAGAGCCCTACATGGGGCTTGATTCCATGACCCTGAGATCATGACCTGAACCAAAATCCAGAGTCGGACACTCAACTGACTGAACTACTCAGGTGCCCCAATAGTTGGAAACTTTAATAGCCTACTCTCAACAATGGATAGATCATCCAGGAAAAGAACTACTAAGGCAACAGCAGATTTGAACATCACAGACCTAAGACATATACAGAACATTCAATCCAACCACAGTAGAATACACATTCTTCTTTTAAGTGTACATTAAATATTTTCTAGGATAAGCTATCTATTAGGTCACAAAACAAGTCTTAGCAAATTTAAGAAGACTGAAATCATGCCAACTTCTTTTCTGATCATGAAGACATGAAAATAGAAATAACAAGAGGAACACTGGAAAATTCACATACACGTGGAAATTAAACAACATTTTCCTAAACAACCAATGGATCAAAGAAGAAATAAAAGTTTCTTGAGACAAATGAAAATGGAAACACATACCAGAAATTATGGAACAGCAAAAGCAGTTGTAAGAGGGAAATTCATAGCAATAAACACCTACATTAAGAAGCAAGAAAGTCCCAAATAAACAACCTAACTCTACCCCTTAAGGAACTAGAAAAAGAACAAACTGAACCCAAAGTAAGCAGAAGAAAGAAAATAATAAAGATTAAAGGGGAAATGAATAAAAATAGAGAACAGAAAAGCAATAGAAAAGATTAACCAAACTAAGAGTTGGTTCTTTGAAAAGATGAAAAAAATTGAGAAACTTTTAGCCAGATTAACCAAGGAAAAAAGAGGAAGTACCCAAATCAACAAAATTAGAGATGAAAAAGAAGACATTACAACTGATACCACAGAAATTCAAAGGATCAGAAGAGGTCACTATGAACAACTACATGCCAACAACCTGGACAATCTATAGGTAATGGAAAAAGTCTTAGAAATATACAACTTATCAAGACTGAATCAAGAAGAAATTAAAAATCTGAATACAAATTATTAGTGAAAAGAATGAATCAGTAATAAAAAATCTCTCAACAAAGAAAAACCCAGGACCAAATGGCTTCACTGGTGAATTTTAGCAAATATTAAAAAAATAACACCACTCTTTCTCAAAGTCTTCCAAAGAATCAAAGAGGAGGAAACACTCTTGAATTCATTTTTCAAGGCCAGCATTATCCTGATACTAAAAGCAGAAAAGGACACTACTAGAAAAGAAAACTACAGGCCAATATCCCTGATGAATGTAGATGCAAAAGTTATCAATAAAATACAAGCACACCAGGTGCTTGGTGCCTCAGTCAGTTAAGCATCTGTCTTTGGCCAGGTCATGATCCCAGGGTCCTGGGGTCAAGCCCCATGTCAGGCTCCCCCTCTCAGTGGGGAGTCTACTTCTCCCTCTCTCTCTCTGACCGCCCCCCCCCCCCGGCTTGTGCTCACTCTCTCTCAAATGAATAAATAAAAAATCTTTAAAAAATACAAGCAAACTGAATTTAGCAGCACATTATAAGGATCATTCACCATGATCAAGTAGGATTTATTCCTGGGATGCAAGAATGATTCAACATACATAAATCAATCAGTGTGATACATCAAATTAATAAAATGAAAGAAAAGAATCATATGACCATCTCAATAAACAGAAGCATTTGAAAAAATTCAACATCCATTCATGATAAAAGCTCCACAAATTAGGCATAGAAGGAACATATCTCTACATAATAAAGGCCATATGTGACAAGCCCAAAGCTAACATCATACTCAATAGTGAAAGAATGAAAGCTTTTCTTCTAAGACCAGGGACAAGATGAGGGTGCCCACTCTTGTGATTCCTACTCAACATAGTACTGGAAGTCCTAGCTAGGGCAATCAGGCAAGAAAAGAAAATAAATGTATCAGAATTGGAAAGGAAGAAGTAAATTGTTACTATAAGGGGAAATGATTTTATATACAGAAAATCTTAAAACCTTTTATATACAGGGCGCCTGGGTGGCTCAGTCATTAAGCGTCTGCCTTCGGCTCAGGTCATGATCCCAGGGTCCTGGGATCGAGTCCCACATCAGGCTCCTTGTTCCGCGGGAAGCCTGCTTCTCCCTCTCCCACTCCCCCTGCTTGTGTTCCCTCTCTCACTGTGTCTCTCTCTCTCAAATAAATAAATAAAATCTTAAAAAAAAAAAATCTTTTATATACAAGGAAAATCTTTACATATACAAAATCTTAAATCTCAACCAAAAAAAAAAAAAAACCTGTTAGATGTAGTCATGAATTCAATAAAGTTGCAGGATAAAAATTAACATAGAAAAATTAGTGACATTCCTATACACTAACAACAAAATTTCTGAAAAAGAAATAAAGAACTTGAATCAATTTACAAAAACATCAGAAACAATAAAATACTTAGGAATAAACTTAACTAAGGAGATGAAAATTCTCTATGCTGAAAACTACAAGATATTGATAAAAAAATCAAAGAAGACACAAATAAAGGAAAAAGTATCCTGTGTTCGTGGATTGGAAGAATTAATATTGTTCAAATGTCAATACTACTGAAAGTCATATACAGATCCAATGCATTCCCTATCAAGATTCTAATGGCAGTTTTTACAGAAGTAGAAAAAATGCCCTAAAATTAATATGGAACCAAAAAAGATCCTGAATAGCCAAAGAAATCCTGAAAAAAAAGGACAAAGCAGGAGATATCATACTTCCTGATTTTAAGCTATGCTATAAAGTTATAGTCATCAAAAACAATATTGTACCAGCCTAAAAACAGAAAAGTAGACAAATGGAATAGAATCAAGAACCCAGAAATAAACCCAATAATAAACCCAGGCAACTAATATTTGACAATGACCCAAAAATACTCAATGGAGAAAAGACAGTCTCTTCAATAAATGATTTTGTGAAGATTGGATAGTCACATGTAAAAGAATGAAACTGGATCCATATCTTATATAACTCACAAAAATTAATGCAAAATGGATTAAAGACTTGAAAGTAAGGCCTGAAACCATGAAACTCATGGAAGAAAACATAGAAACAAAGTTCCTTGACTTGGGTTTGTAATGATTTTTTTTGCATTATGACACCTAAAGCATAAGCAACAAAATAAAAAAGAAACAAGTAGGACTATGTCAAACTAAAAAGCTTTTGCACAGCAAAAGAAACCATCAACAAAGTGAAAAGACAACCTACAAAATGGGAGAAAAATTTATGCAAATCATATATCTGATAAGGGGTTATATCCAAAACATATGAAGAACTCATACAACTCAATAGAAAATAAACAAACAACCCAATTTAAAAAATGGACAAAAGACCTGAAGTCCAGAGACATTTCTCCAAAGAAGATATACCAAAAATCAACAGGTACATAAAAAGATGCTCAACATCACTAGTCATTAGAGAAATGCAAATTAAAATCACAATGAGATATCACCTCACACCTGTTAGAATGGCCATCATCAAAAAGACAAAAGATAATAAGTGCTGGAGATAGATGTAGACAAAAGGAAACCCTTGTGCACTGTTAGTAGGATTGTAAATTGGTCCAGCCATATGGAAGACATTAGAAGGAGTCTCAAAAAATTAAAAATAGAACTACCATGTGATACAGCAATTCCACTTCTGGAAATATATCCATAGATAATGAAAATACTAACTCAAAAAGTATCTGCACCTGCATGTTCATAGAGCATTATTTACAATAGCCAAGACATGGAAACAGCCTAAATGTCCACTGACAGATGAATGAATAAAGAAGTTGTGGTATATATATATTCCATAGAACAGTATTCAGCTATAAGAAACAAGGAAATACTACCATTTGCAACAACATAGATGGACCTTGAAGGCACTATGCTAAGTGAGTAAGTCAGGCAGAGAAAGACCAAAACTGTATGATCTATTTATATATGGAATCTTTAAAAAAAAAAAACAAATTCATAGAAAAAGAGGTCAGACCTGTGGTTACCAGAGTCAGGGGTGAAAGGAGGGGGAATTGGAGGAAAGTGGTCAAAGGTACAAATTTCTGGTTATAAGATAAATACTAGGGATGCCATATATAACATAATGACTATAGTTAATATTGCTGCATGATATATAGGAAAGTTATTAAGACAGTAAATCCTAAGAGTTCTTATCACAAGGAGAAACTTTTTTTTCTTTATTCTTTTTTCCTTTTTCTTTTCTTTGTATCCATATGAAAAGATGATGTTTAGCTAAACCTATTGTGGTAATCATTTCACAATATATGTAAATCAGGCCATCATACTATCTGCCTTAAATGTATACAGTAATCTATGTCAATTATTTCTCAATAAAACTGGAAGAAATATTTTTTTTAATGAGTGATATGCAACATTCCAAAAAAATTCTAATAGTATGGGGCTCAGGGCTAGGAGAGTTTCCTAGCCCTGCTGGGAGAGATGTGTACCCCAACTCCACAGGGACAGAAGCTCCTGTGTGCAGACCCTTAAGTCCTCACCCTAAGTATCCCTTCATCTAGCTGCTCATCTGTATCCTTTAGCATATCCTTTATTATATAAAAACTAGTAAATACATATTAACACAAAAAACAGATGTTGAAGAAGATGAAGAATTTGAATATGCTACTAGTGAAAGAGTATTTTGTCATTAGCTCCTTAAAGGACTGTTTGATAGGATCTTCTAAACCTAAATATGACAAAGTTTATGATTCAGCAATTCCAGTTTGGGTATATACTCAAAAGGCTTGTGTATGAATTTTTCTAGTATCATTATTTTTTTTAAAGATTTTATTTATTTATTTGAGAGAGAGAGAATTAGGGAGAGCACATGAGAGGGGGGAGGGTCAGAGGGAGAAGCAGACTCCCCGCCGAGCAGGGAGCTCGATGTGGGACTCGATCCAGGGACTCCAGGATCATGACCTGAGCCGAAGGCAGTCGCTTAACCAACTGAGCCACCCAGGCACCCGTCTAGTATCATTATTATAGCCCCAGACTGAAAACAACCCAAACGTTCGTCTATAATAAGGCAGATATATAAATTGTAGTACAGTTATATGATAAAATTTTATAGCACAATGAGAATAAATAATTTACAACTACTCACATTGATAGATATCTCATAAACACACAGTTGAGCAAATCACAAGAGTTAAAAACAGCAAACACAACTCTGTGGTGTTTACAAGTCAGGATATCATTTACCTTTAGAGGGCAAATGGTAGTACCTAGCTTCTGGGGTTCTGTTTTGTTTCTTGAACTGTGTGCTAATTATTTAGGTTATTTATCTTGGGAAATCATTTGCTGAGTTTTACATCATAACTTGTGTACTTTTTTATATCCACAGTTTCATTCAATAAAATTTAAAAAAAATTAAGCACACAAAATACACTAAAGAGAAAAAGAATGAGAGGTAAAAAAAAAACTGAATCTCTTAAAAATAATCAACATGGATAAGATTCTACCTTTCTAATTATGTAGTAAATGCACTGAATTTTTCGAGATTGATTGACTATCAGAAGATCCTATAAAATTAATGTTATTTAAAAAGCACTTATCTGGGGCGCCCGGACCTCAGTCAGTTGAGCATCCATCTCTTGATTTTGGCTCTGGTCATGATCTCAAGGTGGCGGGATCAAGCCCCGTGTTGGGCTCTGCAGGAGGGGAGTCTGCTTGCGATTTTTTCCCTCTGCCCTTCCCCCTGCTTGCACTAACTCTTGCTCTCTCTCAAATAAATAAATAAATCTTAAACAAACAAACAAACAAACAAAAAAACCACTGGGGCGCCTGGGTGGCTCAGTTGGTTAAGCATCTGCCTTTGGCTCAGGTCATGATCCCAGGGTCCTGGGATCGAGCCCCATGCCGGACTCCCTGCTCAGCAGGGAGCCTGCTTCTCACTCTCCCTCTGCTTGCTGCTCCCCCTGCTTGTGCTCTCTCTCTCTCTCTTTCTCTCTCTCTCTGTCAAATAAATAAAATAAAATCTTTAAAAAATTTAAAAAAAATTAAAAAACACTTATCTCCATTAGTATCACAATCTATTAGATTTACAGCTCATGCTGGAGCCTGAATACAATCATTCATTTAACTGTTATTTATTTATCAACTTGTTCCAGACACTGCATTAAATTGTGGGAATACAAATGATAACCAAGTCATTACAAGTTGCCTACAGTCTAACAGATTATGTTTAGTTTATATTACTGCTAAATTATTGTGTATATATAATACATACTATACATATATTACATATATAATACATATAATATATAATGTATAATTATATATAACATTTAACATATAGAATACTTATGACAACATATAAAACATATAATGTATATGTATTATATATGTTATATAGTATATATAGTTATACATAGTATATATACCATAAATACAATTATATATAATTACAATATAGCATACAATTTTTGTATACAATATACAAAATAATATATTTTATATTACATATTTCATATAGGGTCATGTTGAGGAGTTATAAAGACTTTGTGTTCAGCACAGTTTATATCCTCAGTGAATCTTAAGCATATCGTTATAATTACTATTATTTTGCAGGAATAGCACGGTGGTGCTCCCACAGATGTGTTAACCAAAGGACAGAAGAGAGAAAGAATCTCTAGCAGAAAAAGCAATAAGAAACCATGAAAAGGGAAGAACAATGGATTTATTCTAGATCAACCCCTAGGCTCCTAAAATAACCACTGTGACTATACGGGAAGTCCATGAAGGGTGCGCCCCATCTTCCACCAAAGACATTGGGAACTGCTACTAGGCCATCAGCATCCAAAGTCCCTCTTCCTCCCCAAGTTTTGTGTCTAATTTCACAAACATACATGCCTTAGACCTGAGTGATTAAAGGCAGAGAAGGAAATAAAGAGAGAGGCTATCAAAACTCTCTTTTCATATTGATCTCCTTCTTTATATCAGAGGTAACAGGCACATACAGAGGTTAAGTGGCTTAGGACCAGAGAATTATTAAAAAATTGAGTACGAGTAGGATTTTTAGCTCAAAGTGATAAGCTAGGCCTTTAGCTGGTTCTCTTGTCTTGGACATAAAAAAAAAAAAAAAAAAAATTTAAATCAGAATTAATTTACTACAATCCCATAAATAAGAAATCTTTTTATCAGTGGGAAAGAAACCCTGAGGACTCTCTGGAAAATGTAAAGAAGATGAAACGGAGTTGCGGGGAAAACCAATCAAGAGCTGAGCCATATTAACCAGATTCACCCAAGAGAAGGTAGAGAGGGGCTAGACAAGAAGTTTTGCCGCAAAGGTCAGGAAATAGCCAAAGTTCAGAGCGAGTTGGGGCTGGGAACAGAAGCAGGAGCAGACAGTGATCTGGGGATGCTGCAGGGCTGGGGTAGATGTGCGCCACTCTGTGGACAGACAATAATTGGGACTGTAAGTTAGGGATCCCTAGTTAGGGATCTGCTACCTGAGATTTCTAGTGATGCCACTGGGGCTTTGGGCTGCAGATAACTTGCGCCATCACAAGGGATACAGAGAGAAAGAAGAGGATCTTTTTAATCCAAGGACTAAGAGGCTTTATTCAACGCCCTTTGAAGTTTCCTAACATTTGATCACTGTTTATGTTTAAAGATTCTGTATGTTGATACACTTTTTGACAGATCACCATGTTGGCATTCTCTAAAGGGCAGAAATCTGACATAGACATTAAATCTTTATAAACAATCACTCAGGAACATAATTCAACTTAACTGTATTTCCATTTTAGGTGGAACTACATTAGGCAGAAAGGATTTCTGGCGTATCTTTGTTCTTTGCAGTTGAATGGTATTACCCTGCATCTTGGAGACAGGGCGAGATGATTTCAAGACTAGAACTAGGTTGTGCAGGACACTGCAGTCGCCATGGAAATCTGTGTCACAGTAGAAGCAATATACAGAGAAACACATATAGAGAGCTTAATCTGGAATGCTGGAGTGGCAAACATCATAAATAAAACAAAGAACAAGTGTTCAGTTAACACATGGAATTTATCAAATTTAAATAAAATTTCTGGCATTTGAATAAAAGACTTGTTATGTGCTTATTCAAAATAAAATTATTCTGTCCCTGATTTCCTTTTACAGATCACCACCAAAATCAATTGTATTTCACTGGGGGAAAATGTGACTCTTTTCTCTTTTTAACCTTTTATTAGAGAAAATTTCAAACATATGCAGAAGTGGAGAGAATAATATAATGAACTCCCTGTATTAATCAACCACCTCAATAATGACCAAGTCATGAAAAATCTTTTTTCTTCCTTTACCTTCCTCGTCTCCCTCTCTCATTGTTTGAAGGGCTCCCAGCATCATATATTTTTATCTGTAAATATTTTTCTACATATCTAAAAAGATACGGAATCTTTACAATTATCACACCCAGAACAAAACCAAGGACAATCTCTTCATGTCATCACATGCTCCAAAATTCGTATCGCCACAGCCAGGGTAATGCTTATCCACAGTGGTAATTAGAAATAAAACCTGGCGGGAGCTCCTGGGTGGTTCAGTCAGTTAAGCAGCGGACTCAATTTTGGCTCAGGTCAAGATCTCAGATCCTGGGATGAGCCAATTCTGGCTCCCTGCTCAGCGGGGAATCTGCTCCCTCCCTCTGCCCCTCCCCCTGCTCATGTGTGCACTCTCTCTCTCTCAAATAAATACATAAATCTTAAAAAAAAATTGGCAGAAAAGTTTATCTATATTTGATAACACTACAAGGTAGCAACAAGATTAGAATATTAAACAGGGTATAGAAGGTCAGCCCACCAAGAGACTATAAGTGGTTAAGACTCATCAATGAGTCCAGTTTAAGTCAAGATTACAAAAAATAAACAAATACATAAAACAGAGAGTAGAAAATGGTAGAAATAAAATGAATGTTATCAATATAAGAGAGATGCCTTTGGAAACAGGCACTAATGGGATTCTAACAAATTATACTTGAAAATAGTTTGGTATTTTGTTAATTTTTGATAGATCCTATTTACCCTTGTACTTTTTAAATTCAAGTCAGGGGCACCTGGGTGGCAACATCAGTTAGGCATCTGAATCTTGATTTCCACTCATGTCATGATCTCAGGGTCTTGAAATCAAGCCCTGTGTTGAGCTTGGCACACAACATGACATATGTTTGAGATTCTCTTCTCTCCCTCTCCCTCTGCCCTTCCCCTTCCCCCCCTCACATGCTCTCTAAACAGATAAATAAATAAATAAATAAATAAATAAATAAAATCTTTTAAAAAATTCAAGTCAAGTTCACACTATGGTTCCTTTAGACCAACTGGATGCCCATATGCATGGAACCACTTATTTTACTCCAGAAACAAAAAAGAAAAACTCTTTATTATTGATTTTTTTCCTTAAAATAATGAGATTTACATTATCAGCCTTTACCACTATTAGTTGGTACCATTGGACATTATAAATTCCTATATCAATAATTAGCTCCAGAGACAAAGATATCATTTAAGATCTAAGGCCAACAGAACTACGGGGGCACCGGGCTGGCTCAGTCAGAAAGCATGTGACTCTTCAAGATGTCCATCAACAGATGAATGGATAAAGAAGATGTGGTATATATATACAATGGAATATTATGTAGCCATCAAAAAAAAAAAAGAAATTTTGCCATTTGCAATGACGTGGATGGAACTAGAGGGTATTATGCTAAGCGAAATAAGTCAGAGAAAGACAAGTATCATATGATCTCACTGATATGAGGAATTCTTAATCTCAGGAAACAAACTGAGGGTTGCTGGAGTGGTGGGGCGTCAGAGGGATGGGGTGGCTGGGTGATAGACATTAGGGAGGGTATGTGCTATGGTGAGTGCTGTGAATTGTGTAAGACTGATGGATCACAGACCTGTGCCTCTGAAACAAATAATACATTATATGTTAAAAATTTTTTAAAAAAAGAAGATAGTAGGAAGGGAAAAATGAAGGGGGGGAAATTGGAGGGGGAGATGAACCATGAAAGACTATGGACTCTGAGAAATAAACTGAGAGTTTTAGAGAGGAAGGTGGCGGGGGGGGATAGGTTAGCCCGGCGATAGGTATTAAGGAGGGCACGTACTGCATGGAGCATTGGGTGTTATATACAAACAATGAATCATGGAACACTACATCAAAAACTAATGATATAATGTATGGTGACTAACATAACATAATAAAATTTAAAAAAAGAAAAAAGAAAAAAAAGAATGCAACTCTTGATTTGGGGGTTGTCAATTCGAGCCCCACATTGGGTGTAGAGATTACTTAAAAAGTTAAAAAATTTTTAAAAAATAAATAAATAAATAAGAAATAAAACCAACAGGACTAAGACATCAGTTGTGAAACCTTACCATTGTTTCTTGTGGTATTTCTTGCCTTTTAATTCAATATATCAACTATATATGCAACTATAACTGTTTTGGCACAGTAATTAAATGTAAAGATGAATATAACAAAATGTCATTGCTAAAGAAAATTGTAGGCTAAAGATCAGATGATGGATTTAAAATAGCAATCAAACCTGGCAAGGGCCATAAAAGTTGTGCAAAAAAAAAGACTAAAAATTTGAGGGTGGGAATAATATTTAGATACCAAGATCAAAGGAGAGGAAGACTTCAAGATGGGTCCTGAATAATGGGCACTACTTCAACAGGTAGAGATGGCAAGGAGTATAATCAATTCAAAATAAATGTCATTGATTCATTAATCCATTTAACATATATTTGTTAAACAAGGAATGACACTGTGTTAAACATGGTGGGAACACAGCTGTGACCAGGATAGACAAAATCCCTGACCTCATGGAGTTTATAATGTTTTGAAGAAAATGAGCCAGGAAGAAAATGCTAACTAGAGCCAGGAAGGAGGACAAGCAACAAAAAGTTAAAATACATATATATATGTATATATATAATATAAATATTATAACAGTGTATATATATTTTAAACTACAAGGTAACTTTAGCCGAATATAAAAAGTGTATATGGCTTTTTAGGAGGGGCTTTGAAGGAGGGGCGTCTGGGAGGCTCAGTCAGTTAAGTGTCCAACTCTTGGTTTCAGCTCAGGTCATGATCTCAGGGTCCTGGGATCAAGCCCCGCACCAGGCTCCACACTCAGCGGGGCGTCTACTTGTCCCTCTCCCTCCACTCCTCCCCCTACTCACACTAATGCTATCTCTCTCTCTCTAAAAATAAATAAATAAATCTTTAAAAACGAACAAAAGTGATGAAAAAAATAAACAGGGTGATGAAATTGATTGGGTGGGGCAAGGGCAATCTTTAGGTGGGACAATGTAGGAAAGACTCTAAAAAAGTTCAATTTCTATTGAGACCTCGACAAGAAGTTGCCAGGGAAAAGTCAATGAGAAGTGCAAAAGCCTGAGACAGGTCTTGTTCAGAGGCTAGAACAAAGGCCATGTACAAAAGGCCTCCACTCTTACTCCAGAAGCAATGGGGAGCCGTTGAAAGGACTTATGCAAGGATTATCACAATCTGACTTTTATATATATATTTTAAAGCTTATTCTGGTGGCTGTGAGCAAAGTGGTAAACAAAGGGGCTTCCTAGAGAACAGCAAGAAGGGATAAGATGGAATCTTATGGGAGAAATAAATGATAAGGATGAATTCAGAAAGTAGATTAGGGTTATATTATAGAAGGCTTTGAGTGCTGGGATGGGGAGTAAGAATTTAATTTTGAAGGAAAGAGAAAGTCTTCGAGCTTTTTAAACAAAGGACATGATTGTGGTTCTACTTTATGAAAACCATGTCATTAACAGTTTGTTGGATGCTTCAGAGAAAGGAGGGGCATGAAGATCAGATTGAAAGTAATTATAGTAGCCTAGGCAACAGGTAATGAGGGTCTGAACTAGGAATAGAGTAGGAAAAATATAAAAAGAGTCAGATGCACAGGACATTGTGGGAGAGGAAAACTATGAAATTTTGAAACTGATTTATTGAGGAGAAAACAAGGGGTAACAAGGGATCAAAGAAGAGTAAGTATGATGTATGTTGGGCTTTTTCCATTATTCAAAAGATCCAAAATGAGGAGCACCACGTGTGTGTGTGTGTGTGTGTGTGTGTGTGTGTGTGTGTGCGTGTGTGTGTTTATGTGTGTATTTGGAAGGCATCTGCATAGACAACTCAGATGAGACCACAGAAGTGGATATTCCTGCCAGGGAAGAGAGGAGAGAAAATGCTAACTAGAGCCAGGAAGAAAATTTGCCAAACTTTAGAGAGATAGGAAGAGGGAAAAGTCTGTAAAGAAGACAGAGAAGTATAAGGCAAGAGAAAAACCTGGGAAATGTGTCACAAAAGCCCTAAAATAGGATGGGAATAAGCAATAGTATTGAAGTGACAGAGGAAGTTAGGAAAATAAATAAATCTCTTTGAGTCATTATGGTCATTTTCAAATCATATTTCAAGGTGATTCAATATCCTGATTGACTCAGATCTATATGACTCGAGAGGTTCGTCAGAGGCTGCATACAGGTATTGACGAACTGCTATCAAACACTTGGGAATTTCCATGTGAAGTCAATTGGTTGCATATTAGTAGACAAAGAGATCTTGGTGTTTCTCAGATGTTGAAGTGTTTTCTCACAGTTCAGAGCCTGAAACCCCTTTCCCAAGGCATCTTCCAGTTTTCAGAGTTGCAGATGCCTTCTTGGCTGTGCTAATGTGTTACCCATTTCATGGAGTCTAACGTGGTGGGAGTATATACGTGAAACAGATTACATTTTCTCCAAGCACTAACTTATGTACACCATGTCAAATTTCCCTTTCTGGTTGGATAGAAAATCTCTTAATAAATTTTTGCACAACTTCCAAAAACTTTGTCTGCTTAAAAATTCCAATCACATATTAGAAGAACAACTTCTACTCTCCTATTACTGGAACGGCTTGTGGCCCAGAGGACTTGAAATAAATGAGTGGATGTGACCTGCTTTTCTAATCTTCCTCCCTCTCCCTTACTTTGGAGAAAACTCCTATCACCAGGGCATCTCCTCCCTCTTCCTTCTTGGCATCATGGGTATTGGGGAGACAAGGGGGAGTAAGAGATATAGTAGAAAAATATGTAACTGATGTCAAGTATGTTTCTACGTGTTGCTAGTGGCCTCTGCCAATGTCATGGTCTCTATCAACATGATGTGTGTGTATTTTTCTTGGGGTTATTTTAGCTTCACCATTACATTACTGAGTACCCCCTTCAGTAAGGGGAATTTTCTCATTCTTCATTCATCCTTTGCCAGAGGCCATGCTTTCACTGTCTCTGTATTAGTTATCTATTGCTATGTAACTTAATAGTTTAAAGAAACATACATTTATTATCCCACAGTTTCTGAGCCTCAGAAGTCCAGGGATGGCTTAGTTAGGTCCTCTGCTTAAGTTTGCTAATGAGGCTCAAACAACACTCATCTGAACACTTGACTGGAAAGGGATTTGCTTCTGAGTTCACATGGTTGTGGGTAGGATTCAGATCCTTGTGACCTATTGGATTGAGGCCTCAGTTGCTAGGTGATTGCTGGCCAGTGGCCACTCTCAGCTCCTTGTCATGTGGGACTCCTAACACAGTTGAATGCTTCACCAAAGCATGCAAGCCAAGAAGGCTATGGAGAGAGTCAGTTAGCAAGACGTAAATTACAATCTTAGTAACAAAATCATGCAAGGGACATTCCATCACCTTTTCCATATTCTATTAGTTAGAAGACAGTCACAGGTTGTGAATGTTAGGAGGCTGAGATCATTGGAGGCCATTTTAGAGTCAATCTGCCATAGATATTTTTGGGTAAGGCTGGACCACCCTCTTCCTCCTGCCCCACCCTCTATACCTAACTCCTTCACTTGGAGCCTCGGAAAGAATGGAGTTCCAAGGGGCACCTGGGTGGCTCAGTAGGTTGAGGGTGGGATCCTTGGTTCGGGCTTAGGTCTTGATCTCAGGGTTGTGAGATGGAGCCACGAATGGAGCCCTATGTGGAGCCCCACCAACAAGCCCCTCCGTAAATCTCCGAGCTCTGTGTTAGCTAACATTGGGCTCCCACTGGGGGAGTCTGCTTGGGATTCTCTGCCTCTCTCTCTCCCTCTGCCCCTCCCCTGCACTCGCATGCTCTTGCGCATGCTCTCTCTCTCAAATAAATAAATAAAATCTTAAAAAAAAAAAAAGACAGAATTCCTCTTTTGCATCCTGCAAAGGCCACAGAGAATCTGCCTGGGGTGAGGGGGGTGCTCCCATTTTCCCAAGGACATTATATCACAATCTCTTCTCTTTGTTGTCACAATCAGTTCTAGCAGGCCTCGTACATCCAGACTTCTCTAAACAACAAGACTAAGTATTTATATAGGCCCTGAACATTCCAGGGAACACGAGTAAAACTTTGTCAGAAAGTGGCCCACACCCTTCATAGGGAGAGGATCACAATTTAGCAAACATCCATCCAGAGAATGAGGTGAGAGTCTTCACACTTTGCAGGCAACCTTAAACTTTATGAATGATTTTCTTGGAGCCCTGGCTCATAGGAAACAGCAGGAAAAGCCACAGAACCCCCACTAACACATGACGTTAGCCTTTTTCCCTCTTCCCATAGTTGTCTTACATAGGCATACAAAGTGCGGACAGGGTTCGAGGCTGTGGCTGGTGGCGGGAGGTGGGTCCCGTCATCTCTTATAAATGCTAACGATGGGACGGGGCGGGGAGAGAAGAGGCTATGGGCTTCCCATCACTCAATAGGACATGGGGGTATGTAGCACTTTTTGACCCCATTGTTGAGCCCCAGTGGCCAATTCTGGAAAAAAAGGAAGTCGCTCTAATCATCATCTTACACGTGCAAGACCCAGAAGAGCTTTAGGTGGGCATTTCCTGCAGCCTTGCCCACACCATCAATCTATAATCCGGGCCCCCTGTAGCTATTCTAAGTACTGGTTCCATTTTACCTGCATCCTATCATACCACATCTTTAGTTCACTTTTTTTTTTTAAGTGGTCACTTTGCCTACTGTTTTAGTTTAGGCTTTGCACCCTCAGGCATTCTCTCTCTCTGTCCTGTGTCTATTTGGTCCCCTAAAATGAGACAATCTCATCTACTTCCAAAGCCTCGATTATTTGATGACACTGGGGTCTGAGCCTGAATCACATCTCTATTTTTGCATCCTAATATTTAAGTGCCTGCTCCCAGGGCAGGCATAGGAGGGCTCCTTAGAAATGCTAAGTTATTTCTCATCTTCCAGAGAAGAATGAGGAATTCTAGATTCTTTGAATGTTAAGATTAAAAGGAAACTCTGAGGTTATGTAAGGCAACTCTCTTCGTTCTGTAGATGAACATCCTGAAAGTCAAGTCATTTAGGAGAGGGTCAAACCAATTTGCCTGGTTTTCAGTATTCTGCCTTTTCCACTGTAAAATACAGTTGTTGGGGAAAGAAGGCAGAAATACTAAAATCGCACCATATTTATCAAAATGATATGTGTCACATATATTACATTATTTAAATCACTCCATATGTATGACGTAATTTTAACTGAATTGCTACACTTTTTAAAACTTACTTGAAAAAGGTCCTAATTTTGCATATTATAAATGTTATGCTACTTTGTTTTGTGAGCATTGAAATCCAACCACTATACGATACTTACCAAAGTACTTGCTTCTCCTGTTACGATGTTGAGTGACCCATGTTGGGAGTGAGAGGGCAATTGAATCTTCCAGAATCTGGGAAAAGGAACTTTTCTATTGCATCTGCCAGAAGGGAGACTCCATTTTAGTTAAAAGGAGTTTGTATTAATTCAACATTTGGATGAGGTCCAAAGTCAGTTGCAATAAATCTTGATAACTACAGCTCATTTCAGACCAGAGCCAGGCAGTTTGTTTATTTTAAACGCTTGCTCGATGGGTTACTCCCCTGGGAAAATGACCTTGTTTTCATCTCAGGCCCAAGGGAAGCTTCTTACACTGTGGAATCTTATTCTAGAACATGTCTGGAAAGACAACAGTGACAGCCTACACTCAGCTAGCATCATATCATTCACTGCAGTAGAGGCTTTTTATTTTTTCAAATAAAAGTAGGAAGATAGAGAAATGTTAACCCTTCCTCCCTCCCCACCCCCACCACCAGTCTAAAATCCCAGTTGAGAGCTGCTGACCTATATTACTGCATTCCCTTTTACTTTTAGGGCACCACAGATGATAGAGGTCACAACCCCCTTAGAGCGAAAGGAAACTCAGATGAGTCTACAGATTCTGGGTGAGGGTGAAGCAGTGTGAGAGATAAGCCTACTGCAAACAACGTGGGCATCTGGGATGAGCAGAAAGCAAGTTTGTATCGCTTTTCTGTAAATGCGGACCCCATCGTCCCTCCAGGACTCCCTTCTTGTCTCCTCTTCAGCACACTAACACCTAAGCAGGCATTTGCAATGCAGGCTTCTGGTTAGGAAGCAGGCTTCTCCTGCACACACCTCCCATTTGTAAATAAATCTTGGGTGATAAACCTCTTAAGCTCTTTTAGTCCTTGACACAAATCTCTGCAAAGGTTAATTTTTTCGCTTTTTCTTAGACACCGAGTTGAGGGAAGAAAGCTGCAGAAAAGGAACTCTGTTGCTAGAAAGGGACAATTTTGGAGCATCTGACTTCATCTTCTTAAAAGGCTTTGGAGGAAAGTTATAAAAACATAGATGTAACCATGATCTCACCATCCCCAGAAATCCTCGTGTCCTGAGGGTAGAGGAGGGGAAAGGAAAGACAAGGTGAGAAAAAAGGGAGAAGGGTACATAAGAAAATAGTGAACACAAAATTAGAGTAGGTCATGGTCTTACCTAGGGCACACCCAGCAGGCCACTGAGTATACATGTTGTAAACAGTCACTCCATTTCTGGAGCAAGCTAGTCTGCAAATACAGTCCTGTCCACCATCTAAGGTCATGCAAAAATCATGCTGACCAGCACTCTTACCAGAGATACAGTAAGACTGCAACGGCTTGGGGCACCTGGATGGCTCAGTTGGTTAAACATATGACTCTTGATCTCAGCTCAGGTCTTGGTCTCAGGGTCATGAGTTCGAGCCCCGTGTTGGGCTCCATGTTGGGCATGAAGCCTACTTAAAACAAACAAACAAACAAACAAAACGCAAAAGCTTGTCTGGGAGCATGAGAACAGGCACCATGGTGAAAATCCCAAGACAACTCAACGTGGGTATCAGATGAAGCAGCCTAGGCTGGAGAATGGCACCCTGTATAAGAGAGAATCTGTCAGGGATGACAGGACCGCCCTGCTGCTTCTGCTGGTATCACCTTCAGGGCAGGAGCCAGAAAGGGAGAATGGAGGAGAAGAGGCAACCACCTAAAGCTCCGTGCCCAGATTCCTAGACTGGCCTCCCTAAGCACTCTTTAGCCATCCCAGAAACAGACTCTAAACAAACAAGCAGACACCCCACACCTAAATAGGAAAGGGATCTTCTAGTGCTCCATTCTCTTGGAAAATTTACTCAAGACACTCTGACTGGAATAATAATGGCAGGGGGTGGGGGTGCCAGGAAGGAATAAGTAAAAGTCCCACCTTCTAATAATCAAAAGAACAAAGGGAGTGACTTACCCATACAAAAAGTATAGCACCTGTTCCACTACATTGGGTAGGCTGAAAGGCAGGTGGAGTTTTCTTGATAAAACAAATTTTCAAAAGTAAGTGTTGTCTTATTTCATGTTCTATATTCACGACATTCAGTGTCTATTAATTTTAAGGTATAAATAAACAATATTTTATTTAAAAAAATAGCTTCTTTAGTGAGCTACCCAAATTCTTCTGGGGTCTGGTCAATGCACTTAATGCCTTATGATTTGCCAACTGATAGCTGAGATATCAAATAAGTTTTGGCAAGGACTGAACCAGGCATCTATCACATCAGCCAAGATTGTATCTACTTATAAAGTAATAGCAGAAGGGGCACCTGGGTGGCTCAGTTGGTTAAGCGGCTGCCTTCAGCTCAGGTCATAATCCCAGGGTCCTGGGATTGAGGCCCACTTTGGGCTCCCTGCTCAGTGGGGAGCCTGATTCTCCCTCTGCCTGCTGCTCCCCCTGCTTGTGTTCTTTCTCTAGCTGTCTCTCTCTGTGTCAGTTAAATAAATAAATAAAATCTTTATAAAGTAATAGCAGAAGACAACAGACCATCTTTATTTCAAATTTCATAACCCTTGAAAACTAAAAGCTCACTAAAAAAAGTTTGTACTTCAGCAATTTTTAAAAACATATTTTGCAATTGTGGCTTAAACACGAAACAGGCTCTTCCAAATGGCTAGAATGTATAGCTTGACATAAAAGATACTGGCTAGCAGTTTCACCTGTAGTTTATAATATATAAAGAGAGCAGATAACTGTCCTGGGGAGGTACTATGCTAAGGTGCTACTATTAGTATGGGTGTAGTTTCCTCAGAGAGAGACAAAGAACAGGAGTCAATGACTCTCATGGTGGTGTACTCAATTTTAAGAAAAATTAACATAAAAATAAGGATTTATGAAACAAATGAGTTTGGGGTGGTCAATCATGTTATGAAAGACAATCCCACACAATGACATCAGCACAATGGCAGACTAGGAAGCATCAGGCTCTCCTTACTTCACAGAGAAACTGAGTTAACAAATATATATGGACAAGAATACTTCTGTGAGAACTCTAGAGACCCGTTGAGAAGGTACAGCATCCAGGCCAATGTAAAACCAAGAAGGAATACCAGAAAATGAATAGAAACTTTTGGAACATTTGCATGTCCATCCCTATGTGGCATAATGCTAGTGCAGGGCAACTG
Source organism: Halichoerus grypus (assembly GCF_964656455.1). NCBI lineage: Eukaryota > Metazoa > Chordata > Mammalia > Carnivora > Phocidae > Halichoerus > Halichoerus grypus. The sequence continues at coordinate 95,646,213 of NC_135717.1, read as the reverse complement.
GGAAAGAATTCCCATAACACAGCTTTTCCCTCCAGACACAACAAAGAAGTAGAACATGCATCCAAAGTTCTGTAGTCTGGGGTCTGCCTAGTGGACTGATTTCTGTCTCTCCTGACTCCAAATGCTGACTGGACTGGTGGCGTAATTTGGAAGCTGCTAGAAACAGGCTTGTACCCAGGCACATTAGAGCACAGTTCCACATGCAAATGTCAAGGGGAGCAGGAGCTCAAAAAATGTTTGAGAGGTCCTGGAACCCCTAGCCAGACTATGCAAAGACTAGGAGGGGTGGTTTTTTCAAATGCCTAAGTCTCAGCAAAAGATTAAGTAGCATACCAAAAAAGTCCTGTGAGGAAGCAACAGGTAGAGGCAAGAAAAACAAGAAAGACAATCAAGGGGGGGAAATAACACAAAGGTAACCAGGTAATTAGAAAGTCTAGAACAGTCCTCCTTCTCTAGCTCCTCACTAGCACCCAAAACTCATTATTAACTGGCCCCTAAAGACTCTCACTTTTCTATTATCTTCCTTCCAGGACACTCTGCACCAGGATACTAGAGCTACCATCATGGCTTGTAGTTTAAGGAATCCCCATTTCTGTGTCTGGCATTGGGAAGTGTGGAAAAAGTTGCTCAAGCCCCAGCAGAGAGAGAAAAGTCTGGCAGGTATTCAAAGTATAAAATCTATAAGTAAGTATAAAATCTAAATGCATATTCCCAAACAAATGCTATTATCCTTAGAAATTACATTATATTCCTTCTCACTGAGGACAATAAAAAAATTGACAAAATATCTTTTAAAATTCTGCTTGAAAACATCAGAGAGCTAATAAGGTAGTAAAAAATTATGAAATGAAATCCATGGAAAGATGAGGCTTAGGAAGATGAGCTAGAATTTAAGGCTACTTTTCTCCTGGAAGAATTCACCAATGCTATGCTGGTGAAGACAAAATGATGACACACAAGGAGACAAGATGACATGAATAAACCAGCAGAAACAACAGACATTGAAGTAGACCTACAAGAGCTCCAGGATTCGAGTTATCAGAGAAGTACTTTAAAACAAAAGTACTCATTAGGTTCAAGGAAATGATGAGATTAAAAATTTTAGCAGTGAACTGGAAATCGACATATATAATAGCAGATTAGAACTCAGTGGGTAACACAATTAAACAGTATGGCAGCAGGTAAGAAAGAGGAGAGAATTACTGAACTGAAAGAGATCAGAAGTTAAAAACCATAAATCCATAAGGAAGCATGAAGAGACAAATGGGCAGAAAACCTAAAAGAGAAGGTAAAAGACATAAAGGATAGGGTGAGAGTCTAACAATAACAATACTTATATTTGGAGTCCCAGAAGGAGAGGAAAGAGAAAAGCAATATTTGAAGAGAGAATGGCTGAAAACATCTCAAAACTAATAAAACCAGATTGTAGAATCCCTTACAAATTCAGAGAATTAATTAACCAGATTTCTAAGGATAAAATTGTGAAAATAAACATACTTTTAAGAGTGCCTGGGTGACTCAGTCAGTTAAGTGGCTGACTCTTGATTTCAGCTCAGGTCATGATCTCAGAAGCCTGGGATTGAGCCCATCGACTGGCTCTGTGCTCAGTGGGGAGTCTGCTTGAGATTCCTCTCTCTCCTCCCTCTGCCCCTCCCCCCCCTCGCATGCATTCTCTCTCTCCCTCTCAAATAAATAAATAAATCTTTAAAAAGTAAGTAAAACAAGGGCGACTGGGTGGCTCAGTTGGTTAAGCGACTGCCTTCGGCTCAGGTCATGATCCTGGAGTCCCTGGATCGAGTCCCGCATCAGGCTCCCTGCTCGGTGGGAAGCCTGCTTCTCCCTCTCCCACTCCCCCTGTTTGTGTTCCCTCTCTCGCTGTGTCTTTCTCTGTCAAATAAATAAATAAAATCTTTTAAAAAAAAAGTAAGTAAAACAATAAACATACTTTTAAAAATATTATCTGTAAAGATATACATACATATATATGTATATATACATATATATAACCTGTAGAATTGATGTAATATCACTTCACAGGATTGTTGTAAGAGCAAATGTGGTAACATGGACATGATCTAGAAATTAATTATGATCTCAAGTGTTTTATTTTAGTGATAATTCTAACTTTTTTTATTCACTGGAGCTAAAAATCCTAAAAAAGCCTTTATTTTATACAACAATCAGTCTTAAAAATGTTAGGTTAAAAAAAAACTCCATTTAACTAATAGATTTGACTCATATAGCAAACACTCTTAATAATGAGTTATAATTTATTAACTATTCTCTCTCTTAGCCTTTATAGTTTTTGAGTATAATATTTATCAATCTTAAGAAGTTGCTGGAATAATTTGGAATTACTGGAGCCAAGTGGGGTTTTTGGCATCAAGAAAGGAATGTGGAAGGAAACCAGCAAGCCAAACGTATGACTGAAATTCAATAGTCTTTAAATGACTGTGGTATGGGATCAATATTTGTTTACATGCGTGTGAAGATAAAGATCATGAAAATTCCAGGGTTTATGTGATGCCCAAATAAATCTTTTTTTAAAAATCCGTATCTGATTTTTAAAAAAAACAACAACACTGTTGGATAATTACTGAACATTTACAATGCCAGGAAGTTGGGAAAACAGAAAACTTGAAGTTAGCTCATAAACATTTTAATGACCTAATAAGAGTTATTTTCACCTACAGATATTGATCAGACTCCAGAAGAGGAGAGAGTATTCAGCCAAGTTTACTATCCTCACATGACCTATCTTGGCTGCTTATCTTTTTTACCCTCTGCTGAAGTTCAAATCAAGACTTTCATGTTCAAATAGGAGGAGAATTTACTAAGCGAATTAAAGGAACTGGTTTCCAGAGCCAAATGAGCAAGGAGTACCACAAACATTTTAGTTTCTTCTGGGATGTTTTTCTGGAATCTTTAAGTGATTGGCAACATACTTCATATGGCACACATAATCCTGTTGTTCCTAAAGTTGCCATGTCTTGTTTGATAGTCACAGGTACAAATGATAGTTGTGTTTTAATGAATGATATCTTTATATTTCACTGTTCTTAAATATACTTCAATATATAGGATGAATAAAGAAGTTATCAGTAGCAGAGCTTTATGCCTTTGGAAATATGAATCAATAATTCTGAATTCCAAAGACTGCATAAAACTAATTGGCCTGGGGGTGCCTGGGTGGCTCAGTCAGTTAGATGTTCTACTCTTGGTTTTGGCTCAGGTCATGATCTCACAGTCCTGGGATCGAGCCCAGTGATGGGCTCTGTGCTCAGTGCCGAGTCCGCTTGAGATTGTCTCTCTTCCTCTCCCTCAGCCCCTTCCCCCGACTCACTCTCTCTAAATAAATAAATAAAATCTTAAAAAAAAAAAAAATAATTGACCTGACCTTTAATGAAACTGAATTCTTGTTTAAACAACAGAAGTTTCATTATGTGGAGGGGGCCCAGGCATTAATCATTAAACAGAATCAACAGAGAAAGATAGCAACAGCTTATCCCCAGATTTCTATATCACAAAGACTTTATTTGTTAAAACCTAGTTGATATGAAAATGACTCTTGAAACCCTCCAAATTAAAGAGTTTTTCTAAAATGTTCTTTGTTATAAAATACGGTTCCCAGAATGGTTCACACTTGGTTATTTGGAGAAGCTGTAATTTTTTTTAATCTGCATATAAATCTCAAAATTCTTTCTGCTATTATTGATGAAAATATGGGAATAAGAACAAGTGCACCACATGGAAGACTGTCTAGACAAGAATGTTAGGGGTTATGACTGAAATAATTTATTATTATTGAGAGCCAACAGTATGCTTAGCATTAGGCAAGACATCCAGGGAATAAGATCCCAGTCATTGAACTCACAATTTAAGCCAGATACACGAACAACCAAATCATAAATCACAACAGCTAAGAAAATGGTATATATTTTACAGGTGTAAATTTTGATGTTGATTTACTTTCTAAGCAATAAAAAACTAAGAGATACTAAAAATAATCATCATAAAGATTGTCAATGTATATTATTAGTCCAGTCCCAGAATTAGCCACCTGACTGATTTTGAAAGCAGATTTTTGACATTTAACAATCATGGGAATGCATATTTTTAGCAGCAGTATTTATAAAACATTTTATCGCATGATATTATGAAAAGCAAATTTATGCTTAGCATAATTCCTAAGCATAATTCTTTGTGTGCATAAATTTACTAATTTCCACTTTCCATTCCTTCTTGCCTTCATGATCACTGGCTTTGTTTGACGCATAGGAATAGTGAGGCAGTAAGATTAATTTTTCCTTGTCTTTTTTCCTTTTAGAGTAAATTTGTATATGCAATCATATGGATATAAATGTCACCCCAGCTCAAGAAACCAGAAAACCAAAAACCTCAAATATTTTTCTTGTCACTTTTCCAAAGGATATTAAAAGTTTGACAAATAGCTTTGTGATTAGAAACTTACGTTAGCATACAGTTCACAAATGTTCTATCTTTACCCTGCTACAGAGATTAGGTGGTATTCAGGCTTTGGCCAACATATAACATCTCTGGATCTTTGTCTCCTCCTCTGTTAAATGGGGGTAATGCCCAGTTCTCATGAGAATTAAATCAGTTAATATATGTAAAATGCAAAAATAGGGGATCTTTAGTAAACAATAACCATGAGTGAGTCTTATTATCTAATACCATATTTATTTAAATAATATAATAATCAAGTTGCCACATTGTCCAAGTTTATCATGCTAGAAAAATATAATGAAAAATAGAGCTGACAGATATATTTTTAAATTACCTACAATGAAACCCCATGGAATTAAAGCATTTGTTTTATGTTTTGGGGGAAATAAAGCATGAGAATTAGAGGGAACTCCATGAGAGGCAATTCTTTCATTTAGAAGCTATTCAATAAAAAAGGCATAGCTGTTGAACAGGAGTGGCTATAGGTTTTGTGGGTCTTGAAGCTTATACAATTTGTGGTTCTCTTTAAGAAAATATATATAATTAGGGCCCCTTGGTGGCTCAGTCAGTTAAGCGTCTGCCTTCGGCTCAGGTCATGATCCCAGAGTCCTGGGATCAAGTCCCACGTCAGGCTCCCTGCTCAGTGGGAAGTCTGCTTCTCTGTCCCTCCCCAGGCTGGTGCTTTCTCTTTCTCTCTCCCACTCACTCATTCTCTCTCTCTCAAATAAATAAATAAAATCTTTAAAAAAGGTAATATATATAATTATATATAATATATTACAATAATATAATATATAAATATATATTTAATATGCAATTAAGTACTTTGATGTAGATGGGATCCAGGGACATAAGGATCACAGAAACTTATTTTTTTTGTTCTCTCCAAACATTTTATTTATTTTTTAATTTAAATTCAATTAATTAACGTAGAGTGTATTATTAGTTTCAAAGGTAGAAGTCAGTGATTCATCAGTCTTATATAACACCCAGTGCTTATTACATCACGTGCCTTCCTTAATGCCCATCACCCAATTATCCCATCCCCCACCTCCTCCCCCTCCAGCAACCCTCAGTTCGTTCCTTAGAGTTAAGAGTCTCTTATGGTTTGTCTCCCTTTCTGATTTCATCTTGTTTTATTTTTCCCTCCCTTCCCCTATGATCCTCTTGTTTTGTTTCTTAAATTCCACAGATGAGTGAAAGCTTATGATAATTGTCTTTCTCTGATTGACTTATTTCACTTAGCATAATACCCTCTAGTTCCACCCATGTCGTTGCAAATGGCAAGATTTCTTTTTTTGATGGCTGCATAGTATTCCATTGTGTGTGTGTGTGTGTGTGTGTGTGTGTGTGTGTGTGTGTATACACATGCCCCATCTTCTTTATCCATTCATCTGTTGATGGACATCTGGGCTTTTTCCATAGTTTGGCTATTGTGGACATTGCTTCTATAAACATTGGGGTGCATGTGCCCCTTTGGATCACTACATTTGTATCTTTGGGGTAAATATCCAGTAGTGCAATTGCTGGGTCATACGGTAGCTCTATTTTCAACCTTTTGAGTAACCTCCATACTGTTGTCCAGAGTAGCTGTACCAGCTTGCATTCCCACCAACAGCATAAGAGGGTTCTCCTTCCTCTGCATCCTCACCAACATTTGTTGTTTCCTGACTTGTTAATTTTAGCCATTCTGACTGGTGTGAGGTGGTATCTCATTGTGGTTTTGATCTGTATTTCCCTGACGCCGAGTGATGTTGAGCATTTTTTCATGTGTCTGTTGGCCATCTGGATGTCTTCTTTGGAGAAATGTTTGTTCATGTCTTCTGCCCATTTCTTGATTCGATTATTCTTTGGGTGTTGAGTTCGATAAGTTCTTTATAGATTTTGGATATTAACCCTTTACCTGATAAGACATTTGCAAATATATTCTCCCATTCTGTCGGTTGTCTTTTGGTTTTGTCGACTGTTTCCTTTGCTGAGGACACAGAAACTTAAATTTCATTAGCTTCGTAGTGGATGTGCCCCTGCTGTGAGATAAGGTGAACGTCAGATCCTTCCAACAGTGCAGAGTAGAAATAAGAAATAAGGGTAAGGGCTAGTGCTTTGAAAAGGAATTGTAGAAGTCAGTTAACATAAAATCTCATTTACCTTGGAAACTGCAGGAACTAAGAAGGCCCATCTGTATGTCCAGAGATTGTAACATGGATACATACACACCATTAGAATAGGATCCTGTTAAGATCATATTCTATAAAAGGTTCTGCTTACCTGGTTCTATCCACCAAAGTACCCAGTATCAAGACCAGGGTCAAAGTCGAATGTACATAGTTGAAATATACAAAATAATACCTGCACAGACTGTCTAACACTGATTGCAAAAGGATTTGTCCCTGGTGTACTTCATTATTTCATTTGACATATACTTACTGGGAATTTACTATATGGCAAGCATTGTTCTAGGCAATGAGATGCAACAGTAACAACAGATTTTAAAACAAATAGGGCAAACAAAAACTTTTTGATGCTTACTTTCTATTCAGAGAACACAAAAAATAAACAACACAAATAAGTAAATCTCATAGTACGGGGGCTATGAAATATAAAGTAAGTAAGGGAAGAGGGAGGGGGATGATTTTAAAGATCTAGGCCCAAGAAAGGCCTCACTGTGAATGTAATATTCGAATAAAAGACTTGAAGGGGGAAAGATTAAAAGTGGCAAGCTCTGCGGAGAGCTGAAGAGCAGGAATTCCGGGAAGAGGAAACATCGAGTTCAAGTTGCCGAGAGCAGGGTCCGGCACGCCGCAAGCGTTCAACAATACGTAGTCAATAAAAAGGAAAAGTGGGTTGGACTGAAGATGAGTTTGCAGAGGTGACACGGGAAGGACAGCCATTGGTTTTTCTTTCTGGCAGTGGGGACCTGCAGCAAAGGGCCAGAAGAGCAGATGCCTGCACAGGTGACGGGGTTCGGCAGCGCCGCGGGCCGCTGTGCCATTTCCCCGGGATGGAGCCGCTGAACCCTCGGTCCTGTCCTGCGCGCTGGGCACAGCTTTAACTTCGTCCTCTTCCGTACCAAACTCTTAGCCTCCACGAGGAGCTCCGTTACTCCTGTCCTCCCAGCAGCTATAGGAGCCCAAGGGCTCCGACGCGGCACGTTCCTGCGGGTTCTTAGTTCAGATCTCAGCCACAGGACCTCCCCCCCGACCCTCCCCCGTTGACTCGCTTCCCATGACCATTCTCCAGAGTCCACAGCAATGGCACTGCTGCCTTATGATGGTGGTTGGCATAAAGCAGCCTTCTCCGCTACCAGGACAAATATAGCCCTTTTCTCATAATACCGAGCAAAATGATAAAGCAGATTCTGTCGTCAGGTCAGTGAATTGAATCAGGAGGAGAAAGCTGTTTATGACTACCTAACAACACACCTTCAGTGTTACACAAGGAAGAGGACACAGTTCTGAGGAAAATCCACCAACTTCCTGCATGCCCGTTGCAATAGAGCATTAAACTTCTTCCAGTTACATTTCCTGAGTTACAGTTCATTTTCATTGGCTCACATACACACTCAAGTCTGTAAAATTTAGTAATGTGAACAGTGCCAGGCTAAAAGTAGACTGGAAAGAATTTGCTTATATATACAACCATAGTAATTTGAGGGACTGTAAAGAGCTATGGGTTAGCCTATCATTTATTCTTGCATCCTACCATGATCCTTTCCTGCCGTTGTCCTGGAGACATTCGTGCTTTCACTTCCCTGACACAGATTGTAGCAACTAAAACTCTTAAGTCTCAAATTTATTGAGCGTGCACTATGAGCCAGGCCCTGAAGGAAGGGTGCTACATAGGGTGCCTCATTTAAAATCACCAATACTGGGGCGCCTGGGTGGCTCAGTCGGTTAAGCATCCGCCTTCGGCTCAGGTCATGGTCCCAGGGTCCTGGGATCTAGCCCGGCATCGGCATCGGGCTCCCTGCTCAGAGGGGAGCCTGCTTCTCCCTCTGCCTGGAGCTTCCCCTGCTTTTGCGCGCTCTCTCTCTCTCTGTGACAAATAAATAAAGTCTTTAAACATAAATAAATAAAATAAAATCACCAACAGCTCTGGGGAAGAACGTACTAATATTATTATCCTTATTTTACAGCTATGAAAATTTAAGCTCAGATAAGGCAAGTAACTTGCTCAAGGTCACAGAGCATATTAGTGTCTAACCCAGGATTAAACCGTAGAGCTATAGGATGCTAGAGCTGGAGATTGTAACTATATTCTCCACATCCCCAGGGGTTAATCCCGATAGAAGAGCAGGATTAGGCAAGAGGCAGGTAGTCTCAGCCTGACGGTTACACACAGCTTCCCACGATACCTCCCTGGGACAGGCATTGTGATTTGTCTCCCTTTCCCCTCATAATGGAAGCCTGGTTTTGTTTGGGGTTGGAATGTACCTCGCTAAATACTTTTTCATCGTTCTTTGCAGCCAGAGCCGGCCACGTGACACATGGCCAAGAACATGTAAATTAAATTCTGTGGGGTGGTTCCGGGAAAGGTTGTGTTTCTAACCTTTCCCAGAAAGAAACAAGAGACACGCTTGACCCAAATCTTCCTTCCTCCTTTCTTCCTGCCCAATGTGAACAAGAGGATAGTGGAACTTGCAGCTGCCACTTTAAAGCCAAAGGGGGAAATCTGAAACAAAACAAAACAAATCTCGGCAATGAGATTTAACTCCTGAACCCACATCAGACTACCTATTCCCAGACAACTTGTTAGGAAAGGGAAATAAATCCTTATTCATTTACGCTATGCTGGCTGGGTCCTCCGTTACCTGTAGCTGACACAGGCCAGGGGTCTAGTCTTGTTACCCAAACACTTACCATCAAGCAAAGATTTAAAGGTTCACAAGTTACAGAAGCAAGGCCCAGCTAGGTACTTCGAGGTCAGCCATTTCCTTACTTTATATAATGCACAGTGTTTCCTTTCTATCATTTATTCATTCTCTTTTGTTTTCTGTGTCTATGTTTGTTTCCTCCACTCAATTTTATATTCCTTCCGGGACAGGGAAGCACTCTGCCTATACCAGGAATTGATAAACATGTGTTACATAAAATACAATCAATCAAAGGGTAACTTGAACACCGAGACATGTTTTTGGTAGATTTTGCTCTCTTTTTATGTTCAAGGCTTGCTTCCAAGTGGTTTATGTTTTTATTTATTTATATTATTATGTTATGTTAGTCACCATACATTACATCATTAGTTTTTGATGTAGTGTTCCATGATTCATTGTTTGCGTATAACACCCAGTGCTCCATGTGATACGTGCCCTCTTTAATACCCATCACCAGGCTAACCCATCCCCCCACCCCCTTCCCCTCTAGAACCCTCAGTTTGTTTCTCAGGGTCCATAGTCTCTCATGGCTCGTCTCCCCCTCCGATTTCCCCCCCTTCATTTTTCCCTTCCTTCTCCTAATGTCCTCCATGTTATTCCTTATGTTCCACAAATAAGTGAAACCATATAATTGACTTTCTCTGCTCGACTTATTTCACTTAGCATAATCTCCTCCAGTCCTATCCATGTTGATGCAAAAGTTGGATATTCATCCTTTCTGATGGCTGAGTAATATTCCATTGTATATATGGACCACATCTTCTTTATCCATTCATCTGTTGAAGGGTATCTTGGCTCTTTCCACAGTTTAGCTATTGTGGACATTGCTCTATGAATATTGGGGTGCATATGGCCCTTCTTTTCACTACATCCGTATCTTTGGGGTAAATCCCCAGTAGTGCAATTGCTGGGTCATAGGGTAGCTCTATTTTTAACTTTTTAAATAATAAAAGTATACATACAAGTTATATCAAATATTAGTGCTATCAAGTGACAGACTAATGTTAAAATCATATGATGGGGGTGCCGGGTGGCTCAGTTGGTTAAGTGTCTGCCTTCAGCACAGGTCGTGATCTTGGTGTCCTGGGATTGAGCCTCGCATCGGGCTCCCTGCTCAACTTCTCCCTCTCCCTCTACCCTTCCCCCCACTGCTCGTGCTCTGTCTCACTCTCTCTCTCAAATAAATAAATAAATAAATAAAATCTTTTTTAAAAAATCATATAATGATCTCCAGCCTATCTCTGTCTGCCCTTGATTCTCGTGTATAGGAGGGGTTCCTGGGTGGCTCAGTTGGTTAAGTGACTGACTCTTAATTTTGGCTCAGGTCATGATCTCATGGATCATGAGATGGAGCCCCTCGTCAGGCTCCATGCTCAGTGGGGAGTCTGCTTGAGATTCTCTCCCTCTGCCCCTCCCCTCACTCACAATCTCACATTCTCTCTCTCTCTTTCTCTCTCTCTCAAATAAATAAATAAATCTTAAAAAAAAAAAAAAAAAAACAGAGGGGACAGGGAAGGCCCCACTGGTGTCTGAACTATACAAGGAATCCCTAGTTCTGCATGACGACATTTGACACAGAATCTAAGTTCCTTGTAAACACCTGTCTGCTCCTGTCCTTCCGTCCTACCAGCCCCTGTACAAGTGCCCCACCCTAGACACACAAACACGCAAACCGTCCTGGATGTAGAAGAAGATCCATATTACTTCAGAACTTCTTTAATTGGGCTTTTATCAACTTTACTCGTTGCTCTCAGGTCTTGATGCAACATCCTATATTGTTTTTTCTCTTGGATCACCCATCAGATTCAAGGGGTCCTTCCTGGAAGTGGATTTCCTGTTATCTTTAGGGAATCTTTGGAGAAAAATATCCTTTCAAAAGCAGTTGCTTCTTCAAAATGGGATTTGGACCTTCCACTTACATGTAATTCTCACTCTTGCATTGATTTGTGATTCTCTCCACCAAACCTGTGAGCTCTCTTATTTCAGGGTGTGATTTACCTTTGTGTCCCGATGACAAGTAAAAGTGCCCGGCGCATAGTAAATACTCAGGACACGTGTGATGAGCAAATGAATGATGTCATCAATAGATACTAACTTTTCCTAGGCCTCAGTTTCTCCCCCTCAACTCCTGTGCTCAGACCTTCCCTTTGCTCCCCGAATCCACTCTTCACCCCCTCTACTCACTTGCACTCTGACTTTTTGCTGGGTTTGGCCATTGGAGAGCCGTGATGGGAGACCAAAAGGAGAGAGGACACTGAGGTCAGACTTGCCTCCTTCCTTGCGGAATCACTTTGAATTGATTTTGGCTCTTGACCTGAGGTCACTGCTCCTTTCAACATAGCCTTCTCAGTGCTCTTCTTCCCCATTCTAGTAACTTCTTCCCCTTATTTCTTTGGGATAAAGAATAATAGTAATTTTGCTGACCCTAACCAGGCTGACTGCACTTTCCTCTGTGGTTCCTCTACACCCTACCCATACCCATTTGTAAACCATCCTAAAATGATTCTGATCTGAATGTGCCATCTGTCTCCCAGTGGGACACGGATTCATGTAACTGCCAAACATAAAAATATTGGAAAACCATACATATCTTTAAATAGTCACCAACTACTGGGTTGTTCGCAGTATATGGTGTTTTGGCATAAGTATACTATTTTAAATATTTCAAAAGTATAACATTTTACATTGGAGGAGTTATAAAACTTACACCATCCCTAGTCTCCTAAAGAGACAGTGCAGAGGGCACTGAGCCAATCTGTGTCTGTCTGTAAAATGCTCTAGTAGAGCTAGAATTCCTGCCAATAACTTCATGCAAGCAAAGGATTTCAGAGAATGCACAGATATACATATAAAACATATTCCATTTGGTTTTCACATGCATGATACAACGTTTCCTATGGGTGCAACATCTTTGATTTCTTACTTTTGTTTTTTGGTTTGTTAGGATATTTACATTTTAAAACTTTCTTCACAGAAATAAAACCACTTGTGGAATTTAAAAAAATATATACTTGGAAATCTATATGTTTTTAAAAGGCCATCAGATGGTTCTGATTGGAAGCTGGAGTGGAGCCCCAGTATATAATATCATGGCATAGAGTTAGTAGGAAATATTTTTACCTGTTTGATTTTTTAATATCCTTTTGTAAATGTAGTACCACAGTCTGGAACTGTAGATAAGAAAATCCCCTGGGAATCAGAGGCCCTTACTTGTACTATTCCACTACTGTGATGCACGGAGTCGTTAATTTTGCTGCACCTTGCTATTCTCACTTGTAAAATGGAAAAGCTGAAGTAAATAATCTCTAGAGCTCTTTCCAAAACTGCAGTTTTTTATCCTGGTGTCATTAGAAAAAAAAAAAAAAGGAATACATGTCTTTTCAAAACTCAGACTTCATAGCTATATGCTAACTAAATATAATCCCAAATGAATTGAAGCCATATGTACCTTATTTTCCAAGTTTAAAAAAACTCAACTGTGCCTGTTGACCAGTTCTCTAAATTGTTCCTGCCTATAACTTCTGCTTCACTCACTATTATAACCCTGGCTAATTTAATTATTTTGTGTCATTGAAACAACCCCTTCTCCAAATCTCAACCTCCAGAACGTCCTACGTGATGCCCTGTATGTGGAGTGAACATGAGTACCCAGACCACCTTCCCTGTGCCTTACTTGGTCTATGATACCCAGATCCATGCCTCAAAATCTTATGATCAATGTGCTTCACCAAGTCCCTCCATAACGCCTCCCTTGTTTTGCGATTTCAGTCTGCAGAAGCTCATCCTCTATCCAAGCAACCTCAATCCTCTTGAACAACTTTGCATTTCTTATTTTGAACTTCTGCCAAATATATATCCAAAAACATACCCAAGTGTAGCCCTTTTTCTGTGGCTACTGCTTCCGCCACAAGGCTGCCCTGGGTTCAGTGAACTCCTCGGCGTCACCTTCAATGACAGTATGACCTCAGCAACTTCTCCTTCACTTGTACTGATTCATTCAACAAACATTTACTGGGCAACTATTTGGTGGTAGTACACTGTACATTATCCCCAAATGCTCTTATCCTCTCACACAGGAATATTTAATCTCGTCTATTTTATAACCATTCATTACTCGAACGGATAAATATCTGCTTGTGCTTGTTTGCGTCAACATAAACCTGTGTGAATAAGGAAGCGTGTCTGCTCCCTTTAGCACAGTCATGGTATGAGCTGTGGGGTCACACTGCTCGCTCTTGAAGGCATTCCAGGCTTTGAGAACCCTCCTGGCATGGGCCCAGGCACTAGTGAACCCTGTGGTATGATGCTCAGATCTCTTGCTGCGATGAAAAACTTATTCCCCCTGCTGGGAGTACTGCCTACAGACAGCTGCTAGCATCAGCTTCCCTCAAACATTGCCTCAACCAAAGTGTTGTCTTGTACAAATCAAGTTCTCTTCAAGGATGGCCCATACCCACAGACTATTTGGCATGGGACTAGAAAGGCCCCTCTCTCTCATCTCTGCTCAGGGAAGCTGTGACATGTCCTTCAGAACTTCCCATAGCATTGGCTGAGTCTTTTGCCGAGACTGCCTTGAAGCTTGATTTATTTTCCTCTACCCAGTCTTGCTTCCTCACCTTCTCTTTCACGAGCATTGATCCTAAGAACCTCTCCTGCCTGCTGATCTCCATCTTAGAGTTTGTTTCTCAGGCACATCAACTTAACAACACACATAATAGATCAGAAAAGATTCCCACCATTAAATGAGTAGAAATATAAGGGAAAGCCCACCAACAGCAAGACAAGATCTCAGCTCTCTCCCTTCATTTTAGCTTTCTGAGAAGAGAAATGCGATGCAGAGACTTTATGTGATATAAACAGAGCAAACTGATTCAGGAAGGTGCCTGTACTTTTCTAGTCATGATAAATCCTATAAAGCCCACACTGAGTGAGGAGGAATAAACACTTATTGAGCAACTATTAAGTTCGGGCATTTTATCCATATTATTTTATTCTGTCTTTACAGTTACTCTAAAATGGCTAACATGCTCAGAGAGTTAAGGTAGTTTGCCAACTATTACACCATTAATAAGTTAGTTAGAAACAATAGGACTTGGACTACTGCAAAGTAGTCTTAAAGCAAAAGCAAAAATTTAACTTAAATTTCTCCTCTCTGCATGACTCTTAAAGACAAGATTTGAAAAAGATTTATACTCTCTGATTAAAGTGGAGACCAGTGTTGCCAAGTTTGCCTTTCAAAGCCATGTTGGAAGCTCCTACCAATTCTGTTAGCTGCAGAGAAAAAGAATCCCTTCTTGCTCTTTGTGATTTATATACTCAACAGAACGAGACCTTTGCAGTCAAGCATTATCAATTTCTGATGATGGCAACATGTTATCTACCAAAAGCTGCTACTATTGGTACCTATCAAGTAATGTTGCGGAACACAAGGTTTTGGTAATTGAAGAAGAAAATAAAAGAAGACATTAAATCGTATCTTTTTTTTTTATCAATATATCACTTCTTTGGCTCCTTTTGTCAAAGACCACCACTCACCCCCTCCCCCATAAGCTATTTAAATTTCCATGAGGGCCTGTTTAATTTATGGCCCAGAGAAATGTGTTAAGTATTAGAGAATTGTGCCAAGGGACTGCTTAACTGGGTTTTTGTTAACTGATCTGAAATTTTCTGGGCCTCTTACAAGATTTGAAAATTTCAAACTGAATTTGTACAGGTTTTGTAAGTGCCAGAAAAATCAAAGTGAGGGGGACCAGAGAGACCTTTGGAGGGAAGGTCTGTTTCTCATGTAGACAGTTTAATAGCTTCATGTGAAACAACACCATGCTATTAAAGATTCTTTTGGAGAGCGAGTTTCACCCCTAAAGCAGTGGATTTCCTGCGAGTACTGCAGTATGTTGCCCTTGGCTCTTCACCCCCGGAGGCTGCTGTTGGAATCCTGCAAAACTGGCTCTCTGTGATTCACTTGAGCAAAGATCACATTCAGCAAATTGTAAGAAGGGACAATAGGTCATTGCTCACACACACACACAAAAAATCCATTTCCCTAAATAGGTCTCTATCCTAGTGGCGTTCATGTCTTAAGTAATGTCAAGCCCTTATGAAGAACTCCATCTTGTCGATTTTTTTCAACTTCCTGCCAGCCTCTGTATCAGAGAAAATTAAATACCTGTCTTTGCAATCTTTATGTCCTGTGTAAACCAAGTGTCAGAAAAATTGTCAAAACCCACAAAATGCCAATTTTTCTAACATCAGGAATTTTTGTCCTTCTCATCCATTACTTTGAATTCTTCTAATAGTAACAATGACTTGTAAAACTGCAAATGTCTTTGATTAAAGTGGCTAAAAGTGATGGACAGTGATCGTGATCATTTATTAAACATACACTCACCTTCACTATAGGCCAGTTACTAATTTTGCAATTGGCAAGTGCATTATCTCAACAGCCCTAAAAGAATATTCAGAGAGGTTAAGTAAAAAGCGATACAACTACAACGTAGTCCCATGCCTGACTCACTGTGATGTTACCATTGATAGTACAACCTTGTCTGAGTGAAGCTAGAAGAGAAGTGGTGACCTCTTTCCTCTCTCCCATTTCCAGAAGTGCTATTTACAATCCTTCTGCAAGACAGGAGAAGATGAGGAGCTTGATACACTCATCTTTTATCTTACAATGACTTTGAGAGAACTGAACCTGGCTTCAGCTTGGCAAAATTCTGGCATGCACAGGGCATGGTGCTTGGTGTCTTGTGATCTTATTTGATAGATACATACATACATACATACACATACACATACACATACACATACATTACAAATTATATATAACATAGATATATAAATCATACATACACATAAAAAAGCACACAAAAAGTTCTGTAACAAAGAAATACTACCTAAGCATTGATGGAGAAGATACAAAAATGTTCTCAATGGAGGAATTTAGTGAGGGAATTTATTAAGGGAATTTTGCCAGGATATTCTTGCTCTGTCAATAATTGAAAGGTATATATTTTGATCCCATTGTACAAATAAGGAGGCTGAGGATAAAGTTAAGTACCTGGCACATGGCCACATGGATATTAAAGCTAATCATCTAAACGAAAGCATCCCCTCCATTTCTCAAACTGTCAACTTTCTTATAGTAACAACCTCACCATTTCCGGCTGATTTCCAACAGCTGTTTTTGTTATTGTTCTCAATGTTGTTTTCATTTTCTGCTCTTCATTTACATAGAGATATTTTCAGAAAAAAATCTGCCTTTCAGCCAAGATCAATTTGTCCTACTTTAATTCTCGCCAAATGATATAATATAGGGTCCACTCTGGCAATGGTCGCCAAACTTTGCTGACATCAAAATCACCTAGGAATCTGGAAAGACATACTCATGGTATGTTCCTGTCCCCAGACATTCTGATTTAATTAGTATGGGCTATGATGTGAGAATCCAGGTGTCCTAAAGCTCCCCAGGTGATTCTAATATGCAACAAAATTTGGGAACCTTGTTCTATGCATTTTTTAGTCTTTTCTTGGGCTGATCTCCAAAAATCTCAGCTCATGCCATTGGACAATATTATTCCCTCTTTATTCCAGTTATTTGTGGACCTTCAGGACCCCTCCCTCATTCCTTGAAGATATTAACAATGGTCAGTCCAAAATGACTTCTGCCATAACTCTTGGTGGTTTTCCTATCCAGGTAGACAATCCCTCCATTATCTTGTCCTTTCAGATTCTTGCCTCCTTCCTTGAATTGTGGTTGTCCTTAACTCTGCCTAACTCACCCTGGGCCAATCATACTCTCCATGTGCTTTACCAATAACTGCACCGTTCCCCATGCTCAATTTCAAGTGCACCTCTCTCTACCCACCACATCCCCTTTTAAGATCATTTACTTTTCTCCCCAACTCCAACAGTTAGGTACTCAACTTTGCACCTGTCTTTGGATCTCCAATTCTTCTACCACCTGTTCACTGTCCCTTACCCATCTCATATTCTCACTTCCTTCCTATCCAGCTTAGATTCTAGAATTTATCAGTATTATTACTCCCTTACACACACTCTCTCACTCATTTTTCTCTCCATAGTAGTCCTCTGGCAAAACTCCAAACCTGGTTAAATATCACTCTGTATCTAGTTTTCATATGCACCAAAGGAGGAGAACAGAGCTGTAAAAAAAAAAAAAAAGCATTCAACCCTGCTGACTGTTCTCACTTTAAAATGATGATCATTAACTTCAAGTAGGCCCTTATTGCTTCCAGGCAGTCCTACTCATTTCCCTGATTCATTCACTTACCATTTTCCTAGGTCTTCACTCTGAGCTGATTACCTAGATTCTTATTCTGTTGTAAAATATGACTCAAATGAAGAGAGAACGTCCACATGGGTTTACCACAAAACCTATCATGCCATCTTTTTTGGATGCCTCTGTACTTGATCTTCCCTCCTGCTCTAGGGATGAACCTCCTGTGCTCTTAGGCCGCCTCTTCCACGTGCACACAGAATTCTACTGCTCTCACTTAAGGACCTCTTTCAGGTTACATTCTTTTTTTGGAGATCATTTCCATTAATATACAAACATACTATAATAGTTCCTGTTTAAAGAAAAAAATCGGAGTGCCTGCGTGGCTCCGTCGGTTAAGCGTCTGCCTTCAGCTCAGGTCATGATGCTGGAGTCCCGGCATCAAGTCCAGGGATAGAGTCTTGGGATAGAGCCCCATTTCTGGCTCCCTGCTTAGCAGGGTGTCTGCTTCTCTCTTCTCGCTCTGCTCTTCCCCTTGCTTGTGCTCTCTCTCTCTCATTCATGCTCTGTCGCTTGCTTGCTCACTCTCTCAAATAAATAAATAAAATCTTTAAAAAAATAAAAAATTTTTTAAAATAAAGAAAAAAAAATCCTTTCTTGACCCCTTAACTGCCTCTAATAACTGTTTCATTTCTCTGAGTGAATTTACCGAAAATCTTCTCACAAGACTACCCATCCTCACTCTCTCCATTTGCTCCATAGACACATTATTTCCCTGAATATCCTCTTTTTCTCTTGAGTCCACTCTAACTGGGCTATTGTTTCTATACTGAAACAACTTTTTACATGGTTTTACATGACCTCCACACTTCCAAATCAGAAGGTCAATTCCTAGTCCTCATCTTGACCTTAGCAGCCTTCAAGACAATGCATCACTCCTTCCATCTTCAATCAACTTCTTCACTTGGTTCCCAGGACACCACAGTGTTTGGATTCCATTCCTACCTCTCCAGTTGCATCTTCGCAGTCTCTTTATTGGTTCTTCCTCATCATCGTAAACATGAAATTTGAGAATCCTTGGATTTTTTACACCTTTTTTTCCCTTTCTATATTTACTCTCAGGTCATCTCAATCAGTCTCATGATTTATGATCTCTATGTTCAAATGATTCTCCACTTTTTTTTCTTCAGCCCAGGCTCCTTCCCTGAACTCATCTCAGATATCTACCTGCTTATTTGACATGATCATTTGGATGCTAACAGCCATCTCAAAATTTGTGTGTTCAAAAACAGACTCTTAGCAGTTGTGAGCATGTGTCCATGAGGCCTACCTTACTACAACTGGACTCATAAAGAGAAGGGGCAGAAGAAGCAGAAGCATTAGGCTGAAATGAAAGAGAAGGAAGATGAAGTGTCTTGAAGCTGATTAGAACCCATAGAAGAAGGGTGAGATATGAGTTCATCATCACCTGCTTCTCTAGGAACTGCTTCCAATGTCTTCACATTGTCTATTGAAAGAAGTTTCTTTTCTTTCTTTTGTTTTTGTAAACCTCTATTTCTGATTTGTTGACTTAAAAAGGTCTGAAAAGATGAAAGAAAGGAAGAAAGAAAGAAAAAAAGAAGAAGAAAGAAAGAAAGAAGAAGGAAGGGAGATGGAAAGAAGGAAGGAAGGATAGAAAAGAAAAAAGGGAAGGGAAGGAAAAAAGAAAAGAAAGAAGACTCATTTTTATTTCCTTCCAACACAACCTGCTATTTCTCTAGGGGGTCCCCTCTCAGTAAATTACACTTTATTTCTTTCACTGGCTTGGAACAAAAACCTTAGAGTCATTTGTAACTATTCTTCTCTCACACATCACATCCAGTCTGTCAGCTAATCCTGTTGGCTGCTCTAAACATGTGTCTTGAGCCCAAGTACTTATTACTGCCTTTACCACCACGATCCTGGTCCAAGTCACCATTGTCACTCACCTGGGCTGTTGCAAATAGCTTTCCAAATGAGCTCACTACTCCCACCACTTTTCCACTATAGTTTTCCCTCTACCTGCAGCAGGAGGTTTCATTTTAAAATATAAGACACAAGGGGCGCCTGGGTGGCTCAGTCGTTAAGCGTCTGCCTTCAGCTCAGGTCATGGTCCCAGGGTCCTGGAGTCGAGCCCCGCATCAGGCTCCCTGCTCAGCGGGAAACCTGCTTCTCCCTCTCACACTCCCCCTGCTTGTGTTCCCTCTCTTGCTGTGTCTCTCTCTGTCAAATAAATAAATAAAATCTTTTAATAAATAAATTAATTAATTAAATTAAATAAAATATAAGACACATGGGGCGCCTGGGTGGCTCAGTGGGTTAAGCATCTGCCTTCAGCTCAGGTCATGATCTCAGGGTCCTGGATTCAAGCCCCGCATCAAGCCCAATATCAGGGTCCCTGCTCAGCAAGGAGCTTCCTTCTCCCTCTGCCCGCCCCCCAGCTCGTGCTCTCTCTCTCTCAAATAAATAAATAAATAAATATGACACATCTTGTCAGTCTTCCTCTCTGTACCTCCCAGTGATTTACTGTCTCACTTAGAGTAAAAGCAAAGCCACTATTTGTCTTGTTTTGTTAAGTTTTTATTTAAATTCTAGTTAGTTAACATAGAGTGCGCTATTGGTTTCAGGAGTAGAATTTAGTGATTCATCACTTACATATAACACCCAGAATCTGCATGGATCTTTACAGAGATGTTATAGTGGCAGATTGCTCCAAATACCATCAGAATCCCAGTGCCATGAAACTCTCAAGTTGTGAGTTCAAAAGTAGATGAAAAGCATATGATTCTCAGAAATCCATCCTACTGGCCTGTGTCCATGGTCACTGTTTGATGGTAGTGATTGCTTCTAAACATATGTTCAGACTAAAGTATCAGTGCCTATAATTTACTCAAAGTTTGGTTTTCCACTCTCACAAAATTTTCAATTTTATAGCTTGTCCTGAAACTAAAGTAACAGTTTCTTTCCTGAAGTTATTTGATCTCTCGTGTGTTCCTAAATTATGTCTTTAAAAGCATTCTCCTGCTGTACCTAACAGATGTTGTCCTAAGAAGATGTCAAGATTTCTTATTTCCCTAATTGTCATAGAAAATGCAAGAAGTTTTCAGACTGTAATGAGTTCCCAAAACACAAAATGCTTCCGCACTCAACACCTCGCAAGCACCACTCTGCTGCTACCACGAGTTAGAGATTTTTGATTTGCTACTAGATTATTGTTCTGATAACGTAAAATAAGAATTAAGAAAAATCCTCTTCCATGATAATGGGCAATCTTTGCTTCAAAATTGTTGATCTAAAGCCAAGTAACTGAACAGATAAAATTATCCAAACTAATTAAATTTCTTTCTCATCTCAAGATGCTGTTCAGTACAGAAAGCTTTGGAAAATAAGACTACTCTTCTTGCACTTACTCTGAACATAAAAATTCTCTAGGCCTTGAATTATCACCTTGTACTTTTCTAAAAACAAAAGTACACTCAGTTTACAATGCATATTTCTAAAGGAAAATAAACACATTTTATTCAGATGTTTGTGAAGCCAAACACGGACACCGTCATCCAAGGAGCAGACTTTATGGGAAAAAAAAGAGAAAAGATGGTTCTGGGATAGTTCAAATCCCAAAGGAAGAGAAAGACACATATCACTTAGCAAGAATTCCCACCAGAAACAAGGACACATGCATGTGAGACAACGAAAAACTGAATGAAACCCAAAAACAATAGACAGATAAGAAGGTTTAGATGAGTGAAAGTTTTGTTGTTTATATTACAGTGTCACAACTAGATTTTAGGGCAATTTTCCAGCGGTAAGTTTTTAGACTTCATTCAAGTATGAAAGTTGTTCAAGGTATTTACTTCAATATTTTAACAAACTGGCTTGATAGGAAACACCAGGGTGTTAAAAAGTCTCAGGATTAAAATTTTTGCTTGAGATGTATTGAGGAGAGAAAATTCATGTCTGTGTTCTAAGGAAAAGTGGCAGGTAAGTAAAATAGTTGTGAGAGCTACTTCCGCAAGTCTCTTCATAAAATGTTCTTTGCAGATGTAAGTTACCACCAGCTAACACACTACTTCTTGCACACTTGGACTATGGGGCAGCCTGGCAGTTAATTGTCTTCCAACAAGAAACGACTGTGTCTGACTTGAAAGAAAGAACATACTGAATGCTATCATGTTTTCTGCTGGTGTATCTCAAATAATATTAAGGCTTAGTGCAATTCTACACAAAATCCCAAATAGATAGTTTAAACTTGGCAAATAATTTTAAATTTCTGTAAGATCAAACAGGCAAGAAAAACTGATGCTTTTGTAAAGATAAAAGTTCCTATGAACCTGAGTGACACATCACATATCAAATTAAATCGAGAAAGAATCACAAACGGACAGTGCACAAAAGAAAACAGTTAAATGTCTATTAAATATAAGAAATAGATAATGTCCCTAATAAATGAGGAATGTAATTTAAAATAATAAAAATTTGTTTCTAAAATTTTAAAATATGTATATATATATATATACTTAACAATAATACTGACAGCTGCAAAAATGGAAGGAAAGGGCATTATGATAGATTGTTGGAATTGTAAGTTGGTAAAAGTTTTCCGGAAGAAAGATACAGATATTTATCAAAATATTTTTTTAAATAAAGTCAAAACAGAAACAATTTAAATGTCCAACTGTAAGTAAACAGTTGAATAAATGATGGCTGGCAAGATCGTGCATTTGGATAATATTTCATAACAAAAAGATCATGACAGGTTATTAAAAAAAACAAGTATCAAAACTGTATATAATATGATCACAGTTTGTTCACACACACACATTTTCAAAGGAAAAGATCCCAGAAAAATAGAAGAATATATTTCTTGCAATTTTTTGACTACTTCAGATTTGCTTTATTATCTTGGTATTTCCCAGAATATCCACAAGGGGTATGTATTGCTATTTTTAGAAGTTATTATTTAAAGTAACATTCATTTGCAGCCACCAGGCATATGATGTCTGGACTTGACTAGAATTATATGAGCTAGTCTGTGTCCTCAAGGAGCATTTGTTTCACTCCATACAAGCTCATACATAAAAGAAAATTCAAACACATATGCCAAGGTAAATTCAAATACATGTGACAGGGTATATTCAAATATCAAAATAGGGAATCATTTGTCTTCTGAAATTCAGAGGCACTGGGGAGTCTAAAGTCAAGGAAGAGTACCTGAGGTGGGTCCTGAAGGAAGATGGGAATTGGTCTAATGAGAAAAGATAAGTGATAAAGACTTGAAAAAAGGTGGTCAGGACTCGCTGTGACAATATATCTCATATTCTCTATCCTTTCTTTTAAAAAAAAAAAGATTTTATTTATTTATTTGACAGAGAGAGACACAGCAAGAGCAGGAACACAAGCAGGGGAGAGTGGGAGAGGGAGAAGCAGGCTTCCCGCCGAGCAGGGAGCCCGATGTGGGGCTTGATCCCAGGACACTGGGATCATGACCTGAGCTGAAGGCAGACACTTAACGACTAAGCCCCGCAGATGCCCCTAACTTTTCAATGATTATTTTAAAGTTGTAAGGTATCTGGAAAACCAACATAAATACACTACTAACATATCAAACGTTTGACGACTTTCATTTTCTAACAGAGATCCTATAATAGCCTGTCTCTTTGAGAAAGAGGCAAAATTCATCTTCAAAACTGAGAAATGAGTTATTTAAATGGAGGAGCATTCTAGAATTTGTTCACAATTATAGATAGACAACAAGTTTGGCATCGTGACGACATCTAAATTCCTTGGAGACAATGCAACTATCCACTCCTAAAAAGTGGCTGTGGAGAGTAGGACTCATATATGTGCTATGCAGGAAAGACAGAACTTTCCCATGACCTAAAGAGACTCTGCAAAATGACCACAGATGGTTTATACCAGGAAAGCTGGAAAAATTATATGAAGTCCTGTGAAAAATCTTAGTTCGGAAAAAAATAAGAGGAAACAAATAAATAAGAGGTCACCAGCAGCCTCCAAATTAAAAGAGGTCTTTCTGAATCAGCCTCTCTGAGATTTTAAGATATGGACTTTCTAAATCACAAAGATCTGGAGAGAAGATGAGAACCAAAGTGAGTTCCAAATCCCTGAGTTTTATTATGCTATTGTTACACACTAACGAGATTTATGAGAGCCTCTCCCATAAATGTTTTTAGTGTACTAAAGCAATAGCTTGTTCTCACTGGACCTTCTTATAAAGAAGCAATACAGTGTGCCAGGAAGAGCACTGAGTGAATGGTTAATAATCAGAATTCTGGCTACCTTGATAATTATCTTAGGGAAATGTCATCTCATACTTAACCTCACAGGGTTTTCATTTTCATTATCTACAATGTGAAGACCATGTTTAAAAGGGGAATAACGACAGTCCGAGTACAGAGATTGCTGCTCAGTAGCACTATTCAGGAAATTCCCGCTGAATTCATAAAAAGTCTAAAAAGAGTGGAATAACCTATAGACCACCAGGGAAAAGGCTTATGGTCTCCGGGGCCATAAATTCTACAACATTGGAGCTGGAAACCTCCGGGCCTGACCCCTTCATTTTAACTGAAACAGTACCTGACATTTTATGAATGAGATCTAATGACAGGCTTGAGGTAAACAGTACTTTATTTATAAGGTAAATAATAATGTGAGGTAAAAGATATCTGTAAAAGATGTGTAATCTTTTACAGATGAAAAACTCAAAGCATCAAAGAAATTAAGTCACTTGTCAGAGGTGAGACAGCTAAGTGCCAGAGCTAGGAGTTGAACCTAAGGCTGCTCATTCCAGCACTATGCTCTTTTTTTTTTTGTAAAGGAGTGAATGTTCTATTCTTTAGTACTTAATAGAATACATAACAAGTCACACAATCAATGATTCATTATGTCACACACAGGAAAATAGTATCGAGCATTTCTACTGTACAACTCATTGAGAACAGGGCAGTGCCATGTTCTTAAGCAATTTGCTCTACCTTCTCCAACAGGAAGGAGCTGAGTGGGACCCAGCTGGGGCTAAGAATGGCTAAGTATTTCCCAAATAAGTGTTCAGAAAGATCTATCTAATATCATAAAAATGAAAAATAAGTAGGCTGAATTGCCCATCTGAAGGATAGTATGGAAACTGAAAAACAACCAAATAACAACTTACTAGAAAAATTCACGTTAACATTATTTTAAAATTTCACTGAGATGTTTTGTATAATTGAAGATGCAACCTCAAGATATCAATGCTTGACACTTTTACGTTACATGTTGGTGTGGAAGCAGTGACACATTTTTTTTCACTCACCATTAATGAGAAAACAATAAATCATGGTTTTGTGTAAACAACGATTTTTAAGAGGCAGTCGTTAAGAGAGCTCACAATGGAGTTAGCTGGGCTGAGCTGAATCTTGGTCCTGAAACTTACTGGTTATGTTACCTGTTGTCTTAGTCATTGCTATATGGTAAATGCCTAGCAAAGGGTCTGACACTTAATAAACTGGTAATAAAATTTTATTGAATTTTTAGCACTTAACTCATTTTTCCAGAAAATGGGACTTGGAACCCCCCCCCTCGCTCTGTCATACACACACACACATACACAATCAAGACTTTGTTTAGAAGATAATGCAGCATACCATTTCTCGTTTTATCTCTTTCTCTTTCTTGGTCATTTTTGAGAATAACAGCTTCGCCTTTGATGGTGACATTTGTAGAACAACAACATTAAAATATGTTATGAATAGTTTAACCACAGGATCAATGGGCACAAATAAATTCATATTTTAAAGTCTAAAATAACCAGTTTGATTACTTTGATCACATTAGATAAAATATTTCAGTCCGATTTTTACCCTATGGACCTATCTGATCAGAATGCCTTTGGCTAGCATTTATTTTTCTGAAAGAAGCAAAAGAAGCTGAGGAACTATTTAGATGGTATCTCAGATGACCAAAGAAACAAAAGTTCCTTAAACAAGCTTTGATATCTGTTCTTCTGAGCACTGACAGTATTAATAAAAATTAAAAATCATACAAGAAGAAACTAAATATTTCAAGGCACCCCAAACACCACAATGCATAACAAATATGATGCCCTGAATAAAATGGAAGACAGGAAACAGAGAAAGTTCTATTTAGTGGAACATGAATTACCCTTAAGGCTTTTGACCTCCTACATTAAATTTGTATTTTCTTTTTATTGTAAGCCTAGTTACAACTAGACTATTCGATTCCCCTTAAACAATACAGACTAAGAGAATTTAATTAACATTCCTCGCCTTATTACTAGTGAGCTAGATGATTTAGCACAAATGATTTTACCTTCTTTAATTTTACTTTCCTCATGTTTAACTGAGACAGTTGGAATAGATCATTTTTAAAGCCCTTTTTAGCTGTAAAACACTGTGAATTATCAGGTTAATAACAAAAATGAGATCCAGAAGATGAACTGTGTTATATTTATTTCATGTTTTAGTTCATTTATTCAATAGTAATGGTCAGTAGTTATTGAACCAAAAACTTTTCTGACACTTCATATATGTAAACACTTTTAATCTTTCCAATATCCCCATAAGTACCATTAGGACTCCAATTTCATTAATGAAAAAAGAAAAGCGCAGTGACCACAAAGCTTGTGGTCAAGCAGTGTAGCCGGGATTCAAACCCAGGCCATGTGGCTGAGACCCCATGTGTTGGAGCACTTTGCAATCCTGCTGGTGCAGATTTCAACATTTGTCCTGATCTGATGTCCTGATCGCTGGCCAACCTAGTAGGTGGTAATGATTCTATTAGTGCAGAATAACCTGTCTTCTTAGAAACACTTTTTTGTTAAAGTATTTTGAAGGTTAAAATTGATCCCCACTCCCTGTATGTACATAGAGAATTGTGTACCTGTCCTCTAGCTCCTCCTACCTTTCTAATATTTCCTCTAGTTTTTAAATTACATGGTCTGATTGCTGGGATTTAAAAGTAATTCTGATAGGGGTGCCTGGATGGCTCAGTCAGTAGAGCATATGACTCTTGATCTCGTGGTTGTAGGTTTGAGCTCCCATGTTGTATGAAGAGATTACTTAAAAATAACATCTTAAAAAAAATAAAAATAAAATAAATAAAAGGAATTCTGATATATCAATATTTTGTTCTTTGTGTCAATAGATATAGAAATGAATGCTGTATAATTACCCCAATCCCATAAAGACACCATTAGCAGATTCAGCCGTTAAAAATATGAGTATTGGACAAGGAAATAAAGGCTTCTCTTAAAAAAAAAATATGAGTATTGGTTTCTTAAAATGTAATTACCAATTGTTCTGACCAAGGCTATCATAAAATATGGAATAGATGAAGGAAAAAAATTGTGCAAATGGTAAGCTAGGTATGCCTTTAAGTATTAAATGATTGTGTATGTGTGTGGGTGTACATAAATATGAATTACTAAAGATAGTAGAAGTCAGCTAAAGTTGTGACCTCTTATCAACAATTCCTGAGGGAAAAGAATGGATAATACGGTTTTAGGTATCTATGTAGGTTGATAAGCTTGTATGTAATTAATAAGACAAGTTCTTAAGATCTAATTTAGATTAAGTCAAAACATGTGGTGAACTTATTATGTAACAGCAAACATGGGCTTCTGACATTATGACAAAGGACCATAGTGATATGAAAGAATGAGAATGATGGTATTTCCTTGAGGGAAAACTCTACCAGAAACTTGAAGAGCTGCCTAATCTCTCTTTACCACCTCCATGGCGGGTAATAACTGCTGCTGATGCTTGGAGACCATGAATGACAGAAGTAATAAAAATTCAGTTGGTGATGACAGGGGTTATGCGCCTCCGTTCCACCATTTCCAAAAGGAGAAAAACATTTCTACTGGGAAAAACATGTAAAAAGCACATAATCAACCAAATAAACTATGAAATATAAACCACAGTCACTGTTCATAACGGCAAAAATCATGATTAAAGGAATTAAGATAAAAAAGAAAACATCAGCAATACTGAGTCCAAATAATCTGCTTCTTTTCTTGACATTTCAGTAATGCAACATCTATCATTATCTTAATGAATATGTACAATATGCAAACAGCATGTGTACTCAATTACTACTAATAAATGTTTTCAAAGAATATGCTATCAGCTGCAATTTCTCATAATGCTTTCACTCTCCTGGGTTAGTTCCTTCTGTCTGACATCCCAAAAGAGGTAAGAGAAAATACCAGAGGGCTCAAGATCACATACAGTGTGATTCCATTTACATGATGTACAAAAAGGCAAAATTAATCTACACTATTAGAAGTCAGAATCTGGTTTAGAAGGATGACAAAAAATGGATAGCGGCATAGAAGAGGCTTCTAAGTTTCTTGTAATGTTCTTTTTCTTGATCTGGTTGCTGATTACTGGATGTGCTTAATTCATGAAGTTGTCATAATAAATATATATTTGGTATATATGCTATACTTTAAAGGTTTTTTAAAAATATAAAATCTTTTTACATTTTTTTTTTAAATTATGAGGGGCAACTGAGTGGTTCAGTCAGTTAAGGGTCTAACTCTTGGTTTCTGCTCAGGTCATGATCTCAGTCATGAGATCAAGCCCTGCATCAAACTCCATGCTGAGCATGGAGTCAGCTTGAGATTCTCTCTCTCACTCTCTCTCCCTCCCCCTAACCCCTGCTCTCTCTCTCTAAAATAAATGAATAAATAAAATCCTTTAAATGTTTTTAAAAATAAATTATATTCATATGCACCAGCAACTATCAGAAAATATAGTATTTTTTAATTTTTTTAAATATATTTATTTATTTATTTATTTATTTATTTATTTATTTATTTATTTTGATGTAGTGTTCCATGATTCATTGTTTGCATATAACACCCAATGCTCCATTCAATACGTGCCCTCTTTAATACCCATCACCAGGCTAACCCATCCCCCCATCTCCCTCCCCTCTAGAGCCCTCAGTTTGTTTCTCAGAGTCCACAGTCTCTCATGGTTCTTCTCCCCCTCTGATTTCCCCCCCTTCATTTTTCCCTTCCTACTATCTTTTTTCTTTAAATTTTTTAACATATAATGTATTATTTGTTTCAGGGGTACAGGTCTGTGATTCATCAGTCTTACACAATTCACAGCACTCACCATAGCACATACCCTCCCCAGTGTCTATCACCCAGCCACCCCATCCCTCCCACCCCCCACCACTCCAGAACCCTCAGTTTGTTTCCTGAGATTAAGAATTCCTCGTATCAGTGAGATCATATGATACATGTCTTTCTCTGATTGACTTATTTAACTTAGCATAATACCCTCTAGTTCCATCCATGTTGTTGCAAATGGCAAGATTTCATTTTTGATGGCTGCATAATATTCCATTGTGTGTGTGTGTGTGTGTGTGTGTGTGTGTGTGTGTGTGTGTGTGTGTGTCACATCTTCTTTATCTATTCATCTACTGTTGGACATCTTGGCTCTTTCCATAGTTTGGCTATTGTAGACATTGCTGTTATAAACATTGGGGTGCACATACCCCTTCAGATCACGACACTTGTATCTTTGGGGTAAATACCCAGTAGTGCAATTGCTGGGTCGTATGGTAGCTCTATTTTCAACTTTCTGAGGAACCTCCACACTGTTTTCCAGAGTGGCTGCACCAGCTTGCATTCCCACCAACGGTGTAGGAGGGTTCCCCTTTCTCCGCATCCCTGCCAACATCTGTCATTTCTTGACTTGTTAATTTTAGCCATTCTGACTGGGGTGAGGTGGTATCTCATTGAGGTTTTGATTTGGATTTCCCTGATGCCGAGCGATGTTGAGCACTTTTTCATGTGTCTTTTGGCCATTTGGGATGTCTTATTTGCAGAAATATCTGTTCATGTCTTCTGCCCATTTCTTGATTGGATTATTTCTTCTTTGGATGTTGAGTTTGATAAGTTCTTTATAGATTTTGGATAC
Source organism: Halichoerus grypus (assembly GCF_964656455.1). Classification (NCBI taxonomy): domain Eukaryota; kingdom Metazoa; phylum Chordata; class Mammalia; order Carnivora; family Phocidae; genus Halichoerus; species Halichoerus grypus. The sequence continues at coordinate 95,616,668 of NC_135717.1, read as the reverse complement.
TAGCCCTTTATCTGATATGTCATTTGCAAATATCTTCTCCCATTCTGTCGGTTGTCTTTTGGTTTTGTTGACTGTTTCCTTTGCTGTGCAAAAGCTTTTTATCTTGATGAAGTCCCAATAGTTCATTTTTGCCCTTGCTTCCCTTGCCTTTGGCGATGTTTCTAGGAAGAAGTTGCTGTGGCTGAGGTCGAAGAGGTTGCTGCCTGTGTTCTCCTCAAGGATTTTGATGGACTCCTGTCTCACATTTACGTCTTTCATCCATTTTGAGTCCATTTTTGTGTGTGGTGTAAGGAAGTGGTCCAGTTTCATTCTTCTCCACGTGGCTGTCCAATTTTCCCAACACCATTTGTTGAAGAGACTGTCTTTTTTCCACTGGACATTCTTTCCTGCTTTGTCAAAGATTAGTTGACCATAGAGTTGAGGGTCCATTTCTGGGCTCTCTATTCTGTTCCATTGATCTGTGTGGCTGTTTTTGTGCCAGTACAATACTGTCTTGATGATGACAGCTTTGTAATAGAGCTGGAAGTCCAGAATTGTGATGCCACCAGCTTTGCTTTTCTTTTTCAACATTCCTCTGGCTATTCGGGGTCTTTTCTGGTTCCATACATATTTTAGGATTATTTGTTCCATTTCTTTGAAAAAAGTGGATGGTATTTTGATAGGGATTGCATTAAATGTGTAGGTTGCTCTAGGTAGCATTGACATCTTCACCATATTTGTTCTTCCAATCCATGAGCATGGAACATTTTTCCATTTCTTTGTGTCTTCCTCAATCTCTTTCATGAGTATTTTATAGTTTTCTGAGTACAGATTCTTTGCCTCTTTGGTTAGATTTATTCCTAGGTATCTTATGGTTTTGGGTGCAATTGTAAATGGAATGGACTCCTTAATTTCTCTTTCTTCTGTCTTGTTGTTGGTGTATATAAATGCAACTGATTTCTGTGCATTGATTTTAATCCTGCCACTTTACTGAATTCCTGTATGAGTTCTAGCAGTTTTGGGGTGGAGTCTTTTGGGTTTTCCACATAAAGTATCATATCATCTGCAAAGAGTGAGAGTTTGACTTCTTCTTTGCCGATTTGGATGCCTTTTATTTCTTTTTGTTGTCTGATTGCTGAGGCTAGTACTTCTAGTACTATGTTGAACAGCAGTGGTGATAGTGGACATCCCTGCCATGTTCCTGACCTTAGGGGGAAATCTCTCAGTTTTTCCTCATTGAGAATGATGTTTGCTGTGGGTTTTTCATACATGGCTTTTATGATATTGAGGTATGTACCCTCTATCCCTACACTCTGAAGAGTTTTAATCAAAAAAGGATGCTGTACTTTGTCAAATGCTTTTTCTGCATCTATTGAGAAGATCATATGGTTCTTGTTCTTTCTTTTATTAATGTATTGTATCACATTGATTGATTTGCAGATGTTGAACCAAACTTGCAGCCCAGGAATAAATCCCACTTGGTCATGGTGAATAATCCTTTTAATGTACTGTTGCATCCTATTGGCTAGTATTTTGGTGAGAATTTTTGCATCCATATTCATCAGGGATATTGGTCTGTAATTCTCCTTTTTGATGGCGTCTTTGTCTGATTTGGGGATTAAGGTAATGCTGGCCTTGTAAAATGAGTTTGGAAGTTCTCCTTCCATTTCTATTTTTTGGAACAGTTTCAGAAGAATAGGTATTAATTCTTCTTTAAATGTTTGGTAGAATTCCCCTGGGAAGCCATCTGGCCCTGGGCTCTTGTTTGTTGGGAGATTTTTGATGACTGCTTCAATTTCCTTAGTGGTTATAGGTCTGTTCAGGTTTTCTATTTCTTCCTGGTTCAGTTTTGGTAGTTGATACATCTCTAGGAATGCATCCATTTCTTCCAGGTTATCTAATTTGCTGGCATATAGGTGCTCATAATATGTTCTTATAATTGTTTGTATTTCTTTGGTGTTGGTTGTGATCTCTCCTCTTTCATTCATGATTTTATTTGTTTGGGTCCTTTCTCTTTTCTTTTTGATAAGTCTGGCCCGGGGTTTATCAATCTTATTAATTCTTTCAAAGAACCAGCTCCTAGTTTTGTTGATCTGTTCTACTGTTCTTTTGTTTCTATTTCATTGATTTCTGCTCTGATCTTTATTATTTCTCTTCTCCTGCTAGGTTTAGGCTTTATCTGCTGTTCTTTCTCCAGCTCCTTTAGGTGTAGGGTTAGGTTGTGTATTTGAGACCTTTCTTGTTTCTTGAGAAAGGCTTGTATTCCTATATACTTTCCTTTTAGGACCTCCTTTGCTGCATCCCAAAGATTTTGAACAGTTGTGTTTTCATTTTCATTTGTTTCCATGAATTTTTTTAATTCTTCTTTAATTTCCTGGTTGACCCATTCATTCTTTAGTAGGATGCTCTTTAGCCTCCATGTATTTGAGTTCTTTCTGACTTTCCTCTTGTGACTGAGTTCTAGTTTCAAAGCACTGTGGTCCAAAAATATGCAGGGAATGATCCCAATCTTTTAGTACTGGTTGAGACCTGATTTGTGACCTAAGATGTGATCTACTCTGGAGAATGTTCCATGGGCACTAGAGAAAAATGTGTATTCTGCTGCTTTGGGATGGAATGTTCTGAATATATCTGTGAAGTCCATTTGGTCCAGGGTGTCATTTAAAGCCTTTATTTCCTTGTTGATCTTTTGCTTAGATGATCTGTCCATTTCAATGAGGGGGGTGTTAAAGTCCCCTACTATTATTGTATTGTTATAGATGTGTTTCTTTGATTTTGTTATTAATTGGCTTATATAATTGACTGCTCCCATGTTAGGGGCATAGATATTTACAATTGTTAGATCTTGTTGGATAGACCCTTTAAGTAGGATATAGTGTCCTTCCTCATCTCTTATTATAATCTTTGGTTTAAAATCTACTTTGTCTGATATAAGGATTACCACCTCAGCTTTCTTTTGGTGTCCATTAGCATGGTAAATTGTTTTCCACCCCCTCACTTTCAATCTGGAGGTGTCTCTGCATCTAAAATGAAGTCTCTTGCAGACAGCATATTGATTGGTCTTGTTTTTTTATCCAATATGATACCCAGTGTCTTTTGATTGGGGCATTTAGCCCATTTACATTCAGGGTAACTATTGAAACATATGAATTTAGTGCCATTGTATTGCCTGTAAGGTGACTGTTACTGTATATTGTCTCTGTTCCTTTCTGGTCTATGTTACTTTTAAGCTCTCTCTTTGCTTAGAGGACCCCTTTCAATATTTCTTGTAGGGCTGGTTTTGTGTTTGCAAATTCTTTTAGTTTTTGTTTGTCCTAGAAGCTTTTTATCTCTCCTTCTATTTTCAATGACAGTCTAGCTGGATATAGTATTTTTGGCTGCATATTTTTCTCATTTAGTGTTCTGAATATATCATGCCAGTCCTTTCTGGCCTGCCAGGTCTCTGTGGATAGGTCTGTTGCCAATCTAATGTTTCTACCATTGTAGGTTGCAGAGCTCTTATCCCGAGCTGCTTTCAGGATTTTCTCTTTGTCTCTGAGACTTGTAAGTTTTACTATTAGAGGTCGGGGTGTTGACTATTTTTATTGATTTTGAGGGGGGCTCTCTGGGCCTCCTGGATTTTGATGCCTGTTTCCTTCCCCAAATTAGGGACGTTCTCTGCTATAATTTGCTCCAATATACCTTCTGCCCCTCTCTCTCTTTCTTCTTCTTCTGGGATCCCAATTATTCTAATATTGTTTCATCTTATGGTATCACTTATCCCTCGAATTCTGCCCTCGTGATCCAGTAGTTGTTTATCTCTTTTTCTCATCTTCTTTATTCTCCATCATTTGGTCTTCTATATCACTGATTCTTTCTTCTGCCTCATTTATCCTAGCAGTTAGAACCCCCAGTTTTGATTGCACCTCAGGAATGCAGTCTCTTACCTCCCTTTAATAGCCTTTTTGATTTCGACTTGGTTAGATTTTAGTTCTTTTATTTCTCCAGAAAGCGTTTCTCTAGTATCTTCCATGCTATTTTCAAGCTCAGCTAGTATCTTCATAATCGTCATTCTGAACTCTAGTTCCAACATCGTACTAATGTCTGTATTGATTAGGTCCCTGGCAGTCGGTACTGCCTCTTGTTCTTTTTTTTGAAGTGAGTTTTTCCGTCTTGTCATTTTGTCCAGAGGAGAAGAGATGAATGAGAGAATAAAATGTTAACAGGGTAACAATGACCCCAGAAAAATATGCACTAAACAAATCAGAAGAGACCTGAAACCAGGGGAAAAGAAAGGGAAAGAAAAAAAAAGAAAAAGAAAAAAAGGATATGATCAAATATGATCAGGCTGGTGAATAGATCAGTGCCACATCCTAGATTTTGGGCATATTTTGGTCTGTTAGATGAAACTGCCTCCCAAAATTTTAAAGAAAGAAAAATTTATATAAGCACAAAAATAAGGGTAAATATGATGAAGGGATGGAATATGACTGTAAAGATGAAAATTATGAAAGATTTTATAAAAGGAATTGATAAGAAGTTGGTTGAAAAAAAAAGAAGAGAATTTTTTAAAAAGGGAGGTAAGAGACTGTGATCAAGCAGGAGACTAGAACAAAGCCATACACTATAGATTTAGGGTATATTCTGGTCTGTTAGAAGAAACTGTATCCCAAAATTTTAAAGAGAGAACAACTTATATATATATATATATATATATATATATATATATATATATACATATATATATATATATATATATACCAAAAATAAGGTTAACTACAATGAAGTGATAGAATATGACTCTAAAAATGAAAAATAAAAAAGATTTTTAAAAAAAGGGATTGATAAGATGTTGGTTGAAAAAGGGGAAAAGAAAAATTTTTAAAAAATAGAAAAAGAAAATTTAAAAAATTAACTTTGAAAGACTAAAGAATCACGGGAAAAAAGCCATGGATTCTATGTGCAGTATTCCCCTAGCGCTGGAGTTCTGCCATTCTCATTGATCGGTAAACTTGGTCTTGGCTGGCTGTTCTCGCTGATCTTCTGGGGGAGGGGCCTGTTGCCGTGGTTCCCAAATGTCTTTGCCGGAGGCGGAATTGCCCCGCCCTTGCCCGGTCCGGGCTAAGTAATCTGCTCGGGTTTGCTCCCAGGAGCTTTTGTTCCCTGAAAGCTTTCCGTTCAGTTTTGGAGGCCGAGAGTGAAAATGGCGGCCTCCCGCCTCTGCCCCAGAGGAGCCGAGAACCTGGGGCCCCGCTCCTCAGTGCGCCCCCAGAGAAAAGGAATCACTCCCATCTCCCTGGTCTCTGGCCGCACTCCATGCTCACCCAGCCTGCAACCGAGCGTTTCTATCTCTGGCGCACGACCCCGTGTGGAGTCTCCAAACCCAGCAGATCCCTGCGGTGCGCTCCCGTGCCGCTCCTCCTGGGGAAGGAAGGGGAGTCTCCCTGGATCTGCCACTTGTTGGGTCCCTGCTGGAGGAGCAGTGGCCTGACTGTGCCACAGATCACGGTTTATGGCAACCCCGAGCTGAGAGCCCGCGCCTCGGCTCCGTCTCTGCAGCCGGCTTCCCCGCTCCAATCCCTGGGAGCTCTGCCGCACTCAGGAACCCCCGGTCTTTCTGTGACCCCGAGGGTCCTGAGACCACACAGTCCCAGCGAGGGTTCCACCCCCCACTTAGCCACTGGAGCGACGTCCCTCAGCGGAGCAGACTTCTAAAAGTTCCGATTTTGTGCTCTGCTGCTCTATCACTTGCCAGAAGCGGCTGACGGAGGCCCCCTCCCCCGCTATCTTCCCGAATATCACCTCGGATTCACTTCTCCGCACGTCCTACCTTCCAGAAAGTGGTTGCTTTTCTGTTCAGAGAGTTGCTGCTATTCTTTTCTTCGATCTCCTGTTGAGTTTGTAGGTGTTCAGAATGGTTTGATCCCTATCTAGCTGAATTCCTGGGACCAGATGAAGTTTAGGTCTCCTACTCCTCTACCATCTTGCTCCTCCAGAAAATATAATTTTAAAAAGATATTATTCACATCTATTAGATTGGCTAATTAAAAAAAAAATTGGCCATACCCTGTGCTAATGAGAATGTGAAGCACCTGAAACTTATGCATTGCAGCTGGGAATATAAAATAGTACAGTTAGGCAATTTCTTATAAAGTCATACATATATTATGACCCAACAATCTTACTCCTAGGTATATATACTAAGGAAATAAAAACTTACATTTAGATAAAAACCGGTACACAAATGCTTCTAGCATTATTCATTATCACCCCAAACTGGAAGCAACCAAAATATCCTTCAAGGAGTGAAGGCATAAACAAACTGTGGTACATCTATACAATGGGCTACTCCTCAGTAGTAAAAAGGAGCACACTATTGATACACACAATGACACAGATAAGCCCCAAATGCATTATGCTATGTGAAAAAAGCCAGTCTCTAAAAGATTACATACTATGATTACATTTATATGACATTGTGGAGAAGGCAAAATTATAGGGATGGAGAACAGATCAGTTAGGACTCAGGAATACAGGGATAGTTTGACTACAAAGGGCAGCATGAGGGAAGTTTTTAGGTAATGACTGTGGTGATGGTTACACAAATCTATGCATATGTTAAAATTCATGTAACTATGCACCAAAGAAAATTAAAATTTACTGTGTATAAATTGAAAAATTAAAATTGGAAAAAAATCTTACTAATTTCAACAAAATATCAAGTGCCTTGGAATAAATATAACAAAAAAGAAACCAGTCCATTAAAGAAAAAATAAATAAATCCTGATTGAAAGACAGAGAGTATCTAAATTAATGCAAAGATATACTAAATGATTCAGAAGACTCAGTATGATAAAGATGGTAGATGTCACTAAATTGATCTGAAGAACTGATACCTTTCTAAAAAATACCAGTGTTTGGGGGGTTTTTTAGTTACTTGACAAAATGATTCTAAAATTTATATGGCAGAGAAATGGGCCAAAAATACCCAACCTGCTTTTGAGTAAGATGAACATGGTAAATAGACCCATTTTACCTGAAAATGAAACTTATTATAAAACTATGGTAACAAAGACTGTCTTGGTGCATATAATAATAATAACATATAAACTTGAATTACCAGAAAATGGAATTGCATATTAGAGGAGAAAATATAGATATTCAATAAATGGTGTAAGGATCATTAATAGTCATGAGAACCAAAGGACCTAGAATAAACAAAACTACTCTGCAAAAGAAGAACAAAGTTAGAAGACTTATACTACCAGACTGCAAATCTTATTTAAAGCTACAATAATCAAGAAAATATTATACTGGTGTTAAGATAGACAAATAGATTGGGGCACCTGGGTGGCTCAGCCAGTTGGGCATGGGACTCTTGATTTTGTCTCAGGTAATGAGCTCAGGGTTGAGAGATCAAGCCCAACATTGGGCTCCATGCTGGACATGGAGCCTGCTTAAGAGTCTCTCTCTCCTTCTCCCTTGACACCTCCCCCCTCCTCTCTGTCAGTCTCTCTCTCTCTAAGAAAAACAAAGTAAAGAAATAAAAAAGTTTTTAAAAGATAGAAAAATGGATCAATGGAACACAATAGAGTCCAGAAACAGATGCACACACAAATATGGTCAATTGATTTTTGACAAAGCTGAAAAAGCAATTTAGTAGAGAAAGGACAGTTTTTATACAAAAGGTACAGGAGTAATAATTGGATATCCATCTACAAAAAAAAAGATAAACTTTTAAATCTTATTTTTTGCATCATATGCAAAAATTAACTCAAAATGGATAATAGACCTAAATATAAAACCTAAAACTATAAATCTTTTAGAAAAAAAATGTAGGATAAAGCTTTTATGACTTTAAGTTAGGCAATAGCTTATTAATATATGACACCAAATGTACAATACCTAGAACAAATTGATAAATTGGACTTTAAAAAATTTAAAACTTCTATTCTTTGAAAGATCCTCTTGGTAGAATGAAAAGACAAGCCACAGAGTAGGAGAAAATATTTGCAAATCACATAAAGGACTTGTCTCCACATATTAACAACTCTAAAAACTCAATGATAAGAATATAAATACCCAATTAAAATGTGGACAAAGTATTTAAACAGACATTTTATCAAATAAGATATACAGATGGCACATAAAAAGATTCTCAACATTACTGTCCATTAGGGACAGGGAGATTAAAACCACAATGAGATACCAAGACACAGCTATTAAAATATCTTGAATTTTTTAAACTGACCGTGTCAAGTGTTGGCAAGGACATGGAGCAACGGGAATGTTCATATACAGCTGCTATGGATGCAAAGAGGTACAACTACTTTGGAAAATAAGTTTAACAACTTTTTTAAGTTAAACACACATCTATCATATGATCAAGGCATTCCACTCTCAAGTATTTACCCAGAAGAAATAAAAACATATATCCAAACAAAAGCATATACACAAACGTTCATGGCATCTTTACATGTAATAGTGAAGAACTGCTAACAACCCAAACGTGCATTAGCAGTTGAATGGATGAATAAATTGTAGTAAATACATAAAACTGAACACTACTCAGCCATAAAGTGGTATGAACTATTATTATACAACATGACATGGATAAATCTCAAAATGATTATGCTGAGTGAAACAGGCTCAACAAAAAAGAGTACATGGCTTACATATCCTTTCTTTATGATTTACTATATGATTTACTATATCCTTTCTTTATGATTTACTATATGATTCCATTCATTTAAAAGCTTAGAAAATACAAACTAAACTACAGTCACAGAAAGCAGATCAGTGTTTGCCTGAGAATAGGACAGGCTGGGACAGGGATGAAGGGATGTGTTACAAAAGTGCATAGAGAATTTAAGGGAATGATGAATATGTTCATTATCTTGATTTTATTTATGGTTTCTCACATTCACATATGTCAAATTTTATTATATTTTACTCTATATTCGTTTTCTATTGCTGCATAACATATTGTCACAAATCTAGTACCTTAAAACAACACAAATTCATTATCTCACCATTTCCATGGGTCAGGAGTCCAAGTATGGGTTAAGTGGTCAGGATCCCACCAGGCTGAGACCAAGGTGTCAGCCATGGCTGTGATCTCATACAAGACTCCAGGACTCAGGACTCACGTCTTGTGGTTGTAGGACAAACATCCCTATTTTCTTGCTGCCTACTAACCAGAGGTTCTGTCAGCTCCTGGAGGCTGCCCTCAGGTTCCAGCCATGTGGCCCTTGCACAACACAGAAGCTTACTTCGTCAAAGCAGGCAGGAGAACCTCCCTCCAGTCTGCTATGAAGGAATCTTATTCAAGATAACCTAGTCACATGAGTGATGATCCCATCATATTTACAGGTCCCGCCTTTACTCAAATGAGGGTATCCTAAGTCAGCTGGGCTGCCATAACAAAATACCATAGACTAGGTGCTTAAACAACAGAAATTTATTTTCTCACAGTTTCTGGAGCCTGGGAGGTTCAAGATCAAGATACAGACTGATTTGGTTCTTGGTAAGAGCTCTCTCCTGGCTTGCAGATGGCTGTTTCTTGCTATGGCCTTTTCTCTCTTTCTCTTTCTCTCTTCTTTTCCTCTTCTTATAAGGCTACTTTACCCATCATGAAGGCCCCATCCTTATGATCTAATTTATCCTAATTACTCCTGAAGGCCCCAACTCCAAATACCATCACACGAGCAGTTAGAACTTCAAAATAACAAACTTTGTGGGGACACACTGAGTCTGTAAGAGAGGGGATTATACGAGGTGTGTCCACCAAGAAGGGCAGGGAATCCTGGAGCTAGAAGAGTTCTGTCTAGCATATATCCTTTAGATACATACAGATTATTTTGTATCAACAGAAAACATCAATGTAAAAAGAAAGAGAGAGGAAATGGCTAGGGAAAGAAAATTAGAGTATCATCAGATTTTTGAAGTAATGCTTTATGCTAGAAAAAAAATAGAGCAATATTTAAGATACTGAAAGAAAGGATATGTAAGCCATGGGTTTTATATTCACTTTCAGATATAAAGGGCACAGGCAAACTTTTATCAATATTCAAGAACTCAGGGAATACAGTTTTTCTCTTTTTCCTTAGGAATCTACTACAAAATGTGCTTTACACAACCAAAGTGAGTACAGAATTATCAACATTAAGACTGATGACAAGTATTGAGCATATAGTTACTTGAAGAACTAACACAGTGAGGAATAAAGGAAGAGAGTACACTGTATAATGCCTCTGTATTTAAGCAAGGTAGTGAAGTTATAAAACACTGGATATGTGTAGAACATATTCAAAAAAGCACTTCAGTGGTTCCCAGTCATTTTAAATCATGGTGGTTTTAGTATGATTATTTTAAGACTAATGTTTGTAACATGGAATAAAGTAATAGAGCAAATATGGAAAATTTTATTATCTGCTGTGTTCATGAGAACTAGGATTCTTAAAGTAGAAGAGAGTGGTTACAGCTTAAGTATAAACAAACAAAACCCATGCTTATTTGGTCAATTAATTTATAATGAAGGAGCCAAGAATATACAATGGAGAAAAGACAGTCCCTTCAGTAAGTGGTGTTGGGAAAACTGGAGAGCTACATGCAAAAAAAAGTGGGGGGGGGCAGGGAACCATTATCTTACACCATACACAAATATCAACTCAAAATGGATTAAAGACTTGAACATAAGACCTGAAAACATAAAACTGGAAGAAAACAGGTGGTAAAACTCCTGGATATCAGTCCTGGGTAGTCGGGCCCTTTCCCCTGAGCCCAGTTAGCTCCTCAAACGAAGCAACACTCAGGCTTTGCATAGCTCAGTGACAACACAGTCTCAGCTCGTCTTTTCCAAGGAAGAAATTCTTGTGTTGGGGAGGAGGACAGGAAGCCTCTGCACATCTCCCTGAAACAGGATTTTTCTGGCATTAGGCAGTCTAAACCTGAATTTACAGAGAAAAGGGGCGCCTGGCTGGCTCAGTTGGTAAAGCATGTGACTCTTGATCTGGGGGTCATGAATTCGAGCTCCACGCTGGGGGTAGAGATTATTTTAAAAATAAATAAATAAATAAATAAATAAGTACCAAAAAATAAATTTCGAGGGAAAAAAAAATCCCTAACTCTGCAAAGACAAAATTTAACCGTACATACAATCTATATGACCAAACAAAATGCTTATGCCTCAATCTGAAGGTACTGCCCTTTGGTTCCTTTGCTCGATTTCAGAGCATCTCTAGGAATAATGGGCAGGTTATCGATCGTCCTATGTCTGCCTTGGAAACTCCTGGGTGAAAGGGAAGATCTGTCACAAAGGCAAATTCCTGTATCGCTGCCGAAGATAAAAAATAATCACCATTCCCCAGATGGAAAGTTTTCCAGCTTCACCACATTCAGGTCCAGAAGCTATGAAGCACTCAACATTTTAGAACAAGGCAACCCAAGGCTTTCCCTGAACAAATACAATTTGGGCACACAGGTTTGCCAAACTACCATGTGGTTTTTGAGTTCCTAATACCTCGAATGTCCCTAAGCAAAGTTTTAAAACAGAAGTTATTTCTTTGAAATGTCAGGATTCCATGGGAACATCCTCCTCTACTTCAAAAATAAAGCTGAAAGCTATTCAGAAGAATCAATAAGCCAGGGCCGGAACTGTAGGGAGCACTGAGGCTTTTGCCTGCCTTTAGAAATCTGTGTCATCCAGAATGTAAGGGCTATGAAGCTAGATTCACGGCTCACAGCAGTAAGTGCTAGAGTTTGAAGCTCTTTAGCAGGGACAAATATTTGAGGGCCCTCAAAGACCTAGGCTTTTAGAAAACTTCCTATATTAGAGTATGCTCTCAAGTCCCTCTGACCCCCTAGTAGAACAGAACATTTCAAAGCACTGACCTGTTAATTACCTTATTGAATCTTCACTAAATTATTCTAATTATTAGCATTGTTCCTTGTTCACTTAAGAAAAGAAACTTAATTTCATTAGTCCCGTCCGTTTCTACTTCGCCCTCCTCCCATTTCACAAATTCAGTCCAGGGCTGATCAGTCCTGAGGGTGTGCTGAGTACATAGACGCCCATGGACGTTTTAAATGCTGTGATGGGCATAAGAACAACAAAGTCGTGTCTTCATTAGATTGCCGTTAGGAAAATTCCAAACCAAACGGAGACACGGAAGCGAATGTTTACGGAGTGAACTTCTGGGAACCACAAATGTGTAAGAGCTTAGTCTCTTTGCAATGTAAGCTAGAATCAGTAAAGTCTTATCCTGGGGGTAGGTTGAGAAAGAAAGAGAACACTTCTTTGTTGAATATCGCATGCATAGTAGCACTTCATAGGCTGCATACCTCAGCGAATCCCCACGTGGGCATTATTACCCCCACTTTATATATGAGGATAAAAAACATGCCCACATCCATGAATCTGGTATGTGAAAGTGCACATAGCAAAGCCAGACCTATAATTTTAAAGATAATTGTATCCACCGATAAAACCTGTGTTGCATGATCTGTACCCACATCCTGGGTCACTAAAGAAGCCCTGAAAATTACTCTTTTCTGCTGCAGCTAAAGTCATATCAACTAATCATTCCAAGCTATTGAAAAGGGTCCAGATAAACTTCACTAACTAAAAGTACAATGGACAAAAACCCCAACCATTTCAAGCTATTTCTCTCTGTCTCTTAAATTTTGAGTGTGCATATTTGGTTATAAAACAGTCTCATCAAGACAAATTGAAAGTATGTCCAAGCAGCCTTTTGGCTCGGCACAAGTATAAGGTTTCTTTCTTTTCTTTCTTTCTTTCTTTCTTCTTTCTTTCTTTCTTTCCTTCCTTTCTTTCAATCTTTTTATAGCTATTTTTAAGAAATGAAAAAAAAAAGTTACACAACAAATTTTGCTTCCCCAAACTGAAACATGTACTTTGGAATCCAGGATAATTGAACAAGAAAATTTTTCTTAGAGAAAATATCTGAGAAAGAAAATATGCCATGTTTAGGCAAACTGAATAAGAAAGATGACCATTAAATGGAATAGTGACAAGGGTCATGCAATGTTCCACTTCACCTCTGGATAACCTCACTCTCTCCTCCTTAAGTCATGCCTGGGGCGTGACAGGCTTGTTATGACAGGTGATTCCTGAAGTCATTTGTATACAACCTACACCCAACCCCAAAAGACCTCTCTCTCTCTCTCTCTGTCTCTCTCTCTCTCTCACACACACACACAGTTTTATATACACTTCTCATACATACAATCCAAGATAGTCTTTTATTACTTACTAGAGGCACTTATTATTTAAGGGCCTTTCAACTCCCACACAAGATCATGTTATTTACTGTTGTTTGCCTCAGTGGACATTTTTCCACCCTTTTTTGCACTAGGGAACTATGACTCTATCATGCTGATTTGTCAAAGGAAATACAGTGGGAATTTTTAGCCATTGCTTTTAACCTAGAGCCATTGATTGATTCATGTCTAGAATAACAGTAAGCAGGAGAACGATGATAAGGGGAAAGGAGGTGGAGGAGGGAAGGGAGAAAGGGGAGAAAGGGAGAAAAAAAAGCAGGGAGAAAGGGGAAGATATTGATGAACGGGTTGTTGCTGCCATCTGGTGGCCAAGATGCAAAAATACAGGAGAAAACATTCTGAGACGTCAAAATAGTTTGGGAAATGCATTATTCTACAAAATGTCAAAAAAAAAAATGTTGAATTCCAAAATGATTAGTAGATGTTACTTATTTAACCCAGACCAGTTGGAATTTGAGCTGTTCAACTCACATTATTTTTCTTAATATCTAGGAACACAAAGGTATTCTGAGTTTTAGGCCTATGAACCATAGAAAAGGTGTAATGATCATTGCATGCACCTCTGCATGAAACTCTGTCCCAAAACCTTTTAATCCCGGAGAACTGAAAAGGTGACCAATATACTCTGTAAGAGGTGTAGTTTCAAAGGGGGCACCTCCCCACCTGTTTAATCTATCAGGTTCTTACAGTATATTTCCCAGGAAGTTATCAGTATGATAAAAATAGGCAAAATCTAGGATACCATTGTTTGAACGGTGTAGACCTCCAGGAGGATTCCACAGTCTCTGTTATCAAAGCTAAACTTTCAAAACCTCTATCATACACCAAGCAATGTGGTCTCCCCCTACACAGTGTGCTAAACTCTATACAGGAAATCAAACTTTTGTTATATAAATGCACATCACTAAAATTTTCGTTTTGCTTTTTAGGTGTCAGGCACTGTTTCAAACATTTTTTACATATATTATTATTTCCAAATCCTCAGAAAAACTTGAGGAATTATTATCCCTATTTAAGAGTTGACAAATCTTGCTCAGAACAGTAAATAATTTAAGCGAGTGTACACAGAGAGTGCGTGGAGAAACCAGGTTTTGAAGCAAGCTCAGTGGAATATAAAGATTCAACTCATGCTTTGCTTGTAAGCACCCTGCCGGCCCTCTAGCAGACCTACACATACCCCGTACGTGCACACAAGTGTGCGTGCACACACACGGCTTTGTATAACTGATACAATTACACAACACTATATATTTGTATATTCAGAATATATGTGTATGTATATATATAATATGTATTATATATATATACATTCCTATATCACTTTCCTGTGCAGTTGGACCAATTTCCCTCAATAGGGCATGAATGATTAGAAATAATACTTGACATTTCCTTTTAGTAACTCCAGAGAGCCCACATTGGCAAGTGGTGTGGTCTCTTGATGAAGACTGTGGCATCTTAAGTCAAACGACATTCTACCACATACCAACTGTGTGGTATTAAAAAAGATGCTTGATATTAGACCCTCTGTTTTGTAACTCTGAAATGTTTATAGGGCCTTTTGAAAACGAAGTGAAATAGCCATTGAAAGAGCTTAACTAGTATTATGCTTGTTACATGTTAATCAATAAAGGTTAGTTTTTATTATTTCTGTTCCTTCTACACACTGGAGATTCAAGTCAGATTGTTGATTAACTGTTTTCAGCGGTAGTCATGCTTTCGTGAAAGGAAAGAAACGAGCTCTTTTTTATCAGATAACTCTGAATGGCAACTCTAGAATGATAAGACAAGGCTCTTTATATGGGCTATAAATCATGTAAGATCTAGATAGCGCATCTTTAGATATTGGAAAAAGCAGAGGGCACCATCCTCCTAGGTTTTCCATCTTGGCAGTGACCACATGGAATGTTCTAAATGTGAAAATGGCAGCTTTGTCAGTTTTCTCATGCTTCCTGTCCATCCCCTGTAAGTCACGGTAATTAATTCTGCTCTTCTCAACTCCAGCTTTTTCTATGACTTTTCCCTCACATACAAACATAAAAGAATTGCAGCACAAAAACGATCAAATCACATAAATACCAGAAATTATATTCAGATTACACTTTATACTTTTTGCTTTCTAGTTTTTGTCAGGGAAGTAGAATGACAATCACTGAGAGAGAATTCTTACATTTCTGAAAAAAATACCTTAAATGATTGTTTTAGGGAAAAGAGCAATTATCCCCCATCTTAAGAAATGACAAAAATATTCCCAAATTACTGTTTAAAAGGTGATATTTTGTAAAAGTTGTATGTAGTGTATGTGTGTGTGTGTGTGTGTGTGTGTGTGTATTTAAAGGTGATTTCATTTCTTAAGCTACTGTCCCACTGATATGGACACTGATGCCTTGAGAATCCCATCCCTGCCATGAACACGGCAAGGGTTACACACCTCAGGGACTACCCACTGAGATTAGAAAAAAATACACAATCCTTTAACCTTTAATCCATCCTGACTCTTGGAAATGAATACCAAAGATACACTATCAAAAACAAACAAAAACCCTGAAACTAATAATATACTATACATTAACTAACTTGAATTTAAATAAAATCCAAAAGAGTGAAAAACAAAACAAAACAAAAACCCAAAAAATGCATTTGCCAAAATTATTCATTGCAACATTGTTTATAATATCAGAATACCAGGGGCACCTGGGTGGCTCAATTGGTTAAGCGTCTGCCTTCGGCTCAGGTCATGATCCCAGGGTGCTGGGATCGAGCCCCGCATCGGGCTCCCTGCTCATGGGGCTCCCTGCTCATCGGGGAGCCTGCTTCTCCCTCTGCCTGCTTCTCCCTCTGCCTGCTTCCCCTCCCCCCCGTTTGTGTTTCCTCCCGTTTGTGATCTCTTGTGCTCTCTCTCTATCAAATAAATAAATAAAATATTTAAAATATCTATATAGAATATAGAGTGGAACAGGAATATAAGTTGGTCTTCTCTAAATATAACTTATTCTGGGCACCTGGCTGGCTTAGTCTGTGGAGCATGTGACTCTTGATCTCCGCATCAGGAAATCAAGTTTGGCCTACAGTTTACTTTAAAAAAAATAAATTAAATGTAACTTATTCTATTAATTGGAGTTGGGAACTATGTGAATTCTTTAATTCAAATATTTTACACATACATAATGTTTTCCTATATTAGTCATATGAATATGTTTAAGTAACTGTCAAACACAATAATCTTTCTGTACATTTTTAATGGCATATAGTCTAGGGACCAAAAAAATTTTGGAAAAAAAAAAACACTTTGTTTTACTAATTTACGTTATTGGTGGTAGTGCTGATTTTGTCATTCTGAGAGAGTCGAGGGTGTCCTAGAGGATAAAGTAAATAAGTAAGTACATTTGTGCCATTGACAAGAATTTCAGCATGAAAGAGATGAAATATTAAGGTTGATGAAACAAAATTGAAGTCCATCTCCTTGAAAATTGAAAATACCAGTGTGAACCTATGATGAATTTTATCTTTAAGAAAAGGATTTAGCCTTTCCTCAGGTGTCCCTAAGGTTCTCGGCCCTTCCTTGGAAGCTAGGAGGGCTTTGGGTGAGGCCCTCATTTCCTTCAGCGACTAGCACCCCGCCTCCGCGGGGACGAGCACTAGCCTGCACCACAGCCTTTTGTCTCCGGCTCGTCCGCATCTACTCAGCCCTCAACCTCCAGTCACGGAGGATAAGATCAATGCCCTCATTAAAGCAGCGGGTGTAAAAGTTGAACCTTTCTGGCTGGGCTTGCCTGCAAAGGCCGCCGGCCAATGTCAACATCAACATCGGGAGCCTCATCTGCAAGCAAGGGGCTGGTGGAGCCTCCCCAGCGGCTGGTGCTGCCCCAGCAGGAGGGCCCGCCCCCTCCACCAAGGCTGCCCGGCGGCGGAGAGGGAATTGGAAGCAAAGAGAGGAGAATCAGAGAGGAGTCTGATGAGGACGTGCACTTTGGTCTTCTTGACTAAACCTCTTCTGTAACCTGTCAATAAAAAGCTGAACTCTTGGAATTTAAGAAACAAAACAGAGGAGCATAGGGGAAGGGAAGGAAAAATAAAAGAAGACGGAACCAGAGGGGGAGACAAACCGTAAGAGACTCTTAATCGTAGGAAACTAACTGAAGCTTCCTGGAGGGGAGGGGGTAGGGGGATAGGGTAATTGGGGGATGGGCATTAAGGAAGGCACTTGATGTAATGAGTACTGGGTGTTCTGTGCAACTGATGTATCACTAAATTCTACTGCCTGAAACTAATAAACATGGAACTAAAATAAAAAAATTTTAGGGGCGCCTGGGTGGCTCAGTCATTAAGCATCTGCCTTCGGCTCAGGTCATGGTCCCAGCGTCCTTGGATCCAGCTGGCATTGGGCTCCCTGGTCACTGGGGAGCCTGCTTCTCCTTCTCCAGCCTGCTACTCCCCCTGCTTGTGCTCTCTGTCAAATAAATAAATAAATAAAATGTAAAAAAAAAAAAAAATTTTTTTTTAAAGCTGAACTCCTAAAAAAAAAAAAGGATTTAAAGGATGCTCTCTGTCCTCTGAAAAGACCTAGAAATAATGACCAGCACAATGGTAAGTGTATTCTTTTTTTTTTTTTAATTTTATTTATTTGACAGAGAGAGACACAGTGAGAGAGGGAACACAAGCAGGGGGAGTGGGAGAGGGACAAGGAGGCTTCCCGCGGAGCAGGGAGCCCGATGCCGGGCTCGATCCCAGGATCCTGGGATCATGACCTGAGCCGAAGGCAGACACTTAACGACTGAGCCACCCAGGTGCCCCTGGTAAGTGTATTCTTAGTGCCCAGATTGTGGTCCCTAAACATTATTTTCCACTAGATGGAACCCAAGCTTCTTGGAGAAATGGCTGGTTCCAGATCTGGAGCCTGAAATTTACAAAATAAACTTGAACTATCTTGCTGGATCAGAAAGCAAGAAACGTTGCCAAGATCATTTCCAAAGGACTTATAAGGCAACTTGAGAAGGTTTCCACAGCCTCAAAGTTGGACAATTAGAACACCAATAAGAATAATAAATACAATCTTGTAAAATAGCTATAGTTCATGGATTATAAATGATATTCAAGTAAGCAAACAAGCAAACTCATTGGCATCTTTGGAGAATGATAGGGAAGAAAGTCATTTTGAAAACTAGTTAATAAAGAAAGAATCGAACCTTATCTTGCTCTTTCTAGATAAATTATCCTTCAGAGTAACTAAGTGGTTAATAAGGCAAAGGTTCTCTATATAGAAATATGCCGGTTAACTTAAAAAGGGGAATGGTGGAATAGTGATATTCTAAGATCACTCTTTTGCAAACTCTAATGAGTTAATGGATTTAGAGCATGATTATTAACGACTTCTAAAATCCCAAAAGGAAACTCAACTGGTAATAGATTCCTCTTGAGGTAAGTGCGCAAAACCTACCAAGTATTCATGCCTAAAAAATTAAACCCAAATCTCATCAAGAGTCTAAATCTAACTACCAATTTACTGAAACTACAGAAATATATTAAATACCACAGAGATGTAATCAGCAAAATCTAGTCTCTTCAACAAATAAATTACAAGAAGGGGGAAAAATAACAGAGCTCTGCAGATTAAAAAAGATTTCAGAGACATAGTAGCCAATTGCAGTGTGTGAATCGTACTTAGAACCTGGTTCAAAACAAGAAAATTTTGGGGGGCACCTGGCTGGCTCAGTTGGTAGAGCATGTGACTCTTGATCTCAGGGTTGTGCATTCAAGCCCCATATTGGGTGTAGAGCTTACTTTAAATAAAATTTTGATTTGAAATAAATTGACACATTGGAGAAAATGTGAACACTGACAGAACACTTGATGATATTAAGGAATACTTGTTAATATTTCAGGTGTGATAATGGTATTGTGGTTATGTGAAGGAGAGTTCCTATCTTTAAATAATATCGAAATATTTATTAATAAAAACCGTGTCTGGATATTGCTATAAAATGATCTGGTGCATTGCAGGAGAGTGAGTAGGGGCATAAAGGGAAAAGGTTTGAGCATGAATTGGCCATTGTTTGAAACTGGCAATGAGTATATGGGAAACAGTTATACAATTCTCTCTAGTTTTGTATGTATTGGAAATTTTCTACAATAAAAAGTAAAAATAAAATCTGAATTCTTACCATTAGCCACCAAGGACTTATATAACCTGGTCCATGCCCACTTTTCCAGTTTCATCTCACTACTCGCTCCTTGCTCATTTTGTGCCGGCGACTCTGACCTTATTTCTTTTCTGTAAATATATCAAGCGCTTTGTCTAGAGAGAAGGGAGCAGAAGAAGTATCTGAACAGATAATGGCAGTGAATTTCCCAAAAATTAGGAAAAACTTTAACATAGATGTAAGAAGCTAAAGGAAGCAATGATTTTCCATTTGTCCTTTTTCTACCCATTCTGTATTCTTAGCCTGTTGAGGCCCTCTGTTCTGTGAGGCCTTGCACCCCAAGGCCAACTTAAATCAACAACTGACCACAGAATTGAGTTTCGAACAAAATCTCCTCAGTCCCACCCTGACTGATACTTGCACCCTCCGAGTGACCCCAAACCTCAGCATTAACAAGCCCAAGGGTGAGGTTGATGGCCTGTGTAGGCGATGCCTTTAAAGCTAAGGATGATGGGGCGCCTGGGTGGCTCAGTTGGTTAAGCGACTGCCTTCGGCTCAGGTCATGATCCTGGAGTCCCGGGATCGAGTCCCGCATCGGGCTCCCTGCTCGGCAGGGAGTCTGCTTCTCCCTCTGACCCTCCTCCCTCTCATGCTCTCTGTCTCTCATTCTCTCTCTCTCAAATAAATAAATAAAATCTTTAAAAAAAAAAAAAGCTAAGGATGATGGATGAATAATAGCTCTTTCTCGTTCAATTCAATGTGGAAACGAGAATGGAATATAATGCTAACAAAATTTTAGAGGTCTTCTGTAGGCACCGTCTTCCCTAGTGGTTTTTATGAGGAGGTAACTGAGCTGAGGTAGACTGACCGGGAGGCTGGCTTCAGAACCAGGGACTGCAAAGTTGGGGATATCTGAAATACTTAAGGGTGAAGAAGCAAGAGTGCTTTAATCAAGCAGAAGAGGACAAACAAGAGGGAGTGGGGAGAACGACTGCAAATTTGGGATATTCTTTGTCCCCAAGGACTCCTTTGTAAGGACACAACACAAATTCTACTTCTGCATTCAGGGCCAGTCATAGAAATCTGGCCATAAAATAAACAGGATAAGACAAAGGGCACATTGCCACAGGAAGGTGCATGAATGCATATAATTCTGCAGCAGTCCACACACCTTGGCAAGAGCTGATAGTTCCAAAACCCAAGAATAGTTCCACCTGTGATCTGTGCCTGGGAAGGAGAATGTACCAGGCATGAGAGGGGAGAGCACTCTCAGAAAAGTGATGAGCAAGGAAATCATTTCCCCTGCTAGAATTAGGTCAGAGAACTTTATCGTGAAGAGACGGGAGGGTTCAGAGATCAGTGATGGCCACCATTGTGCTGCTTTACAAAGCCAGGGGGTGGGGCGCCTGGTGGCTCAGTCAGAAGAGCGTGAGACTCTTGACCTTGGGGTTGTGAGTTTGAGCCCCACATTGGGTGTAGAGATTACTAAAAAAAAGTAAATAACTAAACTTTGAAAGATTATAAAAAGGCAGGGGGCTGTCAACCCCATACACCCTTCACCCCATTTATCCAAAAAACTACATTCCTGTTTGCCAAGCCCTGTGCTTGTCAGAGGGGACACGATGCTGAGCAAACAGGCATGGTTTCTAAGCATAGACAGGGTCTCTCTCTCTCTCTCGGGAAGTCAGTTATCCAGATATATTCATTGAGAGGCCAGGCAAAGGATTTTCCTAGCTTCTTTCACCAACAACCGTCCCCCCAGACCTCTGGGAACCACATTTCAAAGTTGACAGAGTCCGTAGAAGATTAGTGAACAAGAACTAAGGATGGAGACAAGTTTCTCCAGAGGCCAGAACTTGAATTTCCTCCACAGAATTTGTGACACTGTGGCAATAAAAAAAATTTCATCCTCAAAAATTTAGTTCTCGAAACAGGACAAAATAGCTGAAGAAAACTGCCGCTGTCCACTTTGCCATCACTACGGTAGTCACTTTAATCCAAAGATGGACAAGTCTGTTTCTGTTTCGTCTAAGGTAAAAGGTAATTTATATTGCAAGAAAATGGCAGTATCAAAGAACGAATTCCATTAAGTCTGCTTTATCCCATACGTATAAATTAAGGCATATAAAGCAAGCTGGCTCATAGAAACTGAGAAGCTTTATCTGTGCAACACTGGCATCAAAATTAAAGGAACTTATTAAAAATAGCCCCACTTAACAAAAAAGGCACAATGCCAGGTACCATGAAATGATCAGATTATGAGTGTTATACCAGAACATATCTTTTTAAAAACTCATCTTTTTAAAATTAATGAATAATCAAGACACTAAAACAGAAGAGAGACTTAAAATATAAAATCATAAAGCTTAAAGTATAGAACAATAAAAACATAAAATTATGTGTTATAAAAACACGTAATTATTTATATATTTTTTCTTCTATAACTATTTATTTTTTGAATAGATAATTAATGTCCTTGGTTAAAAAAAAGTGAACAGCGGAAAAGTGGGTCTCCTCCCCACTCTTTGTCACCTAGGTAACCACTAGCTTCCCAGAGGTAACTACTGAAACCGGTTGCTTGAGTGTCTTTGGGATATATATATAGTACGAGGGTAAGTAGGGGTGATATGGGCATATGTATTCATACTACTATTCTAATGGCTGACACTTGTTCTGATTGGTCCCCCTGGACACAAGCATGTGCATATTCACACGTGTATATAACCATGTTTCACAAATGCAGCACACTGTTGAATCAATTGCTTTACTCCATTTATGAGTGAGATTTTCCATGTGCATTCATATAAAACTAGCTTGTTCTTTCAGATGCTGAATGGTATTCCATTATACGGAATTGTATTACTTTATTTAAAGTCTTCTGTTTAAAATAAAATAAATTAAACAGTCCTCTATTGATGCACATCTTGGTTGTGTCTAAATTTTTGCACAATCTTTGTACTTACTAGAAATGGAAATGCTGTCTGAAATGACACTCGTGTTTTGCACTTACACTAAGGTTGCCAGCTTGTCCCCTAAAAGATGAACCAATCTCCCTCTTACCAGTAATATATAAGTCCACCCAGTTCTCTTTGTCATCACCAACACACTGTAATATCAAAGTTCTTTATGTTTCACATTCCAGGGTGTGAAAAGCGCCATGTCATCATAGCTTTAATTTTACTTCTCTTTCTGTGGGGATATCTAGCATTTTTAAAGGAATACCAATAAGAGTTTAGAATCATAAAATTTTGCCACTGTCTATTCCATTGAAACTGCCCATCAGAGAGTCGCTAAATTTTGGTCTGGGCCTTTGCCTGAGAGATGACTTCGTGACCCCTCCTTGCTTAGCAGATAAAGCAAAGAAGGTATGGCCGGGTGAAGCGGGCTAGCCTAGAGCAGGCCCAGGCAGTGAGTGTAACATGGGGTCTTGTCCTGACTCATGGCCTACGGGTCTTCTTTATTATTACACTCATGTTTCATTTTACAGCATCACTGCCATGGTCCGAAGACTAAGTGCTGATATGTAAAAGGCTTTATTTGAATTCTAACCTTAAATTTAATTTATGTAATATTTGCTTTCCAGAATGTTCTGACTTTCTGATTATTTTAATTATAAAGAGCTGAGTTATAATGAAGAAAAAGATGTATTTATTAAAGATATTTCCTTCAGGGGTGCCTGGGTGGCTCAGTCGGTTAAGTGTCTGCCTTCGGCTCAGGTCATGATCCCGGGGATCGAGCCCCGCATCGGGCTCCCTGCTTGGTGGGGAGCCTGCTTCTCCCTCTCCCTTTGCCACTTCCACTGCTTGTGCTCTCCTGCTCTCTTGTTCTGTCAAATAAATAAATAAAATCTTTTAAAATAAATAAATAAATAAAGATATTTCCTTCAGATCAAGAGAGGACTGCTTTTTTTTTTTGAAAGTGAATTTAAATCCTGTTTTCCCGTTTCACAACTCATCACTGCTCTGCATCTCTACCAGGATTCACTGTGTTCTGGGTTTTGTTACATTGTTGAAGAGGCAACACTAAGAACCAAAGATTAATCATTCCTAGTATTCCGTTTCACCCCATGAGAGAAAGTCAGATAGGTCTCTGTATGAAATCAAAGTGAAACAATAATTTAAAATATTCAGACTGTTGACACAGTCCCCTCTCTAGGGAATATGAATAAAATGGAGAATCTGCAGTAAAGCGATGTCACTAGGTCATCAGTACCATGATTATTTTTTTAGTGTCTCATTATGGGCTATGTTTATCAGACAGAAGATTTTAAAGCCTAGTAAAAGATTTTACAATTTACAAAGGGCTTTTTCTTACCTGATCTAATTTAGTCTCACAACATCTCGGCGAGGTCCTAGATGTTATCATCCCATTTAATAGTTGAGAAAACGATATACTCCAAAACGTCCACGAAATGGCAATGAAAAAAAATTTTACAGAAATTGGATGGTCAGAAAAGCAATACAAGCTAAAATATATTTTCCTTCTGAAAAAGACATTACGAAGAACAAATCGTCGTTTCACACTGCATTTAATTTTCTCCCAACTTAAGGTTTTTGGCTCTTCACCATCTCTTCCTATATACATTTCCATTTTTTTTCCTCTCCATGAATTCAAGCCAGACCTTCCTCATGACTAATCTGTTTGCTAAACACTACAAAATTTTCTAAATCTTGTCTTCAGTACTCATGCCATTTCCTCTGAAGATGAAATAACCATGTTTATTATCTTCCTCCAGGTGATTAATATAGACGAACTTATTAGCTAATTTTCTTTTTCAGTATCTACGAACTGACTCCATCTACCCTACCCTGTCCACAGACGAAGCTCCTCTGCTCTCACCCACCATCACCCATCACCATGAACCAGATGCTGCAACTGACTATCCTTCCATCATTACAGCTGTGTATCATCTTAAATAGATGATCATAAAAGTTATCTTTTTAGAACAGTTCTGATCTTTGTGTGTTTCTAGTGTTTGGACTCAGTCACAAACTTTAAAGGGAGGGAGATAATGATGAAGATGAAGATTCTTATATAAAAATAGTAAGAATACCCCAACAGAAATGTCAAAGTCCTTTGCATCCAGAGCTGATGACCAAACACGGTCAGGCTGGCCATGTAGTGTGGAGCTTCCCAGAATACACCTGGGAGTAGGATCTGTTAGGTAACTATGACAGCAAACATGCTAACAGAGACCTTAGCTCCTGAAAGCCTAAATGCCCTAACACTTTAGTGTTGCCTTATGCCTTTGTCCACTCTCAGCTTTTGGCTTCTCTTTGTGCCTGTACCTGCCTCAGATAAACCTTCACCATTAATGCCTCTGATCAGCTGAGCTTTTAATTGACAGAAGGTGGTATGAGATCTAGATTGTATAAACTAAGAACCTGAGGGCAGCTACAAGAGTGAACCCAATGGGCTTAAAGGACATTCGCTCTGCTGATAGAGTGGCCATCCCCCCCTTGTAGAAGCTGAGACGCCACGTGTGCCTGGGGGGTTCACCTGATTAAGCATCCAACTCTTGATTTTGGCTCAGGTCATGATCTCAGGGTTTTGAGATAGAGCCTGGAGCCTCTTTGAGATTCTCTCTCTGCTCCCCTCCACTCCCCCGCAACAAAGAAGTTGAGAATCCATTCCTCATACACAAGGACATGGATAAATATTTTTAATGCATATTGTATTTTCAGGTTGGTTGATTGTTTGTTTGTTTGTTTTGTCATTGAGATTGGGGAAGAAGGTAGGAGTTGGTGTTTAAAGACATCACCTAATCATTCCTTTCTATAAACAGGGAACAGAAAATACAACTCTCATGTTGGAAGTTAAGTATTCTCTGGGCATAGAGTGAAGAAAAGTCCTCTTTTTGCCTAAAGTGAAATGTTGCCTGTATTAGCTGCCTGTACCTGGTTCCTGGAAAAGATGTTAACCTTAAGATCTTTCAAACCATTAACAGGCTTCTTGCACATCATAACTGCTTCATAGCCACTTCCTCAGTACTTTCTCCCCGTTGCTCCCCAATCAATGCTCCCAGGCACATCGGCCTTGCAGAAGCTATTAAAAAAAAAAAAAATCCAAGGAACCTGGTCTAAGATCCCAAATGAATTTCCCAACAAAAGCTGACTTAAACCTCTAAACCACTGTCCTTATATTTATTATTATCAGAGTTTCTATAAATGACCACAATTTATTAAAAGCCTGCCATTTAGTAGCGCTTTATATATTAACTGTAATGTTGAGAATGTTCCAATTCACAGATGAGTAAGCTGAGGTTTAGAAGGACTGAGCAACATATGTAAAACCACAAAAGCAGCAAGTGGCAGAGTTCTGGTTGCATCAGATCTGCCTCGCTCTAAAACTCGTCTTCTTAGCACTCGGTCATCCAACGAGAAGATAAGAAAAACATCAACAATTTTAAACTTATTAAGAGTGGTCATAAATAAAAAAAATACATTAACAGAAAAATACAAATTGTCAGCACTGCTGTTACATATTCCTGTTCCCTTAGCTTCCAGTCATGATTGATTTGATAGGAAGGATAGAAAGAGATAAATGACGGCCAGATGAAATACAGAAAATGTCGGGAGTTCTCATATACCGTTGTGTTCAGCGTTTCCAGCGAACTTCCAGTAGGTGGCAGTGTCTGAAAACATTACTGGTAGCCACACCTTCACCGCCGCTCTTGCGGCAAGAGACGTGGTGTCCAACGGAAGTCTTTAAACTTTGGTCCATACTTGCATTTCCAGTTATTTGTTGTCCTTAGAAAGGTTCAGAAGCTAAAGCATTAACTCTTTACAGATAACTGTTTAATTTTGGATTCACCCTTCAACGTGCAGATAAAGAACACTGGCTTTGATAAGCTACAGTAAATTCAGCTAATCTTACTTTGGCAATTCTGTGTAAGGTCCTTGAAATTGTTCCAAATACCAATTCCATCCCTGGGATTTTACGGGCTATGCTACACAGTGGTATTTAGTTAGTGAGTTATGCATTTATTTATTTTTAATTAAAGTATAATTAACATACAGTTTTATATTAGTTTCAGGTGTACAGTATAATGATCCAATAATTCTATACATTACTCAGTGCTCATTACCATAAATGTACACTTAACCCCCTTTATTCGTTTCACCCATCCCCCCACCCACCTCCCTTCTGGCAGCTACCATTTTTTTTGAAGATTTTATTTATTTATTTGAGAGAGAGAGAGGGAGAGAGCATGAGCAGGGGGGAGGGGCAGAGGGAGAAGCAGACTCCCTCCTGAGCAGGGAGCCCTACGTGGGGCTCCATCCCATGACCCTAGGGTCATGACCTGAACCAAAGCCAGACATCTAACTGACTGAGTCCCCCAGGTGCCCTGGCAACCACCATTTTGTTTAAGAGTCTGGTTTTTTTGTCTTTCCTTTCCTTTGTTGGTTCATTTGTTTTGTTTCTTAAATTCCACATGTGAGTGAAGTATTATGGTATTTGTCTTTCTCTGACTGACTTATTTCACTTAGCATTATACCCTCTAGGTCTATCCATGTTGTTGCAAATGGCAAGATTTCATTCTTTTTTACACCTGAGTAATAATCGATTGTAGTCCAATAAATAAAAACAAAAAAAGTATTCCAATAACTATTAGGAATTTACCCAAAGTAAACAAGAACATTAATTTGAAAGGCTGTATGCATCCGTACATTTATTGCAACCTTATTTACAGTAACCAAGATATGGAGGCAACCCAAGTATCCATCCACAGATGAATGGATAAAGAAGATGTGGTACACACACACACACACACACACACACACACACACAGTGGAATATTACTCAGTCATAACAAAGATGAGATCTTGCCATTTGTGACAACATGGATGGACCTAGAGGGTATAATGCTAAGTAAAAAAAGTCAGACAAAGAAAGACAGCTATCATGTGATTTCAGTCATACATGGAATTTAAAAAACAAAATGAACAAACAAACATAGAAAAAAGAGACAAACAAAAACAGACTCTTAAATACAGAGAACAAACTGGTAGTTGTCAGAGAGGAGGTAGGTGGGGGGATGGATTAAATAGTAAGGGGAATTAAGAGCACACCTCTCTTGGTGAACAAAGAGCACTGAGTAATGTATAGAATTGCTGAATCATTATACAGTATACCTGAAACTAATATAACATTGGATGTTAATTATACTTCAAGTTAAAAAAGAGAAAGAAAGAAGTGGTATATGCACTACAGAGTGGCATTTATATGGCTATGATTTTGTATTGTGTCTCAAATTCCAAAACAATGTGTGAAATACAGAGTCAAGTTCTGTTGACATTGCACAAGAATCATTAAGAATGCTTATGCTTTGCCTAGTAACAAACAGAGTTCATACATTTCCCTAACAGGCCTTTTTACAAACTCCTCCACCTTCAACAGTTCCCATCTACAACACTTGTCCCTCAATACAGTCTAACAAACCCTTTGCCTTTCTGTGCACCTTGCTCTTGTTCCCACCTCCATACTTTCCTTGCATTCTTCCTATTAAAAAAATGCCTTGCTTCATTCTTTCTCAACCCAGGTACCTACCTTGCTTCAAAATGCTCTTCAAAAAACGTTCTGTAGGCATCGTTTCTTTCCTAATTCTATGTTCCCCTTCTGGGTCTTCCCTATACATTTTCTCTGAACTTATGAAACCAATATTTTCCCATAATGTATATTTTATATATGTTTGTCCTGCAATTTTTCAATTCAATATTTATTCAATATACATTAAGAACTCTTCTGAGATTTTTATATATCCAAAGAGTCATCTGTGGCCAATTCCATTTCTCATATTAAATATCTTTAGAATTTGCATTCCTTTCAGAATCGGGGTTTCCTCCAAAGAGCAAAATTTATGTTTGTAAGGCACTTTGAATCAAAGTGCATAAGAGTCACATCCTCCTTTTTCTTTGGTTGCTGTTTTTTGTGCAAACCTGTGAGTGCAATACAGAAAAGTGTCACAGATGATAAAGTCTCACAAAGTAAACATACCTGTGTTTCCAAAACCTACATGTACAGTCTGAACGTTATCAGAACCAGGGCCCCATCAAGACCTCTTTCTTTTACAACCCCTATCACCACTACCCTGACTTCTAACACCACAGAGTCACGTCTAATGCAAAAATGTGGAAATCATGTGGCATATTTGTAATAGAAGCATAATCACGAGCATAATAAATGTAACTAAATAATGATTGCACTTCATCTCCATTTATTTATGTGATTCTCACAACAACCTTAAGAGTTATGTCCTCCCATTTCCTAATTTTTAGATAAGGGGAATTGAATATTACAGGGAAGACGACATTTTAAGTCCACACAGTTAATAGCAAAATTGATACTCATAATGTGATTTCTCTTACTTCCAGTAAAAGATCCGGTTCTTAATCACTATGCTCTACCAAAAAAAAAAAAAAAAATACATATCAGAAATCAATATAATCAATGAAATGATAATTCATTCTTGGGGTATTTTGGAAGGGAAAAGAAAATTAAATTGATAATATAAAGGCTGTGTCATAAGTACAGGAAAGCGAAGAGGAAAGGAAGATTTTACCGAAGCAGAAAAAAATGTTGGTTCATTATGATGGAAGTCCATGACAGTCTTCTTTAATAAGTATCTTTTACAATTAAACTATTCATTATGCTATTTTCTTTCTGTCGGTTTCATTTCAGGACAAATAGAATCATAGTAAACTTGAAGTGCTCGGACATGATTAACTGGCTTAGCAAAGGCAGAACATAAGAATCAATTAATTTAGGAAATGACTGTGCTCTTGACCTCTCTCAGACAACGAATCTGTCCGTCTCATACACCTTCTCATTTCTCCTTCCCTGTACTTGCACCATGTTAGGGAGAAAAATCCAATCTCCCATTAGAAATAATTCTGTAACTTTTTTTTTCTCAAACTAACAGAAAGCAAACCAACAAAAAAGTGCTTTTTAAAAAATAGCATTGAAAGAAACTAAATGTGGTCTAGGCAGGAAAGAAGTAAACTTTTTACCTAATTTATGTAGTACACTTTCCCCCTAAGATTACCTATTTATTCTTAAGTATTTGCTAACAGGCTGTTTGTGCAGCCCACACATAACCAGACAGGAAGTAGTTGCCCGGGAAAGTTCCAGGCAGCTGGGAGGGTCTGTGGCTGGGTAACCATCACGGAGCTTCTGTGGGACCACGCACGTAGCCGTACACCCCAAGCACCTTTAGAGTAAAGGGACAGACCTCCATTTTTCAGGAAGCCTTCCCCGCACGCCTAAACCTTCTGTTCTGCAGCGAAACCAGAAGCCCCCAACACCCCCTGCTCATTAGCACATCATTTCCTGATCTCTAGACCTGCAGCAATTTGAGCCCAGGAACTATGAGTGATTTCACTTTGTGTCCTCAGGTCTCAACACAGTGGCTGGAACTCAGAAATGTTTTTGAATAAATGAGAAAGTGCTTCAAGTTTAGACACCTTTGAACTTGTTTTCGGAAGAACTTGAAACAATATCACTGCCTTTGAACAGGCTTGTTTTAAAAGAGCATGCACCCATGAATAAATTATCCCGTCTTCTCTCGCTCTCTCTCAGCAAAGCATACTTTGAAAAGGAATGGTGCAGCTCCTTCTGGGTGAGCGTCAGTTTTTGATAAGTGAATTTTTATACTAAATATTTCTCATTCCTTTCATTACACTTTTCATTATTATTCCCTAAATAGATATACACATGTATAGTATAAAATTTTAAAAGCTACCAAAAAATACACGGTATTTTTGAGTGACTTTTCTTCCCACCCCACCCCAGTCACTCAGTTCCCTCCCAAAAGCAACCACTATAAGCAGGATTCATAGTCCAGGCTTATAAAAATATTTTCCATTACATTTTAAGACATACATTCAAGAGAAAGAATTTGCTTGTGGCTAAAATATTCTCAATCTCTGACAACTGCTGAAAGGCAAGAACAGCATGCTCTGGAGGCCTTTCATGGACAGGCTGATTCTGAGGTGACTGGAAAGTTTCCAGACAAATCTATCCAGGAGATAGCTGGAAATAGAGGTCTGAGTCCCAGAGAGAGGTCTGGGCAGGAGATGAAGATCACAGATAAGGAATTGTTGATGTCACCAGAATGATGCTAAAAGCCCAAGCAGCATGGGTAAAGGGTGGTGAGATTCTGACATCAAACTGAATCCTGGGAAGCACCAATATTAAGGACAGATGCAAGGAGAGCTAATAACCAGACTTAAGAAGGACCAGTTAAGGATTATCGTAGTCAGTTTGGGTTGCTATAAGAGAACACCATAGACTAGGTAGCTTATAAACAAGAGAAACTTATTTCTCACAGTTTTGAAGGCTGGGAATCTAAGATCAAGACTCCAGCAGATCCAGTTCCGGTGAGAGCCCGCATCATGATCCGTAGACGGCTGCCATCTTGTCTGTGTGTCCTCACATGGCAGAAGGGACAAGGAATTCTCTGGGCTGTCTTTATTAAGAACACAGATCCCATTCATGAGGGGCTCCAAGCTCATGCCCTCCCAAGGGCCCCACCTCCAAATGCCATCACACTGGGGATTAAGTTTCAGTGTGTGAATTTTGGAGGGATACAAACATTCAGTCCATAGCAGTGATGAATTAATAATGGTTGATTTTAAAACATCAAAGTAAAGGCAAATTTTGCATTGTGGACACTTTAACTTACACTGATATGCCCTAGAAAAGCCAGCCTCGAAGGATACTGTAAAGACAGGGATTCAAGAAAGTGTTAACAGCACAGTTAGAGATACCCAAAAAAAAAAAAAAAATGTATCTATCAAATACTTATTGAATGGTCACTGTGTGCCAGGAGTGTGGGAATATAGCAATGAACAATACAGGTTCTTGTTCTGTCCTTCTACAGGCCCCCATCTTGGTGCAACTGTAACTCTAACAGTATGCCCTAAGATGACCTTTCCTCCTGCTGGTGGAACATTCGAAGTGGAGACATCCATCTCAGGTTGCCCTGATATGTAAATCATCCACTTGAGCTTGGGACAATTTTGAAAGCCCTGTAAACATCTACTGCCAGACTTGCTCACAACCTGTGCCTAGAAAGCAAGGTCAAGAGTGCAATAGGGGAAGCTTGCTAAAACACTTCAAAGATGAAGACAAAGCCACAGTTGAAGACAAAGATGAAGATGAAGGAGGAAAAAAGAGGGGAAAAAAAGCAGGCGGAGCGAGAGGTTCTGAGACTTCCATGTTTTCAGACAATTTTCATTCATTCATCTATTTAAAAGTAAACACAGGGCGCCTGGGTGGCTCAGTTGCTTAAGGATCTGTCTCTGGCTCAGGTCATGATCCTGGGGTCCCGGGCTCGAGCCCCGTATAGGCTTCCTGCTCATTGGGGAACCTGCTTCTCCCTCTGCCCCCTGCCCCCCACTCATGCTCTCTCTCTCTCTCAAATAAATAAATAAAATCTTTTTTAAAAAAGTAAAAATACATCATTAAGTTATTTTCTACAATACGTCTTAAATTGTTTTAGGCACTGAGACTACAGGGATGAAAGGTGGGTCTCTACAAGTCTGCAGTTCACAGATAAATCACCAGACTCTACCTGCCGGTGTAAGGAGACAGAGCGCCGCGCACACGCACAGGTCACCAGCGCTGCTGCCCACGTGCTCTATGCAGGGGGGAAAGGAAGCAGTAAGAGGACACTTGCCTCTGTTTGGGTTAAGAAAAGACTTCAAAGATTATAGACCCAGGATTATTAGTTCTCTACTGGTTGCTGTTATAGGGCATACCCTTCACAATCCTGTGCCATTTTAATGTCCATTTTACAGACGAGAAAGCTTCAGAAAAATTACTCTGCCTGTCCTCTTCGACATAGCCAATAATGGAAAGCCTGGCTTCGAGCCCATCGATGTGAGAATGGACACTTGTGATCATCACCCTCATTGCCTCCTCCACTTGCCCATCACCTTGATCAAAGAATTTGGCATTGAGCTGTATGTGCTTTCTTTCAGGAGTAGAGGAGGTGCAATTAGGGAGTCAAAGGTAGGCTCTGAGACTTTTTAGAGGTTTAGAACCATTTTCCACAAAATGTGTGCTATAGAAACCTGTCTCAGAGTCACGTGGATATTCATTAAATACACAGACTCTTCGACACCACCCGTTACCCACTGAAAATTCAAAATCTTCCAAAATGCTTCTTTTTAAAGACGTTTATAAAAAGATTTATTTATTTTAGAGAAAGAGAGCACATGCACGAGCTGGGGGGAGGGGCAGAGGGGGAAGAGAGAGAGACTCCCAAGCAGACTCTGAGCTGATCGCAGAGCCCATGGAGGCTCAATCTCACAACCCTGAGATCACAACCTGTGCCAGAATCAAGAATCAGATGCTTAACCGATGGAGCCACCCAGGCATCCCCTTCCAAAATGCTTCTAAATATACAATGCCAGGAGTATCAGCCCATACCTTAACCCTTTGAAGTATCTATTTTATTCTGATACAGTAAGAAATTGAGAATTCTCCTCAGCGCTCGCCTATGAAGTGGATATGGGACCACAATAGAGTAAAATGATACTGGACTTGCAAATGTAAACAATTAGAAAACTAAACAAAACAAGAGAAACAAGTTTTTAGACATTGGAAAACAGACACGTCAAAAATGTAATTTCTGAATATCAGGAAAGAAGATGAGCCATGGAGTTGCCCTAACTTTCTTCCTGGAAGCATTGCTGGGGCTATAACGTAAGTAGAAAGAGTTCAAGCAGAGCCCTGAAGCCTCAGTGAGTGGAAGAGTTGGGGATTGGCATTCAGGGAAGTTGAGGCACCTGTGGAACATGTGGGACACACATAAGATGTAAAGTTAGTGGGGGCGCCTGGGTGGCTCTGTCGGTTAAGCGACTGCCTTCGGCTCAGGTCATGGCCCCAGGGTCCTGGGATCCAGCCCCGTATCGGACTCCCTGCTCTGTGGGGAACCTGCTTCTCCCTCTCCTTCTGCCCCTCACCACCCACCCTGCTCATGCTCTCTCTTTATCTCAAATAATAAATAAATAAAATCTTTTAAAAAAAGATATAAGGTCAGCAAAGAAAAACTGCTAAGGAAATGTAAAATGAATAACTCCCAAAACCCAAATGAAATTTGGTGATATTTGAATTTGATCAGCCACTGTATAGAGATCCTGTTGAAGATCCAGCATTTCTATGTATACCTCAGAAGTGTAACGCCTTATTAATACCTGTAAACCAACCACAGAGGAAAATTACTCTAGAATTGTTCTAACAAAGCTTAATAACAAGTCTCAACAGGATCAAGCTGATCCACAAGTGACTTAATTGCTTTCCAAACAAACTTCAACACTCTTTATAGAAAGCAACAAAATCTAGACACTTTAACATGATAACATTCACAATTATAATCTCCAGCATCCAAAAAACATTGCTAGATATGGGAAGAAGCAGGAGATTGTAACCTCTAAGTAGGGGGGAAAGAATCAATCAATACAAACAGAAGACAGAAATGACAGATGGTTGAACTTTACACACACGCGAACACACACACACATACTTACATGCAGAAACACTCAAGAAGATGTAAAGGAAAAATATTAATATACTGGTTGGACTTGAAAAGCAGATTAGAAACCATAGAAGAAAATTTCAGAAAATTAGAAAACAACATAAAACTATGCAAACTGAAGCAGAGAGAATAAAAAAGCTGACTTGTGGGACTATGTCAAGCAGACTAGCACTGATGATTTCAGACCCTCCTGGGCTTGATGCTTAGCACACCACTTAGCAGCTTTGTGTCCTTAGCCAGCTGATTTGACCTCTCTGTGCCTCAAATTCCCCAATTTACAAATAGGGAAAATCATAACACGTGGACTAAAGCAGTGTCATGAGAATTAAACATGTTAATAGATGTTGATATAAGTAAGGTACCAGATCAGTAATCACTCAATGAATTTTAACAATTTTTATTGAATACCAGACAAGTAAGAGAAAAAAAATGATCATGATAAATTATTCCTAACTGATAATCTAAGATTTTCAATATTTGAAACTGGAAAGTATAATTTGCTAAAAGTAAAACAATTATTACAAATAATAAATAACTCACTTCTGAAAAGGAATGGAATTTATTAGAATCATATTGTAAACTAAAAAAATTTCAACTACAGATTTTTCCTTCACTTATGATGGGGTTACATCCTGATAAACTCATGGTAAATTTAAAATATCAAAAGTCAAAAATGCATTTAATATGCCTAATCTACTGAACATCATAGCTTAGCCTCACCTTAAATGTGCTCAGAACACTCATGTTAGCCTATGGTTGTGCAAAATCATCTAATACAAACCTATTTTATAATAGAGTGTTGAATATCACATGCAGTTTATTGAACACTGTCCTGAAAGTAAAGACAGAATGGTTGTATGGGCTCAGAATGGTTGTTAAATGTATTGGTTGTTTACCCTTGTGATCGTGTGCCACTGCTCAGATCATGAGCGAGATCGTGCCACACACTGCTAGTCTGGGAAAAGCTCAAAATTCAAAATTTGAAGTATGATTTCTACTGAATGCTTATCACGTTTGCATAATTATAAAGTTGAAAAATTACGAGGCAAAATATGCTGAGTAAGTATACCTTTTAAGATAGGGAGGCAGAAAGGACGCATATTAAATTGTTAAGGGTGATTACCTGTAAGGAGGAGAATGGGGGATGGAGAAACTGAGGACTTTTGCTTCCTAGTTTGTGTATTTCTATATATTTTCAATTCTTTTAAAATCATAGACTATTTATAGAATAAAATTAAGGGAATTAAAATGAGATGACCTGACAGTATGGTATTGATGGGGGATAGAAGCAGAAAAATGTTTACCTTTAGCCCAGGTGGCTGACTGACAGCCTGCATAGTTCAGATAAGGATCAAACATGTGGTGGTTAATGCATTCTTAAAGGGTTTCATGACTAGCCTGCATATATCACCAACAGTTGATATTGAACTGAATGATAAGCACCATAGAAATCTTGCAAAAGAAGTTTTATGAATAGAAATAGAAATAGGAAGAAGACAGTTATAATCGAATACTCCCTCTATGTCCCCTCCCCCTTGAGCACTAAGCAGATAACCACCAGCTTCATTCAACAAAAAGTGTAGCTCTTTCTGCCCAGGGATCCTGTCCCTGTGCTACTCAAATAAACTTACTAAGTTGCACCATACAATGTCTAAAGAATTCTTTCTTGAGCATTCCATTCTAACCCTGCAACAGTATCACTTAATTAGCCAGAAATTGACTGATGCTTTCTTCTGCCTGGGGCTTTACAAATGATTCTGTTGCTTCATTAGATTGTCACCTTTCTTCATTAAATACTATTAGACAGTTGTCTTAAGGTCAATAGCATCAATACACTCTTGAATATACTGTCAAGATTCAAATGAGCCATTTAAAACACAAGTATAGCATCTAGCACACAACAGGTCTCAAGAAATTATTAGTTCCCTAATGTTCCTCTCCCCAGTTAGTACCCATTTTCATTTAATGAACAACATCAAGATTCTGGAATTTAGCAGTTGCTTTTGATCCACCTCTCTGTTTTTCTGTAATTTTTCTTAATTCGTTCTTTTCATCGTTGTTCCCTTCTTTAAAATTTCTTTTATTTATTTATTTTTTAAGTAAACTCCACCCTCAACATGGGGTTTGAACTCACAACCCCAAGATCAAGAGTGGCACGCTCACCCACCCAACTGAGCCAGCCAGGTGCCCCTCATTGTTGTTCCTTTTGTTTTCTTTTTCTCCTATAGGTTAAGATGAGAGAAAACAAAATGAGATACTTAAAAAAGGAATTTTTTTTGTTTTCAAATGCAGACAGAAAAGTATTACTTGTCATATTTTTGCTTAGGAAATACCAAAGAGTATTTGGAGTGAAGGATAAACATAGCTGTAGAGGAATGGCTTTCAGAAACCCATTAACTGATTTCCAGCGCTGGTGATGGATGGTGGATAGGAACAAATTCTTTTGTGGCACACAAGAACACTGCAGGAAATTGCATTTTAACCTGCCTTCAGTAATGAGCAGGACATAATAACTAACTTAAATACACAGTTCACAGCCAAAATGCCTGAGGCATATGTTCTCTGCAACATTTTCTATTCTAAAAGTGAAAGAAATTCTTGAGTCCATTGGCACTGCCTAAAAACCTACAGAGTGCTCAATATATTTTAAAATATTTATAATATTTAGTTTCTCATTAGAAAAATGATCTTTGTATGTTGCACAAATTGCTCAATATAGATAAATATATCTAAAAGAAGTGTATGTTTAAAGAAGTATATATATATATATATATTTTTTAAGATTTTATTTATTTATTCATGAGAGACAGAGGGAGAGAGAGAGATAGGCAGAGGGAGAAGGAGAGGGAGAAGCAGGCTCCCCGCAGAGCAGGGAGCTAGATGCGGGACTCGATTCCAGGACCCCTGGATCATGACCTGAGCCAGACACAGACACTTAACTGACTGAGCCACCCAGGTGCCCAAGAAGTATATATATTAAAAAAAAAAAAAATCCGATGCATAAAAAAACTAGTGAAATCTGAGTAAGGTTCATAGTTTAATTTATATGTACTAGTGTACCAATGTCAATTTCTTGGTTTTAATAGTGTACAGTGGCCAAGGTGTTATTATTGGAGGAAGCTGAGTGATGGGTACATAACAACTTTCCAAACAATTTTTGCAACTTTTTCTGAGTCTAAAATTATTTCAAAATAAAAAGTTTTTAAAAATCCCTTATACTTTTAATATTTTGGTTTTGAAACAAAAAATGACACTGAGATTTAAAAATGGACAAAAGAACCATATCAATGAGGACACTTTCTTTCTGTGGTCAGTGATTTCCTTACCTGAAAAAGTCCAGAAGAAGCTCAAATACCATCATTTGGTTTCTCTCTTGCCTGTCTTCCACCCAGTTATTTCTCTTGGCTGGCTCTAATTTCAGACAGGTTCTTCTCTCCAGAAGTTACAATGTATCCAAGGGGAGAAAGCGGTGAGAGAAGAACAGAAAACCCCTGACTGCACAAGTAAGATGAATAGTTGCTAAGTAAAAAAACAAAACAAATATCTACTCTAGTAGATGAACAGATAATGGAAAGTAAAAAAGAAAAAAAAGCAAGTGTTCTGTAAATATTTAAAAAGTATGAGGTAATTATCTTTACCAGTAATCAAAGTCGTATAAATTTAGAACAAAGTACCACTTTCATCCAATAAACTGGCAAAAATAAAACATTAGGTAAGACAGACATGGCTAGGGGAGCATAAAAGGGTACAGTTCTGGAAATTTGCTCATATGCCCAGTCATTTCCCCTTCAGAGATCCTAAGGAAGGAATAAAAAATACAGATGATAACTTCGTACAAGGGTATTTATGCAATGTTATTTATCCCAGTAAAAAGTATAATCAAAATATAGGAACAGTTAAATAAATCATATTTCTGAACGACTGGATGTTTAGTAACCTCCCTGACTTCTTGTAATATTTTTAAAAAGGAAACAAACATGTATAAACCTGTTTTTTTTTTTAAGAATGATCCTCAAATTTTAAAACAGTTTGCTCACTACTTGTGTGATCTTGGGCAGAGAATTAACACTCTGTACCTCAGTTTCCTCACCTGGAAAATGAGGATAATAAGGGTGCCTTACAGGTTGGAAATGATGGTTCCGTCAATACAAGTATTACAACAAATAATAAAAATATAAAACACAAAAATAATACAGTAAAATAAGTATTACATGTTATTACTTCTTGTAAAGGCACGTGTACACGCTGTTGATTTATTACATGCCTGGCACTTAGTATAATAATTGAAACATTTTTTTTTAAAGCTTTTATTTATTTATTTGAGAGAGAGAGTGAGGGAGCTCGGGCACGAGCATGGGGGGAGGGACAGAGAGGAGAAGCAGGCTCCCCTCTGAGCAGGGAGCCTGATACCTCAGAGCTCAGTCCCAGGACCCTGAGATCATGACCTGAGCTGAAGGCAAACGCTAACCCACTGAGCCACCCAGGCACCCCTGAAAGGTTTTCTATGATATAAAACAGGTTCCTGGGGCACCTGGCTGGCTCAGTCAGTACAGCATGTGACTCTTAATCTCAAGGTTGTGAGTTCAAGCCCCATGTTGGGTAGAGAGCTTACTTACAAATTAAAACAAAAAACAAAAAACAAAAAAAACACAACTCAGTGATAATACTTTCCTTTTTTTATTTTTTTTTAAAGATTTTATTTATTTATTTGACAGAGAGAGACACAGCGAGAGAGGGAACACAAGCAGGGGGAGTGGGAGAGGGAGAAGCAGGCTTCCCACCAAGCAGGGAGCCTGATGCGGGGCTCGATCCCAGGACCCTGAGATCATGACCTGAGTTGAAGGCAGACGCTTAACGACTGAGCCACCCAGGCGCTCCGATAATACTTTCCTGAGCTTTAAGCTATAACTCAAGAAGTCAGGAAGCGTAAATGGTTGCTCTGAGGATCCAGAATGGGCTTGAGAGAAAAGGAGAAACTATTTTATTGTAAGCATGTTCATTCTATTTGATTCTTAATCTTGTATTTGCTAAAGATAAAAAGTGAGCATTTGAGAGGCGCCTGGCTGGCTCAGTCAGTAGAGCATGCAACTCTTGATCTCAGGGTTGTTAAGTTTGAGCTCCACATTGGTGTAGAAATCACTTAAAAATGAAATCTTAAAAAAAAAAAAAAGAAAAAAAGAAACATTCAGGGCCAGAGCACAGGAAAACTACTCATCTTCTTGAGGGTCTCCAAGATAAGAGACGTATTTGAAGCTACTAAAGAAAACCCTTGGCACCAGAAAGAACAGGAGGCCACGGTTCTAAGAATGGGAAATACCCATGGTCCTCAGAGGACTTCACACAACGGAGATCTCTGTAATGTCCTGAGGGTGTGGGGGATGGGCACTTCTGTTCCCAGAAGTGGTGCCCTGCCTACCTTAAGGACACCTCACCAAAAGGGATAGGACAGTTCTGCTTTCTGATTGGCTCTGCTGGAGCTGGCCTGCCCGAAGTTCACCTTCAGACAAAAACTGTGAACTCTAACCTGCTGTATAGTTCACTGTGTGTGAACATTTTCT
The DNA here is from genome assembly GCF_964656455.1 of Halichoerus grypus. Lineage (NCBI taxonomy): Eukaryota > Metazoa > Chordata > Mammalia > Carnivora > Phocidae > Halichoerus > Halichoerus grypus. The sequence continues at coordinate 95,577,171 of NC_135717.1, read as the reverse complement.
CCTCAATATCACCCTAAGAGGACAGATCCCCCCGCAGCAAGAGAGAGCAAAATGGCATTTTTTCCTGTTAGTCCAAGAGTTACCCACTGCTGTTTTTCAAACACCCAGAGAAAACAGCCTCCGAGGACAAGAGAAATAAAAATCCATGCACAGAGGCACCTGGGCTCAGTCAGTTGAGCGAAGGACCCTTGGTTTGGGCTCAGGTCAAGATCTCAAGGTCATGGGATGGAGCCCCGCTAGGGGCTCCCAGTCAGCAAGAGTCTGTTTGAGATTCTCTTCCTCTCCCTCTGCCCCCCGCCCCCACGTGCTCTCATTCTCTTTCTCTCTCTCTCTCAAATAAATAAATAAATCTTAAAAAAAAAAAATTCCATGCACATTCTTTGATTTGAGTTCAGGAACTTGTTACCAAGAACGCTACTTCTAGACACCTATCTTTCAGGCACACTAGGGTCCTGATACCGCTTAGCACAAACTAACCCATTCACCTCACTCCACCATGGGTCATTTCAAAACTCCTAGTGCAACTCAGGATATCATTACCTCCCTTTGAAAAGGAACAGCTAGGGGCACCTGGGTGGGTCAGTTGGTTAAGCGGCTGCCTCCGGCTCAGGTCATGATCTCAGGGTCCTGGGATCGAGCCCCGCATCGGGCTCCCTGCTCGGCAGGAAGCCTGCTTCTCCCTTTCCCACTCCCCCTGCTTGTGTTCCCTCTCTTGCTGTCTCTATGTCAAATAAATAGATAAAATCTTAAAAAAAAAAATAAGAAGGAATAGCTAATATGTACACAGAAAAGATACCCTAAGTTACAGCTATCCAGTGAACACCTAGACAATGAAATGTAATTATTTTGCTTTCCAAGACATTAAATCTTCACTGCTCTTCTTTCTCCACCAATAATTGGTTTCTCTCCTAGGCCTCGTTTTTTTGTTGTTGTTATAATTAAAGATACCTACCAATATCAGTTCTTCATTTATAAGTAAATATTGCTATTGTAGTTTCAACTTGAGTAACAACTCCTCCACCAGAACTCAGCTTCAAGGAAACTCTGCTGCCTGAAACATACGTCAGAATTAGGAAATAAAGGACAATGGCAAAAAAAAAGGGGGGGTAATATGAATCTATGAACCAAAGGATGCCTCAAAAATCCTAACTCATAGAGTTTATTTGCTCATATTGTGTCCCACATTTAATATGTTTCTGGGAGAGACAAGAGTATCTTGTCAGATACTATATTACCTAGAGATATAAAGATGAATAAGGGAGGAATTTATAGTTTTAATAAGATTAGCCAGTCTGGTTTTATAACCACAGAACAACAAAAACAGAAAACTAATTAAAAGAATTCCCACAGGCACACAGCAGCAAGGTCAAAACTAGTTCTGGTTCTATTGTTAACTCACAGAGTAATATGAGGTCAGGCACTCAAACTCTGGGTATTCATTTGGATTAGATTATGTCAGAGCTCCTATTCCATTTCAAAGTTCCATGAATATGGTTTTAAAAGAGTTGACAATCTGACAACAGGAGATAATTTTTTTAAAGGCACAAGATAAAGAAAGAAAAAGAAAAAGAAAGAAAGAAAGAAAGAAAGAAAGGAAGGAAGGAAGGAAGGAAGGAAGGAAGGAAGGAAGGAAGGAAGAAAGAAAGAAAGAAAGAAAGAAAGAAAGAAAGAAAGAAAGAAAAAAAGAAAGAAAGAAAGAAAGAAAAAAGAAGAAAGGAAAGGAAAGGAAAAACAAGACAAGACCAGCATTTTGGGGTAACTTATTATAGAAGCAGAGCACTCTACCCTTTGCAGGAGGCTTTATCATGGCACATAAGTACTATTCGCAAAGGCCCGCAGGTAGAAAAAGTGCAGACAGAGCAATTGTATATTAATATGTTTACATTCTTTATCCTATCATTTTTATTAACTTGTTTATTACCTATGATATGTGCTCTCCTTTAGAGGGCATCTTGTCCATCTCGATCCCTGAAACAGTGCTGGTCACATATGTCTCAATAAATATTTTTGGAAGAAATAATCTGTTTTGATGGTTCTTTGACTCTTGCATTCAGTATTATAACCAAATTTCAGGGAACTATTTAGTTTTATCTGTAAATGAACTCGTTTAGCATTTACTGACTCTGTTATCCACACCACCAGGCAATTCTCCAGTTCTCAACAGACACTGACCAGGGAGCCTGCAAAAGTAACTCATTCCTGACGCTATCTACCTAGAAATAGCATCAGATCCCACAGGTTAAGGGCTCAGTCTCACAAGACTGCCCTCCCCCGCCTACTTCAGATGCCAATCACAAGTCACCTGTGCTTCTGATCGACTGGCTATAAATCAGAGGTTCCCATGACCCCATCCTTGGAGTGGATTAATTTTGCTAGAGTGGCTCACAGAACTCAGAGAAACACTTACTTACAAGATTATCCGTTTATTATAAAGGATATTGTAAAGGATATAGATGAACAGCCAGATGAAGAGGTCCATAGGGCGAGATCTGGAAGGACCCAAAGCACTGGAGTTTCTGTCCCGATGGAACTGAGGTGCACTGCCCTCTCAGCATGTTTACCAACCCAGAACCTAATCAAATCTTGTTCAAGAGGTTTTTTTGGAGCTTTAGTCTCCAATCTCCATCCCAGAGGTTGGTGGGTGAGCTGAAAGTTCTATCTCTCTAATCACCTGGTCTTTTTGGAGAACAGCCCCATCCTGATGCTCCCTAGGGACCTCTCACTAAATCACCTCATTAGCATAAACTCAGGAACCCTGGAAAGGGCTTGTTATGAATAGAAGATACTCCTACCATTTAGGAAATTACAAGGATTTTAGGAGTTCTGTGCTGGGAACCAGCTGAAGACCCAATCTATTTCTTATTATACCATGCTGCCTCTGCGGCCGTAACTCCCCCCTTTCTGGGATTCCTAATTTTGCTTATTTTTCAATGAGTCGAGACATAGCTTCCAAACGATTTCTTAAAGAATGGGATGGTATGGGGCACAGGGAAGGAGAAAGTTTTCTTCAACCCTCTTAGGGTCCCTGACTAGGTCTGAAAAGTTAGAGGCAGATTAACAGGAGAAAAGCACGCAAATTTTACTAAATGTTTTACACATACGTGGGAGCCTTCACAAAAGAATGAAGACCAGAAGAAGTAACCAGAGCAGGAAACTTTTATACCTTTTAGATAAAGAAATAATGAATTTGTGAAGAATCTGACAAGACAAAGAGGTTTGAGCTAGGGGTAGTAAGTGGGGAAGAAGTAACTAGGAAAATAAAGGTTAGCTTAACAGAGTTGTTGAACCAGATTTCTTGGCCCAAATTCCCTGCCTCTAGTGTTAAGAATGTCTCCCTCCTGGCACAGAGAAGGTACCTTTCATGTAGGAGATTTAGGTCTTTTGGGAAGAAGGGCAAGGATGGAGGGAGGTCCAGGTGACCTTCCTATTTTTGCTGTTATGTCAAACTTCTTGATATTCAATATGTCAAGTTGCCATATTTTGGGGTAGCATGTCCTGAACCCTATCAGGGGAGTATATTGTCTGAATCACTGCATGTATAAAATTGGCTTTCACACTTTGCACTTCAAAAATAAGTTGCCTGGGCATACAATTCCCAAAAATATTTGAGACTGGCACTAGGTACTGTCCTGGTATTAAGAGTTGCATACTGGAGAGCTCACTTGGATCAATCGGATTAGTAACTGATTGTGGAGGGGGTGGAAATGAGAGTAGAGGGAAGAAATAAAGACCTCTTCTTATATTTTTCTTTTTTTTTAAATATATATATATATTTAAGATTTTATTTATTTATCAGAGAGAGAGACAGAGGCAGGCAGAGGGAGAAGCAGGCTCCTTGCTGAGCAAGGAGCCCGATGTGGGACTCAATCCCAGGATCCTGGGATCATGACCCGAGCCGAAGGCAGACGCTCAACCGACTGAGCCACCCAGGCGTCCCTTCTTATATTTTTCTGACCCCTTCCTCTCCACCCAACGACACACAGTAATAGGGATGGCAAGAAGGGGGGAATATAGGGAGATGCTTAGAAGTCTACAGGACACGTAGATTGTTTTGGAAAGTAGATGAGAAAGAGGTCTTGCTAGGGTGATTCTTGAGTCCTGCTTCAAACTTGGGTTCAAGTTGAATGCAATGCTTTTGAGATTATCCACCAAACTCTTCCTCATCATCCGAGTTTCAATTTGTAACTGGACTGTATCTTCCGGGTCCTTCAAAGTCCTCAGGAACAGGTCACTATAATCCTGGAAAGTTTGAGGTTTTTTCAATTCCTCTAGACACACCCCTTTCTTAGTGGCTTGTCTCTGAATTTTTATTGTATTTTAAGCAAATCTCTATTACCACCTATCACATTGTATTCTAATTAAAAGTATTTGCCTACTTGTTTCTTTTGAACTGGGAGCAATGGGGGGGGGGGGAGGATAGTGTTATATTCAGCTTTGTACCTTCAACGCCTGGCACAAAAATGAAATGAAAGCAGCAATTATAGGATTAATAACCATTTACATAAAAACAAACACAAAAAACTTCCTTTTCACATCCAGGGTGTTTGTTCTTCCTGAAAGCATTTTAATTAAAACAAACAAACACACAGCACAAATGAAGCTGAATCTTCAGGATGCCTCCCACTGCTTAATCATTCATTGACCAACACCTTATTGTAGGAGGCACTGCGCTGGGTGTTAAAAACACAGGATGAACGATACCTTTCAGCCTTGGAGTTGCTCAGAAACTGACAGAGAAAACGAATGCATCTTACCCCATTATCTTTCCTTGAGGGGAAAGCCTGCCCTTTGAGAGCATACAGATTTGTTGAGGAACTTCAAAAGGCAGTCACTAGGCCTCACTGATCTTGTCAGACAACTAGTAGGAAATCAATGGGTGTTTGCTGAATTAAGGTTGGGGGGGGAGTCATTGTTGTACCAAATGAACTTTATAACCAAGATGGTGAAAACTGAAAGTTCAGTTTTATTTTTCAAAACATTCAAAAGCAAAAAAAAAAAAAAAAAAAGGGACACCTGGGTGGCTCAGATGGTTAAGCGTCTGCCTTCGGCTCAGGTCACGATCCCAGAGTCCTGGGATCGAGTCCCGCATCGGGCTCCCTGCTAGGCAGGGAGCCTGCTTCTCCCTCTGCCGCTGCCTCTCTCTATCTCTCTCTCTGACTCTCATGAATAAATAAAAAAAAAAAAAAAAAAAAAAAAACATTCAAAAGCACCAGTACTATTCCAAGGTGACATGCCACCAACATCTCGGCGAAGAACAGTGGTCCTCTAAAGCTGACCTGGAATGCAAAATAAAATTTATTTCTATTTGGACTAAATGTATCCAAGCGAGAGCATGAGAGTCCCAAACAGTCAAAGCTGGGCAAGTTTTAAGAAATAACGGGGCCTCTGTGTTGAAGTCTGTAAGCCGAGAGAGGCTGTAGAGCTGAGACCGCCCTTGCCATCAGAAGGTGACCTCCTCCTGTGGGCAGGGAGAAAGCGTGTGCACACTTGAGCCCTTGTCCTTGAAGGGGATTGAGCGAGCCGAGGGGAGGGGTAGGCGGTGATCGGGTTTCCAATCACAATAGAGGAAGCTAAGAGGCTGCGGAGTGCGTGGGCCCCGCCTCCTCCTCTCTCCTTGCAGATCCTGCGCCCGAGGAGACGCACGCAGCTAACATTGTCTTCTTCGCGCGACTCTCCCCGCGGGTTCTCTCTGGTAGGTTTCAGCCCAGGCGCCTGAATCCGGGTTCGCGGGCACCCGGGTGGGACGTGTAGGGGAGTCCTTTCGTAGCAACACTGGAGAAAGGACCAAGAAGGACTTCTGCTTTCTGGGGCCTTTAGCCCCGAGCATCCGGACTCGGGCCTTGATTCACTCCCAGGGTTTGGGGCGGCAGGCCGTGCCCTCCTCTGGGGAACCGAAGGCGGAGCGAAGGGGCTGCCATTGCGCCCCAGGCCTTGTCCTCCCCGTCACGGAGCTCGCCTCCAGCCTGTGCTGTATCAGGGAGGGAGACTTGTATTTGCAGCTAAAACCGGGGTTCTGCATGTCCTTGATGGGTTTATGGCGGCCGCATCACCTCAACCCCCCACCCCCACCCCGTGCCTGCTGGCGGGACCCCGGACACGTGCTTGAGGAATTGAGGAGCTAGGGGCGGGAGAGGAAACCGAGTACCCTGTGAGGGCTGGCAGGTCTGGAGCCTGGGTGTTGGAATCTACTTCCAGGGTAATGGACAAGTGCCCCTGCTTCTGCGGGGATGCGGGTAACGGATCATCTGCAGGTTTGGCCTTGCGCTCCAGTTTTGCCCGGATACAGGCCCCTTCTTTTCTGGCCTCTTTTCTTGATGCTTCGGGTGCCGTGTTTACTTGGCCAGCCTTGGGTGTTGAGAGTAAGGAAGGTCTGGAATTTTCCCTAGAGACCTTCTCCCGGGAGAGCTATGGTGGCTGCCCTCCCTTGGTACCGGCTGCTCTCGCCTCGGGCAGCCTGCAGAGAAAGGTGGCCTGTGGGCGGCGAGCGACCCCAGCTGCAATTAGGGCCTGGGGAGAGGGGGCCGCGGAGAGCGGGAGAGCTGACACTTGGTTAGTGGGGGAATCAGATGGCAAAACCCGGCTTTTTACAAGGTGAAAATCGGGGGGGGGGGTAGTCTGCAAAGAGGGTCTTTGTTCCTGAACTTAAGGCCCTAGTTCGTTGGCTCATTTCTAACGATTTACATCCGCAGGGAGGCGGGGGAATCTCTCTCCCTTCCCCCAGGCGGGGGCGCTGGACCTGAGGGGGATGGAGAGGACCGAGAATCGGAGATTTTGGCCCTGTTTTCCAGTCTTTTCCCCTGCAGCCAACACTCGGATCGAGGCACAGTCCTGCATATATAATAGAAAACATTTTTTTTCTAATTTCTTATAACTCTATTAAAGAAAAAAATTTTTAAGCACTTTCCTCCAGCAAGATCTGAAAGAAAATATGTACTGGCTTGAGCCTCTAACTGTGGTTTCTGAAGGTTCCAGAATTACTTTAGAAGGTCTGTCCGAAGGACTAATGTGTATATAGCGACCATTTCTGGATTTTTGTTTTCCACCGCTTATTGGATTCTGTCTATGAGGATCTTAAACCAGCTAACGAAAATAGACTTAATGGAGAAAAAATATGCAGCTTGTATCTCGGCAGTCTTCTGATTCTGCTCAGAATGCAGGACGTGTGTGAATTTCTCTGTCGGGCCATTTGTGGAGGCTGTTGCGCCGGGCTGCCCATTTCTTTCTTAGCGTTCGTGAGAAGACTGCAGATGGACTCTGCAAAGTCATCTCTAAATTTAGTTCCTACAGATGGGGGGGGGGGGGGCAGTATTTTTTGGTGGAAAAATAGCTATAGAACAAAATAGTTGTTACATAGTTGTGTCTAAATTCAAGTACTTTATTCCAATTTGGAGCCTTCCAAACTCTTACTTAACATACAGTTACTAAACTAGTAAACTTCTGTTATTTAGTCCATTGCAAATGAGAAACAAAAAGAGACTAGAAAGCAGGGCACAGTTTGAAATAGCTATAAAAAGTAAAGGGAAAACGAAAATAATAATGGGTGACAATTATAAGTGATACTTAAATAGGAAGAAAGGGCTTAATTATGACCTGTACCCTCTCTGTTTAAGGCAGGGCAGTCTATTTTGTGTACAAAATTGCCATGGCATTATGAAGGTTCTTTCATTAATTCAGTAACTTTTGCCATTTTAGTTATCCAGAAAATGTACCTGATTATCTGATGGCACAGATAAATTTGGTGTTAGTATATGGAATGTTTTCCAACAGGTTTTCTTTTCTTCCTTTTTTCTTTTTTTTTTTTAATGGCTGGAAAGAAGCTGATTCAAAGGTCGATATTCCCCTAATGTGACTGCCTGAAAGGAAAATGTATTAAGTGCGTGCCCACCTTCCAGTTAGCTTCCAAGGTACACTGAATGGAATCTAGAGTAATATTTCTGAAGATTTTGCGTCAACATTCATCACCATTTTCATGTCACCGTATTTATGAAGTATACATTATATGTCCAGTACACTGTGACCGGTTTTAAGTAAGACTTAAAGTAGAAGAACCAGTCCCTATCTTCAAAGAGTGGTAATAACCATTAGTAGTAGAAATTATATTCATAACTGGCTATTAACTCTTTTAAACTGAGCTTAAATATGGGTTAGTACAGGGCTCTAATTTAGTTTGCATAGTTACATAGAAGTTCTTTATGAGGGGAATGGAAAAAAGTGGGCTAATCTACATGTAAATATTCATGTCTTTTGGCCAATAAATGAAGAGCCACAAGACAAAATTGTTATAATTTGTTAAATACTACACAGAATCCTAGGCTGAAGAGAAGAACCCAAATTCTAATGGTTTCGTGGAAGTTTTTGTTTTAATTAAATTCTCCATTAAGTGGGTTACCTGGTTCTTTAAAATATATTTTGTGCTGGAGAATATCATTAGGCTCATTTTCAACTGTGCTGTAGTTCAAAATTGCAACAGTAACATTTTATGGATTATTCTCTTTGGGTTTTATATGTGGGTGTTTGTATAAGGTTTTGATTCTTTTCTTGCAGGGCACAATGGCAACTCTTAAGGAAAAACTGATTGCACCAGTTGCAGAAGAAGAGGCAACCGTCCCAAACAATAAGATCACTGTAGTGGGTGTTGGACAAGTTGGTATGGCGTGTGCCATCAGCATTCTGGGAAAGGTACATTTCAAGAACACCAGACATGATAATTCCAGTTTATGTATACAATCTCTTTAGGCACACCGGGATTTTATTGTATCTTTAAAAGATTTTTTTTTCCTGAACAAGTTTATTTATTTTTTTAAAGATTTTATTTATTTATTAGAGAGCACGTGCGCATGCGCACGCATGAGAGTAAGAGAGAGAGAGCACACAAGTAGGGGGGAGGGGCAGAGGGAGAGGGAGAAGTGGACTCCCTGTTGAGCAGGGAGCCTGACGCGGGACTCGATCCCAGGACCCTGAGATCATGACCTGAGCAGAAGGCAGGTCAACTGACTGAGCCACCCAGGTGCCCCGTTCCCTGAACAATAATTTTAAATAAGTTATAGACATCATGACACTTCACCTTTAAGTACATGAGCACGTATTTACTGAGAACACTCTCCCTATATGCCCACAATAGAATTACTACACTCGGGGAAGTTAACATTGATATAATACTAATATCTAATATACAGTACCTAGAGTTAAAATTCTCCCACCTGTTTTATAGTTTCTTATATCTGTTTCCACCCCAATCCAGAATCATATCTTTTATATACTTGTCATGTCTCTTTCATTCTTCTTTAATGTGGAGCTGTTACTCAGCTTTCTTTGTCTCTCACGTCATTGACATTTTTGTAGGGTGCAAGTCCGTTATGTAGAATGTCCCTCAATTTATGTTGGTCTGATGTGTCCTTGTGATTAGGTTCAGGTGAAATGTTGGGGTGGGGTTATGACTAGGTGATGGCATCACAGTAGGGGCACGTGATGTTCCACTTTTTCTTATTCCTGGTGATGCCCAAGGCGCCTTGGGTTGAAGTGATGAGTGCAGCATTTCTCCACTGCAAAGTTCCCTTTACCCTCTATAATTAATAAATAATCTGCACAAGGGCTCTGCGAGGTTGTGGAAATGACCTAAGTCCTTCAGAGTCCATTTCCTAATCGGACATGAATTCTCCCATAATCAGCGCTGTTCTCAGCATCGGGAGATTTAACACTGATGTCATGCTGCTAGCACCTTCCACTGCTGCAGACTTTTTTTCTGTATACCTCCACAGACTTCCGGCTTGCCTTCTGTGTACACCCCATGTAGGTCAGGCCATCGCTTTTTTTAGTCTCCAAGGACTTTTGAGGAAAGAGGCCCTTTAAATTATTTACCTCACTGAATTGATTCCTTGATCTTTTTAAAGGCTGCTTTAAGTGTAGGAACCCTGCCCCCCTAAAAAAATGGCCGCTTTGCCTTCAGTAGAGGACACTGTCCCTTTGTGCCATATCTGAAGGCTGCCTGAATAAATGCCTCGCCAAATGTTTCTGTTTGCAAAGCTTAAATTATCAAGGAGCAAATTTTAAGTCTTTACTGAGAAAAAGCTATCAGAGAAATCAACTAAAATATGTAGTACACACTGATGAAGGTTTTACTCTTTTGCATTTTTTTTCTAGCTAGTATTGACTAGGTGCTTATTTATAATAGCTGTTTCCCAAATCACAGGGAATTTAAGTAATCATAATTTAGTGCTCACTGTTCATGCCAATGAAAATGAAAAATATTCCAGCTTACATTTCTTTTAAAACATTTATTGAATGTATACCACGGTGGAAGGGCTTTAATAAAAGCCTTCATTTTATTTTTTTTATTAAAGATTTTTATTTATTCATTTGCGAGAGAGACAGAGAGAGAACAAGCAGGGGGAGAGGCAGAGGGAGAGGGAGAAGCAGGCTCCCTGCTGAGCAAGGAGCCCGATGCGGGACTCGATCCCAGGACCCTGGGATCATGACCTGAGCTGAAGGCAGACGCTTAACCATCTGAGCCACCCAGGCGCCCAAAAGCCTTCATTTTGAACAACAACCTCAGAATGGGAAGTGTTCATATCCTGTTTTCAGATGAGGTAGCTGAGGTATAAAGAGATTAAGCAGCCTGCCCACAGTCACACAGCTGAAGTAGTAGGGCTGTATTTTGTTTTTTGTTTTTTAATTTAATTTTTTTTTTTAAGTAAATTCTACCCCCAACGAGGGGCTCGAATTCTCAACCCTAAGATCAACATTGCATGCTCTACCGCCTGAGTCAGTGAGGCGCCCCCAGAAAGCTGTATTTTGAACCCAGGCTCTGGACTCCTATCTATATTGGCTCCAGTTTCTTTTTATTCCAAACTAGTATCTAGGCAGTTAAAAAATAATCAAGGTATTAGTGAAATACTAGCTAAAGATATTTCTTTTCTCCTGCTAATCTCAAACTTCAGACATTTCAGGAAAGTACATCTAATTTATCATGACTCTATAAGGAGTACCTCTGTGGTTTTCATTGTTAACTTAAAATCGTCTTCGGTAAATAAACTTGCGGCTGTACTCGTGTTATGTAATACTTTGGCCTAATTCAGGTGCTTGAGAGAACACACCCTGCTGCTAACACAGTAGGAATCTTCCAATTTAGATGCCGTGAGGGAATGACTGCCTTGCTCAAAGACCATTGTACTAATTAAAAATGTTTAAATCTTATTTTAATGGGTGAAGATTAAAGTGCTTCAAAATTGTTATTAATGTTCGGGGATTATAAACCCTATTAGTTTCATAGAGGAAGGAAAATAACAGTGCCCTACTCTGTTGGGGGTTTACATATTACTCCATTTACTCCTTCCCAAAAGCTGGTGGGGTATTGTCATCTGTATATTACTGTTGGAAAGAAACAGACTAGAAAGGTTAAGCCACTGGGTGAAGATCCCATAGAGCTACTAAGTTCCTGATCTGGTCTTTGAGTCCATCATGGACTGGTATGCTTTACAGGGAGTACACATTGCTTTCTCCCCAGGAAGTGAGCCAAGCTGGGGCATCAGAGATAGAGGTTGAGGAGGCCCACACCTTTCCCAGGCCCGAGAAGGCAACTGAGGCGCCCAATACAATGTCCCATCACCACAAAAACTCAATTACATTTGCTTCTCTTGCACACTCTCCCCAGCTTCATTGCCTTCAGATGAACCGTCGTAAGCTTTGATAGAAACTGTAGCTCCTGTACTTAAACTTCCCAGTAGTTTCACAGGACACATAGACTGTAGGTGTACATCAAAATCTGAGACATCACAGATGCCTCCTGCCTGTCTCCGAGCAAGGTGGTGCAGTGCACAACTCCAGGGGGCGCCGTTCACACAGTACCAGCAGCACCTTTACTGGCTCTGACTTCATCGTTTGCCACCTGCCCTCCTTCTCCAAAATACCTCGCTCATTTCTGCTTAAAACCCTTTTCCTTACATTTTTCTTTCACCTGGAACGTCCTACCCTAGACCATCAGAGTTGACTTCTTCCTCTTTCGTATCACGGCTTTGTAGGCAGACAGTCGCTGACTGTCCAAGTAAACTTCCTTCCTGGGAACTTTAAACGTCATCCTGCCTCATGGTCTTTGTAGCACTGTCGCTGTCAAAAATCATCTGAAATGGTTCGCTTAATTCCTATTCCCTTTCTGGGACATTCCATGAGAGAAGGGACTTTGCCAAATTTGTTCAGGACTATGTTCCTAATTAGTAGAGTAATGTCGGGTGCATTTAGTAATAAGTATGTGTTATGTAAATAAATCCTTCTGCTATTCCTAATAATCACTTATATTTTGTCAAATTTTAATCATGGCTTTTCCTTTCTCGTGGCTTCTATTGCCAGGTATGATTCCTGTCCTACTACCCATCACAGGCTCTGCATTTTGGCTGTGAAGAGGGGGCTCTGAGGTTATCATAAACCATTGGCCCCTGTGTCCCGCTGCCTTTGAGTCTCTGTCCTCACTCAGGTCGACTAGCCACATTCTTGTGGCAGAGACGCAGCCTAAGAAGGCTCTTCAGAGCAGTGTAACTATAGACCGACTGTGAAGTAGTTTTAGCCGTGCAGGCCTTGGCTTAAAAGTAGGATGTAATTAAAATTTTGTCTTTGTATAAGAATTGACAGATTAATAAAACGGACTGAAAGCCCAGAAAAAGGCCCAAACAGTATTTAATAATATGATAGAAGTGGCATTCCACACATCACTGAATAAAAGGTGCTTGTCTGTTTAGTTCATTATTTGGAAAGAGTTATACCTTTTCCTCCCACAAAATTTCATGCAGATGAAACACTTGGATATAAAAATGCAACGATCAAATGCTAAGGCATCGGTGGTAGTAATTTATTGGCTAAGAGGGTCAGGAGGCAAATAGGGCCACCTCTGGTCCATGTAGGTAGGACTTTAGATTAAAAGATATTTTTGTTGTATGTTAAACAAGTGGTCAGGTTCAACAGTGATGTTCTTGCCTTCTACCTGACCTTAAGCCTTGCTGTTTCAAACTACTTTGAGTATGTTTACAGGGTAAGTGGATTCACAGGCTTTACAACACAGGTATTCAATACAATCAGGTATATATACATTACAGGTATATATAAACACCTGCTTTTTGAAAGCTCATGTTCCGCCACTTTGCTTTTACTGAAGACCCCCCATAAGTAGCTATTTCGCTAACCAAAAGAAATCCCAGGAGGATTTTCCCTTTTACCTCAAAAGGGTAAAAAGCAAAACGCAGCCAGAGTTTATTTTCTTATGGAGGCAGCACACACCCCAAGCAGTGGGAGGGGCCCCACCAGACTCCTTCCCCAGGAGGTAACCGCACACACTCCGCGTCTCAGCATGAGGCTGCAGGAGCTTTGACCTGCGGAAGCATCTTGCTTTACGTCAGTTTATTTTGTGCATCTGTTAGCAAGATGTGTCTTAAGGTATCAGAAAAGCCTAAGAGAGGGGCACCTGGGTGGCTCAGTCAGTTAAGCGTCTGCCTTCGGCTCAGGTCCTGGGATCGAGCCCCGCATCGTGCTTGCTGCTCAGCAGGAGTCTGCTTCTCCCTCTCCCGCTCCCCCTGCTTGTGCACTCTCTCTGTCAAATAAATAAATAAAATCTTAAGAAAAAAGTCAATTTGCTTTTCTATGGTATCAGGAATGAACATGTGGAATTTGAAATTAAAAACACAATACTATTTTTTTTTTCTTTAAAGATTTTATTTATTTATTTGACAGAGAGAGAGAGACAGCGAGAGAGGGAACACAAGCAGGGGGAGTGGGAGAGGGAGAAGCAGGCTTCCCGCCGAGCAGGGAGCCCGATGTGGGGCTCGATCCCAGGACTCTGGGATCATGACCTGAGCCTAAGGCAGACGCTTAACGACTGAGCCACCCAGGTGCCCCAAAAACACAATACTATTTAAAAAAAAAAGGAAAGAAAAGCCTAAGAGAGGTTATTGGGATCTGAGAATTTTCAAAAATTTCCCATATAAATTAATGGTAATTGCTGCTTCTGCTTTATGCCATTGCTGCTTGCAAAAGGTTTGGTAGGAACATTCTACTTTAGGATAGCGGGGGAAACCTGCGTAGGAATACCGAAGGAGATTTATTTCAGTCAGACAACAGTGCTGACACTTAGTCATACATCTTCTGTGTTGCCTGCCTCCACACTTGGAGGATATTCAGTTGTGCAGATGCAGCTAAATTCAGTGCTACAATTATTTTTTTCAAGTGCTGGATCTCTTCCTTCCTTGTCAGCTGAGGATGCACTTGTCAGCCAATTCTCCACACCCACTGGCTGAAACAAAAGACAGGATCTCAGATCCTGTGACATCCTTTTCCACTTAAGCCCAAAATTGTTTTGCCATGCTGACTTTAGCAGCACACATGTTATATGACTAAAATAAGAGTGATATTCCTAGTGCTCAGTACCTTGACAGAACATGATGGCTATTATTAAGTTATAGTGTACTAATCTAGGGTTTATTTTTCATAAAGATTTTATTTAGTTATTTGACAGCAGGAGAGAGAGCACAAGCAGGGGGATCAGCAGAGGGAGAGGGAGAAGCAGGCTCCCCACTGAGCAGGGAGCCTGATGCAGGGCTCGATCCCAGGACCCAGGGATCATGATCTGAGCTGAGGGCAGACGCTTAACCAACTGAGCCACCCAGGCGCCCCCAACCTAGGGTTTAAAAAACACAAATAAGGTTTGTGTGATCTTGTCAGAGGCTGCAGAGGAACAATACCATTTAAAAAGTATCAAAACATGTTTTTAAATAAAACTTGTAGAAGTTAATGCCAGTATTTGATATGTGTGGAAATGAGGAAACAGTTGCTAAGTAATCCCCAACTCACGAAATGGTCATTGCAGAAGTAAATCTGTTGCTTGGAAGTGAGAGCACATTTGGAGGCTCGAGTCTCAGAAACTCACAAGCAAGCCTATTATAACTCACTTCTTGAGACTAGCAAGCCACTGGTATTCGAGGTCTGGACAGTGCTCACCTCTTGGCTCCCACAGGGAATGGGATCTGCTTTGGCCAGCAAACTAAAGTAGGTCAGGTTTTCTTACCGGCTTCTCGCTCTGCTGGTCAGTGCCTTCGAGATCCGTCCTGTTACACCCTAGCTACTCTACCATTTCCTTCAAAGTGCCTCTGAACCTAATTACCTACCCTTTTCCTATGAACAAACCTCTCCTATATAGCTGATCACACTATCCTTAGAAGAGGTATCTTCATTTTTAAGTGGGCTTCAGTATTGATATATCCTATTAAGCTAATTATTTTGCTAATAGCCCTAAAAACAGTAAAGGCAAGGACTCTAGTGAAATTTCAGTAAGAGGGATAACTACTTTTTATAAATTTTGCAAATTAATGTGTTTCCGTAAGATAATGGAATTTCAAAGCTGAAAGGTTGTTTGGATGCATCTAGACTGACAACCTATCCCCCCTCCCTTATTTTTACAGAAAGAGTTCAAATACTTGCCAAAGAGAGTACTGTATATGACTGTAAAGGTTTTGTTTTCTCCCACTCTTCATGTAGAGATATAGAGAACATACAAAAATAAGACATGTTACATATAAAACATTTTATAGAATATGTTAAATTATGACTCTAGATCAAGATTAAATAGTGTATTTGTTGATTTAGACCTTTATTTTGAATGAGTGGCAGAGGATGACAACTGTAATAGAAAACAAGAGAGCTCAGAGACTTGGGTTGATCACAGGAGAATCTGCTGGTCCTGGACCCCACCATCCGTAAGATACCCCTTCCTTTCCCCCATCAAGACATGCAAGTTGGCTCAATCCAACCTGAGGCGTTCAGGCTTCAAATCCTACTATTTGCTCAAACTATTGATGGTTTAAACCAAATCTGCCCTCTCAAAAACCCTCCAGACTGGAGGTGATTTCAGGGATGGACACTGCCCACGGTGGATTCTGGGTCTGGGTGAGTCCACCACCCCTCATTCATGGGAAAACTTATCCTGAGACCACTATTGAACTGTTGGTTTCATGAGGAATCTTCGTCTACATACTCTTAAAGTGATTTGTATCATGATCGTTGAATCCTAGTTGAGTACTAGAAGGTGAAATTTAGAAAAATCAGTGTGTTAAATACTAATAGTTCATTCAAGACTTTCTCATGCAGTTGTTTAAAGAGCACACCTAACTCCATGGTAAAATTCTCAAGGTTTTTAACACTTGGTGCTTAGCCGTTTTAAAAGGGTCTCTGTTTAGGGGGCGTCTGGGTGGCTCAATCCCAACTTAGGTCTCATCTCAGGTCCTGATCTCAGAGTCATGAGTTTAAGCCCTGTGTTTAAGTACATACATACATACATACATAAATAAAGGGTCTCTGTGTTGGGTTGTGAGCTAAGGTGTGCTAGAGTGGCTTAGGGTACTAACCCCTGTTCTTGTATTTCTAGTCTCTGGCTGATGAACTTGCCCTTGTGGATGTTTTAGAAGATAAACTCAAAGGAGAAATGATGGATCTGCAACATGGGAGCTTATTTCTTCAGACACCTAAAATTGTGGCAGATAAAGGTAGTTACATTTCATGCCCAGAGTGATCTAATAGTAGATGCCCTCGCTCTGCTATAAAATTAGTCTTCCATCCTGGTGAATCTAATATTGGCGGTTTTTCTTTCCTTCTCCCTCCAATTTCATCCTTGAGGACAAACGCAAATATTACCCCCATATAAGCTTCCCACGTGACTTCCACACATTTGACACATAATACTTTAGGAAATCACATCATAATGCTTGTTTACGTGTGTCTGAGAACAGGAATGTTTTAGACTCCAAAAAATATTTGCACAAAGTAATTTGAGTGCTTTAAAGAAGCTAAATAAAATTCATACTCTAGCTGTCTCTGTTCTGGATGAGCACATTTATGCAGTGATACTACCACCATAGCAGGGCTGTGTCTAAAGATAGAAATGTGGACCTCAAAATAATTCCTCCTCCTCTTCCTACTGGCTGTTATTCATTGAATTATTAGCATTCTGGGTACTAGGAAATCTTTGAATCTCACATTTTACCTCATTTCACAACAAACCTATGAGAGGTAGGTCTTCCCCATGGTATGGGGAGGAAACTAATAAAAGGTACAAATAACTATCAAAAGTCACTTACAATACAGTTTATTATGTGACTCATCCATAGCTGTTGCATCTGATGATCACATCAGGTCATAATATCTATATTTTGGGAAGTGACACACTTCCTTGAGGAAAAAATATTTTCCAGAGAAACTCAACTGCTAAAAGTGAATAGGCTTCCTTAAAATACTGAGTATTAGAAATCAGTTTCCAGCCAAGAATAAACACTTCTTTGCTTTCCTTCCCCTTCATAGATTGGATTAACATAAGCCTAGAAGTGTCCTTAAGTCCTTTTTTTTGTTGGAGGGGTCCCTGCTGGACTTTGGACTCACTGTTTATGTTTTATCATCAAATTACTAGCAATCGAATATTTTAAAGTCAATAGCATTTTGAATTTCTTAGCCAGAAAGGGCCCTCTTTATTTCCTTGGTCCATTCTTTGAGCTAGTTTCATGGTTGGATTAGCTCTGTGTAACTCAAAAAGGACGAAGCCATTTCTCTTGAGAAGAGCATTATATTTCAAAGCCTTATAATTATAATATAATTATAATAACGGAATTCTTGCATACATAATTCTTACATAAGTAGTTCTTGTATATAATACTTTCATAAGTTCTAGAAGCTTATGGATGTTTAGGTTTCTGGAGCATATCATAGATAATATATATATATATTTTATTATTATGTTATGTTAATCACCATACATTACATCATTAGTTTTTGATGTAGTGTTCCATGATTCATTGTTTGCGTATAACACCCAGTGCTCCATTCAGTACGTGCCCTCTTTAATACCCATCACCAGGCTAACCCATCCTCCCACCCCCCTCCCCTCTAGAACCCTCAGTTTGTATTTCAGAGTCCGTCGTCTCTCATGGTTCATCTCCCCCTCCAATTCCCCCCCTTCATTCTTCCCCTCCTGCTATCTTCTTCTTCTTCTTTTTTTTTTTAACATATAATGTATTATTTATTTCAGAGGTACAGATCTGTGATTCAACAGTCTTGCACAATTCACAGCGCTCACCATAGCACATACCCTCCCCAATGTCTATCACCCAGCCGCCCTATCCCTCCCACCACCCACCACTCCAGCAACCCTCAATTTGTTTCCTGAGATTAAGAATTCCTCATATCAGTGAGGTCATATGATACATGTCTTTCTCTGATTGACTTATTTCGCTCAGCATAATACCCTCCAGTTCTATCCACATCGTTGCAAATGGCAAGCTCTCATTCCTTTTGATGGCTGCATAATATTCCATTGTATATATATACACCACATCTTCTTTATCCATTCATCTGTTGATGGACATCTTTGCTCTTTCCATAGTTTGGCTATTGTGGACATTGCTGCTATAAAGATTGGGGTGCACGTACCCCTTCGGATCCCTACATTTGTATCTTTGGGGTAAATACCCCGTAGTGCAATTGCTGGATCGTATGGTAGCTCTGTTTTCAACTATAGATAATATATTTTGATGAAGAGTTGTATTTAAAGTACCTTTTTCCCCCCCTCTCCTTCAAGATTACTCTGTGACTGCCAATTCTAAGATTGTGGTGGTGACTGCGGGAGTCCGCCAGCAGGAAGGAGAGAGCCGGCTCAATCTGGTGCAGAGGAATGTTAATGTCTTCAAATTCATTATTCCGCAGATAGTCAAGTACAGTCCTGATTGTATCCTAATTGTGGTTTCCAACCCAGGTATTTTATTAACAAGAATTGTTTTAAGGTTTGCTCCTGTGAAGTTAAATGTTTAGGGTGTCTGTTTTATTTCGTTATTTGGCTTTTAAAGATTCTTTTCTAGGATTTACTAGCAGAAGCAATTCTCGTGTCTTCTGTTACTGGCCGCAAAAGAGTGGTGTTTGCAAAACAAATGGCAGAGTCCTGGGCCAAATGTTTAAAAATGTGAGAAGAGTTATATATAAAACAGTTGCAACTGTTTGTTTCATCAGTTTGTTGTAGAGCCTAGAAGCTTTTTAAATTTTCTAGGAAGATTATCCTGGAATGTGTAATGAAACGTTTAAATGTGGCTTCAATTTGTAAGAAACGTTTTAGCATTTTTGATCTTCTGTTGGCTAAAAAGTGTATTCTAGGAGCGTTGAATTTGAGAATAGTCTAAAAGCCGTTAATCAGTCCAATTTGAAAGATAGAAATAGACTATTGATGGACAAATAACATGCTCATGCCAAATGTTAGAACTTAAAAGTTGCTTTTTTGTTAAATCAACATTTGCAGAATAAACATTAAAACTTCCGGTTAGAAAGAATTGCATTATTTAACCAAAATAGTCAGACTTCACTCTCTATTTCACACTTCTTTTGTCTATAATTTGCCACCAAACAGACTGTTTATTGGTGAGCATAGTAGATACATTGATAAAGTGGTAAAACTGTCTCTGACACTTCACATAGAGAAAGATTGTGAATCAGAGCCAGGGATCCTTGGTTTATGGAATATTGAGAATTGAGAGCCAGCAAGGACAGATTATTTTAGTATTATTCTCTGCAGTCCTGCATTGGGGGTTAGTAAATAGCTCAGTCTTGTATATAAAACTTCTTGTAAATACATAGTGGCAGATAGACTTGGAGCAAGAGTGACAAATAGCTGGCATTTGGGAAGTTGCTGCATCCCGAGCCTGAGACAGACAGACATTAGCTCATTATACAACTTTCCAGGTATAGCTTCAAAGTCTCAACTCCCCAGGGAGTCACGCCCACTGAATCAAAGTTGCCAGGGAAGAGGTTTATAATACCCAGTCCAAAAGGACCTTAAAATACCTTAACCAGTGTCTATATATGTGTGGAGGTGGAGACTGCGAGATTAACCTCTTGCCTTCCTTGTATGCGCATTTTCTCCTTTTGATGGTTTAGCCTATAAGTGCTGTGATTCTGTCTAGCCCAGCAGGTTTTACTCTTTGAAGTCTCAGGGCGTGCCACACCAGAATAAAAGTTCTATCATAGAGGTCCTTTCATTAAATGCTACAAAATGTAAGTCCCTTGTATTACCACAATTGCTTACTGAATAGTATGTTGTGCCCAGGAAAATTTTATAGTAGTATGCCTTAGTAATTTAGTAACCCAGGGCTTTTGGGTTATGATGATAGTCATTACCATTATGGAACATTACAATCAGAAGGAACTTACGCGACCGTGGGTTCTCTTCCCTCCATAATCTCTGAACTGTGTAAAGTCAGAGTATTCACGTCTTAATGGCTACATCTCAGGCTGGAAAAGTTGGGAAGGAGGAAGCTAGAGCACCTGCTAATTGACACAGCAGTTGAAATCAGTTTCGATTTACTTACATATATTATTTCTAAACGTTTTAGTGGATATTCTCACATATGTTACCTGGAAACTAAGTGGACTACCCAAGCACCGTGTAATTGGAAGTGGGTGTAATCTGGATTCTGCTAGATTTCGCTATCTTATGGCTGAAAAACTTGGCATTCATCCCAGCAGCTGCCATGGATGGATTTTGGGAGAACATGGCGATTCAAGTGGTAAGGAAAAAAAAACATAATATTCTAATGTGTAGTTATGGTATTATTCTTGTCATTCTGAATTTTTTTAATTTTACATTATTTTCACATAACTTCACATTACAAATAAGCAATTTGGGGGAGAATACTTTGATAGTGACTAGGTAAATATGTATATAGTCCTCACCAATTTTTTTGCCTACTAAGTTTAGTATCCATTGATAATTCTTGATTAAGTAAGTTACTACTATGATAGTTGTCAGACACAATATTCAGTCATTTCTTCTGTATTTATTGTATTCTACTGTAAAAGAAAGCTTTCTCTTCCTCATTTATGTATTCATTTATATCAATGTGCACTCAGATTTTTATTTTATTCCACAAATGTTCTTTTACCATCTTTGTAATGCAGAAATTGTCCCAGATTTGGCAAGTAACAGGCTCTTCAGACTGGCTCCTGTGTCTTTTTGACATGTCCCAGCATTTCTTGAGCCCTGGTCTCTGGGACAATAAAGTGTGCCATATTGGTGTTATCCTTCCCATTTCTCTGCACTAGAGCATCTCTTTCTCCAATGAGCCCTGTTTCTTTCTAAGGGGAATGGTGTTTAGAAACCAAGATCTGGACATAGGTGTGCTCATGCTCATGCTCCTGGTATATCTCTGCTTCTAGGTCTTTCCAGGGAACATAGGTATTATATCTATCATGTTTATTGAAGTGGGAATAAATTGGGTAACAAAAGGTTTTACATAACCAGTATCTACTATTTTATAGTGTAAAATAAATCTTGCTTTAAATGAACTCTGATTTTGGGGCACCTGGCTGGCTCAGTGGTAGGGCATCTATCTGACTCTTAATCTCAGGATGTTGAGTTAAAGCCCCATATTGGACCATGGAGCCTATTTAAAAAAAAAAAAAAGGATAAAGTAAATGAAATCTGATTTTTAATAAACCATTAATAACTCAGTCATTTAAGTAGTAAGAGACCATTTGGAAAATACCTCAAATATTTTCTTTAGGAATTTAAATAGAATTGTTGGACATAAATTAATCATTGTAAAAAGACCAACATTGAAGTTATATTGCACTTCTATTTCTTTTATAATACTTTGTTTTAAAACAGTTAAGGGGCGCCTGGGTGGCTCAGTTGATTAATCATCCGATTCTTGATTTTGGCTCAGGTCATGATCTCAGGGTTATGGGATGGAGCCTCATGTCAGGTTCTGTGCTCAGTAGGGAGCCTACTTCTCCCTCTCTGCTCCACCCCCCTACTCTCTCTCTCTCTCTCTCATAAGTAAATAAAATCTTCAAAAAAAAAAAAAGAAACAGTTAAAACACCATTCATTTACATTAATGTCTCTCTTTTCATTTAAGTTAATATTTCTGTTCCATGGTGCACCTGGCTGGCTCAGTCAGAAGAGCATGTGCCTCTTGATCTTGTGGTCATGAGTTCAGGCCCCATGTTGGGTGTAGAGATTACTAAAAAAAAAATAAACTTTAAAGAAATTTTTTAAAAATAAATTAATATTTCTGTTCCAAACAATTTTATGTAAAAACATTTATGAACAATTCTGATTGTATCTTATAACTCTTAAGCCTATTTATTAAACGAAAATACATTGAATGGCTAATGGTATAAAACTGTAATTATCCAAAACACTTTAATAATAACGATAATTTTTATTTTACTAAATTCATATCTGCCTTATATGCGAGGAGCTATTTTTTCCTTAAAAAGTTTAGGTGTAAATATTCTTTTGATTTTAATGAGGGTGTGTAATATGATTTTAGTAAAGAGTTTGCTATTGTATAAGACTTTGGTCTTACAACTATTGCATCTGTGCTATTTTATAGAATAATGCGAATTTTTTTTCAGGCATATTGTGCCACATCGTTCAAGAGTTCCTAATATCCAAGGATTTGTTTGAATTTATGTCCTATATAAAAAACTCAATGTCTAGTGTGCAGCAAAAGTTCAGTCAATGCTAGTTATTACAACTGTACCATTATTAGAACCACAGATCTGGAGGTGATATTACATGTCCTCTAGTTTAAGGCTTGCGTTATAATCAAGAAAAAAATGAGGCAAAGCAGGCATAGTGGCTAGTGGCTTGTTAAAGATCCTTTAGCTAATTAGTGGCACAACTACAACTAGAATCATGTCTTCTGACTCCTATCCAGTCTTCTGTTCACTCATCACTGTGTCATTTTTTTCCAAAACACCGTTTTTCCTATTTCCACATTGACCTGTATTGTGTACATGAAATGAAAGAGAATGAAACCGTGCTCAACCCTGGCATGTTTATGTAGATTCATAGTTTTATCAAACTAGCCTGAATTCTCAAAAGTTGTGGACTTAGAAGAGAGTTTTATTTGGCCACGGGCAGCTTTGCCCTTCATAGCCGGTTTTAGCCATACTAGACTTTACCCCATGCTTTTGCTCCTGTTCACTGAGTTTACAATGCTCTTTTCTAAAGGTCCATACATTAGAGGAGCCATACTTGTATTTCAAGGTCCAATTCAAATGCCTATTTTTTTGTAGCTCTTCCTGATACCCCTTTGCCCCTAATTTAAGTAAATTCTTAATTGGTGTTTTATTATGCTTTCTCCATACCCCTGTGGTAGCTCATCCCATTGCTTTAGTGTCCTTTGCCTATTTATCCCAGTAAATTCTGAACTCATCCACAGCACAGAACATGTCCTTATTCATTTTTGTATACCTGCATCTTCAATATATACTTTTGGCTGGGTTAGAAGGTATTAAGAATAAGTAAGGGTGTTCGGATGCATCAAGCCCTCCAAAAGACACGGTTGATGTTAGAGAACACCTTTGCTGTGCCTCTGGAGGTATTCTTGGAAAGAAATATTCAATCCAGTTAAGACCAGAAAAATTCACTGTAGTTACTACATGGAGTTTGTTTCGAGAGATAGACTGGACTTGGGGAATGAAAAGAGATAACTGGAGTATATTTGGATCTTACCCTAGAATTTTTTTTATTTATTTTATTTTATTTATTTATTTATTTTTTTACTTCACTCCAGAAGAAAGGGCTTTATATAAAAAAAATGAGGAGTGAAGTGAAAAATTTCTCAAATCAAAAGTTTAAGATAGTCCAGAACTAGAAGCCCTTGTGATTTCACAAATCTAGTGGGAGGCAAAGAATTTCATATTCTCCGTGAGTATGACACAACAATTTTGTTTGGCACCAAAATGGTTGAAAGGTAAAATGTCAGCTGTGTGACTGTTTGAAAGCACGTGTCAGCCTTTGGGGGAAAGTAGACTGGGTCAGTTGTCTTTGGAGCAGCTCCAGCGGGTATTCAGTACCTTGCCTCAAGGAGGTGAAATCTGAACTAACAGAATAAAAGATTTTTTAAAATCATGAAATACATGACATGTTTATCCTTTTTCTCCAGTGGCTGTGTGGAGTGGAGTGAATGTGGCAGGTGTTTCTCTTCAGGAACTGAATCCAGAAATGGGAACAGACAACGACAGTGAAAATTGGAAGGAAGTGCATAAGATGGTGGTGGAAAGGTAAGTGGAAGGGGGCTTAAGATGATTAATTTTTTTTTTAAATTTTTTATTGTTATGTTAATCCCCATACATTACATCATTAGTTTTAGATATAGTGTTCCATGATAAGATGATTAATTTTATCTAGATAATATTGTCAACAATTTCCATGACTGCCTGCTCAGGTAAGCTCTTAATATAGTAAACATGCAGGGCGCCTGGGTGGCTCAGTCCATTAAGCATCTGCCTTTGGCTCAGGTCATGATCTCAGGGTCCTGGGATCGAGCCCCGCATCAGGCTCCTTGCTTACTAGGGAGTCTGCCTCTCCCTCTCCATTTGCCTCTCCCCGAGCTCATGCTCTCGCTTGTTCTCTCTCACTCTCTCTCAAATAAATAATAAAATATTTTTAAAAATATGTAGTAAACATGCAGCTGTTCTCTTCTGAAGCAAACAAGACTAACTTTATTGGTCAAACCTACGATATAAGTCCCCGGTAGGGAAAGCAAATGTTTTTCTGGAAAAATCCTATTATATAGGGGACAGGAGCAAAACATGGAATTAACAAGTGAGAAAGGCTTTCACATTGCCTCTTACTGATAAATAAGGTTGACTTGCCTAGAACCTGGACACTTTTAGTCTCATAATTGCCTAAAATAAGTACTTGCTGATTGATTACTAAAAGTGTTAAAGCTGTGCTGTATTTACCTTTCCACACCCAACTAAAGATGCCGCCCTCTTTTTTCTTTTTCCTTTTTCCCTCTTTTTTACTTTTTCCTGTGACCTTCATGCTTATAAAATAAGGTATTGTGGAATAGAGTAAAGAATACGGGCTTGAATTCAAATCATGACACTGGCACTTACAGAAGCCAGTTAACTTTTAAGTTGAATCTCAGCTTTGTCCTCTCTAAAGTCATATGATAATAGAATTACTATAAAAATTGAGTAAAAACACAGACACAATGCTGGTGAGCATTCCATAAACATCAGCTATTATTATTTGCAGAGAATTGTTCTAAGACTTTCTCAAACATGGAATTGTTTTGCTTAGTTTAAATGTAATGGTTTGTTTTTTTTTTTCTGGAATTTGACCTGTGCATGGAGGGAAAGATTGTTTAAAAATGTGAAAGGGTCCTTAGCATTTCATTAATTAATCCCTTTATTTTACAAATGAGAAAACTAGGACTCACTCAGGTAATGCAACATGCCCAAGGTCTTCTATCCAGTGATTGCATTAAATCCCAATTTCCTAAATTCTTATTTTGGTTACTCCTGCTACCTCTTAAGGACCAGGGCCTTTGTGGGTTTCAAGGTGTAAAATTTATGTTCAGAAAATTAACAGGCAAGGTACCATCTTCACTCTGCTGTTAGGTTAGTTGGTCATCGTATTTTAGGTGACAGTACTAAGTGGGACCTCAAAATCAAGGTATATTTTGTCCTTAGAATGTGAAGGTCCTTTTATTTTCATTGTTTCCTGATTTCATTAATAACATTAATAAATTCATGTTAATGAATTTGAAGATTGGTTGGAAAAAAGTATGTTTTTACCACTGACTTTATAAATATTCATGCATATAATAAGCTATTTTGTTTTAAGATTTATTTGTTTATTTTAGAGAGAGAGTGAGCATGGGGAGGGGCAGAGGGAGAGAGAGAAACTCCAGCAGACTTGCTGAGCTCTGAGCCCAACCCGGGTCTTGATCTCAAAACCCTGAGATCATGACTAGAGCTGAAACCAAGAGTTGGATCCTTAATCTACTGTACCACCCAGGGGCCCCTCAATAATCTATTTAAATTTATCACAGCATTCATATAGAGCCTACTAGGTAGTGTTTCCAATTCTAAATATTTTACATATATGTTAACTCATTTAACAAGCTTATAAAATAGATACCATTGCTATCCTTATTTTACAAAAGAGGACACTGAGATAAGAAAGGCTTACTGAAGAGTACACAGTTTAACAAGAGAGTATAAGTCAAACCCAAAGAGTCCAGTTTCAATAACTACTGAGTCTGATTTCAATGATCTCTTTTATGATTTTTTTCTTTCTTTAGTGCCTACGAAGTCATCAAGCTAAAAGGATATACCAACTGGGCTATTGGATTAAGTGTGGCTGATCTCATTGAATCCATGTTGAAAAATCTATCCAGGATTCATCCAGTGTCAACAATGGTGAAGGTAAGATAAACTGTTACAAATATAATTTCTAGTATTCTATTCTTCGAATATATTTAAAGAAGGACAAGATGGTCTCAGTCTGCTTTTTTCTGAATCTCAAAGTTTTGTGGAAACTTCTCTCTTTTCTCCCTTGTATACTGTGGCAAATTAAATATTAACTCTTGAGTCTTTTGTGACACATTTTCAAAATATATATTATTTGAATAAGCATAATAGTTTTATTTCAAGTTGGGATATTATTCTATAGATTGTCTTTGATGCAGTACTTGATACCTTAGTAAATTTAGTTCAATTTAAAAGCTATAAAATAGGGGCACCTGGGTGGCTCAGTCGGTTAAGTGTCTGCCGTCAGCTCAGGTTATGATCTTGAGATCCTGGGATCGGGCCCCAATCAGGCTCCCCACTCATGTGCGTGCTCTCTCTCAAATAAATAAAATCTTTAAAAGAAAAAGCTATGATACTTAAGTAGAAATTCATTATTTTTCAATAAAATTAAGATTGTATTAAAATATTGTATAAGATAACTGATTTTCCATAAGTCAATGGCAGGGGTGAAAATGTAAGGGGAAAATGCAGTAGATTAAAAGAAACATGCAAAAGAGAAAGGTATAGAAGTATTTGATAAAGTGTGGTGTCAGGTGTTTTTGGTTTTTTTTTTTTTTAATACTATAGCAAAATTTTAAAAAGTAAGTATGGCAAAAATTGGATAACTGCTCAGTCTTGGAGTGCATATTTGGAATTTGTTTATCTCTACTTTGGTGTATGTGCAAAAATTTTGGAATTAAAAGTTGAAAAAATAGGGGTGGCTGGCTGGCTCAGGAGGAAGAACATGTGACTCTTGATCTCAGTGTCATGAGCTCGAGCCCCACTTTGGGTGTAGAGATTACTAAAAATAACTACACTTTTTAAGAAAGGTTTGGGGTCGCCTGGGTGGCTCAGTCAGTTAAGCATCTGCCTTCGGCCCAGGTCATGATCCCAGGGTACTGGGATCGAGCCCTACATAGGGCTCCCTGCTCAACGGGAAGCCTGCTTCTCCCTCTGCCTGCCCCTCCCCCTGCTGTGATCTCTCTCTCTCTCTCTCTCTGAAAAATAAATAAATTAAATCTTAAAAAAAAAAAAAAGAGTATAACTTAAAAAAAATAAAAAAGGTTTAAAAAATATATTAAAGTAACTTGTTTAATATAATTAAATAATCCAATTAGTTGTATGGTTAAATTGACCCTGTGAATAAATTAAATGCTTTATAGAAACTGGTAAAGTGTTTTGGAAATTGTACTATTTTTTTTAGCAACTCTTGGATGTTCTAGAAATCTTGCCTTTGAGTGGCTTCCAACTACTTATTCTGGACTAGTTGGACAGCTACCCCTGAAATTCCCTCCTAAACTAAAGAATTTTTTAAAAATTTAGGATTTCATGAAAAGCAGCCCATTAAGAAACACATTGTAATGCAATTTAATTTGAAAACTTAGATAGTAAATTTTATTAAAGTATATCCAAGCAGAGATGTGTCCATAAGTTCAATAAAAAACTTACTGCTCTTAAAAATTTCTACTCTTAAAAATTTCCACCCTGGGTGGTGCAGTAGGTTAAGCATCCGCCTCTTAGTTTCAGCTCTGGTCATGATCTCAGATCATTCTTACTATGATTTCATTTCTTTCTCTCTTTTTTTTAAGAACAGTTATCCAATTTTTGCCATACTTACTTTTTAAAATTTTATACATAGAATTTGCATATTCTATGTATAAAATCAAATTCAGAATGTAAGTATTTGGAAAACATGGGCCTGTATGTGTTGAAAATTAAAGAATGAGCTTGTGCTTACTATATTTCCTACATGTCTTTCTGTTTAAACATGGGATCTGTGATCATTCTTACTATGATTTCATTTCTTTCTCTTTTTTTTAAGATTTATGTACTTATTTATGAGAGAGCAAGTGAGCGCAAGCAGAGGGAGTGGCAGAGGGAGAAGCAGGCTCCCCGCTGAGCAGGGAGCCCAGTGCGGGGCTCGATCCCAGGACCCCCTGGGATCATGACCTGAGCTAAAGGCAGACACTTAACTGACTGAGCCACCCAGATGCCCCTATGATTTCATTTCTTAATCTAATTGTTTCTCTTGTTCTGTCAGGGGATGTATGGCATTGAGAACGAAGTCTTCCTGAGCCTTCCATGTATCCTGAACGCTCGGGGCTTAACCAGTGTGATCAACCAGAAGCTGAAGGATGATGAGGTTGCCCAGCTCAAGAAAAGTGCAGATACCTTGTGGGACATCCAGAAAGACCTAAAAGATCTGTGACTTCTGGCTTCTAGGCTGTAGAAATTTAAAACTACGATGTGATTAACTGTGAGCCTTTAGTTTTTCATCCATATACATGGATCACAGTTTGCTTTTATCTTCCTAAATATGTGAATCTGGGCTCACAAAATCAAAGCCCATGCTTGGTTTAATGCTTGCAATATGAGCCCTTGAACAAATAAAATTAACTATTGCAGTGTGCTTCTATTTCTGGGACTCTTTCTTTAGTGACTTCTCAAAGATTTCAGTCAATATTTCAAATAATTTTCCCCCTCATAAAATGCCCTAAATTCTATCTATATTCCATTTTCTATATTTGTCCCTCCAAACAGCACAAACATTCTTTGTCACAGTATATGCCATGATTTTATTGTTGTCCGGAGAATATGATTACCCTTTTATTTTTAAAGACGTAATTTTTTAGAGCAATTTTAGGTTTACAACACAATTGAGAGGAAGGTGCAGTGATTTCTCATACACCGCTTGCCCCACACCTGATGGTTTCAATGTCATTCACCAGATGGTACATTTGTTACAATCCATGAAACAACATTATCACCCAAAGTCCATAGTTTATGTCAGGGTTCACTCTTGGTGATGTATATTCCATGGCTTTGAACAAATGTATCATCACATATTTCCACCATTCTAATGTACAGAGCATTTCACTCCCTTAAAAATTCTGTGGTTTCCATTTTAAGGCTGCAACTAAAGATGGAACTAGAGGCAATGGATGGCATTTATAAGGAAGTCCATTTTAATTGTAGAGAAGAACGGGTTTTCTAAAATTGAAATTAACATTGTTGGAGTTAGTTCCTCTTGATAATGAAGAAAAATAAAATTTAGGGCTGAATTATCCAGATCCAGGTTACTGGGACACGGCATAATATGGGAGTTAAGAGGGGGACTTAAGGCAGACTTCCTTTAACAGTTTCCAACTTACATATAATATTTAGGGGTCAGTTTAGGTAGTGTTGAAAGTGTGGGACTCGTCAGATAAACCTGAGTTTTAGTGCAGGTTCAATCACTGATTAACTGAGTTGGGGCAAGTTACCTACTTAGCCACTCCCAGACCTCAATTTTCTTACCTATGGAACAGTGATAACAATGGAACCTCTTTGATGAGTGTTGTGTAAATTCAATGAGAAAATATAAAACTCATAGCACAATACTTAGTCATAATAGTAACTAACACTTAGATAGTGCTTTCTGTTTCAAGGCTTTACATACTATTAACTCATTTAAATCACCCCAACTATCTTGAGAGGAAGTGTTTGTCAATCTTGATGCTATTGGCATTTGGGGCTGAATGATTCTGGACTGCTGTGCATTGTATGAGTTTAGCAGCATCGCTAGCGTGGACCCATTAGATGCCGGTAACACACCCCTCCCCCTAGTTGTGTCAAATACAGATGGCTGCAGACATGCCAAATGTTCCCCCGGGGGACAAAATCACTGCTCTAAAGTATTTGGATCCTCATTGTATAGGTAAGGAAACTGAAACATAGGTACATCGAGGCCACGCGGCTACTAAGTAGCAAGAGTTGGGATTCAACCCGGATATTGTAGCTTCTTAATCCCTCCCTGATCTTAAGCACAGTGTACTACATTGCAGTAAATGTTAGTTACTGTTACATTTTTCTATCTTTAGGGTTTATAAAATAGCAAAATCATTGTTTCATTTAATGTTCCGGCATGTTACGTTATGAAGGTATTATTCTGTATTATAGAAAGGGAGACAAAGACAGGTGTCAAGTACCTTTCTCAGTCACATTTCCAAATTGACTCAATCTTCTAATAAGGATCATACCTAGATGTAAGCAGGAAGGTTTTAGAAGGTGTGGGAGAAATATTCTCCAAACTGAGAAGTTACTTTGAGGCCAGAACATGAAGTAGGTGACTCCATACAGTCTAGTTTTATTCAGGGTAACTGACTGACAGGG